>NC_140585.1:427211621-427847871 GCF_964204655.1 Triturus cristatus | reverse complement strand
CGCCATGCCAGTGTTGTCATGACTGCACCAGAGATGTTACAGACAGGTGAACTCAGCCAATGAAGGCAACCGGTCTTCTCCGCCTCTGCACCAAGAAAAAGGACTGCGCCACGCGGCTTCATTTTATGACACAGCTGAAGACCCTCCTCTTAAAAGAACATTATATCAATGATCAGGGCCACCGGAATTAAGCGGCTTTGCGTCGACTTCACAAACCCACCACACATCTCCTATGTTGTGGAAGAATACTGGACAAACTCGGTCCAAAACCCTAAAACAGAAGCCACACAATCAGCCCAGTATCAAACTGTCATACGATACTTGGACCGAAGAAAACTTGAACTAGACACTGGTGGCACGAGCCCGCTTGTGCTTTCCTCTGGCCCAAGTGTTGTGTAGTATTTTATAAAGGTGCAAATACAAAATGAAATGCTTTCACAGATCGTTTCCAGGTGTGTCAACATCCCTCCGAGCTAGCAGTTGGCTCTACGTCCCAGTTCCTCATATACGTTTTTCCACGCCATCTGCAGAAATGTAACACGCAGCCTTGTATCTGATTGGTCCTGTCACTGCCGGCTCATCTCGTCAAACACAAGGGCTTTCCTGGAATGGTAGTTATTCTGCTTAAAACCAGCACCACAAGTGAGTCTGTAGTCAGATTTCAAATGAGCGTGTTTTTTTAGTAAACAGTGTACTATGCTGCATTTTTATTACACAATCTTACATTAAACATATACATGTATGATATATTCAGGTGCCGGTATTCAAAGCAATAAGAGCTTGAAAGGCGAAATTCATATTCACATTTTAACATCATGAAAATTGACGCCCTAAAAATAATGCATGTAGTTAAAAGATTATCTATTAACGCCTGCAGATATTTTTAGGGGTTCCTTTCAGGTCCCTTTTCTGTGTTTACTTATGTCCTGTTTTCATTTCTATGGCGTAGCTAAGTATTTGTGTCGCGCAATGAGATACGAAGTACATGTGCCCCTGTCTCAGGGTACGGATTTGGGAAGCCGTCTTTTTCAAACTCCACCTAATGACTGCTTTGATTGGCAACTTCTTAGGCAATCGGAGAGCTAGGACAAGTCGCCCTGCACAGGAGCAACGAGTGGCTACAGTGATGCTCCAGCCCGGCTAGAAAGCGATTGAACTTCTTGAAGTGCTCGGGAGATGCCTTGTAGCTCATAAGCAGAGACATAGTAGTATGACAGAATAGACATGGACCTGGGTGTAGGCATGGCCAAGCTGCAGCCCACTCCACCTGCTGGGACATCTTCGTAACCCTTCAACCCGCTGGTACCCCCGGCCTGCTGGCCATCTAGGGGGGGTCAATCCTTACATTTTACTATTTGCTGCAGTATGTTTTGAGTTGACAACTACAAATTTGTTGTCAAGGTAATTTGTTTCCAATAATTGAGCATTGAACCACCTTAATTGCCATCAAATCAACAGACCCTGTTACAGATATTATTGACAACACATTAGTGACATTTTTCTGGGTGAACAAACCACTATTGTTCGTCTCTGCTACTGGCACTTTAAAGCTGCTAATCATCGGTGTATTTTGAGGTCCTGGATTCCATTGTGCAGCCTACTGCTACGGGCACCCTTCCTCCATCAACCCTCTCTTCCTACATGAGGGATTCTGTTGGCGGAGGACTTCGGATGGAGCCACTGCCTCAAAAGCTGCAGTCTCGAGGATTACCAAGAGAGTGGCCGAACAGCTTTCTATGCGAGTAGGCTTCAAAGCAGGGCCCAACCTTCAGGTGCCTTGAGCCGTTTGACTGGAAGGCTAAGTGACGCTGGCTACTCCAAAGCGAGGAGGGCTCCAAATAATCCATTACATTGGACTAGGGCACAGAATTGTAGTAAGACCAGACAAAGAAACAGTTGCAAAACCTTCTTGCTGAAGGCAGAATTTATTTCTGCAGCCCGGAGATTTTTGCGAGGAATGGTCATGGCTCTTCAGAAGGATTATGGTCTGTGTATTTTGAGAGGTAATCTCATTAGGAGCCAAATTGTGTTAAGAATAAGATTGTTTGCGTCTCTCCATGTGTTGGAAGACTGTTATTGTTTTTGAACCTACAACAGAATGCACTGTTTCCTTCACACCTAATGGTGCTTTGAAGGAGACGGTGTCTGTCTGCTGATGCAGTGTTATCGTGGGGCACCAGTGGCCTGTGTAAACAGGGCTGGTCGCTTTGAGTATTTAACTCCATAACAGACATTCTCACTCTGCATAATTCTAGTACAATTAATATCATTTAATTACTATATACATCATTCCCCAGTACACCATGCCACATATTTCCACTATGCAACTTCCCACTGCACAACTTCACACCACACAATTCAGTGCCATACAATTCCACAACAAACCATTCCAAACCAACACATTTCTCGTGCACTTTCACTAACCCTGTCAACTCTTCCCCCACACCCACTGCCCCTCTCATCTTTCCCTCACACTGCCGCTACCCCTCTCATCTAACAATCCCACTGCCCCCTCTCATACCTCCCTCACACTCCCTGTCTCCTCTCTATACTGCCTGCTCACACATGCTACCTTCCTGTACTACCGCACGCTGTGCACTGGTCCACCTCTCGCCTCCCCAACCCTCCAGGTGCCCCTCCCACTCGTCCCTCTATCTCTCACTCCCTCACCCCTCTCTCTTGCTCTCTCACACCCTCTTCCCGCTTCTCTCATGTGGGTAACGTCAGGTCTTCAAGAACAGTTTCTTCCCATGCCTTTTCAAGGTTTCGGGACCTCAAACCCACACTCTCTTCCTCTTCTTGCCATGTGTTCTGTGTACACCGGTCCCCCCTCTTTACGAATCTGTCACCTGCTCTCCCCTTCTTTCTTTCTCATACACTCTTTCTGCTCCACTGCCTCAAGCTCATTCCCCACTTCCTGCACAAACTCCCCACCCCTCTCTATCTTCCTTTCTATCTATTCTGTGCAGCTCTAACCACTAGCTATCCACTGTACCACATAATTCCACTCCACATCACACAATTCCACAACTAACAATTCCAATACAACCCACATAATTCCACACCACATACATCCACTACACCCCAAACCAAAACCCATAGGTAAAAGACATTGTCATTTTCAAGGCCAGTAACTTTAACTTTTGCAAATGTGAGACCTTTTGCGTTGCAAATGCCTGTTCCATTTATAAACACTGAACAATGCCCTGCAAATAACAGAGACTGTACTATCACCCAATTAAGTGGCACTCAGGTGGATGGTCTGCCTTGCGGCTCTTGATGTTCGTGCCCTTCTGATCACTATATGTAAGTGGCCAGCAATAACGCTCTGAACTACCTTACCAGTTCAGTATATGATTTACTGTGCTTAATAGATCTTTTTCTAGACTATCCCACATTTCATTGACAGTGCAGAGAGGACCTTAAAATATTTTTTTTTTATATAAACGCTGAGGTGGAGAGCAACTGTTTTCCATCAGTCTGCACCGATCTGGGGTCTCCACTTGCACTGCAGAGTCTCAGCGCAGTTTCTAGGACCCGGTCCTGTGCAGGCGTTCATACGGCTTAGTTGTAAAACGTTTTTCACTATAATAGCAACAGTGATTTTGGCATTTCATAATAAATATGACATTTCTTGTTCGCCATCATTTACCAAAGAAGCCCACCTTAACATGGTGTCCGGCTAAATAGATAGAGAACGAACGGGGAAGAGTTTGGAGAAAACTTTAGTTGCGGCGGGAAATTGCTCAGAGGCTTTATCATTGAATTAACGACGTTATTGGCATTTTGAAATAGATAATGCTGATGGCCATTGCTGACATCTTCGCCTGGTGGCTATGCATCGATCAAGGGTGGAAGCCAAAACCATTTTGTTGGAAGAAATTGTATTCCACGTGAATTAAAGTGCATACTGTGCATTTTTATCTTTAGTCGGCGGGAAGACTGATAACCACAACCCGCCGCAGGACCGTGTCCGATGTCTCGCGTCTGTGCGGTGCATGTTAAGAAGTCCTTCAAAAATGGATGTGAAGAATGAATGGTGGATAAATCAAGAATCATAGGTCCTGACTACAAGGATGTCGCGATCGTGGATTCAAACTGTGCACCTACTGACTACCATTCTTGCGGCACGTGGTAATCACCAATTACAGTCCCATTGAATTACGGTCCCATCTACTTTGGATGTCACACACTGGTGATGCAATGGGCTGCCACGATTTTTGCTTCAAAAAAGAATATGCGTGCGGCATCCCATTACAGAGAATGATCACCTCACTTCCTTATTTTAATTAAGACTTTGATACTCCTCGCCATAATTTACCAGAAAATCCGATTGAAAACGTTTTCCACCAAATTAAATCAAAATAATGTGTCCGGCGCTGTCTGGATATTGACTAGTCATCATTTTACGGAATCTTCTGCACAAACCATGATGTAGATTTTCTTCGACCGTGCGGGATAATTCTGCAGTGTGCCCAGGTCCGTGACAGAGCAGTGTGTACATGGATTTTGATTGGGATGTCTGCTCATGAGCGATCGTGTGTATAAACTCTTGCTCATGTGAAGTTCTTGCCTGTAATATTGATGTAGTTTATGCTTCTCTGTAGCACTGCTGAGCTGAAAGGCATTGGCATCCTTTATAGCAATCAGTAGTTGTTACAATGTAAAATAAGATAAGAGCAGTGGATATATATATATATAGTACTAGTATAACATTTCAGAAACCAACACAGTGGCAACATTATAAATGAGATATGCAAGTGATTATGCGTTGGCTGATTTGTTAAAATGAAGGCAGAAGAGGTGCTTTTTAAGCATTTTCCCAGAAGGACAAGGGGTTGGTTTTCATCCTTATTTTGGGAAGAAAAGAATGCCACATCTTGGTTTCAGCCCTAGTGAAGGATTGGTTCAGTTAAGGTTATCTTGAATGTTCGAGTTTTCAGGAGCGGTGTCTCCGCTCCAGAGGCCTTCCGGTCCACTGCGGTAGGCATATGTTTGTAATCGTCTATGTGCGCAAGTTATTGTAGAAGTGTCTTTGAGATATTTGTAAATCCTAGAAAGCTGCATTAAATCCTGACAACTCTGATGCAGGACCCATATCTATTAAGGATAGATATAAATTAAGTTTTAATTAGGATCGGATAACTATTCAACCTACCTTTAGGGTTGCCCAAAGAAATATTATAGAATTTGCAAAATGTGTATAGTGTTGGCGATGATGAAGGTTGCAAGAGGAATAGCCTTAATTATCCGTTATCTAATCCTGCAAAGTGTTATACTCGTGTCAATATGGAACATTTTGAAACACTCCCCTGTAAAGGGGTTTTACATCCAGCAAAGTTCCACAATATTACTAACTCATATCCTATAAAATGCACCATTTGTCACAGACCCTCCCAAAATCATTGAGGAGAAACCTGACCTCCATTCTAAAAAGTGACTACCTAATATCCTACTATTTTTGATCAATGTCACCAGCCTAACATATTTAAAATGCAAAATTTTGTACCACATCTGTTGGGGGTTCATTGACAAGATCATCCAATACTTCCATATAGAGTGACCCTGAAATCCCAACAGGTTTCGGCCATTGTTACTGTCCTAATGCTCTTCATCATGCAATACTCCAAATATCTGTGGGGAAGTGCTGCCAACTGCCTTGTAAAGAGAGATTTACATCCTACTAATTTTGAGCAATGCCCATTAACATTTACAAATCATAAAATTGCAAAGAATCCACACACGCTATAAATTTTTTTTTTTTAAATCCTATCTAATTTTGGTCTTGAGTAAAAGCCTCTCTTTACTCTGCTTAAAATTTCAATTTGACACTTAATTTGCCGCCCTCCAAGTTCTAATGCATACTGGTTTATAATATGCATTGTTTATGCATATTGTATTAATTACAGTACTAAATCAAGCTTCATTGAATGAAAGAGCTCACCCGTGCTGGTATTTTCCATTGGGATTTTAGATGTTGCTTACCATTATGATTGACACACAGATGTAGCTCATGATGGGGACCCCTGATTATCACAACCATTTGTTACCTCAAAACCTGTCGAGGCCGCGCTGACCAACAAAGGACACACCGCTGTAAAACCCCTGAGCACAAGCTCTCTTTTCACAGGGGGCTGTGGACGTGGAGGTTTGCAGCGGTGTGCAAGTGTGTTAGTCTGGCTGCCCTGGACCTACCCTTTTCAAGTGGTGGCTTCACAATCTAGAACCTTTTGTAACTCCTTCCAATTAAGACAAGTCAATATGGAAGGGAGATGCATTTCCTGTTGCACCTCTCAACTTGTTTTCGTTTCGGGGCAACAACGTCGCAGCAGTAAAATACTTTGAGGGACGCAGTCTGTATTAAGGGCATCATTAACCTATCCTGCCGCGGCTGATGAATTGTGCTTGGGAGATTTTTTAATGGACTCTCTGCGACACGATTTATCACCTTTATTAATGCTCCGAGTCGTATATCAAGTTCTGACACATAATAACTTTGGCATATGTTTACACTGAAACCCATTTCTAAAGTGTTAGAGAGAATTATGAAGTAGTTACTGGTGGCAGCAAATTCTGAGGGGAATAGCCCGCGCCGCCCGAGATCCTGTAATTGTGTATTCTGCTCGAGTCCCGACATTAGTCCCGTTGCCTATTTGCAAGACTCACTTGGACTCTGTGCCATTATGCACAGCAGAGGCACGCTAGGAGAGGGGAACATGTTACCAGATTTCTTCATATCCTTGTGCTTTTGTATGTAGTCCTCAAAAACAGTTGTCCGCACACCAGTCCGACAGCCTCCATTTCATACTCATTTCAGCTTGAATCCAATAACTGAATAACTGGTATTAATAATTCTCATCAGTGCTTGCCACAGGTTTTACTGAAGAACATTTCTTTGTTGCCTTTTGTGCTGATTTAAAAGAGTGCAGTTACAGTAATTGTTGCAAAAAAAAATAAGATTCTGTCCGCACCTCCAGCTGTATGACCCCCACTCACCTCACGCTTCAGCTGGTTTTCCCAGTGCCATATGTAACCCTACCATGAATGATTAGCTCAGACCCCCACCCTAGAAAGGCCGATCAGTTCTGACACCCACTCTAGAAAGACCCCCTCCCTAGAAAGGCTGACTAGCTCAGACACTCACCCTAGAAAGGCTGATCAGGTCAGACACCCACCCTAGAAAGGCTGACTAGCTCAGACACCCACCCTAGAAAGGCTGACTAGCTCAGACACCCACCCTAGAAAGGCTGATCAGCTCCGACACCCACCCTAGAAAGGCTGACTAGCTCAGACACCCTAGAAAGGCTGACTAGCTCAGACACCCACCCTAGAAAGGCTGACTAGCTCAGACACCCACCCTAGAAAGGCTGACTAGCTCAGACACCCACCCTAGAAAGGCTGACTAGCTCAGACACTCACCCTAGAAAGGCTGATCAGGTCAGGCACCCACCCTAGAAAGGCTGACTAGCTCAGACACCTACCCTAGAAAGGCTGACTAGCTCAGACACCCACTCTAGAAAGGCTGACTAGCTCAGACACCCACTCTAGAAAGGCTGACTAGCTCAGACACCCACTCTAGAAAGGCTGACTAGCTCAGACACCCACTCTAGAAAGGCTGACTAGCTCAGACACCCACTCTAGAAAGGCTGACTAGCTCAGGCACCCACCTTAGTAAGGTAGATTAGCAATCATTCATGGAAGAACTGCCACCTTGAAAGACCCCTTGAAATTGCCAGCACATGTGCCTGTAAAACATCGGTATAGAGCACCTATAAGCTGGGAAACGGCAATCAAAACATTACAGAAGCTGGATATTTAAGGGTACTTTCCCCGTTTACCCGTTAGTGACAAAAATTACACCATCCAACAAAGGCGCTGGCAGATTTAGCTCCTCAGGTCTCCTCCAAAAGTGGCTCCTTCATTTGCAGAATCAGTTTATTGGTGATAACTCCATTATCCGCAGAGAAGTCTATATGTGGCTGATTTTCCACAACAACACGGAAGAGGAGCTTAAGGCCAATGCCATAAGGGATGGAAAAGCCACAAGTAAAACTTTCAATCAGGCTCTTAACTCAAAGGCATTGCTGTTACTGATGCCAAACTGGATCTTTTTATAAAATGTGTGGGGCTCTAGATGTGTGAGGCTTTCTATATCTTTTTAGTGCCATGAAATAAATATATATATATATATATACACACACACACATTTATTTAGTTATAGCTGGAGTACTCCGGCCTCAATGTCAAGGGATCTGCTCCGTGGATACTTGCAGTAGAATCCAGGACATTTTGTGGCGTGTTGCAGAGTGGCATGGCTGGGCTGCCAATGACCTATAAAGCAAATGCAGTATTGTTCTCTGCTAACACAGACCTGAGAGAGTTCCAAAAGATGGAGAGTGTTATTCTACTCTATAATTACTACAAAAGGAGGCAACACACTCTGGGATAAGATGAATCCTGAGTGAGTGTTAGGGCATGGAATTTGAAGCAGGTGCATCAAGTGCTGACTAAACCTGCCTTTTCAGAAGCTCTCCGCATGCATCATTGGATATGTGCCTGTGAGCCGGGCCCCGCAAGTGAATCCACTGCGCCTACTGCCCTCCTGGGACGGTCTCGTGATTGAGTCTCTTACATGACAGGTTGGAAATATTAGACGGGGCCTGGATGGTTCTCAAGTGTGCCACAAGCGTGTGAGAAAATGTCCTTCGTAAAAGATAGCAGAATGAATAATGCCTCTACTCCCGCGCTTTGGTATCTATCATGAGATTATTTTCCTTGACAAAGCCATTTATAGCAGATGGTCTCCGCGCTAATGGTGTGCGTTGAAGATCTAGAGGGAGGAGGACCCTTTTTAGATCAGATCGGTGCTTTGACAGACTGCATACAGTAAATGGCTGTCGCTATTGATGCATACCTGTGTCGTAGATTGCAGACACCCAAGTAGTAATAAATTCTAATTCTTTTCATCAACAATCCTTGTCTTTGATTGATAAAGTATAAAGGATTATGATTCAGGCCTGTTTAAATTAGTTTGTATGACAGGAGCGCATTGAGTGAATGGGATCGATTCAGTGGACGGGGTAGACTGATAACCTTTCCGTCTCTGCTAACCCGCATCGAGAAATGCTGACTTCACGCCAGGCGTTGTAAAGAAAGAGGAAGAACTCAAAGTTCTGAGGGACCTCTTCCAAGATGGTTGAATCGAATCTTTACAGATAAAAGTGCAATCTCTTGAAGAGCCAGTCCTGGTTGACAAATTCCAAATGAGAAGGTGTCCTCGGTGTTTACTTTGAGGTTTGTGCAGCTGTTCAAATGGATTGTTAGGTGGTTTAGAATAGATGCATTTGTTAAATATCTAAGGCCCAAAGTAATGCTGACTAACTCTCCCAAAATGAGCAGAAAAGCCCACCCCTGGTATAACAAGCAATTATAGTTTGAAGTGTGTGAGTGAGTGGCAATGTTTACTGCCCAGTGTGTGTGCTCATCTTAAAGCCATTTAGCGTTATATCCAGAAAACCACTGGTTGCATCGGTAATTACATGGCACCAGGGTTTCCACTGGACTGGCGCATGGCCACAAACAAATCTGAAGACATACTAGTCCTAAGGATACATACTACGGGGTCAAATGTCTGTTTCTCCTCAACTGTGAAATTAGTTTTGATGCTGTTTGCATAGTGGCTCAGTGCCTTCACCTCTAGCTGCCTCTTGGATAACCCTAGGCTAATGGGTGAACCAGCGAGGTGCTCAGGTCATCAAGGAGGCAACTAAAGGGTGCTCACGGGGTATCTTACAGCTTAGGTGGGTAAGGTACAAAGCAGGCTCACCAATCAACCCTGACGACAACTGGTGTTTCTCTGCGATATACAATGCGGACTGATGAAGTATCTTCTCCTCCAGAACAGCACGTGAGAGACATAGAGTTCCAGGAAAGGCAGGTATCTTGCGACTGTTTCTCAAAGGTCTTCACAAGCAGTTGGGCTAGAAAACTCCTGTCAGACTGGTTGTCATCTGAGGGCACAGTGCAGATTCCGCTTCTGTAGGAGCTGTAGGGTACGTCTCCTTTCACAGCAGTATGTCTAGAAGTATTCTTGGCCTAGACGTGGTTAGAAAGAATGTGAACCTAGACCTCATTCTATCCTGTTGCACAGCTCCTTCCTAGATCATGAGGGATTCTGGAAGAAAGTGCTGGCCAAGCTGACCTGTGTTTGTCATCAGAGCGGACCAAATAGCTCTGACGGTCAACACTGTGTAGTTACAGGTAGTACAAAGTTTCCACAGAAAAAAACTTTCCAAACACAGTGTTCATCCACCTCGGCTCCTTCCTGGAAACTTTTGGGGTGATCCTTTAAGCAGGGGCCAAGAAAAAGTGGGTCCCAAAACATGTTTTTCCCATGCAGTTTCCCTTAGAAACTTTAAACAATGCTACAGCCAAAATGGCTGAACGGAATTACCCCAGATTTGTCAAAAAGATAGATCTTTACACAGGAAGTGTGCTGTTTGTGATTTGGTGACAATCTGTGCAGCTGTCTGAGAGAAATTAAGCTTTAAAATGTATAGATATCTAGCAACACAGTACTACTGTGGAAAAAAACCCCCAAAAATTAAACATTCCTATTGGACCAGTCCGCAAGACAGAGCTATATTATCGGCTGGCCACAAGTTGAAGAGAATGCTGCGCTTATCATTTTAGGACACAGAACTTGTTCTCCGTGTCCTGAACATGAAAGTTAAAACAACATATATGGGGCAGGATAGGAAAACCCACCAGGGGCAAAGTGCATTAAAATAATTCCGTTTGCGGCGGACTTGTCCTGCTCAGTGCATCTTCCCTGTGAAACTTCGTCGGTGTACCATGAAATTACTGCGAGATCACCGTGGGGCTAAAAAAAGTACGGTGGTTGTCCATTGGTGGTATGCCACCGTTGAGGGTTGGCCGACAATGAGAGTTGGTTGTCTGCTGGTGGATGGGCACAGGGCCTCAACTCAGGCTAGGCCCTGCGCCCAAATCCCTGCCACCGACGGATGTGCACTGCATGGGGGTGGGATAGTTGGGTATGGTAATACCATCTTACCTCAAGTAAAAAAAAAAAGTTTCAATTCACTGGAAAAAACAAAGGTTAAAGTGACATTATAGATAGGTGAAAATGTTGGTTAAAAATACAATTTTAAACTAAACAACCCCTAAATGTCACCAGTTATAGTAAACTGAAGTAACTATAACTTATGCACTCTCCATGAACTGATTATGACCACACTTATTATATCACTTATGACCTGTTCTGTGATATTATTGATAACATCACTGAGGACAAGTAAAATTACATCATTAATGACATCAAAGTGCACACGTTACAGGTACTTCAGTTAACTATAATTGGTGAGTTTCAATGATTTGTTTTTTTATTTTAAAATGGTATTTTTAACTGATATTTTTACCTAACTATAACATCGCTTTAACCTTTGCTTTTTTAGTGAACATATATATATATAGGTAGTGGCCAAGGCGGTACGCCGGCGAAATGCGTCTAGGCTATTGTTTGGATTAAAATTTCTTTGCCATCATATCACGGAGTCAGTGCCTGTCTGTTCGCTGCCGTCAGGATTGGATTACAATATATATATATATATGTATATATATATATATATATACATATATATATATATGTATATCTGAAAGCACTCTTCTTTCTCGCGTTTCCCACAACTGGAGCAGAAAGAGCATGGACCTCAGGATTCTTGTTCAATACCCGTTTGTTTATTCAGAAGACTTTCACAGACAAACGGCAGCCATAACACGTTTCATCCTTCCTTGGGGACTTGATCACATGACGCGGTTCTATCAATGGCATTTCATTTGAAAGGTTACACTTTTTTCCCCCTGTCTTTTATTGTTAATTGTGATTGAGCAAATGTGCACCACGTGATTATCGTGCAAAAAGTGCTATGCGGTTACTGAATCACATTATTTATTTAAAATGCATTCCGCCATCCATAAATTTCCATCATGCTTCCTCTTTTATACCGGGATAATTCCCCACAGCAAAGATAGGTACTAGAGCCACCTGCTGATACATTGTACACATCTCGTTGTTTAAACACATTCTGTTGAAGACCAAATGGGGCTGTGCTTTTTACTTGACACAATAAATAACCAAACTGTTGCTTAATAATCAATATATGTTTTTGAATGGCAACTCTTTCTGTGAATAAATAAATATATATAAAAATACATACACACGTCCATAAATATATAAATAAACATCAATGTATATCAAATAAACCAATATTTATAAAATCACCATATATATATATATATATATTTATTTTTTTGATAAAGAACAGAATTGGTGGTGCAGGATAGCATAAGGAGAGCCAGTGAATGTTGAGGACGTCTACTCCTTCAGGAGGCTGGAGCCGCAGAAGGTACAGTTTAGTGGTGGGCGAGTTAAAATGAAAGAAAAGCTGCAGTGTCCGATCGGCAAAACCTATAAAGTGACTCCCTTAATGCAGCCAGTGGAAGGACTCAAGTGATTTAATCAAGAGCATTGTAAAGAGGAAATGCTCCAGAGGCAGGACACTCAAAGAGAGGAAGGATGAAAGGAGGAAACCAGCTGAATTTGAAGCAGGAAAATGAGATGAACTAGAAGATATCCAAGAGCAAGGGGGTGGGTGGGTCGGTCGGTGGGGGTGTGTGTATGTGTGTGACATCTATACTCCAATGCCAGGAGTATCATGATAAATGGTGTATATATAGGAGACGATATATATAGGAGACAATAGGTCTTCGACAGTAGACAGCTAAAGCATCAAACTATATAATGTAAAGGTTTATCATTCATTGATCTATACTCCTGCCATTGGATTAATTGATATCTGGCACACAACATGCGAATACAAAGTAATTAAAACAAGTTTTCTTGCAGATAAGTAATAGTGTTCTCATGTTTTCACTCTGTAATGAGGTCTAAATTTTGCGTCTAAATTCTTACATCCACGCTGCCAAAAAGCAAATTTGTAGTTAATACGGTGCGTGTGTCTTTTTGTACAAATATTATATTGTATATACCTTGTATACTTAGGTGCAGTTTGTATAATTTGTGTGCAACATTCAATAAAATGAGTACACTGAGAATGTACTCACTTTCACGAGCCACTTGCAGGATTTTTTTGAGCAATTGTAAACATAGACTTGCAAAGGAACATAGGTTAAATAACCTCACAATATGCAAAAGTTACTTGGAACAACAAAAGTTTTCACGTTTGCCTCCACTGAAAGGAGAGAGCACCTGTCCGCAGAGGCATTAAATGCCGATTGTGTCTGGGCGCTGTGCATTGCTGTTTGGGCTTTAAAGGAAATATCCCATGGTGTAGTGTTTCTGCACTTGGTTTGCTGATGGAGGAAGAATGTTCTTTAAGTGTGATTAATGCAAAGCCTGGGGCGGAAAACTTTAAAGCTACAACGTGCCAGAATGTCAACACTTGCTGGGCCCAGAGAATGAAAAATGGCCACTTAGGAGAAAGAGTGTCACATTGTGTGCAGTACCCAATGGATAGGCCTCTAAAAAGTAAAAAAAACAGCAATTTTTTCCATGAACACATTGTATGACTTCTAGACAAGTGGGAGGGAGAATTATGTGAAACCATCAGTGCGGTTAAGGAAGTAAAGTATGGGTGTGTTATGACACAACTTGTACAAGGACAACCTCAACACGCATCACTACATCTTCTGATGCGCCAAGAATCGGTGCGTGGTGCCTCATCTCATTTAGAATTCATGATGAGGCTCATGAGCAGTGAATGGCAAGTGCACAAGTTCTAGTTACCTCAGTTAACTTAAACTAGTGAATTTCAGTGGTTGTTTACTTTAAAATTGTATTTTTCACCAGCATTTCACCTAACTGTTATGTCAATTTAGCCCTTGTTTTTTCAGTGAATTTCGATTTATTTATTCATTGCCTTGAGGTAATATTGTATTTTGCAGCGTGAATCTTTCTGGATTCACTATGCTGTGCATTATTCCGCGATCTTGTGGTTGGGTCCGGATTCGTAGTCTTTTTTTTTTTTGTAGCCCAGGTGGGCGGCGACGACCCACCATTTGGTGCACCTCCCGTGACGTCGTCGTGCTTCCTGCGGAAGTCCCACCTTTGGGGCACCATCTTCAGATTCTTTTTTCCGCCGTTGGGTCTGGATCGTCATCGGGAAGCTCCAGAATTACAATCGAAGGAAGAAGAAAGAAAAGCGAGTTTCGTCGATAACTACTACGAAGATATCACAGGAAAAGGAATAGATTACATCAGGAGCGCGAAGAAAGGAAGTTTTGCGCCTTTTTCTTCGACGCCCTTGGAGAATGCGCACTCAGAGGCCCTGAGCGCAATGGACAAGACGCCATTCAAGTTCTGCCCTAACTGCCACCACAAATTCGCACAGAAGGACCAGCATCCGGTCTGCAACCTCTGCCTACCGGTCGACCATCAGAGTAAGGACTGCAACGCCTGCTCAGCCTTCGCACCGAAGACGCTCCGAGTGAGAGATCGGCAGAGAAGAGCCAACGCCAGCATGGATGGCAAGGGTAAGGCCCCGTCGCTCTACGATCTGGGCCTATCCACGGACGATGAGGACAACGTCGCCGAGGGACCCGACAGCTTCACGGTCGTAGAGACCGACAAGAAAAATGATGACGAGGTAAGGGAATCGGCGAGCTCAAAACAGAAAATACCTCAAACCCGAGGGTGACTCGAGGAAATCAGAGTCAAAGTCCACGAAGGGAGCCCCGGCGCCGAAAAGTTCGACGACCAAGGGGGGAACCATGGACAAGAGGCCGAGCGGATCCTTCGAAAAGGACTCCCTGGTGCCGAAAGACGCCGAAAGGCAAGGATCGTCGAAGTCGACCCATGAGACGGGACGCTCGACGCAGAAAGAGCGGTCGACGTCGACGCAAGTTCTGTCGAAAAGTCCCGCGGTCGACGCCGAAAGCATCTCCGAGATGGAGAAAAAGAAGAGGCGGCTCGAGGCCGAAATGGATAACATCCTTCAAAGGAAGAAGGAGTTCGATGCCAAGATGAAGGAATTCAAGATTCCAACGCCTCCACTGACGAACGTCGTCGAAATCGAGGACGAATTCGACACCGAGGGGCTGACAAGAGATCTCGAAGAGGAAGACGAGACATATTATGAAGGCGATGCCGAGGAAGAAGACCAGCAGCCGTTCTACAGCTCGGCGCCATCTACCAGCCACGACATCGAATGGCAGGATCTCGACACCGAAAACCCGGAGGAGCCCGTAGACACGTACCCTTCGAGGCCTTCGCCACCCGACGACATCGGGGTGTACAACATGGTGGTCAGGAGCGCAGCGACAGCCTTCGGCGTCAAACTCGACGAAGAGAGGCCGAAAGCCGACTTCCTCCTCGAGACACTGCTCCCCATCCAGACGAGGAGCCAATTCCTCCCCATGCTGCAAAGTGTGATGAATCAGGGGAGGGAAGCCTTCAAGGAACCAGCGACTTGCCGTTCGATCACGCCCAGGACGGAGAAGAAGTATAAGCACTCTTCTCTGGACCCCCCTTACATCAAGGGTAGCATCACCGCCGACTTCATCATAGCTTTCACGGCCAGGAGAAGGGCCAACGTACCAGCAACTTCGGGGCCACCACCTGATAAAGAAAGCAGGAGGATAGACCTCACAGGAAGAAAGGTCGAGAGGAACGCCGCAATGCACTGGCGCATGGCCAATTCCAATGCACTTCTCAATAGGCACCAGTACCAGCACTGGGACGAGATGGGGGAGCTAGTAAAGCACCTCCCCGAGGAATACCGCCAGAGAGCCTCGCACCTGGTAGACGAAGGTAAAAACATCGCCAACTCTTGTATAAAGACAACGTTGGACGGGGCAGAGACTTCAGCAAGACTAATGGCCATAGGGGTCACCGAGAGAAGGCATGCATGGCTAAGAATTTCGGGATTCAAGCCGGAGGTGCAGAAAAACATCCTTAGCACCCCCTTCATCGGAGAGACACTGTTCGGAGCAACAGTAGACGAGAAACTCACCCAGCTGAAAAAAGAAATCGAAACGGCGAGGTCCATGGGGGCCCTACAGCTGAGGGGAATGAGGCGAGGCAATCCCTCAAGGAGACCCTACGGTAGGGGAGGAAGCCAGCAGAGGGCGTCGCACCAGACGTTCCAGCAGGGTCAGCAGGGTGATGGTCACGGACAACAAGACCAACGGAAGCAAAACTGGCAGTACCAACCTCGGGGCCAGTCCTTTCGCGGGAGAGGGAACGGACGTGGCCAGAGGAGGAGAGGGGGTGACCAGCCCTTGTCAAAGTGACTCAGCACGCAAGAGGATGCCTACCCTCGACATGCCCCCAAGGGTGAGGCGCAGTACAGTAACATCGGGGGAGAGAGAAGATCCAAAAGCCTACGAGCATACAACACCAGTAGGCGGAAGACTGAGGTTCTACCTTCAGGAGTGGCGAAGTATAACCACAGAGAAGTGGATACTGAACGTCATGCAGTGCGGATACTGCGTGGATTTGGAGAAAAGACCTCCAAACAGAAGACCAAAGGGAAAGCAGAGATCGGCTCAAGAACTGGCCCTACTCAGAGAAGAAACACGGAAACTTCTAGAAAAGAGAGCCATAGAGGCAGTGCCGTTCAGAGAACGCAACAAGGGGGTCTACTCAAACTACTTCGTGGTACCGAAAGTAGACGGAAACCTCAGACCCATCCTGGACCTCCGTTACCTAAACAAGTTCATCAGAACGCAGAAGTTCAAAATGACTTCGCTGCAGGAGGTACTACCCCAAATAAGAGACGGGGACTTCATGGTCACCGTGGACCTCAAGGATGCCTACCTACACATCCCAATAAACAGAAGACACAAGGGCCTTCTAAGGTTCAGCATCGACCAGAAACACTACCAGTTCACAACCCTGGCCTTCGGATTAAAATCGGCGCCAAGGGTCTTTACAAAATGCCTGTCGGCGGTCGCGGCCCACCTACGAAGGCAGGGAATCCATGTCTACCCCTACTTAGACGACTGGCTGGTCAAGGCAAACTCACGCGAGAAGTGCGAGAGACACGCAAGACGCGTAACAGACACTCTGACGAACCTGGGGTTCTCGATTCACTGGGGGAAGTCATCACTGGAACCGGAGCAGGTGAAGATTTTCCTGGGGGCAAAGATCAACTCCCTGAGCAGCACAGTGGTGCCCAGCGACAGGAGGACAGATGCCCTACTGAAGGAGACGCGGCTCTACCGGAAGGGGCGAGCTCTGTCAGTGAGCAAGATGATGGGGATGATGGCGTTGTGTATCCAGCTGGTGCCGAATGTACGCCTGCACATGAGACCATTCCAGGAATGGCTACAACAGCAATGGTCACAAGCAAACGGAAGTAGGGAGGATCTAGTGGTTGTTACGCATGCAGTGCAGGAGGAGATGACTTGGTGGAACAGAGACAACATGACAGCAGGGAGAAGCCTGACACCACCAAACCCAACAATGACCATTACCACGGACGCATCGCAAAAGGGATGGGGAGCGCACATGGACAACCTCAGAGTGAGGGGTCTGTGGGCTCCAGCAGATGCGGTACGCCATATCAATTACCTCGAATTGAAAACCATCCTGCTAGCCCTGAAGGCATTCCAGAGGCACCTGTACAACCAGAGGGTGTTGGTTCAAACAGACAACACCACGGCAATGTTCTACATCAACAAGCAGGGGGGGACACAGTCGTTCCCTCTCTCCTCGCTGGCACAGGAGATTTGGAGATGGGCCATACCTCTCAGGATAGATCTACTGGCAATTCACCTTCCAGGGAAGGACAATGTGGAGGCAGACTGGCTAAGCAGGCAGACCTCGGCATCACACGAGTGGGAGCTCAATGGCCAGGAAACGGAGAAGATTTTCCAGAGATGGGGAACTCCCACAATAGACCTGTTTGCAACACGCCAAAATGCAAAATGCCAAAGCTTCGCGTCCAGGCAACCAGATCAGCAATCCCAAGGAAATGCCCTATGGATAAGCTGGTCGAGGACATTTGCCTACGCCTTTCCACCGATACCCCTGTTGCACAGAGTGCTCGAAGTGCAGAACCAGCAACATGACTCTGATCCTAGTGGCTCCGCAGTGGGCAAGGCAGACATGGTTCTCACAAATTCAAGAAATGGCACAGGGCAATCCACACAGGTTCGAGAAAAGAAGGGACCTGCTCTCCATGCAAAACGGAGAGGTCCTACATCCGGAACCAGAGACACTCAACTTGGCGGCATGGCTCCTGAGGACCTAGAGTTCGCTCACCTTAAGTTGCCTCCTAGCACTATGCGGGTGCTGCGGGAGGCAAGAAAACCAACTACACGAAAATGCTACAGCGCCAAATGGAAGAGATTTACTGTGTGGTGCAGGAAGAGGGGCCTGCAAAACAGAATGACTAGAGACTCAACCGTACTCAGGTACCTCACACACCTTCTAAAGAGTAACCTCTGCTCGAGCTCCCTAAGGGTACACCTAGCGGCGATCGTAGCCTACACCAGAGGGGAGAAGGGTGGAAGTTTCTTCACTTCGCAGGTTGTGAGGAGATTCATGGAAGGAGCCAAAAGAATTGACCCTCCTAAACGGTTGCCGCCGCCGGCATGGAACCTCAACGTGGTACTGACGGAGCTCATGAAGGCACCGTTTGAACCTATTCACAAGGCCACGCTGCAAATGTTGACGATGAAAACGGCCTTTCTGGTGGCCATAACCTCACTACGCAGGGTTAGCGAGCTTCAAGCGCTAACGCTACAGGAACCCTACATTCAGATTCACAAGGACAGGATAGTCCTGAGAACAGACCCACACTTCATGCCCAAGGTGGTGTCGGCGTTCCACATGAACCAGAGTATCCAGATACCGAGTTTCTTCCAAAACCCAACTTCAAACGCAGAAAGGGCCCTGCACACCCTCGACGCTAGAAGAGCGGTGATGCACTACATTGAGAGAACGAAGGAACTCAGGAAATCAAAGCAGTTGTTTGTGTCCTTTGCTACTAGCTTCATGGGTAGGCCAGTGACTAAGGGCACCATCGCTAGATGGATTGCACTCACTATTCAATTCTGCCACAAACAGGCTGGACAGGAGCTAGCAGAGGGAGCTCAGGCTCACTCCACAAGGAAGAAGGGGGCCACCGTTGCCTTCCTGGCGAACACGCCCATTCAGGACATATGTCTAGCGGCAACTTGGGCATCTGTGCACACGTTCACAAAACACTACTGCGTGGACATTCAGATGAACAAGGAAGCACAGGTCGGACAGAAGGTGCTTCAACACATTTTCAACGACCAACGCTCATCTACCACCCAGCCACCACAAAATTAGGAAAACCGCTACAAAGTCTATGCACAGCATAGTGAATCCAGAAAGATTCACGCTGCAAAACGAATAGTTTCTTACCTGTCGGTGTAGTTTTGAAGCTTGAAGATCTTTCTGGATTCACTAGCGAACCCACCCACCTCCGCCAGGAAGATGAGGCTGGAGGAAGAGGGGGTAAAATTGAGAAATCAGAAGGACTGAAAACGTACAGAAAAATGAACAATAAGAATGAATCCGAACCAATCGCCTCGGGTTAAAAAAAAAAAAAAAGGAAGGAAAAAAGAACCCGAAGATGGCGCCCCAAAGGTGGGACTTCCGCAGGAAGCACGACGACGTCACGGGAGGTGCACCAAATGGTGGGTCGTCGCCGCCCACCTGGGCTACAAAAAAAAAAAAAGACTACGAATCCGGACCCAACCACAAGATCGCGGAATAATGCACAGCATAGTGAATCCAGAAAGATCTTCAAGCTGCAAAACTACACCGACAGGTAAGAAACTATTCGTTACCGTACCTACCTATCCAAACCCCCTGCAGCGCATGGCCTGTGGCCGTCCGTGGCAGGGGGATGGACGCAGAGCCTAGCCTGAGGTGTGGCCCTGCGTCCAACCAACTGCAGGCGACCAACCTTCTATGTTGGCCAACCCTCACCAGTGGACAACCACCCTACTTTTTTTTGGTGCCTCTGTATGACGAGTCCGCAGCAAACTAAAAACTTTTTTTTTTTTGCACTTTGTCCCTTGTGGCTTCTCATGCGCCAAGAATCAATGTGTGGTGCCTCATCTCATTTAGAATTTATGATGAGGGTCTTCTGGCTGCTAACATTATTACACTGTTGGTACCGGAAACATAAATTGGGTTATGGCCCCAGCACGCCCTTAAAGGGATATTCAGCAGTGGAAGTAAAGTAGTGGTTGATGAATTTCAGAATATGTGTTGATTGAAACAGTAGGCGGCTTGTATGCCAGGGTGATTGCGGAAGTAGAAACTCTAAATCTGATGGGCCACCGGTGACTGTTAGCACAAATCACAAATAGGTTTAAAACAACACATCGAAAGCAGGTTCAATAGATCTGAGGCCCACCAAGAAATGTACTACTGATTAACTGTCTACCCTGCTGTACAGGTTCCGCTATATATAGAAGATGACAATAGACCCAAATGTAAACAGGAAACCGCAATCTGAGAGGAGCTACTCTTCCTGATGCGGAACTGCCCCAATCTCAGAGAAACGACAATCAATAATTATAAGGACGCAACGGAGGAGAAGGAAACACATCAGGTAACCCTGGCTGCACCTAGTCTCCTAAAAGCCATGCGAGATAAAAATCCAAACAAAAAATGAATTACCATAGAAGAAGTAAAAAAAGAGAAAATAATGGGAAAAAAACCTAAAAATCACATCTCTTCCCTGACTCAACTTTGGCCGGTCAGGATTTTTCAGGAGCCATGTTTGCTTCTCTCAGCTGCAGCGCAACACCTCTGTTGACCCCTCTTCTTGGCGCTGTAAGGTGGTGCTTAATTTCACTTTATGATAGAACAGAAATACAAGCCCTGCTTAAAAGAGAGCTTGAAGCCTGCCCCTGGGACACATCCTGCCTCACTCTATTTTAAAATAGTCCCTCTCCGGCCTTTTGCTTCCATTTAAATGGAGCAGCCGGTGTTTTGCATTGGCATTCTCTCTGCCGTTTGAAAAGTCTTTTAGATTCCAAAACCTTTATATACAGTTGTCATACACTTGCTTTTATGCTTACTAGCCACACATAATAACAAAGGTGTGTTTGGGCTATGTCCATGAAGTAGTGTATTCATGCATGGAAATAGTTACTGGAAGCATTGTCTTACATAAATTGCTCCATGTTGATGACACACCTTGTCCCCCTTGCTAAAGATAGCCTGGAAGGCAGAGGTGACCAAAGCCGTGGACTTGTGTGCGCTGTGTTTGTCTGGTGATGCCAGCGGGTACCATCACAATGGTGGCATGTTGACTGAGGACCAGTGGCAACATTAGGTGATGTTGAGTTGGTAAAGTGTCCATCACTCTGTGGGACTGTATATGCCCCAGGCCCAGGACATGTTTTTTGACAGCATTTAAATGGACAGTGTCCGCTCACTCACAGTAGTCGCATGGTCTAGCCTGTCCCCAAATATGAGAGCCACTGGCGGGGAAAATATTCAGTTTATGGGCAAGTGGAGGGGCACTTATTTTGATTCTTTTAGGAGCCACCCATACACTGTACATTTTAGCCAGTATGGTGAGCTAGCTTGTAAACAACTCTTGTGAATATCACTGAAACAGATACCGAGCTTTGTGTGTATGCCGTAAGGAGTGGATGTACAAGGCTGGCGACGCGTTTTGTAGCAATGGAGTAGTGTTTAATGTGGAAAGTAGGCAGTAGGGGGTGGTGAAAGTAGAGGTTGGACAGGAGAAACTAAGGGTGAGGAAGGGTAGTAAGGAATGGGGTTGTGTCATAAAGAAGATTGTTTTACCAGATTTAGCCCTTCCCATGTAACAGTAGGGTTAGGTTTATGATGTGTGTGTAGGTGCAGTGTGATTTTCGAAAGCGCTGAGCAGAAAGGCAGAATCACACGGTAGGGGCTGGTGAAAGAAGAGGATTGAGAGGGGTGGGGGTTAGGGAACTAGTGGGGGAAGTGACCGGGATAAGGGGTGGATCGGTGTGCCATACACCAGATTACATGTCCCCGACTTTCCAACGTCCCTAGGTAACAGTGTGGCCTCATATAGGATTTCTGTGCAGTGTGTATGTACGGGCTCGGTTTTTAAAGCCCGAATCTAGTGTGCAGCAGGGGAGTGCTGGGTAATGCTGGCATGACCATCCGCAACGAGGAAGGAGGGGCTGGAAAAGAAGAGGATGGTGAGGAACCCCCAGGGGGCGCACTCTGGAGCTGGGGGTAAAGAATTGAGTGGGGCGCATTGGACAACTTTACATTTTCCTGGCCTTGCAGTCTCCCTCGGTAGCAGGCAGTTGCCCAGTCCAGTGTTTTATCAGCCCTGCCTGCCACAGTGAGCTTCTCCCCCGTCAATCTCTGCTGACGTTTCTTTGCCCGTGCCTGGCTTTGTTTACCATAAATGCCCATTTTGCAATGCATGCCGGGAGACAGGCGAGGCTGCAAAGGTCTGCATTCACCTGCCGATCAGTGTTATTCCCTCTGCCCGCGCTGCTGTTTACTTCCTTCATCAAACGCAATATATCGTGAAGTTCTTATGCGCGGGTTTTTTTGGCGGGCACACCTCAGTGAACTTGTGCGAATGTGTTGGGAGCAGAAAAAATAAATAAGTGGTGAGATATATGAGCAATAAAAGCGAAGCAGAGCCTGGGGAAGCTATGAAGATGCATCAACTTCTGTGTCTGGAAACAGTAATGGAGACTGTCTGAGAGTGAGATATAGAGCGCCGCAGTGCGCGCGCGCTGACAGTCCACACACTGTCTGCTGTGCAATCTCTGTTAAAGCGGGCATGTCACGGACATGTCTCGGAAAGGAGTCTGACGTTCCCTAATGCATTCCTTTATGGCGTTGATTGTGACAGACGCCGTGCAGAGATGTATTGGCAGTATAAACACTAGAGATGATGTCACCACAAAGATGTCACTTTCTATCAGCAGCTAAAACCTGCAGGTAAAATAGTGTCTTATTTATAGCAATTTGTGCATTTTTCCAATGCATGAGTTCCCTCTGCGGATTGGAAGAGTGGGGCTAGTTGTAGGAAGCTGTTAGCGTAGCAGCACATAGATGTAAGTATGGTGATGCAGGTTTCTCATGTCCAACGATCGGTTTATCTCTACCCGCGATGAAGTGACAGTGGAACACCCTTTTCCCGTCACCCCACATATGGTGGTTGGATGGGGTTAGAACCAGTAGCAGCCGGCAATGTTCACGGGTGGGCGTGAAGGGTCGCAAGGGGGTGTCATGGGGGAATCGCTGGGAAATGAAAAAAAACCAAAACCTTACCTTTCCGCCTGGTCCCGCGTCTTCTCGGTTCCTGCTCTTCTACCTCCGACAGTAACAGGAAGCAGGTAGCCAGGCTTCCTCCCCAAAGCCAATCACAATGCTGCAAGCAGTGTTATGATTGGTTGGGACGCCACCCAGCCAGGGGCTAATGGGGTGACCATGTTCTCCATGCAGGTTGCAGTGCAGCCTGAATGGAGAAGTGCAGAGTGCGCATGACTTGTTTGGGCGGCCCGTGAGGGCAACCAAACAGTCTTTGCCCACTCAGGAGTGGGTAAACCACTCCTCCCCTGCCCTACCCAAAGAGCAGAGTAGTCGTGCCCACCCGCAATGCGCAAAGCAAACATAAAATGGTAATAACTTTTAGTTATTACCATTTCATGTTTTGGCTTTCTCGTAGTGCGAGAAATCAGTGGGGCGGTGCTCCTCTGCCCTAGTGGAGGAGCCACCCCTGGTTAGAACACCTTTCTGCTTTGAGGTGTGTGGTGGGGTCACCTTGTGCTGTCTCTGTGTCAATACCTGTCAGCTTACCATGATTATTTTTTGCCTGCACAGCTCTTGCGCTGCGCTTGTGAAATCTATTGTATTTAATATATCTTAAAAGGGGGCTCTTATCAGTTCCCATTGCTGAATTACTTTGTTCATTCGCTGTTGTGTGGAACTTTTGTTTTAACTTCCCCTTGCTCCACGCATCTACGATACTTCTACTAAAGCTTACTAAAGCTGTACACACTGTTTAAGCCCCATTCACTGTCAAGATAAGATCTCTTCCCACGGAAACGGCAGACAGCTTCTAATCGTATGTTGGAATGCTTGCTTTTTATATTATTTAATTGTGTAAAGCAGATGTTTAGCCTTAGAACATTTGTGGCGCTTCCTATTCATGCCTGAGTACCTTTCTTTGCACTTTGTAGGCATTATCGGATAGATATCTTTCAACTTAATCTATTTGGTCATTATTATCAATTTCTAAATGTTGTAATAAAGTGCAGTTACCTTGCAAACAACAGGGTCATGTTTTGAATGGTACAGCAGGTGTAGCAGCACCGGGCACAAAAGTGGTCAGAACTCCTCTAAACACCTAATATTGCTATATTTTACTACTATACAGGCAAATACACTTGCAATTATCTTGCAATTAAAAGGGGCTTAATTTGAATGGTGCAGCAGGTGCAGTAGCACCGGAGCCAAAATCTCCAGGGATCTCACTGAACGCATAAAATTGCAAAATGTTACTACTAAACAAGCAGGCACACGTGCAGTTATCTAGCAGACACTAGGGCAAGATTTCAATGGTGCAGCAGGTGCAGGGACCCTGGGCCCAAAAGTTGTCAGAACTCCTCTAAACACACTATATTGCTAGTACATCAATTAATTCTATTATTTCCCCATTTCATTTTATAAAATGTTGCTATTACTTTCCAGCACTATACCACTAGCAACAGCACAATATATTGCCTTTTTGGACAAAAATAAGTCTTATCACTTAAACAGACTTTCTGTAACTTATATTGTACAACTACTCAGCAAGCTACAACTTACAAAAAAAAACCAGTGCATTATTAATCACATAGACAAAACCAAATGCATTTACCAACGCTTGTTTTTAACTTCTTGGCTCTCCTCCTACAGCTTTCTCTTCCAGTCTCAAAACTACTCCTTTAAAATTTTTCACCCCTCATCCTGCATTTTACTCTTATTCCAATCTCCCCACCTCTATTTCTGGAATGTTCGTCTAGACTTTGTTAAAAAGAAAATGTGCGCAACAGTAAAATAACGAGCTCCAGTCTTATGCGATGAAAGCCACAATGATTTATTGTATAGGTTTATGTATTTAGGACACTAAAATGCGATTCTGAAGTAGCTAAGGTGATTATAAATTCAGAGCTGCTTATCGGATGATAGCTACTACTATTACAAGCAGGAAGGACAGCTTGACAGAGTTAGGATATTGGGTGTACGTTTGAGATAGTCCCAAATCGTAGAAGAATGGCTGGTCCGTATGGGCACTGATTATGCTAATCCGCCCGGGCATCTCTCCTCTTGTACTCACTCGCAGATTGTTACTTCTGGAGACTGGGCTATGTCAACAGCGGGCACCTCACATTTGAACTCCACACTGTAATGTTTGCTGTAGTCTTTCTTTGTTAGTCATTGTAGTTGCAGGTCACGGGGGACCTAACGTTTCTCTTCTTCCTTCTCAGTTAAATTTCTCTGCTCAATAGATCGTTTCTGAAGCAGAGTTTTTCCATCTGTGGAACAGACTAAAATGCCTGCCCACACCTACAAATAATATCCCAGGCAGTGAAATACATATGGCGGCTGGACAATCTACGATTCCTCGCCGCCTCATTGTAATCAATTATAATTAATAGAAACATTTCTCCTGAAGCGCTGTGAAGTCATCGTTTTGTCCCGCAGCACGCTCCACCATAATATGAGGCGTGGTCAAGGGAAACCATGACGCCCACTCCCCAGGCTGATAACATGTCCTTAGGCGGATCACAAAGGGAGGATGATGCTAGACAGATGCAGAATTGCCAGTAAATGTTATTGGTCCATGATGCTGCAGGTCAACATATTAAGGAAAGGTCGGGCGGATGTGGGGAAAGCATGAGAAGGCAGTCCCGATGATACAGTTTTGAGGTTGCGTGATATGAAAAGAGATTAGCTGGGTTCAGCCCATTATATTTGAGCGGGAGAAGCTTAATGGGATCTCTCGAGGAGTTGTGTGCTCCAGGACACAGACAAGAGGGCCGTGGGTGGATGCCAGGAATCCTTTGTAGAGAGTAAGTAATTGGAAAGCTAGAGGTTATGCTCTGCAGATAAGTAGGGGATTAGTTGTGTGTGTAAGCAGCAGTTGTCGCAATTACTCTTGTAATTGATTCTTTACTTTAGGTTTAGATATATTTCAAACTACCCGTCAGAACTCTGCTGAATTGGGAGTAATATAAAATTCCTTTGAATCGCGGCTTTCTTCTTTGTGGCTGCGCGTCCCTCGCGCTTCCCTTGCTTCTTTCATTCCTGCTTGCAACCGTGGAAAGATCAAGAGCATCGACTTTTTTCTTTATTTTTTTTTTTATTCTGGCTTGTATTGTAGTGCAGTAACTGCAGTGAAGTTTTATGTATTATGACATCTTATTGTTTTATTTGTTTGTGGTGGGATTACAAGCCAGGCAAAGCATGAAAATAATAATGTCTTCTTCATCAAAATCAAGACTGCCCATCCCAGAGAGAATTACAAAGGAATTTACTGTCCCGTGTTATATATGTGTTACTTGTTTGGAATCCGTGTCTGCCTTGTGTGAGAGCCAGAGTCTGCTGTGGATACCAACACACGACTCTTACCCCATAGTCAGCAGCGAGCAATCCACTGGTGCGCTCTGCTGTGGATACTGCCAGGAGCACCAAAGAGAGGAAAAAAATAAAATTATGATAACGGAATGTTATCATTTTATTTTTTCCTCCTGCTGCCGCAGTGTGAGGGGGAGCTGCAGGGGAGGAGTGGTAGAACACACCTGTGTGCAATGACTGGTCAGCCCTCTTGGGCCACCTAAAACAGTCATGCACTCTCCCCTGTTCTCCATGCAGGCTACATTACAGTCTGCATGGAGAACATACCAACCCCTACCGCCCCCGACTGAGCTCTGTGTCACGGCGCTCAGACCAATCACAACGCTGCATTACAGCCGTTGTGATTGGCTTAGGGGTGGGAGGCTGGCTGCCTGCTTCCTGTTCTGACCTGGAGTCGGACTCAGGCGAGCAGGAGAGAAGACACAGAACACGGCTGCGGCAAGGTACTTTTTTTTTTTTTTTTTTAAAGCAGCCCGCGAACCTGCAATGTTTATAAAAGAAAAGGCCAGGACTTGAGCGCTCTCTACTTGGTGACACAGAGTCACCTGGTTACCTTCTGCTTACAATTTCATTTTTTATGGGCAAACCTGATATTGGTTTACGACGGTGACATGTTTTTCTACTTAATAAAATATGGTGGGAGGGGCCACTCTGAAGCTATCTCCAGGGCTCCCTCTGATCACAGGGACCCGCATCAGCCCGACATGCTATTATGCAGGGATCACCAGTGAGCAGTGTTTCGAGGGGGTGCTTGCATTAAGGGATGGCTGGTTTGTTCATGGTGGTCCCAAGCTCGGTGGCAGTGGGTGCAGCAGTCCTGGGTGACGGGCGCCCTCTGTGGTACCATACAGGCAGAACATGCTGGGCATGGAAAATTGTGGAGGGGCATCTCTCCTCGACATGGACAGATCAGCAGCCAAGGATGCTTCTCAGGGAGGCAGGACAGCAGGCCTTTGTTGGCATGGTGATACAGCCCTTTACTGCGGTTTTCCTAGTGAGGAGAAAAGTCTCGGTACTCCTGGCTCGGTGGGAATGATCGATCGTCCGATTGGTTAAGCTGCAGGCAGACAAGCTCTGTTATTCGGAGAGAGTGCAGCCATCTTTCTTCCTGCATTGCCTGCCCCCCTGGAGGCTGCAATGTTACACGTCCGAGTACTCCAAAGGGACTACACTGCAACCTCGCTTCAGACACAAGACTACCTGACCGGAATGGAACCATCCATTTTATGTTGTTGGTAAAAAAGGCCAACTGCCCATTCCAACTATTGCAGCTATACCAGCTCTAATTTGTAACAAATAATAAACTCCAAACTCTGTATTAAAGAATAAGATTGGAACTATAAAGATATGAGGCGCAACTCGGTTGGTCTCCTGCATAGATCACCACCTCGCTCAATACTTGCAGCAGGCCTGTCTGGGCCGGTCTGAAGGATGCCTCAAAGGGACAGTTGTAACCGCCTACAGAGAGGTAAACTATATATCTGGACGTCTGCCTACTACAGACCGCCATAACCACTCTCCATCCACTCTCTGGACTGTTTGATCTTCGCCACAATGATCGGACTAAAATATATAGATTCTGCCTGGTTGCATTCTTCTAACGTGATACATTGCCTATGCATTATGCTCACTGTCCTATCCAGTATGCTCTGTACTGAACCTAAATTACGTTTGCATTGAAGCTGTTCTTACCTGAAGCATTCTGACGCCCATCAGGTGTAATTCTTACTCAAAAGGCTCTAAAGAGATACATGTGTGTATCAACTTCTATTCAATGTTGTCTCGAGGTTTTGGTTTGAACTTTTACCAACCTTGCGTTTTCTTCTATCAGCGGCTTCTGTTTATCAGCAGCTAAGAAGCTTCTCAAGAAAACAGTTCATCCTCAAACACACCCTTTGAGGTGCCACTGAGTTTATTGGTTTCAGGGTTGCCCTGCACCATGGGGGAACTCCCCCTGGACACAGATAAATCCATCTTAAAGGCGCCCACTAATTATATATCCTATTTGTGTGCTCCCCTTGTTTATGAAAGAGAATTCTTTAATGTCTTTACTGGAGTAAAGTGCTCAAGAACAGCATCATGATCTCATTTCAAATTCAGTATATACATATGGATTTCATCAGGGTAACCAAAATACATGAGATCTGTGCATTCCGAGTTAAAACGTATATTGTGTCTTACCACTACGTCTTACAAGAACGCGAAAAGCACTTTCCGAGCTGCTTGTCAGCAGCACCACCAAGAATTTACGGCCCTCTCCTCTCGACTTTCATCTTCGTTCACAGCTGCTGTAATTCTGCCAGCTTCCAAAACAGTTCTGTTCTTACCTGGCCTCACCTCCTGGTCTACTCCAATAATCATAACTCCTTTAATCCATAGCAGCAGCTAATCCCGCCTCCCATCCCCTCCGAGCCCTTCCAAATGCCTCTGTAATAAGACAGCTCGGTCGATGGCTTTTCGCATTTGCCGCTAATCTTCATGGTGTTATAGGAGCAGTAGTATTTCTACTAGTTCTATGGTCTAAGAGCAGCACTCGGATAACACCTGGTTAGGCAGCTCTGTGTAAAGTATTTCATTAATGAATAGATCTATAAACATGTAGAGTAATGTGTTTGATATTCTGAGGGGCTACGTTAGAGTAGTCTACTTATGGCTGATTTTATGACAATATTGCTCTTTAATCAAATGAAAGTAAACACATCAGTGGGTGTTTGCCTCAGTCGCTGTGGATTAAGTAAAAATAGGTCAATGTGAAACTCACTTATTTGATCTGCAACTCAAAGCTCATCGCAGCGTATGCACGTGTCCTGGGATGTTGGCAATTGATGCCTGTAAATCTTTGGAAATCTTAATAGAGAAATGCTTTTTTTTTTTTAAATAAAAAAAAGCTCATCACTTCACAGAGTATTTAAAGGGGCGGTTTTACCTTTTATTCTAAAACCGTGTTGGGGCCGTTTGTTTAGTGGCCTGTCCTATATGGAGATGTTCTACTCCTTTAAGTGCCCGGTAAGCACCGAAGTACCACTTGTTTCTGCAAAAATTGTTTGAAAATCTATAGGACGGATGTGGTGTGTCCCTGACGCCTCCCTAGCTCCCTCCCTCACCTTCTGCCTACATGTATACTCAGGACTTTAAGTGGGATGAAAAAACAGGGGTGGTCTCCCATAGGGGCGTGGCCAGTGTAATTAAGGGCGTGGCTAAAAAAAACATATGCTAAAAATATGTGCTGAGCATAGTGTGCTGCCCGACCAGTGGTCGAAGTGGGGGAAAGAAAGTAGGGGAACTGTGGGCGGAGAATCAGAGGGCATGAATAACCCATGGATTGGGTCAGTGGGAGAAAGAGCAAAATATCCCAATTTTTAGTATTTGTTTCCCATCTTACTAACCGGTTACAGCTTATTAGGTTCTTTCATGTAACCAATAGATACACATGTTTAAGGTTTAATATGAGTTATTGCCATTAAAATACATTCACAAAGTGGGATACGTTTCCAATCATAATATGTCCCAAATATCCTTAAAAGTGGAGTCGCAAGCCATTTGTCTCCCAGCCATGGAGTTTCTGTCATCAGCACTTCTCCTCCCCACAAGAGCAGTTCAGACATGAATGGCAAAATATTCTAGTTTGCAAATGTTTTCCACATATTTATGGCTCTGCCATATTTGCCACATCTGCTGCATAATCTGACGATTTTAACTAATGAATTGTTTATAGCTCAAACGGATCAAAAGTTACTAAAAAATGTGACTTGTGCTGATGTGAAGTGGAGGGCCCTTTGCAAAGGTTGACTGGTCACCGTTCTCACTGCTGCAGTTGTATGTTCCACTGGTACTAATAAGGAAAAATCTGTGTAGAGACTGTTAGCATGTGTAAAAATGTGAAAATAATAAAGTATCAGAAAATTTACAACACCACTAATACCAGTGTAGGGTGTTGGAGCACTTTACATCACACATATTGTACAGAAACAATCAATCATACATGTGTAAATCACTCTATAGGAAATGTTACATAAGACAAAGGACTACAAGGTGCAGGAGATCACATGACAACCATACTAGTAGGCAGCATAGTTTAATAGTGATTGGTCTGCAGAAACACAAACTCAGAATTTAAAACGTAATACCATGGTTGGGGGTTCTCTTTAATCAGAATTAATTTCTACCCAAATGAACCCTTTTTTTGCAACATTAGGATAATCAAAGCCTGGGGAAATAATCATAACGCTCTAATGTATACCTTGCTGTTTGCATGCAGCTCTTACATGACAGTTAATAGCGCACTGTTCTATGTTAGGATTTTAACTTATTAACTGCAAGTAACAATAGGGTCTCTCTGACAAAAGCAGTAACCCACTGACTTATTTGCATAATGTGCACTTTGTGATCTGCATGGTACATGTTCTTAGCAGCAGGCACATTAACCCTCTGCACTTCAATTCAATTCAAAAACTTTATTCGATCATAAATTAATGATCATAAAAGTACATACATACATTAATATAAAAACATGAGGTTTCAGCAAATTTTAAATTAATCACATGTCATAGAACGGTGCTTTTCCTCATACATATCGATTTTAAAATATATACAGCAGTAAAATAGCAAATGTCCTGTGAGTTAAGCCCAAATAAAAGCCCCATGGCTGAAACAATATTAAATACTTTATATTTTTTAAAAAGTGGTTTCAGGTATATTTTTCGAAGATGGAGATAAAGAGGGCATAGCAGTAAAAAATGCTCCGTACTTTGTTTAGTAGTCCCATCACACGGACAGGGGGCAGTAGTATATATCTTCATTTCAGGATACGCAACAAGCAAATGAACAGTCCCCATCCGAAGTCTTGTTAACACAAATTGGTGGGAACGAATATTAACCATTTTGAGGTATCCTGGGGGCCCCATTTCTTCCTTGTTATATTTGTCATAAAAAACATGTGTGGAGAACTGGACAGTAGCTGCGATACGCTTCATCCTGCTAACCCTCAGAAATTCATGTTTAATCTCAGTCTTCGTGATGTCTAAAACACAGGAAGGGTTATCACAAACCCTAAAATTAAAAAGGTCATCAAACGTTCGAATGATATAGTTAAGCCACGGGATACGGGAACATTTATCCAGGTTTAGACAATCGGAGATTATCTTTCTAGTAAAACCAGTCTGTTCCTTCGACCAGATAGATCTCCATACTAACAGGGGTCTTAATCTAATCAGGTCTGATAGATGTTCTAAGCCAGACTCTTGATGGATCAACTTTGTTGAAGAAGAAGATGGCAGACAAAGGAGTTTTTTAATAAATTTGTTCTCCTCTACCTGGAGCATGTTATTGTTACAGTGGCCCCACACTCCTGATCCGTATAGAGCCAGAGCAACACATTTATGTCGGTATAGGTATAACATGTCGAATATCCGTCTAGAGCCTAGCTTGGATGCAAACCTAAATAGGCCAAAAGAGCACTTAGCCATCTTGGCTCTAACATTTGTCATTTCAGAGGTCCACATCCCCCCACTATTAAAAGTGATACCCAAATAACAAAATTTATCCACCACTGTTATGGTTTGATCTATAACTGTAAAGGGCCTTAAGTTCTTAATTTTCTTCCCACAGGGCATTATAAAAGTTTTTGAATTATTAATTTTTAATTTCCTCCCCTTGATAAAATCTGCAAATTTATTCATTAGTTTTTGCAGCCCTAAAGGGGTTTGAGAGAGCAGAACCGCGTCATCCGCGTAGAGCAGAATTGGGATGGGCAAGCCGCCTGCAGTCGGTACATCTGCACTTATGGAGCGAAGTTCCGTCTCAATTGCATTAATAAAAAGGGAGAAAAGAAGAGGTGCAAGAACACATCCCTGCCTGATACCTGATCCTATTTTGACACTAGGGGTACACTCCCCCGATTGCCCATATCGTATTTTTGCTGTCAGATTCCTGTACAATTGGGCCAGGAAATAAATAATATCTTGAGGTGCCCCCATATCCAACAAGGTTGACCACAGAAGACCATGGTCAACCAAGTCAAAGGCACTGGATAAATCGGCAAAACAAAGAAACAACGAGCCTTGTTTGGCTCGTGTATATTTACATATAATGAGATCTAGATTGATGCACTGTTCTATAGTGCCCAACCCCTTGCGAAATCCATACTGTGAATCCGCAAGGATCCCGTTGTCTTCTACCCATTCTTCCAGACGACTTAATAATACTCTACTCATTATTTTTAGGGAAGCAGTAAGAAGGGAGATCGGGCGATAATTTTTTGCCTCGCCCCTATCCCCTTTTTTATATACCGGAATAATGATTGATTCCCCCCAGGTCTGTGGAGCCGCAATCGTCGCAGCTGCATTGAAAACCTTTGTTAACAATGGGCTCCAAATGGAGATCTCAGCTTTATAAAGGTCAACGGGTACCCCGTCCGGGCCCGGTGCCTTTCCCCCCTTGCTAGCCCGAATGGCTGCATCTACCTCTAAGATTGTAATATTAAGAGGTATGGGGGTTAATGCCATGCTTTCATTATCCCCCCCTTCAGCTAATCCTTCGGGGTTGAAAATACTAGTGAAGTGAGACACCCATTGTTCCTCAGATACCTGGGCTGACATTACCGGGACATCTTCGTTTTGAAGGAAGGGGCTATTTACCGTGGACCAAAAAAGCTTGGTATCCTTAAGGTCCACTGCTTTAGTCAGGTTGTTCCAAGCCTCTTCCCTTAATTCCTGTTTCCTATCCCTCAGATGAATTGTATATTCCCTTCTGAGGGTATTAACTGCTTCCTTATCTCTCGGTTTTCCCTTGAGAGCAGCTTTAAGTCTTTGTAAAGATTTGGTACATTCTCTGTTAAACCATCCCCCATTACTCCTAGGGCCCTTTTTTATTCTTCCAGTTAAAATTTCAGCAACATTTTTATTAATAGTGTCGAAACTAACTAGAATGTCAACATTATTCTTTCCAGGTTCAAGACAGCATTCCACCTCTTCTATACAGGCTGACACGATAGTACAAAGTAGATGTTCCTCGTTTTGCCTACCCCATTTAATTCTAGGGCCATTGGGTCTGTGTGGGACTATATCTGTCACTACACCATGTACCATCATTTCTTTGACCCCCCACAAAGAAAGAAACATTGTTAAACAATTATGATCACTAAGTGACGGATCTACTATTACAGGTAAGGAACACTTGGCTACAATACTGGTAGAGACAATGAGGTAATCGATAATCGTGGCACAGTTCCTACCAATAAAGGTTGGTACCGAATTACCCTCACTGTCACCCCTAGGTGTCATAATACATAAATCCATTTTTGACAAAAACGAATTAAGAGAATCCCCATAAACCGAGTGCATAAAGTGGGTCTGTTCTTCCCCCCCATCATCCTCATACCCACACACCCTATCGCCAGCAAGTGGACACATGTAGATGTTAAGATCACCACCCCACAAAATGTCAAAATGCACGTCATTACACCCATATAGGCTTTCCACCTCAGCTTCAAGTTCATCAACCGTGTCAGTATTTAAGTGGTTAAAGGCATTGTTGTAGTGATTTATAACTAAAACATTTCGCCCATTCCTATTTTGTAACCACAGCAACTGAGAGTGTTGACCGACTATCCGGTGTATTTTTACTCGAACCGGTAGACTCACAGAAAGCAGTATCACCATTCCTCCTTTGGCTCTCCCCATGTTGGATGGTTGGGCATGGCAATTATAGGCAACATACCCATCAAGATAGACATCTTCGGCCGCCCAAGTCTCCTGGAGACACAGGATATCAAACTGGGTTATAAATTCTAACCATCCAAGACGTTCTACCTTGTTATTCCATCCCGCTATGTTCCAGCTCGCCATCTTATAACCCCGTTCCATTAAACTATCAGCCTCGGTGGATAAAGGGGGCAAGATGTGAACATGGGTTAAATCCCCTGGCACGGGATCTACAATTGGTAAGATCTGACTACTGCTTCCGTTAGCCGGGGAAGGAGCCTTGAGGTTGCAGTCAAACTGGGCAAAATTACTTGTGCAACCCCCAGTACTACATATAACGTTGTATCCAATGGGTGTATCAATATCTATTAGACCTTTTTCCCCCGTTCGTCCGCCCATATCTCCCCCGCTATCCCCACCAAAATCCCTCTCCCCCTTCCCTATGACTCGATGGCATCAATCGCAATCTTCCAGTCCACTAAACACCTCAAACCTGTTGGTGGTATCTAGGGGTGTAAAAGGTTTGAGCTGTTCCATTCTCCTATGTATTAGAGGGTTATATCTTGGGCCTATAATGTTCCACCCATACAGATCTACTGCTGGTGGAGGTTGCCTCTCACTAAACATAGGTCCATTATTGTAGATGGGTGGACAATATGGGTTTGGTTGCATTTGCCTCGATAAAAGTGGGGGGGGAGCTCGCTGTGAATGATGATTTGGTGGAAACACCACTGAGCGAGGGTAAAAATAGGTTAGAGGGCGGGGGGTAATAGGTTTGCTATCGTGGTCTGTCGGCCAATTAAGTATAAAGTGGACGGCATTCCGATCTCTAAAATTAATGACCACTATATCTCCCTCAATATCCTTGGGTCTTCCTCCCAACCAGGGAAGGCGGCGGACATGAATAATTTCTCCATTTATATTATTTGTAATAGGTCTATGTAGACTTAGCCAGTGTGATATTTTATTTCTCAACTGGGTAAAGCTCTCCCGTTTATCTTTCTCCAGCTCCGGCACCCCAGTAAGAACTACCACTAGGGGTACTGCTTCTGGCGGAAGTTCTGGAAGAGGACCCTTGTTAAATTTATCTCGGGCCAGTTGCTCGTTACCTCTCTCTCTATTTATATTCCCTACGGCTTGACCAGAGTTATTCCGCTGTCCGTTGGACATTTCAGCCTGTTCTGATATAGATTTACTATTAGGTCCAACAGGAATATTCCCTGATACACTTCCACTCATACAAGTTGAGGGTTGAGGCTGAGTAATAATCTGTTCAGGGGTAGTTAATGTTATTGTAGCGGATGTCCCTGATGAAGAAGGTACCGTTGGGGCTTGTATAGGGAGAATAAACGGTACTTTGTTGGATACGAGCTTTTTCTCCAGTTCTTGTTCTATATTCCCAAGTCTGTCTTCTAGTTTATCAAGTCTTTCTATGATAGCCAGGGAATAGGTCCTCATTATGGACTCTATGCTCCCAATCAGGACCCTGTCTGGAGATGCCTGTATCTTTCCCATCGCAGGGGGGCTATCGATAATAGGAATAACAGGGTCGGTAAACGGAGTTACACATGTATGCGTTGGAGAAATTCCTTTCCTTCCTTCGTCTAGTACTTTAACCAATCCTCCTTTGGTACTAACACCCTTCTTCGTACCAAAGTCTGCATGATTAAATTTCCTCTTGGAAAGGTTACTTTTACGCCGTTTAGCCGGAGGGGGGCCATGAATTTTAACTTGCATAACTTTTTTAACCCTACTGTTGACTACTTTTATATGTGTAGGAATTGGGGTAATTTGCGCTTTAGTTATCACAGCTGGATTAATGATACCGGGAGTAGTAACTGTGTCTACCTGATTGCTATTAGTGCCCAAGAGTTCGGGTTCCCTCGTAGATGTACCTTCTCTAAATATTAGAGGGATACTATCCTGTGAGGTAGTGCAAATATCGCCCTTGGAGCTCATTAGCACCGGTGACAGCGGCAATGGTCTGTTCTTTAAACTTTCAATCGACCGCCGTCGTTCAGTTCGTAGTTCTTCAAGGGTAGGGGTAATAGAAGGATCGAGTAGGGATTTCTTAAAATACCTGTCTAATGTTCCGTCTACCAAGCCCACCGACTTCACATGGCCAGGTAACTCCAGTGTTGGGATTTCAATGGACATGATGTACGTACAATGAGCCCCACAAACAAACACTTACACGATTGGTCTATGTTGAACGATGTTCGGGCAGGGGTTCTTGCCCAGTCCAGTCTCCTCGTGTCTATGAGGGTCTTAGAGGGTCCGCCCTTAGTCCGGGCTTTGTCCCGGGCGATGTCCCGCACACGCGTCCCGCTAACGCGTGAAGTCCTCCGGACTTATATTAGTCGGGAATAGAGGGGGCGGGGTCACGGGAAGAGGCTGCAGGTGTGCTCAATACAACCCGCACAGCCTGCTGGACCTCGCAGTCCCGTCCTCCTCCCCCACACTCCCTCTGGCGATTCACTAGGTCCACAGGGGCTCCCAGCTTCCAGGTTCAATAAAATCAATGCCCGGCAGGGCTCCGCACAGCTTCTGGCAAGGGCTTGGATCAGGCAAGTACTCCTTCGGCGAGTGGCTCCCGCGTAGCGGGGGCCGCGAGCTGTTTTCACCGGTCAGCAAGGGGCGGGGTCACGGGAAGAGGCTGCAGGTGTGCTCAATACAACCCGCACAGCCTGCTGGACCTCGCAGTCCCGTCCTCCTCCCCCACACTCCCTCTGGCGATTCACTAGGTCCACAGGGGCTCCCAGCTTCCAGGTTCAATAAAATCAATGCCCGGCAGGGCTCCGCACAGCTTCTGGCAAGGGCTTGGATCAGGCAAGTACTCCTTCGGCGAGTGGCTCCCTCTGCACTTCCTTTCCATGAGTCAAAACTTCCACTAGACAAAACTCCATCTCTCTCTACTAAGAACATTAATCACTGAAGTTATCATGACATCTTTATTGTTGCCGAAAATTTTTGAAGGCCAGGAAGGAGGCAGCAAGTGCTTTTAAAACCATATTACACTTACAAACACGACGCCCCCCACCTGAAGTCAGCGCCCGGTGCGGTTGCACTGCCCTAGAGCCACCCTGCTCAAGGGTCCTGTGACCTCAGTGACAGAGTCACTTTCCCTCTAGGGTGTGCTGCTTCATAGGCATGCCCCCAAGACTGGAGGTGAACTTAATGGATTGTGTTGGACAGGCCTTCATGGTGAACCCACACTTGCCACTGCTAGGGTCCACCTGCTGATGCTAAGACACCAAGGCTTTTAAGATCTTGCGGGGCCTTCTAAGGTCTAACATGGGAATGTGCTCCCTCAAGGGGAGTGGTGTGGTGGACTGGTCATGAAGGCTGAACCTGGTTCCCCAGTTCCAAATTCAGCAGCTCTGACCATAGTGCCGCATCCTCTCCCCCACTGAACACCATACTGCCCCACTGAGAGAAACTTGCACTGCACTGACTCGCTATAAACTCCTGGATGGGACTCAATTCAAATTACGCACTAGACAAAAGCAATATGCTGCTTAAAAAAAATTAACAACATCCTAGAAAAGCAAACATTCGTAGGGAATGCAAGATCAAGTAAAGCATGTGAAATGTAAGCAGGAACAGCATAGTTATTTTCCTTTTACACTCATTATTCAGAAATTAGTGAGTGTTTTTGCCTGAAAAGTTAAGGCCTTGACTACAGGGCCCAGAAGGGCCCCGTTTCAATGCCCATTGCTTATATCCTTGCAAAACGTAAGCAGTATTGTTTAAAAAGACCATATTCGTTAACACACAGCTGCTGTACACATTTTGTTTTCCAATTCACCTTTCAAGCAGGTATTTCAGGACCTCCAGGAAAGGTGCACTTTCCCACCCAAGGAAAACAATGTTGTTCAAAGAGAGACAAGAAAACAAAAGTAGCGCTTCACTGGCAAACACTGTAAAGTGGCGCTAATGTGTTTAGGTGTGAATAAATCAAGCTAACCACCTTGCAACCACTCAGTCTTGCTTTAGTTAGTTATTTATTTTTCAAATTTGGAATGTTTTATTTCTCTCCACCCGAGGCTGCACTTAGAAATTGAAACATTTCAGAAAAAGACAACGTTTCCAGCAAAAGTGTTTTTCTCTTTTGGATTCATTTTACGGGGGAGCAAGTAAACGAAAGGAGGAAAGAGAGGGTAATACCCATTTCTTGAAGTCTCGATTTTCACTAAATGAGGAGGAGCGAGACAAAAAGAAAGGGGGGGGGGGCAGCTGCCAGCGGCAGGAGAACTGGACAGTGTCCTTGTCTTCTCTGGGCACGAAGGAAAAGACAGAGTCCTTTTCCTTCCCTGCCCGTTACGCCCGTCCCCAAAAGCCGAGCCTTACCTGTCGGCCTTGGCGATTTCTGCCATCCGGGAGGCATGTTTAACATGAGAAAGTAGGGGAACGGAATCTATGAAATTAGAGAAGTAGGGGCACGCCCTGCCGATCCAGCCCACTTCGACCACTGCGCCCGACTGGCATTTTGCTGCTTCTATCCATTCATCCAGATAAATAATACAACAAGTAACATTACACGTAAGATTAGCATCAAAAGCAGTGACAGGTGTTACTATTGCAGAGTTAATTTTTTTTCCCGCACCCGAGGATAAAAATGGAGAGCTCAATAGGGACCCTTTTCGACACCTGCTTTTAAAAACTGCTGGTGCTGAGCACCGGCAAGACCCGGCTCACTTAAAGCCCTTTATTTACTAAAGGACTCTCCGACATGTCCACAGCCATGGGATAGCTGACCCACATCTACTGTTGAAGAGTTTTTTTTATTTAGGCCCATTGTATGCACGTGTGTGTTTATCCTAACAACACACCCTACTTTCGGTGCTTCTCGACTAATTAGCATTCGAGCTGTAAAGAGGTTACAGTTTGACGTGACGTGCTCCAGAAACGTTAAATGGTTTCTTCCTTAGGGCGCATGGAGTTTCAAAAAGCATTGTTAAAAGGGTAAAAAAAAAACGTAACTGTCTCGTAAAGCATCTGATGGGGTATGATTACAGATAAAAGACCACTGGCCGAGACGTCACCTCTGTGCGGGTGAACGCCACGTCGCCGACCTCGGCAAATGATTGCCTTTGGGAGGGAGGGGTGAGGGGGGGAAGCAGGCCACTGACCAAGTATTGTGTGTAAAAGGCCGCTTTATTGGAAACAGGTGCACATTACAATTAAAAACCTTGGCCGAACGCCTTCCAAAACTAGACCTCACTAAATATAACATACCTATCCCCGCCCCCCGCCCCCTCCCCTAAATTCCCTCGAGCCCGCACATTACAACATTACAACAATATCAAACATTACATTCCTGTATAAACCCCCCCAACAATCTCTAAATACAAACCTTCCGTTAACCAAACTCCCCTGCCTGCCCCTTTACAGCTATCGGCCCCCAAACTGTGGAAACGAACTAAACTTACCAACCTATCCTTTCCCTGTCGATAACCCAACTCAACAACATAACTCCACCAACCTCCGGTAAAACTGTCCAAAATTCACCATAACCCCCGCACCGCACCTGTTCCAAGCGACAAAAATACAAGCATTGAGAACCCCCTGCACACCTGTCCCAAGAAAAACCGCCCGAAAAATACAAAAAGGAAAAAAGGAGGAAAAAATTAAACAAAAAATTTTAAACCAAGGAAAAGAGTGCCAAAATAAGAAAAAGTGTTTTTTGTGGGAGGGAAGGGTGGGGACAAAAAACACTCCACTCGCAAAGCTCCCGGCCACCAGGTCACCAAACCTAAAATGGTGGCCGGGAGCAGGCGCCCAAGGCATTTATACCTGGGCTATGTTTGGGCTACATTCCGGCTACATTTGGGCTATAAAGGAGCCCAAGTTTGAAAAAAGGCCGCGCGAGGCCAGCCACGCCCCCCCCACACGCCCCCTCCCAAACTGCCCGGGGGTGGGGACTCCCTACGGTCGCCTACCCCCCCCAAGCCCCCCTTGGGAGGGAGGGGTGAGGGGGGGAAGCAGGCCACTGACCAAGTATTGTGTGTAAAAGGCCGCTTTATTGGAAACAGGTGCACATTACAATTAAAAACCTTGGCCGAACGCCTTCCAAAACTAGACCTCACTAAATATAACATACCTATCCCCGCCCCCCGCCCCCTCCCCTAAATTCCCTCGAGCCCGCACATTACAACATTACAACAATATCAAACATTACATTCCTGTATAAACCCCCCCAACAATCTCTAAATACAAACCTTCCGTTAACCAAACTCCCCTGCCTGCCCCTTTACAGCTATCGGCCCCCAAACTGTGGAAACGAACTAAACTTACCAACCTATCCTTTCCCTGTCGATAACCCAACTCAACAACATAACTCCACCAACCTCCGGTAAAACTGTCCAAAATTCACCATAACCCCCGCCACCCAGAAAGAGGGGGGGGGGCAACCACCACCTACCCCTCTTTCTGCCCCCCCCTCAACAGAGAGCTTTAAACCCCTCGAGCATGACTCTGCACGTTCATACACCGAGACAAAACCTCCCTAATTTCCAACAAATAAAGGTCCATGCCCAACCTAGACAAATGCACCCCGTCACCCCGAAAAAACTCTACCGTCTCAAAACGAATATCCTTGTGTGTCACTCTCCCGAAACCCAAACCACGGCAAAACCGGGAAATCTCTGCATTCACCTTCCTCCGAGCCCTGTGAATAGCTCTGGGATTCAAAGCCCCTCTCCACACCTTCCGCGGGACCAATTCCGACCACAGCACATGGCAACCCGACCAGCGCTCCCTCACCACAGCCAAATCCCTTTTCTTGGCGCGCAATAAGACCACCCCTTTCACACTACAAAGCTCGGTCTCCCCCAAATGTCTCAAAAGGATATCCGGGCATTGTCCCCGCACCAAGGCCTTATTTAAACTTAGAATAAGCTCCTTCCAGAGCATACCCCCTTTCCCTCTCCAGATCAACCGAAACAGGCTGTCATTGAACCCCAAACTTCCCCCAAAATAACTTTGCACGCTTGTAAAAGTGCCCACTTGACGAAGGAATGCCCCACAATCCACACCGTCAATTCCGTAGAGTGGGGTCCAGCCACCGAACCTGAAAAGAAAAAAGAATGAGACTCATACCAAAGAGGTGGACGCATGCGCCACTGTTGCCTTTGCTCTCACATATTTGCGAAAACAGTCTGATGACCAACGCCCTAAGCGCATGATATCACCCTGAGACCAACCACGGTTATGCGCTTCAGTCGCTGCCCCAATCCTAAAAGAGTGAGTCCCAAACTGGGCCCCGTCCAAACCCATGTGCTGTAACCCCTTACGTAAAACCATACGTAGCTGATAGTCAGTGGCGCGTGACCCATTCATATGTGTAAAATCCAAGCCGCCCCCATCTCCCCCTGATAGTGTCTTCCATTGCCTCGCCAAACGCAGCGGGCAAGTACCACTGGGGGTTGCTGCTTCCAACCATACCCCCTTCCCGACACCCCTCTGATCCGTTTTTTGACTTGGCCAGCCAAATGTGCACACCTGTGTCCAAAAAGAAAACGTCCTGCCAACAAATGCCCTGCTTTACCTTAGGCCCGAGGAGCTCAGAAACCCGACAAGCCCCAAACAACATGAACACCATAAGGTTAGCAAAGAATGAAGCCTCAAAATCTTCCCTGCAAACAGCAGGCAAAACCGCCAACAAACGAGCTAACGTCTGCCAGGAGATAGGTAAACGGGACATAACGGTTCCACCCCGCTCCCCAGCCCAGCCCTCAAGCATCCCGCGTCCGGTTTCCCCAGCAGAAGGGGAATAACCCCAAACAAGCTTACCCATTAAGGAAAACCCAGCCAGCTTCCCAGCAATGGTGACTCTAGACAAACCTCTCTCAATGAGGTCCAGGATAAATTGAATTACCTCATCTGCACTGTGCCGCGACTCCTCCCGCCTACAAGCTCCTGAGGACAAAAATTCCTTCCACGCCAAAGCATACGCAGCACGCGTGGAAGCAGACAAAGAACCTACCACCAGTTGAAATACCCTACGTTTCCGACAGACCAGAGGTGTTCCGGCATCGGGGTCGGTGTCCCGTCCGCCTCCTTGGCCAGTCCACGGAATCTCCTCCACTGCGAACGAGACTTATGTCCTAGTTCCTTGCCCCAAATAGTCAAAGCGACAAGTAGTGGAAAAAATTCCAAAAAGGTAATGCTCCGCCCTCCATTCCTCCAACCCAGCGGCCATTTCTCCGCACACCATCGTCCTTGCCAGTAAATACCAAAACCATCACTGCCTGCTGCATCCGAAAACATTTGCACATCCCACTGCACATCCTCGTCCCTGGCCAGTGGTACTCCGTTAAAGGGGCGCAAGAAAAAGGACCACATCCGCAGGTCCTCCTTCACACCAGCCGACAAGCGCACATGATGGTGCGGTAAATGCTGACCTGTCAAAGCCCGGCCCAAGCGCCTGCCAAAAGTCCGACCCGCCCTTACAACTCTGCAAGCGAAATTCAAATGGCCTAACAAAACCTGGATGTCCTTCGCTGTCACTTTCCACCTACCCAACATCAAGTCCAGCAACTCCAACATTTTGAATTTCTTATCTTCCGGCAAACGAGCTTGCATTGCAACTGAGTCAAGCTCAATACCCAGAAAGGAGATGACCGTATCAGGCCCCATTGTCTTTCCCGGAGCTAACGGCACCCCCAGCTCTTCCATAAGCTCATGAAAAGAGTCCAGAGCGTGCTGGCACTCCGAAGAACCCGGGGAACCCACAGAAAAGAAGTCATCCAGCTAATGTGTAACCAAGGTGTGGCCAGTGCGAATCGTGAAAAACCCACTGCAAAAAAGTGCTGAAAAGTTCAAACAGAGCACATGACACCGAACAACCCATTGGTAAGGCCTTGTCTACATACCATTACCTTCAATTGAATCCCCAGCAAAGGTCAATCGTCCGGCTGAACCGGGAGCACCTAAAAGCCGATTTGATCTCACACTGTGCCCTGCCTGCAGCTGCGCCCGTGGTCACTACAAGTGACATGGCGACGTCAACTGAGGAGTATGACACCGAAGCAGCGTCCTCATCGATAAAATCATTGACTGACGACCCTTAAGGCCATGACAAATGTTGAATCAGCCGAAACTGCCCAACCTCTTTTTTGGGCACCACACAAATGGGGGAAATGATCAAGTTTTGAACTGGCCACTCTCCAAAAGGGGCCTGCCATCCTCCCCTCCTGCACTTCTTTACTCAATTTCTCATGCACCACCAGTTTGTGCTCCGAAGCTGATTTCAAATTATCTGCCCACCTCCTCAGTCGGGGCCCGTGGTACCCCAAATGAAAACCCCACTGAAAACCATCCAGAAGTGTCTCTTTTTGCCACCAGATCCCCGTAGCCCTCCAATGCCTTCTCCCGCTGAGCCAATTTAATTGGCGTAGGAGCCCTTTGGCCCAGAACAATGTGCGCCCCTGCCCCCCCGTCCACCCCGCGACTGCTGCGCATTGCCAGACATCCCTGCACCCACCTGGTGCCCCTGCTGCCCGCCTGATGGTCCAACACCCCAGCAGTTGACGAGAGGGTGCCGCTTACCGCACTTGGAACACTCGTGTCGGTATTAGCAAGATTCCCGTGTGCATAAGCCTTTGTTAAAATCCCAACACGCCCCAACTCCAGACTGCGATGCGGCTGAGCCTCCCACCCCACCCCGGGTGGGCTTTCCCTGAAAGGGCCGGTAAACTAGAGGCAGACCACTAGCCGTAAAATTAGTCTCACCCCCTTGGCGCGGCCCCCATGGTATGTTGCCACAAATAATTATCTAACTCACCCCATTTCGCCTCTCAGTCCCCAGCCATGCGTGCCCTAAATTCCTCGTTATACTGTGCCCAAGCGTACCCGCTACCTGTAATCTGGGCCTTCCGAATTACATCCATATATTTGAATATGGCCGCGCAGCACTCGGGAAACTTCTCAAATGACACACTGGCGTATATTAGAAATGCCGCTGTCCAATTCTCAATTGTCAGCGGCACCTTAGGGCACTTAGCAAGTTCGAACTCCTCCTCCCGAGAACCCGCCTTAGACCTCACCTCCCTGTGTAATAGCTTCAAGATCTCCACATAATCGCCCTTCCATATACGCTCCTTTGTTGCTAACATTAAGGGGGGCCCCAGAGGCTTAGTCACCCCCATATAAGGAAGCTTTTTAATCTTTAACTCTTTACTCTGTGGTTTGTCTTTAAAATCCCCCGCCTCTGCTCTGTACTCGTGCCAAACCCCTGTATCTTTAACATACTTTCCTTTATACAACCTCCCCTCCGACACACCCCCACCCCCAATCCACTCCAGACCCCACAGACACCATAATAGGTCTGGCCTGTGTTTTAGCGCTCTCACCTGGCTCTAAAGAGGGTGTGCGGACCGACTCCGGCCGCCTCGCCGACCTCTCAGAAGAATCCCTTGGAGGATGAGCCCTCACCGACGGGCCGTGTTCTCCCTTAGATTTCGCCACCACAGCCTGTTGAATGGGTGCCTCACCTGAGACCTGTAAAAAACTACGAGAGACATGAGAGTGACCCCCCCTTCCTAACCCCGTATTTCCCCTTCCTCGGGGCTGTCCTCCTCATAATCAAGCAAGAGTGGCTCTTCCACTTGCAAAATCTCCTCAGCAAAATCCACCACACGGGCCTTACTAGACCCTGCATTAATACCACCGGCCTCCACGGCCTTAGAAAACCTTGCGGGGGAGCCGACTGTACACGCCGGTCCTCCCCCTTTCGCTGATTTACATAAAATTCCACCTTATTAGAAAACTCCGTCCACCTGGAGCGTCGTGACGTTGGGGCCAGCGAGGCCGCGACGGGATCCCCCGCCGGTACGGAATGTGCCGCGCAAGGCCTCATCCTCCCTTCTCCTCGGCGATGATGGGCCGCACCTCGCCCTACCGAGTCTGCTGCTCTGCTACACGTCCTACCCTGCGAAGAGCGTCGTGACGTTGGGGCCAGCGAGGTCGCGCCGGACCTTCGTGAGCTGGCCGCGACGGGATCCCCCGCCGGTACGGAATGTGCCGCGCAAGGCCTCATCCTCCCTTCTCCTCGGCGATAATGGGCCGCACCTCGCCCTACCGAGTCCGCTGCTCTGCTACCCTTCCTAACCTGTGAAGAGAAAATTTGGACTGGTGTGCCGGGAACTTGTAAACTACTCGACACCTGTGGCCCGAGACCACTCACCAACCCCTCGCCTGACACATTACCTCTAGAAAGACCCACTGAACCCGTCCCCACATGAGATGGCGAAATCATCTCTTCCTCATCCCCACTCCACTCCAACATAGCATGTCCCAAAGTAGACGCAGGACCCTCGCCAAATTCCTCATGAACCCGCGAAACTCCCGACCCAAACCGCTCGCGACCACTCGCCCCATAGACCTCCCTCGCTGAACCTGCCCCCACCTCATCCTGCCTCCGAAAGCCTGACAAAACCGATGCATCCCCCCCATCAATGCCCCGAACGCCTTCTGCCCAGGACGAAATATGTCCAGGCCCTCTCCCTCCAGGCCCCCTCCCAGCCGAATCCCCTCCCTCTAAAAACCAACCCTCGCCCCTGCCACCCCTATCGCCAGCCCTCCCCAGAGCCTCCTTACTCAATGAACGCCAGCCCCCTCATCTGAAGATAGCGGCGTTCCGAAAACCCGCTGTGCTCCATGAGACCTCCAACCCTGCTGAGAACCCCACCCCTCAACTTGCGCCCATTCCCCTTCCCCTAAAGAGCTCGCCCCCACAGAAAAAGACGCGCCCCCACAGAGGAACCCGGAGAAAACAACAACTACTGGGCTCTGCCTCCCTTGGAACCCGATGCCTCTCATCTACCATGTGCGCCTCCTGAGTCCCTTCAAAACCCAAACCACCTGCCACCTGTTCCCCTGCAAACTCTCCTCCTGTCTCCCGCCTACTTAAACTCCTCTCGAGAAACGACCATCCACAGCTCCACTCCCCGCTGGCCGTACATGCAAAACTTCCCCGCGCTTCTGAAAACAATGCCATTCCTAAGCCGGCAGACCGAGCTTCACACACTGCGCGTCCCCCCTCCCTCGCGCTCAATAAAGAAACCTCCGGCATTGACGAAGAGCGCCTCTTCGAGCCGCGCCCGCCCCCGCGCTTACCCCCCACCGCGGACGATGACAAGGAACGCGCCGCAGATAACGGGAAACCCGCCCCAGGCCCAGCCGCGTTCTCCGCTAATACCCCCCCCCCCCGCCTCCTCTGACACCTCCGATTGACGCATTTTGCCATAACGAGCGGGGGCCGGCTTTCGCAAACGCGAGCGGCCCCGCTCACTCACCGACATCTTTGAGCGCTTCGGTGAAGCGCACTCGCATCGTGGGCTGCCAACGCTGAGACAAGACAATTTCTTCACTAGAAAACCCTGACAAAAAACACTCCACTCGCAAAGCTCCCGGCCACCAGGTCACCAAACCTAAAATGGTGGCCGGGAGCAGGCGCCCAAGGCATTTATACCTGGGCTATGTTTGGGCTACATTCCGGCTACATTTGGGCTATAAAGGAGCCCAAGTTTGAAAAAAGGCCGCGCGAGGCCAGCCACGCCCCCCCCACACGCCCCCTCCCAAACTGCCCGGGGGTGGGGACTCCCTACGGTCGCCTACCCCCCCCAAGCCCCCCTTGTACTCTTTCAACTTTGCTAACAGTTCGGCGCCATTAGGTTAGGCTGTGCTGCCCGCGAGCGGCGCGAGGTGATCACTTGTAGCGCATTGATTGACTTTGTGGGGCACCAGCCTGAGACGAGCTATTGACAAGCGAGCCGTCATTAGAGGAGTCAAAGTGATGCATGATGCGGCCGGCTGCTTGGTATGCTGCGGGCAGGCCGCGCAGTGTTCAGGCCCGAGAATATTGAATGTGACTGACACTGCGTGATGCTGTGACGGGTGCGGAAGACGAGAACAAATTATACCCAGCAATACAGTGTATCAACTATAACGCGAATGCAGCTGGTCGGACAGGCCTTTTCATGACGCTATTTCAGATGTATTAACCCGTGATGGACTGCAGGGAATGAAAGAGCCTTTCCTAAGAGAGCCTGCGCTTTAGATGACATTTGCAAAAGAATACGGGGAGGGGGGTAGTGGGGGAGGGGGGAGGAGGGGTAGTGGGGAGGGGGGGGGGTCTGAAGGAGTAATTCTAAGAAAGCAATTACGTTGATAAGTAATGGTAGAAAACATCATTTACAACGATCGTTAACCACGCAGCTTTTAACACACTTTTTTTGTTGAGTTTTGTATAGCGCAAACTAGAGCCAAAGGTATCGGAGCGCTTTACATGAGCACCAGTTGCGTTACAGATGGGCACTTGCATTTGTTGGTGCTTTTACCACGCATGCCTTTACCACACATGGTAAGTGTAGTTAAGGCAAGTATATACCTGCGTGAATATACACATATATATATGTGTTCGGGTTTAGGGGTATAGGTTAGTAAGGGTATGTTTAGGGGTGGGTAAGGGTATTGTAAAGGTGTTTTTAGAGTTTAGGGATGGATAGGCCTATAGGGTGGTAAAGGTGGTTTAGGGGTGGTTGGGGCATAGTGTGGTAGGGGTATTTTTGGGCTTTAGGGGTGGTAAGTGTATAGGGTGGTAAAGGTATTTATGGGGTTTAAGGGTGGGTAGGGAGGGGTATAGGGCGGTAAGGGTATTTTTAAGGTTTAGGGGCGGGTAGGGGTGTATGGTATTTTGGGGATTTAAGGATGGGAAGGAGAATAGGGTGGCATGGGTAATTTAGGGTTTGGGGTGGATAGGGGTATAGTGTAGTAAGGATTATTATGAAAGCGGGGTTTGAAGGGTTCCCTCCAATAAAAGTAATTGATTAAAAAAATGGGGGGTTTTGAGATTCCACCCCCCAAAAAAATGTAAAATAAAACCCAAATATATATGCATATATTTTGTTCTTACCTTATTTATAAACACCTGTGTGGTAAAGGCATGCGTCCTAAAGGCAGATGTGTGGGAAATGCATGTGTTGCAAAAATAATGCATGGTAAAAGCATGCGTTGTAAAATCGTACAACCATAATGGTTTGTGTCAAATGAGTCCAACTTTTATAACTCAATTAAATAGCATATATTGGGGAAATCTGTGTCTGGCAATATCAAATCAAGATAATTTATTCCAATAACCAGTTTTTTCTCAATACAAAATTTTAAATGGTGATATATTAATTATTACATAAGGTCAAACGAGCACGCATTGACAGTGGAGGTATAATCATAAATATGAGTCGAGAAATGTATGGTTGGTCCTAATCAGTGACGCCGCCACTGAGCAAAAGATTTTCCAATAAGTAGAATTTGTAATCCTACGAGGAAAGCGCTATATGAAGATAATGAGAATGATGTGGAATGTTCATCGACGTTTTAGTCCTGTTAGGCACCAGTACGTGAGCCCATCCTCAGTGCCAAAAATCTCCAACCTTCTGAATTTCAATATGTGACCAGAATTCCAATTTTAAGGAGCGTGATGTTGATCTATTAGTAACCTGATCCAAATGGAATCTGATTCAAGAAACAATGCCAGATGGTGCGACTTGTGGAGAACAAGCACCCAACATTATGCGCTACAACAGTTTAATCCAAACAGCTGAGTCGGACTGTTGAAGTCTGCCTTGAACCCAACCACAGTCAGATTTAAGCTTTTGTATGTTATAGAGCAGGTGAGACACTACTCTTCTCAGTTTCAGAATTGTCTGATTAGTGTCTAAAGATAATAATTGTTCGCATGGCCAAAACATTTCTCTTCCTTTGTTCTTCGAGAAAGATCAAACTTATTTAGGGTAGCAGGGTAATTTCCTTCAAAAAAGGATTGTTCTCCTTTGGGGAGGAAAGGGGTTCCTGTTTGGTAGGCTGACTGCCATGCCAAGTGATTAAAGTGAGCAGTAATCGCATATCCATCTACTGGGGAGACGAGTCGATCCTCTGATAACTGGAGATAAGACTAATTATTGCATTTGTGTGTATACAAATATAGTAATGGAAGGTTGTAAGCATTAAGATCAATCCCTCTAATGACAATTCGAGTCTGACAGACTCAATTCCTCTACATCTCCCAACGCAGTTTGCAAAGGTAGCGTATAAGGGCTTTCCTCAGAAGCACCAGAGACTGTGTCTACCAAAATAAGAAAATCAGCAAACTCCTAATCAAATAATCAATCAATCTAATGACACTTGTTAAAACGCACAGCTGTTTTGAAAGAAGCGCCCGGCGCTCTAGCTAACAGTGAAGGCGGGCCATAGTAACGAGAAACTAAATGGAGTCCTAATGAAATGATAGACGTAACTAGTATCTAGAATCCATTACTTCAGATACCAATTTTTTCCAGCTTTCATGTGAGATCCCATCCACCCGTTTGCATCTTTAGGTGGGTGCAAAAGACATCACTTGTGTGGTCACAAAGACATACATTAAGTTCTAGCACTTTCAGCATTTTATTCCCAACTTTACAATTCCTGTATCAAGTATTAGCTGTTTTCCCTGTGTGCGCTTTGTAAATACAACATTCTTTAGTTTTTATTAAGCTTGTGACCCATGTTCCTAATTTGGATTAACAGCTGTGGCCTGCCAACAAGCGAGGCATTTGCTTCAGATCTCCTGCAAGCATGACATTGCGTGGGAGTTAATAAGATCGATAGAATGTGCTATTAGCTGCTGTGGGAGCAGAGAGATAACCTGCCTGGAGCAATCCTTCCCTCCGTCTGAGAAGTAGACTTTGGATCACTTTGCCCAAATAAGAAAAAAAGGTTGGCTCTCTAGGGTAAATTCAGGTGTTCTACTGGTAGGGAAAAACAGTATTTCTAAACCTACAAAAAACTCTTATTGAAGGATAATTTCTTAACATACTCAAAAATATGAATAGGTAGTTCTGAAACAATTCCTTCCAAGATATTCTGCAAAACATTGATGAGGAATTTACTGCTGCATAAATATACTGTTGGGAAATATGAGGTATCTTCAGAAAGGAAGTTTATCAGCAAGACTAAGCCTGTTGTGGACAGAGGTGCATGCACAACAACACTTCAGAATAATAATAATAATTGTCATGGAGTAATTGACTTAGTGGTTTGACCAGGGTAGCAGAGACAGCCTTTTCTTGGAATGTTGCTCATGTTGAAGTGAAGAAAAGAGGTTGCATTCTGGTCGCTTGTCTGTTTTTCCAAGTCGAAAGCGTGTATCCGCTTTGTTTCACTCTTGTGAGTAAAAGTCCACTTTTCAACAACAACACATTCCTGTTTGTCACCATTTGGTACCCTCTGTGGTGGTGTCAGCTGAAATGGCAAGAAATGCATGGGCAGGGGATCCTGGAGAACAGTTATGTTGCATAGGAGTGGACAGCATGAGGCAGTTTCCACTGCTGGTGGTATGCTTGGTAACCAACACTGTTAATCTAGGAGAGCCCCATTCATAAGATTATATTACACACACAGTCCTTGGAGCGATTTAATTTCATGCGTGCACTATACAAGAAAATCACTGACTCCACTCCCTCAGCATATAGAACCGTGACGTGGCCTAAGATATCTCTGGCCGCCTGCCTGGCGGAACGCTTGACGAGCTGTGAGATCGGCTTCCTTGTAATTCCAAACCCGAAGTCCTGTGCAAGATGGAATCTGCCACAGGGGCGTGGTCTCTCATTCTCCTGTTGTAAGCAGATCTCCACGCGCGTGCGCACACAAGTCAAATTCCATATTTTATAAAAACCGTTGCCAGCTATAGAGGTCAGTGCTGTGTATTTCTCACTTGTCCCTTCCAGGACATTAGTCATGCTCAGCCATGGTCCTTTCACCTCCGAAGAACGCCGAGCACGAGGTAACAGCACAAATGGACTAAGGGCGGTGTGAGACCCCCAACGCCTGATTGTGTCCTAACCACTTCAAAAGGCATTAGAAGCAGTTGTGAGAAGTGAATGTATATTGACTTGGCATCTCAAGTGTCAAACCACTGAGTGAAGGCTCCGGGCTTTATTATATTTAAAATGGCTGAAGGAATACATATACCACCATATGAGAGGATTGTTTATGCACCCTGATGCTAATAGGGCTGCATTACATAAAGCGTGGGATACGTATACAGTCAGGCGCACATCCCTCATGGTGCTTCTGCCCTGACCTCTGGGGCCTGATGTGCTGTTTTCAAGGTACAGTCTGGTGTTGTGTGCTCAACAGCAATTGCGAATGAACCGGCGGCTCTCCGTGACCTGCATGGGATCCACCCTGTATTGTGGTACTGTAGCTTCAAGGCACCCTGGGCATTCACCACAACTGAGAAGCCTCTAGGGCTCCAGCTAGAGCACTGAGCTGCACTGAGTGAAAGGGGTTCGTTATCAGTACCATAAGGGGACAGTGGTGACCTACCAGAGGTCACATCACAACCACCCATGCTTGCAGGTTATGTCGGTCAGTGGCCAAGTTTGACCTATGTCTGATGCCTTCTAATCTAGATTTGACCAACAATAAAAGCCCTGCTAAGTTTTGAAAGCACGGCACCCTTTGTCTTGGGAGGCAGTTTCTAGGTGTTTTTTATTTTAAAAAGATAGCTAAAGATTTGCTGAAAGGGCGCCTTTTTTAAAGCGTCCACACAGCAAACATTTTTTTTTCATTTTTTCAAGAAAAGACGGTGTTTGTTGTTTCTAATGCACAGGAATTTTCATCCTTCCCATGTCCGCAGGCCGAAAAATGGGTGACCGTCTCCCTACTCTCGATAGGATAGGGTGGCCATCAGTATGATATGGAGGCTTCTGGGCAGACAGACCGCCAGATCAGAGGTAAACACTAGCAGAGGCAGCTAAATTTGGCACGCCTTACGACTAAATAGTAGGGGAACCGCGGGTATCGCAGGGCGGGAACGCCACCAAACTCTAAATGAGTTGTTAAAGCTCTATTTGAAGGGACATGTTGAAAAACCGAGCTTGCTGGTGATCACAGAGGGCAGAAGAGCGCAAGTATAATTTAGAGAACATAGACGAGGGGTTATCATATCATTAGGCTCTTGCTGTAGATTTGTAACTTAGTACTTGCAACTAATATTTTTTAACAGATTTTACAGACACAATCCAGGACTCACAAGTTATTTTCTGTTCGATAGTATGTCCTTGTATAGCATTACCAGATAATCCCTGATTTTAACTTTTTAAAATTGTAATATTAAATTTCCTTTCTTGATTGTCTGATGTCAGTGATGCAGTTGCTTAGTGTTACACGGTATTCACTACTTCTGTTTACCTCTACATATGTTTTCTTTTTTATATTTTGGGTCACTTATCCCCACATCAGGAGTGTCAGTCAAAGATGTTTTTACACTGAGCATAGCTGTCCGAACCATCTTGCAGTAAGGGAGTAAAGTTCAGATGTTTGAGGTGAATACGAACCACAGCACCTGCATAGAGTGCAAAGGCATTTTGATCTCACTTCCAGTCCAGGAAGTTTGGGTGAAGGTGATATTAATCTAAACATTTAGGGGCCTTTTCACAAAATCAAATTAGGTCGTAAGCATTTTTATAAAACCAAATTTATCTTACTTGCGCCTGCCAGGAATTTGCAAGGGAAATCCTGGGAGATGTAGGCCAATTTGTGTGTGCGGAGATCTCCGGGGATACAAATATTTTCTGCATGGAAGAAAAAAACAAGCAAAAGTGTGCGGGTTTCTACTGGGGGTCCTATTCCCTTTTTGCAGAGTGCTCCACTATGAAGAACTCTGCACAGCATTGAATCACAAGGGCAGTCCCTTACCCTTTTAAGGGCATTAAAATTGGGGAATGATAACGCCTGTTATAAGTTCTTTGACGTGAATCAGTTTGGTAAAATAAATTGCTAACTGAGTAAAAGGGTACAAACTACTTTGTTAGTAGTATTAGGGGGATGTTTGGTGCACCGCTGAAGGCAATACTTGAAAAATGGGTTCAAATTGAGTATTCAAAATCAATGTTAACCCCCTACCCTTCAAAAAGTAATATACAAAAGAAATAATCTAATTTGATGTATATTATTAAAAAAGGAGCAAGAGGGCAGAATAGATCTCCGCTTCTACATCAAGACACCCCAACATGTACCCTAAAATGTCCAGTCTCCTCGGAGATTCAAATTATCGTCGACTGAAGATCCCCAAGATTTTTGTTGAGTCAATTTATAAAGTAAATATCAAGAGAACATCAATAAAGAGATAAATCTCTTGCGTTAGGACTGGATTACATGAGGAGGAGTGAAGGTGTATTTGAAAACTATTTAGCAAAATTATTACATTTATAGTGAAAGAATGCTCCATTGATATTTCGGTGAAAAAAGATACTGAGCCCTACATGTTAAGGTAAGGTAAGGTAATATTTTTTTTTGCTTGATTAATTAAAATCTTTGCAAATACATAACAAAAAGATTCCTATTGTACACAAATTATTAAGCTTAAAAACAACATTAAAAGGATCATCAGTAAAAATATTCCCAGTTTGTGCAATTGGCTGTTCTGTAAGACAATACACATAAATACTTATACTTCAAATAGTGCTGAGCTGGCAATAACTATCATTGATTTACATGCCGCATGACACAGCATAACCAAGTCCGTTGTTCAAACTATTGGGCATTATTAATTTAAAATGCTAGTGCAACTATAGAAAGGTATTACGTTCATTTAACATATAAAAAGAGTTTTCTTGACCTTCAGGCAATATATAAAAGTGCTGGTACAACTATAAAGTGTTATTATTCATTTTTGATTTTTGGCGACTCCCTTTTGATGCCCTTTTACTCTTATTTTTAACATGCTTCAGATAACGACAAATTTTTGAGTCTCTTGGTTACCGTCTCAAAAAATGTTGTTAGCCGACAGTTAAGCTGAACGTCAACAGGGTTGAAGCAAAGCTTCGCTGCCTGACTGCAGGACCGGGTGCCATGATAACTGAAAAAGGGATTACATGTTGAAAAACACAACTTCCAAAAATTAATTGTTATTGAAAATTGATAACATCTACAAGCATTAGGCATGCAAATTCCACCAAACAGTGTGCCAAACATCTAGCTTAATAAACATATAAAATTGACTCTGACCGTGTTCCCAGTGATTTCCTTTTTTTGTCTGATATTTTTGTTTGTTCATTACATTTCTTATGTATATCGGCAGCCGTGTCCACTAGGGACTTTTCCTCCTCTCATCAACACGTTATGAAAATAGGAAGTTCACTGATTAAGATGTTTGTGACACATGAGCCACTAGAGGAGGTCAATAGTTTTATATATCTTGGTATGCACATATCTAATGACAACAAGTGGAGCAAGCATATCATGACAACCTCCCTGAAATTTCGGCAGATTACTGGGGTCTTACTCAACGAGTTCAAAACCTCCCTCACCAAGCCGATTAAACCTGTTCTCCAAGTTTATGAGGCAAAGGCTCTAAGCTCTGTCTTGTATGGGGCTGAGCTATGGGGTCTTGACTCGTTGAGCCCATTAATGGTAGTTGAAAATAAATTCTTACGTAGTATTACAGGCCTTCCCCAGAGTACTCCCTTGGTCCCTTTAAGATATGATCTAGGTAGGAGAGCTATCCTGGAACTAGCCAATCTCCGTCCGGTTTTATACTGGCGGAGGTTGTGGACTACTCCGGAGCTCTCGTCTTATGCCAGGGGGCTCTTGGATGTCATCAAGTCTGATACTTTTCATAAGGTTGGTTGGCTGAGGAAGATACGTGCGGCCCTCGTAGACCTGGGCTTGGTGGGGTTGTGGAATGATCCAATGACAACGATATTCCCCTCAAAGAGCTCTTTGAAAATGTTATATTGGGAATATATTGATTATAAGACCTGGAGCCAAGTCAACCGTTCTTGGATGACTAACTGGTTCTTAGAGATAAAGGTTACTCCAGCCCTAGAAACCTACTGGGACTTGATTACTAAACCAAGTGACAGGAAATTATATTTTCAGCTACGAGTAGGTTCCTTGCCACTCAGGTCCCTTACAAGTAGGTGGTCGAGTGCTGGTAATGATACATGCCCCGCATGTGGCATGCAGTCTGAATCAATTGGCCATTTTCTGTTTGTCTGCCCCGTCTATATTGACCCTAGGCGTATCTGGTTGTCCCCATTGTGTAGGGTTTTGGGCACAAGGAGTAGTCTTGTGGCCCTAAGGATCTTACGTACTAATACCCTTCCGATTATTTCTATTGGTCTTGCCAAATATTTGGGCTGGGCATGGAATTTAAGGAATAAATCGGTACGCTCACTCTGCTAGTTCTCAAGTGAGCCTTGTACGGTAGGGCCAGGGAGTACTCTTGCTGTTTTATCTTTTTGTATTTATATATGTTATCTCACCATCTAGTCATCTGAATTACTGTTTAATCTTTTTTTATATTCATATTTTAATATTTATTATATGATGTATTTTATGGTTCCTTGCATCCATTAGGGTGCTTTTATTGTACTTGTATTTATGTGATACTTGTGTCTTTTATGAAATTTGAACTTTCGAATAAAGACTATGATGATGACACATGAGAGAGCAGAGAAAAAACTGTGTAAAGCAATAGTTGTATGAAAAGTTATGAGTTTCTTTCAATGCCAACATGAAACGAGGTAAACCAGGGTGCCTGTCTACTAACACTTACATTGAAAGCCTGATTAAAAATTGAGGAAAAATCCTACAAGGATTAAGAACCATACTGAAGTAATCCTGATAGGTGGTGCACTCAATTTTTACGTTTCAGACTATTTAACCATTGTAGTCCTGAAGAATGATATATGCTCATAATAGGAAAATCAGACTATGGTGAGGATATAGTTTACACAAGCATATTTCCTATTTTTAATCCTCAACTACGAATCAACAATTATTGTGTGATAAATTATCCCTTTATTGCCTTTGTATAGATGGGATATACTTCAATGTATGCTCTTTTCTCAAAAGGCACTGGGCTCATAGCATATGGTGTAAACATTTCATTGGACTGTTTGAAAGCTGTTTCACTTTTCAATGTTTAAAATAAATTGAGACCACGTGATTGTCAAGTTGTGAAACACAATAAAAAACAAAGGATTAGTCACAGGTATACACAGAGATTGCCTTAATGTTTGTTTTTGCCAATTGTAATTCCACAACTTCCAAAATCTTCTCCATGGATTGCCTAATAGTATTCTTTTACCTTTATCTCTACACTAAATATGCTCTAAATCTACATTGTGAATGCCATTTAGGCCGTACAATAAGTACTGCTAAATTCAGGCGGATGCGTTGTTCTACAGGAGTTGTGTGGTATTTTATCTACAGCGATAGTTTACAAACGCCACAGTTGTTGCATTTGGCATCAATATTTGTATTATAACTAATAATATAACTCCTTTATGATTCAAAGTTGTTTATCTGTGTACGTGTTTGAAAGACCTTCATCTCAGGTCAGCTTCAGGTGTCCATCTCCTGTCATAAGGAACACCTAGGTGTTTCGGGGCCAGCCCTAGGCTGGCTGAGCTCCTTTTGTTGTAAAACCGAGAACAAGTGATCTGGATGAATTCCTGCTATTTCAGAACCAAATCATTGAAACAGGGGTCCCTCAGGACCCTTCATTGAGTTCTACCCTTTTCAGTGTATATATGACCCCACTGGCCCGCCTGGTCGAGTCCTTTGGCATTATGATCTTGTCATAAGCGAATGATGCACAGCTCCTGCTGTCCTACAAAGGGGACTCGACGAGGGCCTATGAATCCTTCGTCGGTTGCGTGAAAGCACTGCTGTACAATCTAATAAACTACAATGCAGCCCAGACAAAACCGAGATCCTTTTGTTTGGGTTGAACCCCCTTTCGGGGTGGACAGAAGCTTGGCATTCCCAGGTTTGCCCACCGCCCCCCACCCGCTCTCCCCCTCATCCTGCAGCCCCCTCCCCCACCCACTGCAGTGACTTTGTATCTGGGTGTAGTTTGATTCGCAGCTTTCCTTCAATGCCCAGGTGTCAGTTGTGGTTAGATCTTGTCTCTGGATCCTCCGTATGCTCAGGAAATTCCTTTACCATCTCCCCCATGTATCAAGTTACGGTGGTCAGGGCCCTGATCTTGTTCCTGTTTAGACTATGTTAATGTTGTCAAGTGATACAGAACATGTCAGTTCACCTCATCTTCAGGCTGCCTCGACACGCCTCAGTATCTCACGTCTGTGTGAAGCTCCACAGGCGCATAATGTTTAAAACCATGTCCCTGGCCCAGCAATCCCTGTACAACAGGGGTCCCTCTCACTTAAATGAGAGGACTAAGGAATGTAGACCAGGAAAACCGCCTCACTCTTGCGGTGCTGGCTTATTAACAATCCCCCGCTTCCAACAGCAGCGTAGAGGTGGGCCCTCCTTCATGGTCAGAGCAGCATGCTTGTGGAACCAGATGCCTGGACGCATGAGATTAATCACTGAAGACGCACCCTTCAAGAAGGCTCGGAAGGCATATCTTTTTAAGATTTAAGGTTCCTTGGACACCTTGGGGACTTGGACCTCTGTACCTGTACTCCTACGCCAAGTGCCGGGACAGTCTGAGTAGCCACGCGCTATATAAAAGATATCCATGCAGTCATAAGGCCAACTTCTTGTTTAAGTCTGCTTGTTCCCACTGTATCCTCAATGATCGTATGCTGTTCAAAGTATTTTAAAGCTATAGTTGTGTGTGCATTCTGGTATACGTGTTTATATCAAGGTATGGCTTCACATATTTGTGCGGTAATCTTCTTAATTCCAGAATCAGTCATGATCCTGATACGTTATGTGCATCAATAGGTAACGCTCAGCTGCTAGTTTTGAGTACAATATGGAAGACTTCTTAATAGCATATCTTTGATTAATATGAAGCATAGAAACTAATGGTACATGGAGTGAATAGAAAATGAATATAAAAACCACTGACATTTAGTGCAGATTTGGCAAGCGTGCTGCTAGCTGTCCATCAAGGAAGAACACACGTCCCAAACTACTTTTATTTTTAGGAGGTATTTTTTCCTGGTGCCAGCTTGACTATATCACGTGCAAGCAGCAACATTCAAAGGTTCCTTGCCAGGGTTCTTTATTCTTGTTGCAAGGGCTAACCTCCTCCTTTTGCCGCGCTTTTAAAATGACGGTGAGACGCTGCAATGATTTTTTACTTGTGAATAGTTACCTGTGTACACCCAGTTGTAAGTCACACTGCACAAATTGGCAAAGCTTAATTCACATGATAGGTTGCTTATTCGAGTGAATGGGTATTGGAGGGATCTTTTGAAGGAATCAGAGTTGCCCTTGAATGCTTAACCACTACTGAAAAGTAAGAACACTTATTGGAAGACTTTCAGTTCAATAAAGAGTTGAGAAAGTGGGAACAATTCACTTGTAAACAGCAGCCAGATCTAGTGTGTTCTACTATATTGTTTGACTTTCGAATCTAAGAACCAGCTCAAGAGTTATTTGTGAACATTTTCACCCTGAGAGGGCCACTTTTGAGCTTCCAATTAAGGTTGGTGAAGGCTGGATTGATGCTATATTTGAGATAGCGCCTAACTATGAAAGAATGTTCAGTTTAGGTTCATTATTTGCACATGTGTTTTATGTGGCTGTCCTGAAAATCTGGCATGGATCCGAACCCTGTTGCTGGGCGTTGCTTGGAGCCATGAATTTATCAGGGAACAGTTGTATTGTGGCCTAATGTGTCCATTGCGTAAAAGGCGGGGAGACGGCTGAGATCCTGGGAGTAGTTCGCTCTTAGCTGTTCTATATCTAATTATAATCTCTCCCAGTTCCTACCTGAGGAACTATAGGGAACCAGAGTTGACCAGAGTCTGTTGTGCTTCTTCATCTGCGTAGTACTCATGGCACAGCACGCAGTGAAACAGGACGTTAATGAATCCACTATAAGTATAGGTGGTAAATAAAATGTGATGGAAGCATGATATGGAACCAGGGGTATGTGTTTTCATGTTTCTCTTTCCACATACCTCTCTGCCGTCCAATCATCCTGGTTTACTTGTTGAGTATCTTCTTGCTGCTGCCTGCCTGCCAGTCATTCTATAGCCATGGCCACAAGAGACCTGAGGCCAAATGTTTGGATAAAATCTAGGAGGACGTCTATAAAGGAAAGTGTGCGATATATGCTATGCCAGATAAAACGGTGGAAAGAATGCAATTCTCTGAAAACCATTAAATTCACTATCTAGCTCTCTTTCATGAAAGTGTTTGTGGAGAGGGACGTTGCTGCTACCCTGCTGGACATGGCTCTACAACCAATGTGTACTGAGGTCTAGTGCATTTAGTTGGTATTTACGGTATAAAGTCCGAGACGAAGCAGCCAGTCCAGAGCCCAGCAGGATAGCATGACACAGTAGGGTCCACTCCAAGGTGGCTACTCCAAGGGCCATCAGAACAATCAGGACCCAGACACTACGCAATCAAGTTCAAGAGTAGCAGAACTCACTACAATTGAGCGGGAGAGAAAGAGGCCGCGACCCACACCCAAAATTTGTAGAGAAGATTTTTGAGTGACTTGGCAGAGTTACAGAAGAAAGGCTGCCTTCAGTCAAGAAGTAACCACACAGTGAATCCCAGTGTAGGTGCTACAAGGACACCTGGAAACTCATGTTTGAAGGTCTTGGGTATAATAGAAGCATAATCGTGATGTCTGCGGCCTCGCCGCCGCTTCAGCTCCAGCCGCCGACGTGATGACTCTCGCACAGGCTCCCAGAGTGCCCTGCGCAAATCCAGATCCTACACTCATGCTGGTGTTACCCAGCATGAGAGAAGCGAAGGGATTGGGAGAGGCGGGCTGGTTCCACGCTCCAGCAGGGACTGGGAGCCTGTGCTCCTGAGCCCTGCGGATATCTCCAAGCAGTTGCTTGGAGATATCCAGCTGCACGTTGGTTTGACTGGCCGCGGACAGTTGGCCAAACCTACATGCCCACGGATAGTGGACTGAGCCCCCCCACTCCTCCTGCTGCCTGAAGCCCCGCCCTAAAGACTCGGCAGCAGCTACGGAGTAAAATATAATGATAACAAAGCAGTTTTATTAACTACTTTATTATTCTTTTATTTTAGGTGAGTCTGCTGGTTCCAGCAGTGGGGCGATGCTCCTCCGCCATAGCGAAGGAGCCGCCCCTGTCTATCTGTTAAGTTTTTCAGGTTATGGTAACCCTACGATGGGTTTAATTAATTCTTAAAAAGCCGGCTTGGTTGCTTGTCATGCGTATTATGGCATCATCCTTACCAGCTGCGCAGTCGTTGCTTAATAGCTTAAAATAATATGCTGACTTTAATAAAATCTTTGTGATGCGCTGAAGCGCTTCAGAGGTCTTAAATAATGGATGGCGCATCCGTCTATGACTTCCAGCCTGGTGCGCGCATGATGGTGATTGGTTCCATTTGAGCGCTTCCTTCATTTGCCAGGCAGTGTGACCCTTCCAGAGGTTGAGGTTTTCACCCCAAGCATGAATTACACTATCTCTGCCACTTGATCATTAACAATAGTAATTTTGGCAATCTGAGGAATTTCACATTTCGGTCTGTTCGTCAATTTGAATTAAATATAGATAATAAATTTGCCATTATGTTCTTCGGAGCTGAGCCTCGGATTGCTTCTTTTATGCACTAGTGCTTCGACTCCATCTTGATTATTAACACATTGTGACAAGCTTCAGAGAAGAGCAGAGCGCCAGCTCGATGTGTCGTTCTTTGAAGTGTTTAACAAATTAATGTGCGCGAGAATAACATTTTTATTGCTACTTAAATTCATGTTGGCTCCAGAGAACAATACTCTTCCATTGATTCTTTTTCTCCTCTTGATTATTCACGTCTGCACAGCAAATGCCTTTGAAGGACATTAGCGAATATTTGTATATTCACTACACGGATGTACCCGCTACTAGAGACAATCATGGACATATCTTTCTGTCTGGCTACCGGTTTGGGTACTTATCGGTTTTTGCTAGAATACTTTAGGAAAGTAACCTCGAGGAGGCACCCGCTTTTGGGAAGTAACCTCGAGGAGGCACCCGCTTTTGGGAAGTAACCTCGAGGAGACACCCGCTTTTGGGAAGTAACCTCGAGGAGACACCTGCTTTTGGGAAGTAACCTCGAGGAGACACCCACTTTTGGGAAGTAGCCTCGAGGAGACACACGCTTTTGGGAAGTAACCTCGAGGAGACACACGCTTTTGGGAAGTAACCTCGAGGAGACACCCACTTTTTGGAAGTAACCTCGAGGAGGCACCCGCTTTTGGAAAGTAACCTGTTTGTATGAGCTACCTTCAACTTATCTGTGTGATTCAACGGTCCAATATCAAGCTGTAGGCGGTAGCTGCGGGCACCTAGTAGCCATCACATAGCCTATTTTCTTTATGGACTAACTGACCCTTTGAGGATTCTTGGAACGTGCACAATCTCAGACTTCACGGTGGACACAGACACCACTGATGTATGCACGCTCGACTGTGGGGTGGAAAAGCAATGATCCTGCCTTGGTTTACCCATTTTGGAAGAGTGGTGCCAGAAAGCAAACCAGACACACATTTTGCAAACATGGTTTAGGCGAGACTGCAAGTGTGGTTCTCAAGAGAGTGCAAATCTGGTTATTGGTGTGTCTCAGCTACGGCTGCAGTCCTATTGTAGGTGACATCAAGCGAAAGCACGAATAATTCAGTCCATATCTCCGCTGCTGCAGCAATGGGTCTTCAGTTAGTGGAAGCTTTATAACTGGGAGCATGCGCAGTACTGGGGTTTATAAGCAAACTTGAACACTTCAAGATGGCCGTTTATAAAACATCTTAACCTTTCTCTCTCTTGTTCATTGAGTTCATTGTCCATAGCCGAGCTGATGGGAGAGTATGGTACTTGCATGGCAGTATCTGGTCACATCATATGTTGTTCATGCTCCCAGTACATGCTAGGCTGTCTTGAATAGAGGACGGTGTTATAACACGGCATCGTCTGGTCACGGGCCTATTGTCCATGTCATGGACCACGCTATTCAGAAGAGAATGATTCACTGACCCTGGAGTGTAGGCTACTGAGCATTTATCAGGTGGAAAGATGCCAGGTGGATGCTTGTTGATGGTAAAATAATTTTGACTGGTGAATGAAGATGTTGACGAGTATAGATGCAAGATCTTTCAATTCAGTGCAGTTCGTACGAGTGGAGGAGAAGGAATCACAGATGCAGTTTAGGGCGTAGAATGCGTGGTTGTAAGGTGATGTCTTTAGCACTATATGAAAAGTGGATAAACACACGGCAGCCTGCTTCTCACAGGAAATCTGGGAAGACCCAGCTTCCTATTTCTTCGCCAAAACAATCGTAGGTGTGTATTTTTTATTTGCTGCTCTAGCTGTAGTTGATTGGTTACATGTATTGTCTATTTTAAAGGCTTGCAATGTCCACTATCTTTATTTATGTGTTCCAATGAAATGTAAGTGTTAGCCTCTATGGTGCAGATATACATTTCCTACTGTGAACAGCAGCACATAAGGCATACCACACTGTCAGAAGGGAGACTGAAGTCACCACACGTTCCAGTAATATGTGTTGCTCTTTGTAGTATAAAGAGAAAGCACATATCCAATCTGTACTGCAAACAACATGTAACACACAACCAGAGGTCCAACGGTTGTTCTCTCATCAGGAGAATGGTGCAAAACGAAACAACTGCCTCACATAAGCAGAACACGTACTGAACTCCACCTAGAACAAAGATTCTCACCCTTCCTATCTCCCACATGCAAACGTCTATGTGTAGAAGTGCACATAAGTCATGCTTGGAAATGCATCCAAGTCAAATGTGGTTTAGGAAAACTTTTGATTCTGGAAGTGATTTGCTTTCAGTTTCTCACTTGAAGGACTCTTGTGCCCAGAGAAACCTAACAGATATTTTGGAAGGGAGCTGTGCTTCGGAATCCATAATGTGATTTGGTTTCACAGGTTTTGAAAGGCACGTGGGGGGACAGGTACAATTAAAATATTGTCAATCCGACAAGTGTCCAGAAATTTCTCTCATGGTCTCCCTTGTTGTCTTGGATCAGCCATGAGTAGGTTTGCTTAAGTTACCTTGAAAGAGAAACACATGCCAGTGCGCAATGAGGCAATCTTGAACCTTCAGAAAACAGCATCTTCACATTGTGGTTCTGTGAAATATCTTTGTGGGCTGTGTTTCTGAACACTGCTTATTCTCGGGAGTTCTGTGAGAGGCCACAGAATTTCTTGCTCTGCACACCTTGATAAATCGGAGAATTGCATTTTTTTTTTTCTTCTCAATACGTCGTGCATCATCAGTGGAGAGGGCCAATACTGGTACTCTACAGGGATTGTTTTCCTGGTGTAAAACCTAAGGTGGTCCATGGAAGGGCGCTACTTCCACAATATGTTGATATTGCCAAAACCATGAAATAAGTAACCGGATATTCTTGGCTTGCTTTAAAAGCTATAGAAAGATATATGTTTGGCCACATGAGAAGGACAGCACATGTTCCTTGGTATAATGTTATGCAGCCATATATACTCATGATGGCTGCACCGATTGGGATCTCGTGTTGTCCTTCACCAAACCACATTGGTTGGATACGCTCCACGGTAAAGAAATTAAACATATTTGTACTACTTCATTAAAAAAATGGGCAAACCCCTCCGATCTTGAGAGCACAGATAGTTACTGAAATGAAGATAAAGTTATAGGTCAGACCCGAAACGCTGTAAATTTTAATATAACCTGAGTCATGCAAGAGGCGGCCATTATTTATACTCAATATGTGACCATTTAATGTTGATGCTCCCCTGTCACAGCTCCTGCAACACCAGTGACTCAGATATCTTAAAAAAACGTATGGAACTAGTTCAAGGGCGAGCAGGGCATGCCGAGCTTCCAGCGCTCACAGATGGTGCATCGCTTTCACCACTCTAGGCATGTGCATTGTCACTGGCTCCCTTACATGGCCTGCCAGCAGATACTCCACCCACCACCTCAGCTCCACCCCTGCCTGCCTTTCACTTTTCACAGATGGGATTATTAGCATTTAAAAGGTTCTATTGCCAGGCTTTGGACGAGTGAAGATTAGAATAACTTTTAGGCCTGGGGCCCTTAAATTATTTTATTTTTAATGACTTCTTTATTGCAATATGCTAGATATGTGGAAATTGTGAAGTTATTAAAAATAGCAATATTGAAGCATCTGGGGCCCGCAGGTAGGAAGGCGACAATCTGTGTAAAGTCGGTGTTGCAGCACGTGTATCCCTTGCTTTTTAGCCCAAACATTGTGAACGTTCAGTGCCACTAGCCTGGAAGATGCTGGCTTCATTGTGCCGCCAATCTCAATAACAAATACAAATTCATAATAGGGTGAAGATGTGCTATAAATGTTGTGTGTCCTTTGTGCTATTTCTGTGCCTCGAGTATTACTCCGGGTTTTGTAATGTACATATTATCACTTGAAAGCAAACTCAGCTTGAAATAGAACTGAGTGTGGAAGGACACCCATACATCAAGCTATCATTACCTGCCAGGTGCTGTAAGCTTTTATCTCCAGCATTCCGCTCACTGACAAATCATTTCAGTCACCGAAAGCAGTATTTGAGGTTGATTTATGCTACCCATGCAAATTAGACTAAGATTGATTGATTCGGTATGGTGATATAGCTCAGCCTAACTTGGATACGGCTTTTAGGCGCTGTTCATCTACCAACGTCAGTTACAATAAGTGCACCTGAAATTGATGCCTAATGCTTGACATCTGGGTTCAGATTTTCCTAGACAGTCCTGTTTAAGAATGTTCTATTGTATTTTTCTGTCATTCAAAACTATTTAGGATATGCGCTGGTAAAACCCAGTCTCTCTCTTTCTGTGTGCACATATGTGTGCTTTCATGGATTTGACAGCTCATAATTAGCCTAACAGTCGAGTCTGCCACTCCTTCTTTCGTAGAAAAAACATGATTTACCAAAAAGGGTGAATTAAAATTTCTTGACCTCACTGACACTTGACCTCAACTATTTTAGTTCTCCTGAGCCTTTTTAAACTAATCAAGAACAGCTCTAGGCGGGATTGTGGATCCCAGCTGGAATAAAACCACATTTCAGAAATGTTTTTTTTTAACTCAAACTTCCAGTTGGTTTAAAGAAACAATCTTGTTCTCAGCCATAGATGACCTTTTTAACTCTGTCAAGTGTTTGTGTGTGGAGGGATGGGGGGTGATTGAGGGTTCAATGCGCTCCCTCTCTTACTTTGTGAGCCATGGGTAACATTTCCCCAAAAATCAAGATATGTCAATGTTCCAAAACCTATGAGGTTCCAAATGAACTGTACGTGATCTGGCAGGCCTTCAGTTTGAAATCTATATTATAAAAGCAATTGGTTATCATATTGTTGGCTGATGTTGCATGAAATCTGGTTTCTGGAAAAAAAAAATGATTTAACAGGGTCATGAAAGCCAGATTGATGCCTCCACACTCCCCACCACACACATTTTACAACCTTTTAGGCCATTACACATCCGTGTTCAGTCATTACCCGGGCATTAGACTTCCGATGCCTCCGAACTTCACAGCCCACAGCTGAATAGGACGTATCCGGAAAGAGACAGTGTGTTAATATGTTTTGTCTCCTTTCCTACCCCATTCTGTGTTGACCTTGACGAGGAATGTGGCGGTGTGGGGGTGGGGTTGCTTCGTAGTCTAGAACGGAGCAGCCAACACGGATGACCAGGTTGTCGCCCCCTCCTCACCCCCGACTCCCAGCTCTAGTCAAACCTTCTTAGTGAGATCCCTGTGTGGCGCCGCATCTGAGTTCGCTGTTCGTGTTTCTTAGCTGGTTCCGCGCTCTCCCGCCAGAAGCTGCAGGACTTATCTGCTTGAAACATGACTCGCGCCTCTTCTGTCACCGGAAGCCCCTCGCGCAGTGAAGGGCCGCGAGCTGCCTGACCTCGAGCTGCTCGGACGGAGCCGCACGGGCCTCTCCTCGGCACTGCAACTAACTCCTCCATTTATCGTAGATTTAATGTTTTATGAGAGGGCCACGACACCAGGGTAGCTGGAGAACCGGACAGAGCCGCGGGTTATAAACGAGTTTATTTTTACGTTTATTGCAAATAATGTTCTTGACTGATTTATGTAAACCAAGGTCAGGGAAAGGCGCATCACTTGCATTTAGGATCTGTTGATAAATTATTCATGTACCTGCATTAGGCAGCACATGTCGGAGCCCCATTCAAAGACTGGTACTGTGTTTTTGTTTTGTTTTTGCAGCATCTTTAATTTGCATCTTCCAGGATGTGTGTGGGAACGACCTTTTTTTGCCTGTGCGGTGACTCGAGCACGTCATACTGCGCTGCTCGTCTCTCCCAGGGTCCCTGGTTCAACGGAAGTTTGTTGGAACACTTTTTTGCCAGTTATCTTTTACACACAAAAAAACCAATCAAAACCAACATTAGCATAACGTAAAACACAGGCGGCGCATACAAATTCCCCTTAATGTATTATTTTTTATGTGAATGGAGACCATAACGAACCAGTGGCACTCTGCAGTCACGGATGTATAATGTTATGGGGCAGCAGTCTATTTGATGAGAAATGACCCCTAGGAATGTCTCCACGTCAGTCGTGCATAATAGCTTTTCATTTTGGAAATCATTGTTAGAAGGTGTGTGTGTCTCCATTTGCTTCAAATGAAGCAATGACTACAAGTCCCAGACTGCATTGATTTGTTAAATGGAAGCCCAGCACTGGATGCACAGAGTTCACTCTGACATAGAGCAAGATGGCAACCCTAAAAAACAAAAATGCGGCCGTAAAACCATTATACCTGTTGGAAGATGCCAAAACACTGTTATACCATGTCATCACATGACAACATAAGGTGTTTTCCACTTCTTTATCCCTGGAAGAGTTTGCAATTAAACAGCAAACGGAACACGAGTTCTGGGGTGGACCTGGTTCTACTTTGGTGCCGAGTTGCACCTCACTGCATCTAGTGCCTTGTTGTAGACTGACGAATGTATTTGTTTTTTCCAATCACCAAAAAATAACAAATGACATAAATTCTTACAAATAATGCACAAGTCAGTTGTTGCATTCGCGTTAATAGTTACTTCTAGAACTATCAAAGTATTTGTTTAATGACCCCGTGGTGCTAGCAACCTGTTGTCGACAACTGTGACGCAAACCTCAATGCACATTTTCTAATATGTGTATGCTCTTTTAACGCCTTCTAAAGTTGCTGCTGATGTACTCAGTTTACACAAGGGATTCTACGCCCTTTCTTCAGTGGACGTAGTGCTGGAACAAGCTTTTTAATATTAAAAATATACCTAAAGGAAAGGCAGACTAAGTGCAATATCACAGGAGAGCATTAAAGAACTGTACAAGAAATTACCTAATAAGTGTCTGCATACAAAATACAATGGGTCTCATTAAAAGGGCCTTGGTATTTGGGGAGGTAACACCAAGCCTGGTAATTTGAATTACCCCCAGGGTGGTAGTTACTTATTACAGCATTACCTCCGCACTACAAGTTCTGCTAGTCCGAATGAGGAGTAACCTGCTCTATGCATTTGTGCGCACTGAATTATCACAGGTGTTGTCCCATTCCACCATTTACTTTTTCCCCTTCTTTTTAAAGTGAACGTGGAAAATGGCAGGCAGCAGTGCTTTGTAATCGCATATTGGGCGCACATGGGGATGACTGGGCCACTTAGAATGACACCGAATAACATATTCCAAACATGAAAAGGGAGCCAGAGTTAGTGAAATGCGTGAGAAGCTGAAGTTAAGACACTGATAATAAAATTAATTAAAGCTATTCTAGGTCGAATGAGTACTTTAAATGAAATGTATGCCTTGAGGTGATGACCAATGAATGACCATATCGGGTTCAACAGTGTGAGTGAGCCAGACACGTCAAAAATTGACAAGTATCGGAAAATTCTTGGAAAATGCATGCAGAAGGTAAACTGGAAGCTTTCATGGTGATATGTAATATCACTTGGAAGCTGTTCACAAAGCTGACATAAAGCCAAACAGTCCATGTAATTACTAGAGTTTTCTTGTATGACTGACTCACGTAAAGGGCAGGCCTGTCTGCGCCCAGAAACGCAGCTGCATTACCCGGATTGCGAATGACAGAGTGAAACCGAATACATGGCGACCTGTTGATGGAAGGAGTCCAGCTATGAAGTTCAAATAAAACACACAAAAGGTTCACTTGAAACTATTTGCACTCTAGCGGTATGTTGAGCGGCTTATGAAAGTCTGGACACACATCTGCTTTGTCAGAACCAGATTTTTATCCCGTCAATGCAAGTGACATTGTAGTGATCAATTGCGAAAAGGGACTATATTTCACTTACAAACAGGGCACATTTTATTTTTGTTGGAATAACTAATATTTGGCGGGATGCTAATTTCACGTGTAGAGTGCTTTGTAGCTATGAGTTAATTGCTAAGGATTCTGAGATTTTGATAGTGCAGCTAACTTCAACTAAAAATCAGGGCTTCCTCTAGATGTCTTGCTAAACAGTGACCAGACCTGTTGTGGCATTGTACAATTGCGTATCTCTGATATCCTTCTAGTAGTGAATCTAGATGTGCATTCTTGGCTTTCCTTAAGTTCTTTTGCTCTCTTGTTTTTGCATGATCAGAGATGTCCTGTCCTTCTCTACACATGTCTATCATCTGCATATTTAACTCATGAGCTTGTAATCCATGGTTTTGCGTGTTGGGTGTGTCTCTCGTTAAGGCACCCATGCCGAAGAGTAGAACTATTGCCATGTGGTGGACGTTGCTGTAAAATTTGGAATTTAGGGAAGCAAGCTGTAAGAGTCTTCAATGAATCCACCATGACATGAAGGTGTTATTGCCACGAAGGTTCCTTTCTTTAATCATAAAGAAGATCCCATCCATCCACCAGCTCCCCTTGAGTAACTCTCAATGGTCTCCCAACCCTCAACACATTCCATCCCGTAGTATGGGCAGGTGACATCACAGTGTTCCAACATTACGCAGGGCTGATGAGATCCACAGAGCCCTGCCATTAGACAGCTACGCAGCTACCACACAAGCATCTACTGTAAAGTGCATGGCCTGCACAATTAGAAAATGATTTGAATGTAGAATGTGCAGTTTGGATCCAGGATCTTACATCTTTCATTGCAATTCACTTTCTTTACCTTATTTTGTGTTACTTGGTATCTGTGAAGTGTAAACACAGCTATTTACACAACCTTTGCCCACTCAGTTTGTGGGTGCGTGCTTTGGTGCAGTGGTATTGATCAGCTAACTGTGTGTTGTGAGGTTGTAGTTTGTTGCATATAACTGGATCAGTTCATTAGAGATTTAATGGTTTACAAGCTTTGTAGGTCAATGGAAGTGACGTGGAAATCTGTGATATCTGTAATTGTAGAGATGTGCCTGCTTGTTTCTTGATTGAACAGTTGCTTAAGTGGATGTGCTTGTTTGGTAAGTGTGATGTATGAGCAGTAAGTCTTGGAGCAAAGTATTGTGTTAGCTTGTATTTTTCTGTGTGTGACTTTTGGCTGTGAATGCTAATCTATGGCTGGCTTAGTGTAGTGCACATGAAGGTCCCAGTGCACAGATGATAAAAGCCTCATTTAAGGATCTCTGTGAATGGCTTAAGGCATCTTATGGCAGTTATATGACTGGGCGGTGTGTTCTGAAGTATTGTGGTTACTGCCAGAAATCTACGTCCCCGATACTTTTTCTGGAATGGCGAGACTGCTTGAAGGAAGACAGAAGCTTACCTACGTGGGCAGGTGGGTGGTATCTTGAAATTTTATGATGGAGACCCTTAGGTCTTAATTTGTAGAAGGAGCAATGGTCTATGGAAAAGGCCTTGAAGTGTATTTTTGGGGTGATGGGGAGTCTGTAAAGACTACTCAAGGCAAGTTAAGTATGTTCTCTGAGGCAAACATGTTGTGGGTGTTTAGCAGTAGCAGTTTGGAGACTATTTAATTTGTGCAGCAGGAGATTTGTTAGTGCTTGGCAATGTGCATTTCTTTCATATATTAAAAAAACAGAACCAGAGAATTCCTAGGAGTCAATAAGATTAGAGGAAGAACCATAAGAAAGGAGTTCATTGTTGGTATAGCTGCATAAACATCTTATGGTTTAGTCAAGGTAGGGTGACCACCTGCGTGTAGTTTTCATGGATTGTTCAGTATTTTTGTTTGTTGTATGTAAAGGCTTGAATCTCCCACAACAGATGCTATTTGTCCTTAATTTTAGGCTTTTATAGGGAAAATGTTATTTTATTGAACATGTACCTCCTGCCTGTCACAACTAGGCAGCAAGCAGGCTATTGACTGCCAGCTTGACAAGTAGGTTGAGACAACACAGGCTGGTCTGCACCAGATATCTAATCAGAGGCTATTCCTTGTAATATCTCTTTTGAAGGTGGGAACAAAACTGCTGAAGGACCCCATAGAGAGTGCAGGCAGAAATGAAGGTAGAGCAGATGGAGAGAAGGGGTTGAACCTATCTCCCCCCCCCCCTCTCACATTACCCCACAGAGGCAACTGGAACATGTCACTGTGGGCTGCAACATGAAGGTGTACTGATGGCTTTCTGAATAGAGTGACATAAGCTCCCTCTATAGATCTGATCACAGGCCATTCCTCTTCTAAATTTGCAAGGCCTTCTCGCCAGCCCTGCAATCCCAAAGGTTGCTGTCAATGGATGCCGGCGAGAGGACAGGCAAATAATGACTATCCATTTGACGAGCCCGCGGCACTCTCAATTCATGACTCAGTGCTTGGTAGTGGGTTGTGCACCCATTACATGAGAAACCTTCTCCTTGGCTGTGTCTCAGCGCCCCAATAATCTTTCTTTGTTGGGTGACAGGAAATGCTTGATTACTGGCTCTCAGTGGCGTAGCTAGAGCTTTTGACGCCCGTGGCGATCCCTAAGTTTGCCGCGCCGGTGCCGGTAAGAGCAGAGGGAGTTAGAAGGGGTGTGCTGGTGAAAGACGACAAACGGCAGTGATGGCGGCAGACGAAAACGAGCATTAAGAGAATAAAGAAAAAAACAAAATGTAACTTACGCTTGTGGCTCGCCGCCGCCCCCAATAAAGTGACACCCGGGGCGGACCGCAACCCTTAGAACCCCCCAGCCCCCCCCCACCCACCGGCTACAACACTGCTGACTCTATCATTGTGTGCTACTTTGCTTTATAGACTTCATTTTGCTTACGGTCCAGATGTATGGGTTATACACTTTTAAGAGCAGGTTTCACATATATTTGATGCTGTAAAAAATACAAATACTCCTGTTTGTACATTTTAATGCAGTGTTATTGGGCAACAGAGAAATACCCCTCACTGTTCATGCCTGACTATACTTAAATGTTCTGTGTGCAGATAGCAATTCCTTAGTCATTCTGGAATAGTTAAAATCTTCCCGAATTGATATCCAAACTCAATACTACAGTAAACACACACAGATTAATCAAATTCTGTTTAGCTATAAACCGAATGTCTTTCTATTTCAAAGTTCTGGCATTATTCAAATAGGCATTTATAGCAGAGGACATTTAATTAGGTACTTTCTGCATAAACCACTTACTTCTTCTGCTAGCCTTCCTGTACAGCTCGCCGGCAGACATCCGGTCATCAGATGCCCGCTTGGCATTAAGACAACTTGGCTGTCAGTTCTTTATTTTTAATGATCTTGTCAGTGCTTTTTGGGAGCTATAGTCTTGTTTCAGAGCAATTGAAATAAACTACTAAAAACAAAGATTACTGAAATAAATGTTCACAAGATGACTTCCGGTAGCCCAGTGATATGGAGTCCTCTGGTAACACTATGCAAAATCTATGCATTCCTTCTACTGTTGCTTGTATTCGCATTCACTTTACATGCCTGCTCTGTCCCCTGTGATAGAGGCAGACAGAAGAGGCGTAAAAGGGAAACTAGGCATGTGATCTGCTATGGTTGTTAAAGTACACATCCACCGTTTGAGAGTCCAAGATGGACGCCGTCGTATGCTTGTGACAGATGATCATATTAAAGTCTATGGAAATATTACGCTTCGTAGGACATTGAAAATGATTCCAAGGCAGGTAGCGCCCATAACATGTATGTAAGAGTATAACTCTGCTTGCTATCTGAATAAAGTTGCAAGCAAACTCCAGTTTCATGTGTCCTCAAACTAGGGGGCTTGTCCAGAATCTCTGTCTGTAAAAATGGCCTTTTGTCCAAAATGTTTTCAGTCACTGTCCAGAATGTGCTTCGTGACGCGTGATGGCCCTATTTCAGGGTTGATTCTCAGGTGTTTTAGAGACAGTCAGTATAGTAAAAATCCAGGCAGTCTAAGAGCCCTTGTCAATCAGTGACTGGAGAGTTATTGATTTTGAGAAGTATTTTAGTGTCATCAGCATTGTTTAATCAGTTGAGGCTCAAAATCCATGTAATTGAAAGACTGTTGGTGTAGAACATGGGTACTCACAAACTTTCTCTCGGGAGCTAAATTTACAGTGTGGTTTGTGGCCGAGGGCCACACTGGTGGGGGCGGGGTCAGTGGGGGAGGGGGCGGGGCTAGAGCCACAAAAAAACTGTGACCACGAGGTTGAACACAGGTCCCTGCAGCGGACGCCTACGTCCACTGAGCCTCCAGACCCTATATATATATATATATATATATATATATATATATATATATATATATATATACACTCTCTCTCTTTCTTTCCCTCCCTCTCTCTTTCCCTCTCTCTCCCTCTCCCTCCCTCTGTCACCCTCTCTCTCTCTCTCTCCCTCCCCCTCCCTTTCCCTCCCTCTGTCACCCTCTCTCTCTCTCCCTCCCCCTCCCTTTCCCTCCCTCTGTCACCCTCTCTCTCTCCCTCCCCCTCCCTTTCCCTCCCTCTGTCAGCCTCTCTCCCTCCCCCTCCCTGTCACCCTCTCTCTCTCTCTCTCCCTCCCTTTCCCTCCCTCTGTCACCCTCTCCCTCTCTTTCCCTCCCTCTGTCACTCTCTCTCTCTCTCTCTCCCCCTCCCTTTCCCTCCCTCTGTCACCCTCTCTCTCTCTCTCTCTCTCCCCCTCCCTTTCCCTCCCTCTGTCACCCTCTCTCTCTCTCTCTCCCTCCCCCTCCCTTTCCCTCCCTCTGTCACCCTCTCTCCCTCTGTCTCCCTCCCTTTGGCTCCCTCCCTCTGTCTCCCTCTCCCTCCGTCTCAACCCCTTTTGGCTCCCTCCCTCTGTCTCCCTGTTCCTCCCTCCTTTTCCCTCCCTCCTTTTCCCTCCCTCCCTCTCCCTCCCTCCCTCTACCTCCCTTTGTCATCCTCTGTGATCTCACCCTGCGTGTGTGCCAACCGGCTGACGCAGCTTCCAGGGCACACCAACACCCGCACCCGAGCACTTCACAGGTCTTTAAAAGACCATTTGCATGTCAATTGTTGTTTTTCACCTCTTCTGAGGCCTCGCAGCTCCACTCTGACTATCCCTGGAACCGCCCGGCCCCCACAGAGCAGAGACAGAGTTGCGCTGGTGCAACCGACAGTGTTCTGCAACCGACAGTGTTTAGGAACACTCATTATTTTAATTTTTTTTAACCACGGGTACGATTTCTGCAAGGTCCGCGGGCCGCCAAGGGAGGCTTGCCGGGCCTCAGGCGGCCCGCGGGCCGTACTATGAGTACCCGTGGTGTAGAACATGAGGTTCTCAAGAGTGGATTGCTTTAGGTTTACCCTCAACCACCCTTCAAGTGTACCACACAATGACCTGTGCCATGCCTACCATATCACCCTTCTTTTTGGCTCGCCCTCTGTCAACCCTGTGGGTTAGCCACTCCCCTATTCCGCTCATCCCCGCCCTGGGAGACCGCTCTCCTGTTTGTTGTCATTTATACAATGCTCTCCTTCCTTGGCCTGATGGGCTCATCCTCTTCATGTTCCGCTGTGTGTCCCCTCCACGGGCGATGGATGTATTATGTAAATTGTATGATTCCTAACTAGTTCCTCTATCTCCCCGTCCCCCACACCCCATATTGTGTATTGTATTTTTCATTATGTATTGTACTTATGCATCTTTTTTCAGATGTTTCAATGAATAATTGCAACACACAAAAAAGTGGATTGCTTTGGCATGCCGCGTTTTAGTTTGCAAGTTGTTTAGATGAAAGTAGCTGCGTGGGTGAGTTCAGGTCTGTCCATGAGGATGAGAATGAGCCAGTCTATGGTGGTGTTGCTTACCGCAGGTGGGGTAGTTCCATGTTTTACTGCAGAGAAGTTGGGACAGATGAAGGCTTCGGTCCTTAATTGCTTTAAGTCATCCCAGGTGGAGAGCAGGCTGCTCCTGTACCATGGCAGGGTCTGCCTCCTGCTCAAAGAGAGTCATCAGGTGGTTGGTTTCAGAGGGTTGTGGTTGATCTTAGGCTGTGCACTCAAGGTGGATATGCAACTTGGGGAGGGACCTGTACTTGTTCGGGAAGGCTTGGTGAAGGGGGTCTTATCAAGGATGTATTCACCGTGAGAACCATTGAAGAAAGAGACACCTACGGTAGCAGGTCATAGAGGGTCGGATGGACTGAGCAATGTACGCCTGTTGTTGCATTTTGGGTAACTGATGCTGTTTTCTGAGCCAATGAAATAACATAAGTTTATCGAAATGTTCCATATCTGCCATTATACATTCCGTCTGTCCATGTTTGCGCCTTTTGGAGGTTGTTATAACTATTTATATTTAGAGCTTCATTCAGGAGCAACACCATCAACAATGCAGCATTCAACGGTAGAACACTGAAGCATGTATATATGTTTGACTAGGAGCAAATGTTAGTGTTTTCTTCCCACATCCCTGAATGTAGCCCCCTTTTATTGATATAGCATACCAAACAAATTAGAAATAAATATCACAAAGTTATCAATATTTATCCTGCAAAAATGTGAGCCATTTCTCCCAATCCATGGCCTCCGGGATACCCACGCAGCTGCATTGCAAATATTTAGGGCTGTGAAGCCAATTCAGTAGAGGTTCAGGCCTGTGTGAGGGAAATGCACGTTTGGCCATCTTGTGGTGGAGGCGGATGTACTGCCGAAGAGGCAGCCATGCACTCAGGTTTATACCTGGACATCCGCAAAGCTTTGTAGGATCTTCTTTGGAGGTACCCAGGCCACCTTACTCCACCCAGTGGGCCCAGCCACCTGTAATGATCCCTGCACAGCACCAGGTGGCCACTGATTGACAAATGTAGACTTTATCACCTGCATTACCATCACATAACATTGAGGGATCAGAGGATATAGGGGAACCCTCACTTTGAACGAGAACAATGTCGTATCTGTGCAACAGGTTTTCATGTTTCCAAGAAATCCATTGGATGAGGCTGGTCACATTTTTCTACACACAAATCAGGCAAGCGAGCAACTTGGCTTTATACATTTAGCCTTAATAAAACACGTAAATAAATCATGGTGGCTTACCAAAGTTGTTATTGGAGCCCGTGTCAACTGCTGTGCCTTTACACCCTCATTATGTTGGTTTAGCAAGCGATATACTTGTTAATATAAAGCACCCATCCAAAGTGAATAAACCTTGAATTTCTTTAGGATACATGCATGACGGAAGACAAAACATGGCACAGATCTCAATAGTAGATATAGAAATAAGGGATTGTCTTCAAGTGTGTGCCACAATTACAATATATACCTCCCGAGTGCCAATATATTACCACAATTTTGATATATCGCCCCTCAGTGCGAACACTGTACCTATCGGAAAATAAAGAGTGAGAAAAATAAAGTTGAGGAGCGGTGCAATGTTGTGGTGGGGATTTGGGGACATTCTTGCACTCCTCCATCTTTGACACCTCCACCCCCCCACCACCTCACCCCCCCCCCCCCCCCCCAACTCACTCCCCACTCTGGCATTTATTGGACTATTTGTTATAACTAGCACCTTGAGTAGAACTTAGTGAGTTGCAGGCAACTTCAACATAAAAAATAATTCAGCGAAACCCAATAGAATTTGAAGAAGTGTCATACATTGACAGCTGATGCGATGACAAGTAAGGAAACACGACAGAATCTTCACCTTGTGGTCTTTTTGAACGCACAAAAAGTGTTCGCCATGGCCACACTGGAGAATTATCAGAGCAATGTTAACATTAAGAGGCAAATCCATTTTTATCGCTTGCTCATGAAACATTTACCCTGACGCTGGTCACCCAATCTGTTTAACAACGACAGGCTTCAGGATAGAAAAATGAACTTGAATTCGTCGCGTTGGTGGAACCCTGGCAACGAGAGTGAATTAAATATGAATGCCTGAAGGGGAAGGGCAGACTAAAATCCAGATTAAAACAAGTGTAATACCAAAGACGTGAACCCCTTCCCGTACAGTATATATATCACAGTAATGGAACGCCATCTTCTAGTCGCCTTAAGAGCAGGCTGAGAGAGGGAGGATTAGAATGCGCAATTACCAATGCCTTCATTTTCTCACAAGGGAAATGCTGTATTTCATTAGAATCAATATATATTACATTTAATAGGAGATAGCACTTGAGGGCTATAGATCTCAGCCACACCGACTCGCAGAGGTCCTCCGAGAGGACACAACTTTATGTGAGGAATCTTAATATCAGAGGAAAACTTTGTCACCACGCTCTGCATGTTAACTACCACCCTCGGTGTATGTTTGAAGCAGTCATTTCAGGTCACGCTGCGTTTCAAAGGCCCCGCGTGGTGGCCTCGTTGAATCATAAGTGTGAAATTATTACACCTGTGGGACAGAATAACCGGCTATGCGTAGTCAACTGTGTTAACTGCACAACTTACTTCTAGTATTTGCTTTCCCACTTAGCAAGATTGTGTGATCTTGGGCAAATTATTTCCTCTGCCCAATTTCACTGTTGTGTTATATTGCTACAAAGTTAATTGACCAAGCAGGTAGCTTGGGACCGGTTGGAAAGAGCAACAAAAAGCAATGCCCGCTCGAGGCAGTGTGCTAAACCAGGATGGAGACTGCGCGTGATGTTGCTGAAGAGACAGACGCCTAGGTCCACGCTGCTACCGAGAGTGGGTGACTTAAAAACAAGGTCACCATTTGCTTCTTGTCACGCCATCCCTGTCCTTGGAGGAACAGTTCAACAGAAAGACAATATTAGACAGATGCTTTGGGCGCCATCAGCACCAGATGGGTCTAAAAGATTCAGAAAAGTAGAACACGAGGTAGAAACATGTCGATTTTCTTAGGGCAGCAGTGATCCTATGTCCATCCTCGTTCACATAAACACAGTACCAGAGGGAGCATTGATCACAGAAGACAGGAGGAAACTCGTGTGCTTTCTGATTGGGCACATATATCGAGTTTAGAAGGCCTAACGTTATCTCTGTAGTTTGTGTTTCACAGGGTTGTTTTTATAGGTATTGATCACCAAATCATCCTCCAGCGTTAAACCAAACGCAGCTGCTGTTCACAGACTCGTGGCTGGAGACATGAAGCGTGTATTCTGGTCCCGGCTGCTGCACGCATTCAGCGCCATGAAAGGCGACTATGCGCACTAAGGGAGCACATGACACGAGTACTGGCAGTTATTTTCCTTTAAATCAGATTATTAGATGCTGCCACTAGCAGCAGAAACAGAGGTCATTGGGAAACTGAGGTCACTTAGACACCGATGACGATTAAACGACAATAAAACTTGCTAGAAGATTATTTTCCCACAAAAAAGCAGGTGCTCAAATTACATAATTAATTATGATACAATTTGCTTTGCATAGTCTAAGCCTTACAGTGTGCATAATTGGTTACATGAGGAGAGGGGCTTATGCGCCAGAATTCTTTCCAGTTCAGGTGATGCAGCTCGGTCATGCAGGTTGCCCTGTGATGTCTGATGTTTGACTCTACCTGCACGCGGCGCCCACTCGAGAACAGTCTAAGTCCTCAGACCTTGCTTGCCATGAAACCATCTTTGCAAAGAATGACAGCCTACATTTTGTGGTTACAGTCTTGTTTTCACGGTCACCTACGTCAACAAAGTGGCGCACTACCGTACAGCAATATAAAGGGGCATACACAATGCATTAACACCTGAATCACAAAACCACACATAGACGCACACAAAATATAGAATACACTATGGAGATGTTTTACACACCCAGCCCACCACCAAACACAGAGAAGTATATGGTACAGCGTCGCCTTTAATTGGAGGAAAACAAACAGAGGAAGATAAAATGCTAGGGGAGACATAAAAGCACAGCAGATCACAAAATGGCCTGCTCCCACATCTGATTAGAAAGCACCACCACCTCGCGAATGCCCAAGGGTGTCTTGGCGCTATCTGAGCAAAAGGCATGCTAGACGATAACATGTTAACTATTAAACAGCCAGGTCTTCATCTCCTTCCTGAATGCCAACAAGGAAGGAATAGCTCTGTGTGGTGGCAGGCTGTTCCATAGCTGAGCTATGCCACCTTCAAAACACAGGCTTAGAGTTACAGAACCTGTAGCAAACCCTGAGGTTCATTCAAACGCAGCTCTGTCTGACGCATGCAGCCCCGCAGAACCCCATGAGGAGGCGCAGAAGGAACACAAAATCAAGAAGAGTAGGTCAAGGACAACACTATAGTACTAAAACGACCAGAAGTTCATACATATATTAAGACTCCGCAGACACCGTCACCGAATCCTCATCAGGCTTCACTCATGCATTGACCACTGATGTACTGCTCCTGTGAACGGGTGCAACAGAGCTGCAGGAGATGACATGGCAACAAGCTGGCTGCAGGGTGACAGGCCAACGATGCTCCCTAGCGCCAAACAGCAGCCCGTCTCAACTTCCCATGAGCAGCAAGGAACATCTGTGACATTCGTGCTTCCCACTCACAATAGAGCTATCATTGGCACCCAAATGACCAACAAAAAGCCCCACAGGTGCCCCCTCACCTAGGCGAACCACAGGGGATAGATGAGCTTAAACAGTCAGTTGATATATCTTTTTTATTTACTTTTCCCCCCAGTTTGTAGAGCACTGAATGCCATTTTGTAGTCACTTCAGAATGCCATAGCCTGCTATTGGGGTGCATTGCAGGTTTGGTATTAATCTGTTCTGAACCTCCTACTCCACACACTCTTAAGGCCGGAGGTCGGCGAAGCAATCCTGGATGCCAGGTGCCTTTACCAGGGTGCAATGACCTAGATACTGGAACAGTTTCTCATGTGTTAAGTAGTTTACACCCACCAACATCACACAGCACCTGTGCTATAAAACCAGCCGAGTCACTTTTAAACGCTAAAGGTGACCGCAGATACCTCCTACCCACATTACTTGCCACAGCCTGGCTAGCATAAAAAACATGAAAGAGTACCCTACAAAGCAAAATCTGCCCTCTAGAAGACTACTGGCCCAAGGCACAGAATAGTGGGCCTTCTGCAGGGTCTGGCTCATGTCCAGCCACTGAAGTCAGGGGACCTGCTGTATTTCTACCTCATGTTACACAACTTTGTCTTCAACACACAACTTTGTATCCTGGACTTTCATGGACAACCACTCTTGTCGGGTCAAAAGTCTCGTGGCTACCGCCACTGGACATATTCCCTTAAACAATACTGCTCCTTGAGCACCACAGCTCCCCCAGTAAGCCCACCCATTGCAGGCAGCACAGTGAGGAGAGGGTACACAGGGCAGATGCAGGGGACAAAGGTGTTCTTTGGCATGCAGGAACAGGCACTGTGATAGATACCAGGGAGTGATGGCGAGGGCTGATACCAGTGGCTGAAATAAAGATGGCGCATCCTCACAGGCCTGCATACACGAATGAGTCAAAGCCCCAGAAGTGCTCACTGGTACTGAGACAGAGAAAGACTGGCCACACCTACAGGCAGGCAGGCCACAACAGCTGCAGCCCACGCGACACCCCTGCTAATGAAGCAACTGACCTGTATTTCCATCTCCCTCTGGCCTGACTAAAACAATCTTCAGCACGTGTTTTCATTTTCATTGCCTGACCTTTTCGTTGTAAGGCCAACAGATATTTCATGACTCATGTGATATAAGCCACTGCTTGGCTTATATTACTTATTTCCTTCTTGTGCTCTATTGTGCACTGTAACTTACACAATGCTGCCATCCCCTCTGTCACCCCCTGCTAGTCACACAGCTTGCATTTGTGGCTTGTCACTGCCCTCTCCTGCTGCCAATCCTGTGGCGCAAGACCTGGTCTCTGCTGGCACTTCATGGGTTCCACTGACCACTGTGTCATCCCTGTCTCATAACAAGAGCTTTAGTTGATTCCTGGAGACTCACAATATGAGCTTTAGTTGATTCCTGGAGACTCACAATATTTTAACTTTGTTTGCTTCCACCACATCTCTTCGTTGATTTAAAGTCTCCGTGTTCAGGGAAAATGCAACTTCCCTACGGACCTCACTTTTCTTGTGAACTTCACGTGTGACCTCTCTGATGCAATCCTTAATGTCCTATACATACCTTTACCTCTACCACGGAGGATATGTGTGCGAGTACTTCAGCCATAGATTTTGGAGATAGAACATTCATCTTGGGCTTTCGAAGCTAAGGTTGATTCATCACTCCTATTTGATGCACCCCTGACAACTCAATAACCCCACTCTGGTTACGTTAGGACACTATCCTGAGAGACTCTCGGCTCAACCCCTGATAGCTATGGTACAAGGAGCAGTGTGTGCTATTTTTAATCAGTACCAACAATTTTGAATTTAAGAACCCAACACAATAAAGTTTCCAATTCCAATCTAATTTAGAAACACTGAGAAAAGTTTAATGAGCAGAAAAAAGATACCAAAGTCACCAGCATACGCTAGGTGAAACCATAGCTATGAAGTTTGAAAGGTTTAAGGCAAAAAGCATGTAGATCAACTCAAGCACTATAGAAAAACAATAGTTCGCAGTAGACTGGATCCTGGGCTCACTTTCAACCCAGCCACAATGGAGCAGAGGTCGGATACACAAAGTGGGTTACCCATGTCCAAGGTTTTGTCTTCAGACTAAGTCCTCACCTGCTGGGACAGCTTCTGGTGGGTTCTGCAGGCCCTAACTCCTCAGGGCAGGCCATTCTCCAGGCCATTCTCCATGCATATATCCTCCAGGGTTTAAGCCTTTTAGTCAGCTGGGCCCTCTTAGAGAGAGTCAGGAGCCCTTATACTTGTGTCCTTGAAGCAGGTAAACAGGAGGCCAACACGTGTCCTGTGGAGAGGAGTTACAGTCTCTGGTTGCCAGACAGCATCAAGAGGCCTTGAGTCCTTGTGCACGTCCTCTTTCTCCAGTAGGAGCCAGGATTCTTCTTCCAGCAGGGCCTTCTACAAATGGAGTGTTCCCAGGTCCAGTATGTTCCGAGGAGGTGAGGTGATAGAGGTGCCAGATTTATCCTGTTCGCTACCAGTGATTGAAGTAGTTCTACTACCCAGCCCTAAAACTATCTCAGTGTCCCTCAACTCCATTTGCAGCACTTCCTCTTTGTCTTACAATGCAATTACAGAGGAACCCTGGTTGCAAAATGTCAGGACCCAGCCACCACCAGGCAAATAGAAGAAGCCCTCAAAGTCCAAAGTAGTGCCAAAGCAAACTGTTCCTTTCCACTCCCACGTAGCTACTCCCTGCTAAGTGATCAGCAGTTAACACTCATTGTTAGCCAGCCAGCCAGTGTTGTTAGCTCTCCCATCTAAAGATGTGTAGGCCAGCTTTGGAAAAGATACATTTTTACTGTGCCCATGCCATCTGGAGATATGAGAGGTGAGGAGGTGGTTGGATTGAGAGCCAATTGCAGATTAAAGCTTCTACATGAGAATGCTAACTTGCATACTTAGTCATTAATTAACTTGAGCTTGCTATTGCCTGTCATAACCCTGAAGTGGAAAGGAGCAGTCGTCATTAGTGTGCCGAAGTCAGTATCTGGAAGTAGATGAATAAGGGGTCTGTTTTGTCAACATTTATATATTGCATCACATGTATGTCATGTACCGCATACTTTGCATGGCCCCTCGGACGTACTAGAGTGAGAACACAACGCCTGTTGAACTGTGAGACACACAGGCACGAAGTGTATAAAATCAATGTTGGCTTCGATTTGCCTTGTACTGGGGTCTACCAATTATGGAGACACAAAATTGGAGTGTGACCTTCAAGCAAACCCTTTCCCTCCCAGCATATGCATCACATGTCTCCAACCTCTGAAAATCATGGCGGAACATCAGACCATCAAGCACCTGGTATTACTTTGCCTTAGCCTGTTTCAAGTATGCTTTCAAAGTTGCTGCTAACTCCTCCTCATCTATTCTTCCCTGCAGTTTCTCCTGGTGAAAAGCTGTTAATGTGCTTAGCATGTAGGCGGTGTATTGCCTTCTGATTTCTGTAAACCATAAACTTCCCTCCCCCGTCTCAAAGGTCACATTGGTCCTCAGCACACCTTTGCAGTGCGGAGAGTAACCCTGCAGATCCATGATAGTGCACCGCATGCTGTGCAGTGCAGGCACCCACTTCTCTTTACTTTGACATAGAACAAGGTGTCTTGGCTTTGCAGAAATTCACATTGGCAAAGTATGTTCAATGATGTCAGAGCGTTGACCTTGCTTATCTTCCTTTATGTATATAAAGTGTTTTGCACTTGAAATAGCGGCATGCGTACAATGTACTGCAAGTGAAAGAAGTGATTTTTAAAAAGTATGCTTTTTGGTTGGGAAACTAGTTTTTTACTTCGAAGTGTTTCTACAGATCCTTAATTTTTGCCTGTTTGTAATCAGGCTGACCTTGTGCTTTGGAAGGGAGACCTCTGCAAATAGAAGCTGTGTGAGCTTGTCATCTACTGCATTCTAACCTTTTCCACAAATAGCCTTGTCTAGAGGAGTTTGCAAGAGATGAGAATGTGATACAGCGTCCAGGACAATAACGCACAGAACCACAGACTGGTGAAACGTGACACACTTAGACTCGAAAGCATTTTTGGATGATGTCAATAAAAGGCACACTGCTAGAAGTTGTCCTTCCAAATATGAATGTGGCCCTTTCCTCTAACTTCTGGGACCCCTTGCACTAACTCCTGGGATCCCTTACTGAATCTAACCGAGGACAAATGTATCTACCCCTAGCACCAGGGAGCTGGGCCACCTCCTCTTACAGGTACTTTTGCTTAGAAGCCAGAGAATGTGAGATTACTCAAAGTTAATAGGTTGCATGTGACCTTTTTCAAGAGTACCACCAATACCTTGAAATCATCCATGCCTGCTTACTGTGGCTATCTAAACATTTTAAAAATAAGCACCATCCACGTAAAATATGACTTTTTGAGTAAAGTGGAGAGATGCTTGCTTAGATGCTATTCGTTTTTTTCATTCTAGCAAGTTATCATAGAGTCTACCCAGGATTTGGCAGCTCCACCCTTCCTACAGTGAATTAAGTAGCCTGAATGGAAAGGTCCTTTCTCATTTTTAGGTTTCGCCTGCACAAATCTAAATCCTTATTTAATGTATTTAATATAAATCTTTAAAGGGGCTTACATCTTGCCCTGCCTTTTCAATCATTTGTGTGCTTGCCACTTACTTTTCTTTCATTTCTATTGGTTGTAGCATACCATTTCCTGTTGTTCTCCGTGTCTTCTTCCTATCAGTGTCCTGAGGCCAAAGTACTCCTCTCCTTCTGCTTCAACTTCTTTCTTATTATAATTAGAAGCGAGCACACCACTTTTTTGACCTACTTCTTGGTGTCTGTGCTGCTTACGAAATTTAAATTTTAACATTTCTTTTATTTGGTGCAAGTTCTTCGCATATTTTTAGGTATGGGAAGATTAAGCGATTTGCATACAGGATGTTGAGCCGATGCTGGGACTTGAACCTGGTTCCCCAGCTTTGAAGTTGGTAGCTCTAGCAGCAAGACCACATCCTCTCTCTGAGCCTTGCTTTCTTCAGCTGTCTGAACGGAGGGTGCTTTAAGCAAATCAAGCAGAGTCATAGCAAGGATGCCATATGCCCTAAATACACTCTGTTCCACTGCATCGTAGGACGCCCATTCATTTAAGAGCATTCGTAAATTACCAAACCAATTGCCTAACAAGTAAACAATATTTTATTTTCAATTATTCTAAGGCATTTATAACATCTATACCCAAGACAAGACTTCTACATTGGCTTCTACAATGGCTACAGTTGGTGACTTTTAGATCTTGAAAACACATTGTATTTTTAGCATCATGTGAATTTGGGAAACTGAGTTTACAGCTTTGTCCCCTTTTGGAATGCACTTTGTGCGAGCAGCATCCATCAGCAAGCGCTTTTTGTTCTTGCTTCCCCCGTCTTTGCTTCCTCATTATTTGTGCTTGCACTTCTCTCACCCTGACCCGTTCATGGCCACCGCTCACCCTCCTTCTAAGATGGAACCCAACCCTTTCGGCAGATTTTCTTTCATCAGGGGCAGGAAATTTCTGCGCGTGCCAAGGAAGGGTGCTTTACACCTTTATTACACCTGTGCTCATTCGATCCAAATCACACCTCTTTCAAACTGTTTACTCTTTACCCAGTTCACCTGAGCTGTTACACTGCACTAAAAACCAAGAGATACCATTGCAAAACACCACAGACTGCCTGTCATTGTTTTACAAAATCACAATATACAGCCCACAGAAAGTAGTTATATTTCACAACATTTTCTGTTGTTTGTCGTGTGAAGGAGGGGTAATTATTATGCATTTATAATGAGTTAAATTCTCATGCCACTGGAATCAAGGTATCCTGGCTGAAGAGGGGTGAAACCCCGAAACCGGTCCTAGGATGCTTGTTTCCGGTCCAGGGAGGACCTGGCTTGGCAGTTCGGGCTGGACTGTTCCCATGAGGCACAGGGTCAAGATATATGGCCAGGTCTAAACTGGGGTGGCATGTTGAGCAAAAGAATGATGGTTTTAACCCAGATCTTTTGACTGGAGGTGAATGTTTTGATTTGTTCTGCATTCCGTCGATCAATTGTGTGTCTTTTGCTTACATGAGCACCAGTTACATTACACATTCATTTTTTGTAGTTGCTGGGAGATTAAATGATTTGCCCAGAATCACAGGATTTTGAGCTGATGCTGAGATTTGAACCATGGTCCCCAGGTCTGAAGTTGGCAGCTCTGACTGCTCAATCACATCCTCTTCTCGTTAGTTTGTTTTCTGGGACAGAGCCAAGAGCACGGAATTCCTTCCAGAAGCTCACCCAGCACTTAGCTTCGTCACTTGTGTTGCTTGTTTGTATTTCCTAACAAGCACTCATTACGAGTGCATCTGCAGACCGTCTTTCTCTCTCTCCCGCTTCTTGCAACCTTCTACATGGGTCACACCTCGTTGCTTCCCCCCTCATTTTATTCATTTCCAGTTCCACAGCTAAGGGTCCCATCTTTTTGACATCATTCGCCCCATCCAATAAACGTACCTCTGAGTCTTTTAAATCGTTTTCCTTCAGACTACAGGAATGAACATTAAGACCTTTGTGCATAGGCACACACACGATCCCCGTGGCACGACTCAGCATTTATCGCTACAAGATGTCTTTCCAGTCAGAGCAAGACATCACCAGCGACCTGGAGCGCAGTCTCACCTAATCTTGGTCCCTAGCCTCATCTGCATTCACACTGTACTAATTGGTTACATGTTGTTTTTCTTTGTCCTACCTAATTTAGCTAATCTCCCCGCTTTATAATACCACCAGTAACAGCACAATATATTACCTTTCTCAATATACAAGTCCTAACACTTTAACGGAGTTTCAGTAACTTATATTGCACAACGACTTACCAAGTTACAATTAACAACAAAAAAAAGCTTATTATTAATCACATAGGGGAAACCTATTGCATTTACCAATGCTGCTTATCCCTGTAGATACTTCTACGAGGAAGGGAAGGGAGGCTTCGCAGACATCATATAATCTGCTGGATTTGAAAGGCCTGAAGCAGCACTTTTATTGTGTGCTCTAAGCTTCCCATAGCACAGTACCTACATTTTCGAGGATGGTGCTTGCAGAGTGGGTTTGGAAAATGTTTTGTGAAAGGGAATGAGGCCATGGTGATTTTAAAATAGGTATTTGCCTAATATCTCTAGCCAATCATTGTAGTTTTTGTTTAATTTAAAGTCCCAGGGCTGTTTGTGTTTGCACCGGGCATTGATATTGTCATTTTAATGTTAAAATGTGCACAGAAGCATCACTCGGCTGCCTGGTCTCAATTGTGCTGTGTTGTATTGCGGTATTTCTATAGCGCTGTCCTGTCTCTTGATGATGATCATTACTTAGCATTGCATATATGTAATGGATTTTCGGTGCATGAGCCCAGCACACGCCAAAGGCAGACTGGACCTGCCTGCAGTGAGTCTTCAGGAGAGCATGGATTCCGCACAGTGGCATTACGCAAAATGATGGGGTCCCACTGCAGAATGTGATGAAGGGTCCCTGAGTCTCCCATATCTCTCATTTATTCCTCGGCCTGAATGGAACCTCTCTTGAAGTGTTGGGGACCCCCTGAGCTGCAGAGGCCTTTGACTCCGCCCTCGACTCCGAGCCCGCGTCTTCACCGGTGAGCACCCATGGTTTTTTGGTTATCGAGTGCACAGTTCTCAGCTCATCCAGTGAGGGTGCTCATCAGAACAGATGAGGACAATACACACAACATGTAATCAAGTATCTAGTGCTATTTTTAGTGCAAAATGAGTTGTTTTTCTTTAAACTGACCCACTGGGCACCTCCATGACATCACTGACAAAACTGGCAGTATCTTTTGGCCTATTGACAGTTATTGGACATTTAAAGGAGGTGTGAAGACAGTTTGAACAGCTTACTCCTCTCAAACCTTGAAGCTTTGTTATGGTGATTCAATTGGGGTTTGTTCTCTCAAATTCCACTTCTGCCTCAGCAAACAGCAAATGCTCGAATGCATGGAATTGAGGCGCCGGCTCTGCAGCCACCGTACCAGATGTTCCAACATCTCAACTGAGCGTAGTGCATATGAGTGATACTGGAATTAAGAGCACAGTATACAAATGTAACTAGATTGGTTGATATCTGTTGGTGTTTGTTTGAAGGCAACGCATCGCTCATTTCAGCAATGGTGAGGCCAACAAGAGGGAGCCAAGGAACATCAGTGATTATTGTTTTATCATCATCAAGTAATGCTAGCAAATGAGTGCGCTGTTGCTACTTTTAGGCAAATAAATAAAGCATAGCTATACTATAAAGTCTTAGGTTGGTGGAAAATATTTTAGTTGTTCGAATTAAGATCATGGTTTGGGAACTTCTAGTATAGTTGCAATGTGGGTTTTCAGAGAAAGATATCGCAGGGGAAACGTATGTAGCGTATATGAAGGTTGGGTGCACATGGACCATTTGAGCAAGACCCAGAAGCAGATTTTTGAATTAATCTTCTCAGCAATTTGCCACATCATAAAAGCTCCCTTCTAGAAATCTAATAAGCAGATGGAGGCCAAGTCTTTAAGGGTTATAAGATTGTAAGTGCGTAACAAAGTGGGCTCTCAGCGTCGCAGCTTGCCATCATCACGAGGGGTTCTTCATGGATCCTAAACACCACCCAAGGAAGCGTTGATATCCAAACTGCACCAGAGATTGTAAGCCAGTTGCTCCTGGTGTAAGAGTTTGTTTTTAGATGAAAGAGACTAAAACAGTAGCTTGCGACTAGGAATTGCACCATTCTCTGCACTTACTTTATGTAGAAAGGTACGCTTGACTTGAATCTTCTATGAGGCATCCTTGGGTGTGCCATGATGAATTACCAGATGCAACACTCTGTGGTTGTAAAACTTGAATGCAGTAAAAACTGTAAGTGAAATCCTTGCTGCACAAATATCTGGTTTATGCTCATCACTCCTGTTCTATGATCCGGAAGTGTTCCACTTCTTTTTACTGCTAATGGCGCTGGGGTATTGATTTAAGTTTGCTCGTAAGGATTTTTCTTAAACCATTTCTTGTTTCCAGGATGGGATATTATCCTTGGGCGCAACGGCTAATCCATATCCGTGGATGGATGGAGAGAAGTTTCATTTAGGTTCCAGCAAGGACTGAGGCATAATGTGTGGGTCTCTCATGCACATTACTTGTCAGCGGATTTGACACACTCCATATGCGGCTTACCGACAGCGCCCGCCGCACGCCCAGGTCAGCCGGATGGCTCGCGGCAGCCAGAGGGAGGGCGGGATTGGTGGGGAGTTTAGTTTAAGCCACTGTTAATTTCTCTTGAACTTGCATCCAAGGCTAATCCGTTCTGACAAGAGTCTAGTGCTGCTGGCTTATCGGCCAATTTCCATAATAAAGGCTTCAGTTGAATTTGTTTTAAGAAGCCTATTTGTTTGCATTGAGCAAGTTTACTGTCGCTATTGTAAACCTGTCAATCACAGGACCGTTAAATTGCGTGCCATGTTCTGGGATTAAAGTTAAAATATAAAGGGGGAGGCTTTGCTTTTGAATTTTTAGAGCCGTTTTATTGATTTGCTTTGTAGATGTTCTCACTTATTGTCGCTTAACGTAGAACACATTTCCCATGGATACACATTGATTAAAAATACTAAAATAAAAGGAAAGGCCCTTTGGACTAACTGTGTTGAAGGGGCATCGCTGGGCAAGGGTTAACTGCAGGGGGAGGGGCGGGGTCACCACTGCTTGTTCCCCAGGCTGGGTTCAGAAATGGTTTCAAGATGGCTCCATGGAATGACTAGTGGGGGGCAATAGCATACAGCAAGCGGAAAAATAATTAGCAATCAGTGAAGCTTCAGAGAGGAAAACAGTTCAAGCATATGACACAAATGTATGCAATTATCATTTCCGGGTCAGAGGAAGCTAACAAACATCGCTCATCTTATTCAGTGAGCTAAGTAAGACATCCCTCCTTGAGAGTTCACTGACATTTTTCACCACGTTTAAAATTCCATTTGGTATGTTGTAAATTGTAACTCAGATCGATTGTACAGTTTTACAACTTATTAGACGAAAACCAAATGATGTAAAATTCAGTTTTTTAGTGTGTCCAGGGGTATGCTAATAGTTTCTGAGTGTGTCCAGGGATATACTCATATTTTCTGAGTGTGTCCACGGATATACTCATATTTTCTGAGTGTGTCTAGGGGTATGCTCATATTTTCTGAGTGTATCCAGGGGTATGCTCATATTTTCTGAGTGTGTCCAGGGGTATGCTCATATTTTCTGAGTGTATCCAGGGGTATGCTCATATTTTCTGAGTGTGTCCAGGGATATACTCATATTTTCTGAGTGTGTCCAGGGGTATGCTCATATTTTCTGAGTGTGTCCAGGGATATACTCATATTTTCTGAGTGTGTCCAGGGATATACTCATATTTTATGAGTGTGTCCAGGTGTATGCTCGTATTTTCTGAGTGTGTCCAGGGATATACTCATATTTTATGAGTGTGTCCAGGTGTATGCTCAGATCTATCGAGTAGATAAAATTAGTCCATATGAGGTGGACAGCACATTTTCCATGGTGAATGAAAAGGATCCCTTGCTGAGATTGTCACTTTATTCTCAGATAATCCTCTTGCCAGATCTGACCGCGCCCAGAATTTGCGGATTTGCTTCCGCTGGGGGGCAGCATCATAGGGATCTACTTGGGCCTTCCTGTCTGCCAAGGGTAGCGATACCGAGATACACCTAATGGCAGCAGTACTAAGGTCTAGGCAGGTATCAATTTAGCAGGGTTAGGGAGGTCGAGGCACGAGGGTATAGGTAGGGGGAGAAGTCCCATAACAGTAGGTAGGGGAAAAGTATAGGTCATGGCAAAATTCTCGATCTGAATAAGTCAATGGAGGACAAAGCAAATGAAATTAGAATACATTGTGTGTTTACCATAATGCTGCTAGTTAAGTTACTAAAGTTTTGCAGAGGAAAAGAAGAACTACAATTACAAGAGTCATTAGTGCCTCACAGATTGGTTACTTCGATGGCCTTTGACTGATATTCCCATAATATGGGTCTGCACCCAAAAAAGGCAAAATTATGCATTTGTGGCAGGTAGTGACTGTTCTGGTAAGTTTGGAAAACCTGTCTCTTATCCTGAGACTGCCACACTGGCTCCTTGTCATAGCCAGTTGACTTCAAGTGTCAAGTGATTGCTTTTTAGATGTTATGCCTGGCAAGCCCTGTTCGCTCCAGGGGACAAATATTTCGCCAACGTGCCCTCTGAGGTGAACGAGATAGTCCTGCTATTTAAAGAGGAGCACTGCAGGGAATAAAGGTCTCTGTAATTTTAATTGTGTGTTTCCTGCCGGACGGTGTTTGAAAAGCTACAGGTTTGGCCAACTTTAAAATAGATAACGAGTCTCCGATGCATGATTGAATGCTCTACCACCGTTACCAGTCGGAAGTGCTGTGATACTGAGGATGGTGTAGACGTCATCGAACTTGACTGGATATGAATATGCTGTTTGGGAACAATACTTAAGGAGCTTTCAAATGCGCCATATGAATTGTATTTGGCTTATTAGGATGATAACTCGTTGCAGTAGCAGATTCCAAGGCTCTTTTTCCAAATCCATGATAGGTCTGGGCTCCACCATGTGATTGTGAGCTCCAAGTCTGGGGAATCCTTGTCCAGTGTTACCAGTTCCAGCTGGGAAACTCTTGTCATACTTTACAATACCGATTGCCCTGACCCCAGATGTCTTTGCAGTAGTTTTAGACACCACCTTTGAGATGATGGTGAGTGTGGGGCCATCTCAATATAAACATTACGTTAGGAAGCCTGACAGGTCCCTGGTTATTGGATATGAGATGGGGTGAAAAGTTTGACCATGTCGACCTCTAACATCCTTGAAGAATTCTGATGTCGTCTGTTAAGCAATTGTGTGAACAGTATTTCAGAGTTTTTTTCCTTTTCCTGACTCTTGTAAACTGGTGCACTGTATTCTGCAGGATATGGCTACAGATCCCAAAGTAAAGGCGACCAATAACGTGTATGTGTAAAGACATCCACTTCTCATTTGACCTGGCACCTTCATAGCGGGACCTGTGGCTAGCCTCTTTTCTGGACTTCCCGAAACTAAATCTCTTGCTGCTTTGTTTGCACTTGGCTCACAGAGTATGGCTCAATCTTTCTCCCATTTATTATTGTGCAGTGGATTAAAACTCCGCTTTTGAAATAAAATCCTCTATGATTACCTTCTTGTTGTCCTATTATAGTTTTGAGATTGCAGGTTCTCGAATTCTGCATGCTGTGTGACATTTAATATGTAATACTAATTTAATTTATTGTATACATTGCTCTGGGGCCCACAAGGATAGCGATCACACTACATGAAAAAGTAAAATAAAACAGTGCTTCTGCTCTTATTATTTTGCTCAGTCTATGTGCAACTTGATTATTCTTGAGGTCACAAACTGCACTTACTGCTGCGGCCACTGGGCAAGTGGTTTCTAAGCCAAGCCCCGGGGACCCCGCACAGTTCAGCGGGCTTCACTCTGGAGGTGATTGGTTCTGGCAAGGCTTAGCCTTGGGTCGTCTGCCCTGGTCACGCGGACTACCTGCGGGTGTCATTGAGGGCTTTTCTGCTGCGCCCTTCTAGGGCACCTACACTTACCCTAGGCCCGCCCAATGAGAATGTGAGCCCTGTACAAAATAAAGGGAGGTTTGCGTTGAAAGGCCGAAAAAAATGACAAAAACAGAGTATTCTGTGCAGCTCAACACAATTAGCACAGGCATAAATATTTATTTTCCAATTCTATGCTGCGTTGGTGTCCTTTTCCAGTAGGAATGCCTAATTTAGATTGATTGGTTGCCCTTTTTAAAGATTATGTGCATATTCTTTCCAACAACTTGTTCCTTGCACAGTGTGGCTGTGGAGCATTAATCTTACGAATCAAAGCTTACGTTTTTTTTATTGTGGATTGCATTATTAATGGGAATTGAATTGAGAAGGCTGCTCAGAAACTGACCCAAATCCCTAACAAGAATAATGAAGTCTGGTTTGCAGCCGCATCACGAGGCGTTCATCTCCTGCAGGAAAAGGAATCCAAATGAATTCATGCAAACATGAACACAGGGTCATTCATATGGACTGGTGACCCACCCTCCTTGTCACATGTAGGCTGTATCCTCATTTGTTTGCTTGTAGAGCGCCTACTGCAAAACGTAACTGGTTCCTGGCACTAGAGCCCAGAGCCTCCCTGGTTTCAATGGTGCACGGGAGCATGTTGTGGTTACAGTGACCGTGCCTTGCACTCGTGTTACAGTGTGTACAGAGAAGAAAGACATCTTGGAGGCATTCTGTCCATGAATGTAGATCTTTCCTTGTAGGTGACCTTCGTTACACAGCCCGGCCTCTGTGAAGCCACACAGGAGTTGTCTACGTATAGTACTAACCATATCATCATCATCATAGACTGAACTGTCTCTACATGCTCTTTTGTTGACGTCAGAATAATAAGTAAGTTGAGCCAAACTGCCTTTATTTAATCCCCTTAACATGTAGACTTGTAGGGAGGGCTGTTTCCTCTGGAGATGATGCACCCATGCAACGATATTTAGCTAAATTGATATTTTCAGAACGTATGAGTTATGGCTTGTTTCCTTTGAATGTCGCAGTCGCATGCATGCCGACACCAACACACTGACAAGAAAGAACCTCCTAATGGGTCTTAAGATTCCTTGATTAGGACCCCACAGTGCAGGCTACTTCTTCTGTTGACACAAAAGTAATGTCATTATTTTCAGATATTGTATATAGAACTTCATGCAAGTTTGTGCATTTCTTGTTTACTGCAATTGTTTTTGTAAGGCGAGGACACTGGCTGTACCCTCCATTATTTTATGGCCCTTATGACACTTTTGAGGTCTTTTCTCAAGTTTGAACCAGTCCCTCATAGTGTTTTTTAGGTCTCGCCTGACCCAGTGCATGCGCTGGTCTGGCAAGACTTACTGAGAGGGCTCCAAAAACTGCTACCAGGCCAGCCTACAGCTACAGTGCATGTGCGCGGGCGCGCGTTCCGCGCTTTACCTCGATTACTTTAACTTTCGCGGCCGCTTTGCATAGCCAATAGGTCTCGCTTTTGGGACCTCATAAGTATTTAGTTATGCAACTGTTGCATGGCTAAACACTTATAAGGTCCCAAAAGCAAGACCTATTGGCTATGCCAATGCTTGTTTTTAATGCAGTCCTGCCGTGGCAATTGCAGACAGCTTCATCAGACACCACATGCACTGAATAGCTTTTGACCCGCTTACACTTCATTTCGAATGGGTATGGAACCACTTAAACTTCAGTTTGGACTGTTGGTGGCCCACTCGCGCTTCAGTTTGCATGGCTGTGGACCCGCTCGCGCTTCAGTTTGCATGGCTGGTGACCCACTCGCGCTTCAGTTTGCATGGCTGTGGACCCGCTCACTCTTCAGTTTCGATGGCTGTGGACCCACTCTCACTTCATTTGCTAGTCAGTTGCATGTTGAGCAATTATGGTATCCATGGGCCTAACACCCCTCCCTCCCCTCCAGCCTTCCGGGGTGGCCCTTTCAGCCTCTGGACAATGAACATCTGTGAGATCTTGGGCCCATCATTTTGTGTTATGCCACTGATGCTTTCTCTGTTGTCAGGGAAGTGGCAAGGCAAGCGTAGGACCAATGTCAAAAGTTTACCAAGCAAAACTTTGAAAATATATTTTGTATTCACAAGGTGTGGGTTGTGATACGCTACAACACATTACTGCATTGTTAAATTGACCAATAGTATTGTAAACTGGCCAGGGTGGTTAGATGTTTTCTCTACTCACAAAATGCATAAAAAGCCAAAGAGTCATGTTTCAATATGATTAGGTATTGATACAAAACACATCCATGTGATTTACTTGAAAAAAATCTGGATTCAATCATCTGATGCTAAACACATTTTTTATTTATAATATTTGTTACAATTGATATATAGTGTAATAAGAAATCTATTCTGTCCTGGCACCCAGGGTGAGGGCCAGCAATTCCTGCATCTCAGACCACAAGAACTGCCCTGGTAAAGATAAGATCATGGACAGTTCGAAGAGGAGTTCAACTGCCTCAGGGTCAACATCCCTACTGGGAGGAGACTGTACTCGACCTCTTGCACAACAACTCCAGGAAACATATCTTGGGTGGACCAGTTGTTTCCAGCATGCACAGAGGGTTTGGCCTGCATAGATCCTCTGACCTGTTGTAACAGAGGCCCATCCTGGACCGACCGCTGACGAGTATAAGAGGGGACAGAAGTGTCAGTGCTTCAGTGAACTTTCAGCAGAGGTCGGGGTTCCTGAAGTGATTGTGCGCCTTCATACTGGTGTTGCTGTATTCGTTGTCTATAATAGGTGCTCTGTGTCCAATATTGTGTCTCTGCCTTCCGGAGGAGCGACTATCAGCATTCCGCTGTTAGCAGTCTCGAACCCTTGTCCCTTGACAACCAGTGGCTTTTTTTCAGTTCCCCATCCCTTGCAGTGGAGGATGTAGTCTGAGTTAGGCTGCCCAGAAGGTACGGAGAAGGTGTTCAGAATAATATTTTCTTCCACAAAAACATGACACATTTTTAATCTGGTCCTTAAAAAGTCGTCTCCATCGGCTATTCTATTCTGCCCTTTTAGCTGTGTGTGCAATTTCCCAATGGAGGTCAGTGTATGACTTAGTTTGTAGTCAGTGTGTGGTGCTGCTGGGGATAAAATCCCTTTCCCAATGTCTAGCAGGTGACAGTCCCATACCACAGTTATTTAAATGTATAGTACGCGAGTGTCTTGCTGTCATGTACCGTGAAAGTAGCCATGAGTAAAGTAAACATCCAATCACAAAACACTGATTTAGAATCTATGTGGTTCTTGAAAATCTGAACTGTGCCAAAGAACATCATTATTATAAACATACTCTGGCTTCACCAATGCAGCCAAAGTTTTGAAGATTCGATCAATAAATAATGTGGTGAACTCTGGCATTTGTTAATTATTTTGTGTGTTCAACTGGTATAAATATCTAATATGTGGCTATGGATCAGGTTTTGTTGGCGTTAGACCATAGCACAGAAACCTTGCTTCAATACTTCAGTATATTACAAAGAACAACAAATTCTCCCCACCTTATAAACATCCCTTCATTGGGACTCATTTGGATGGCCCAGGAGAGTGATTCTGATCTCTTCAAAGGCTGAATGTTGCAAACAAGTGTTCCCTTTTAATCTTTGGGACTACCTTCCTTGTGGTGTATAAACCCCCGGGGCACAGTGGAATCCCAGATTATACCTTATTGGTACCGCACATACATTAAGGTGAGGTACCGCATAGAAAATCCCCTTTGCCAGCAGGGTGTTTGGGCCCCTGCCCTGGAAATTTAATCCTAAGTATTACCGTGACTCCCAATCTTAAGGGATCTCATGGCGTTTTACAGGGCCATGGGTCAGGCGCTCCTCTGTGATGTTCCCCAGCTGCAGGTTCCATCAGGCACAAGAGGTACATCGATTCGACAGGGCCTGTACCACCGTAAGAGTATCTAACACCACCAGGTCATTCGCCTGCCAAGGTCTGGTTACTCCTGTAATTGAAGGGAGAGGCACCTCGGATGGCCATATCACCTGCCTGATGGGGTGGTTGTGTGAGTTCCACCTAGATGGTGGTGATGCCCCTACCCAATTCCCAATGATGAGTCTTTCAAAAAAAGACCAATCCGCAAGTCACTTTTTAATGTAGGAATGGTGTGACACTCCATCTTGGAATCCTCTGCACCCACTTGAAATGAAATAAATGTTATTTCATTTCAACAGAATGTGATTAGCCAGTGTATCTCAAAGCTGTGAAGACAAACAAGCCAGCAAGGCTGTCTGTGAAGTGAATGATGTGGTATTAGAAACACTTGCTCAATTCGGTCATAAACTGAAAATCAGATGGTTTGCTTTTCTTCTGAGACTTTTCAGAATAAATTCATGAAAATATTGTATTTAGACTGGTAGCATTGTTAGCGCTGCAGGAAGCGTGGTGCTACCATACGAACAGGATTGTCTCATTCCTCATAGTAATCGCCCCCCAGAACATGTTCTACATTGCCATTTACAGATGTCGCTGGAGCTTGACGCTTCCAATTGATTTTGGTGCAGGCCATTGCATTGCAGTTTTCCAAATGGGAAAGGGGTGGGGAAGTGTTATTATAATTTTCCAATTAGAACTGGTTGAATGGTTCCACGGAGAGAGCAAGTAATTTCCTCACAGCGATGCAGAAAATCACTTGAAGCACCAGAAACCCAAGCCAGGCATCTCCAGCTCTCAGTCCAGTGCTTCTGGGGGGCGCAAGAGCTGAAAAAAAACGCAAAATGTCCACAGACAGCAAGGGGCAGAGCCGGAGGGCTCTAGCTGGCGAATCACGATCGACTGTCGACGCCAGGTTCTTTTGCTTGTCCGATTACGCAGCCCTGTTGCCATCCAAACACAAACTTTTCCTCGGGTTGAGTGCCTGAAAGGACAGGACATGCATGTTTTACATGGTTTTACCTCCATATTCTGATGGCCCTATGGCTTATGATACGTTAAGGTGGTTTGCGTAATCCGTTCTGAAGCGTAAAAACTAGCTGTTATTTGAATTAACAGGAGTATTTTGGCTTCTAATATATCAGAGGCCTCTATGAGCCACGTGAAGCCATGTGCCATCATTGCCTGCCGAGCCCCTGCTGAGAGTGGCGCAGCTGGGCCACCGACGCTAGTCTCTATCCAGTTCGTCACCGTTTGCTGCCGAAAAGCGAAGCTGGCAGCAGATAAACGATGATTGGGAGTAAAAGAAAAGGCGGTAAATGTGAGACTGCAGGGAGGTGGCTGCGCTGCGTTTCCTGCAAGTTCACAGCGCGCAAGAAACACAATTTATTTTACTGAGAGGAGCAATGGTGTGATGAATAAAGTCAGTGGTAATGAAATCTGTCTTGCAGTTAGTGACGTCAGTTGTCATGTCCAGTGTGCCATCATATGTGATGTCACCACCAAACAGCTGCGGGAGTCAACTGCAGTAAAACTATAATTCTATATAGTTTTATCATCTGTAAAACTTTGGTGGTAAACATTAGCATCACATTTACTACAATCTTTTCTTTCTCCTACTTAATTAGGGTCTGGCTTCAATGGTAACTCTACTCTGATTGGAAGTTGTATTCCTCTCCTGCATGTATTTTCTGATGAGTAATGTTCAAATAAAAAGAGTTAAAATAAATATATGGTCTGGCTTGACATGCAGCTTTCGCCATACAATTATGTGAGTATCACTAGAGAGGGACTTTGGTTCCACCCACAAGCTGGGAGTCAGGAGTGTATGTTTTCATTGGGCATAAGTTGTGTGCTTCCACAATAAAGAGCTTGCCCCTCCATGCAGCTGCGATCATTCTGTTTATGGAGCTGCCTGAGCTTGAACATTTTGGGGTGCACACATGACAGTGTACTGCTATGAAAGTGCGTTAGATAAAAAGATAATGTATGGCGTTTTTGTCTGGCTGCAGCACAGATGCGATGAGGGCAGTAATCAACCTATATAGATGTTATTTGTGTGGGAGCAAAAAACAGTAGGGTTATATTGGTGTGGATTGAAAGGTCAGGTGAAAGTTGCATTGTCAAACCAGACCTATATAGATGTGTAGGTCTGGTTTGACAATGCAACTGTCACCTGACCTTTCAATTCACACCAATATTACTCTACTGTTTTTTGCTCCCACACAAATACATATCCATTCCCATGTTCTTTACTGATAATGCTTCCCATTTCCATACAAGATTTCTTTAAAGCCAGACCTGTTGGCATTGCCAATGCTTGTTTTTTTCAAATTGAAATAGCAGGTGAATGTACAATGTAATATTGACATCAGTAGTACATGGTTTACTAGGACATCTGAAACAAAAGAAGACCAGAATCTCTGAACACATGGAGTCTGCCTTGGTAAGCACATGCACATAGCACCCGCCTTCAGGAATGACGCCATTGAGGTGACAAGGATAGGACAGAGAAGTGTGTAGGGAGTTATTAACTCAGAATTTAAATGTTCTTTTTTTTACTATGAATTAGCCATAGAGAGCATATTTCGGGATACTCGCTGTAACGGTTAACATGGTTTTTGGTGCCTCCTTATCTTTTATACTTGGATTGCAACAGTCAACGCATATTTCCCACATGCTAAAAATATGTTTTCTGCTAAAAAAACTGATGATAGCAATTAGTGCAGACTGCTTTTGTACTCTTATATACAACCCCTACAGTCATGACTTTGACTTTTATGGGGGGATACAGCTTGTGAGAAGAACACTTTTTTCATATTTGCACACAACTGCGTATGTGTCTGCAGCTAAACTCCTTAAGCCTTAATGAGCACTTCTGACAGGTAAAGGCAATGGGGTGATTCCCTCATCTATCTATTTGTTACTGATGTGTAATAAGATGGGATTCATTTGATTTTGAATACATTGGCATTCTCTTTCCGTTATGACAATAATGTTCATTATCTATAATTCAATACTAATATTGGAATAAATGCAATGGAACAAGTTATCAAAGTAGCCATTTGACATTATTCTATAAATATCTCCTAACATTTGTACTGAAGAAGGCTACGTGTAAACCACGGCGAGCCAGCCCTTAATGCCATCATCACAGGAGTATTCTTTGAGGTTGTTGTCCCAAGAAACTTTCCAATGACAGCCACGTGTCTAAGTTTTTTATGAAGAAATTAGAAAAAGGTGTGTTAATGGCTAGTCTTAGCACAAGGTTGCAACCTGTTGGCATCAAGCACTTCACTTCCCTGTGTAATAAATACTGATACAGTGATTTTATTTACCCCTTGGCTATGCACCATTTCAACAAGTGATTGTGGAGTCTTCTTGTCTTGTTCATGCCCTAGATAATGCATTGTTTATTGCTGACTTCTGTAAACATATTTTAAAGATTTGATTATTTAAATGTTATAAATATTCTAATTGTGTTTGTAAAATATGTTTGCTTTTATTTGGCATTTTATCATTTGTAATGCTTAAAGTAAGAGCACGGACTGTCAAAGTGGTGGCCGTCAAGCAACATTTGACACATTATCCTTGATAATGTAAAGGGACGTGAAATAGTTGGAACTTCCTCTACCAGACTTCTCAAGTCATTTATAAATAATTTATGACGTCAATAGCTCAAACTTTTAGAAATACGAGATCTATTGTATTGCAAATGTGCATGGGACGAGAAAGGCCGCACCACAGAAAAGAAAGGTGTGGCTGCCATTTTTAAAGTTGAATGAAAAAGTGAGCCACGCCAACAAAAGAAAGGCACAGCTTGCTAAACTCTGTTTTCAATATGGTACGTTTTTGGGAATCGGCGCAGGACGCTTCGTGTGCCGACCGCACTGATTACTAAAAGCATATAATATTGAAAACATTGAGTCTGGCGAATATTTTTTCAATATTGTACGTTTTTCATAAGCGGCGCAGCACGCCGCCTGTGCCGCGCTGCTTTGCAAAAGCATATAATGTTAAAAAATAGAGTTTGGCGAGCCACGCCCAAGAAAAGAAAGGCACGGCCGCCAGTGTTAAAAAGATGCAAGCGTGCCTCGCTGCTTACAAACCGAGAGAGCTTATCGTGCCTGCAACAGCAGCTAGGAGAAAGGCATGAATAAAATTGTGCTCACAGGCTGTAAATAAAACATGGGAGGCTACAAAAGGAGAAGAGGCGGTACTAAGGAGGGACTACTCAGTCTATTCATGAATTAAAAGAAACCATTTAGAAAGGACAGTAACAGGACCTAATTGAAAAAAATGGGTGGAGCTTCAAGTCCATACCTGGATACAACATGTCTCGAAGAGACAGCGCAAGTGCCGCTTAGGTGAGACCTAACAACCAGTGGCGAGCATGATGCAATAACAAGTGACATGCCACATCCGTGCATTGTGGTGTGTTTCTTTTGAACTGCTGTTTGGGGACATGGGCTAGGAGTGGGTGCACTACTACTATAAATAATTGAGTCCTTATGATTTTGTGAAATGCAAGCTGGAAAGCGGATATCTCGTCAGATCCTTTAAAATCTGTGAGATTAGAGCGGTCAGCATAGATTATCTGTATTTCTCAATTGAACCATATGTTGGGCAACTTTTGGTAGTCCTCCATCCAGCACAGTGTCAGATCCTGGCTTTCGCAGCACAGGCTAGTAGTTCTCAGTTGTTGCGTCTTTCCATTTCTTCCTTGTAAACATCGATATCTCAACCATTTGGGTAGATATTAAGGTTTTCCCTTCACGGATAACTCGAATTACAGGAGGATGAAACATAAGGCTGGTATACTTTTCATCAAAAAGTCTTTCCTAGTCTGTAAAAGTTCCTTCCTCTTTTGACCTGGGATTGGGCCTAGGTTTGGGGAAAAAAATCACTCTTTCATCTCCACATTTCACTTGTCTCATTTTGAGTGTTGCATTCAATCAATTTAATCCTTATTCAGCCATGTGTGGCCATGAAAGACAAAAACAATACAGAACATTTAAGTAGTCGTAAAACAAATTTAAAATAACTCCATCGTCCATTGCATACTTACTTGACGTTAAAAACAAACAACACAATCACCATAAAACACAATAGGAACGCTCAGCGAAGTGAAAACTACAGCGCATAAATCCATTAAATAGAGTTTGCATGTAAAGTGCATCTATAAAATGTAGCCTGATCAAAGACCATAAATATCTAAGACTAAAGTAATATCTCGAGGCAGGTGTTATTATTCTTCCATAGATTTCCTGCCTCGAATAGCGACTTTTAGAAAGGCACCCACCCTGGCACAAATAATTGGGGGATTTAGGAATTGCAGGTTGTGAAAAGCCTGCACACATCTTGGATGCCTCAAAGATTTAAAAAAGGGTTTAAGGAAAAGTCTTCGAGCATGGCTAGAAAAGTTACAAAAAAAGATGTAGTGCATTAGTGATTGTGAGGAAACCCTGTCCCAGGGACAGACCCCGGGAGCAGCTCCCCGGGCATCAGTTGGCATCCTGAAGCTCATGAGCCGCCGTACTGAGCCTGATCTAAATCGAAAAAGGAGAGACCTTTCCCATTGCATTAGTGCAAGAGATAGGTAAAAAATGGGCTCTGGCTGCCGCGGGTCCGATAATAAGCCACAACAGTGCTCTTTACCAACTCTTTCGGCAATCAAGGGAAGAGGTGTGGCGCCGCGGCCAGGGCGACTGACTCCGGAATCTGGGGATCACAGTTCGATCCCCGGCGGCAGGTTAGCCCAGCACCATGTGACTCTGGGCAATAGCTTGCTTAATCTTCCCGATGGCCCCCAGCACCTAGAGACCCTTACGGGTGAGTGTTCGTGCTTTACAAATGTGGATTATTATATTATTATTATTAATCATCCTCATCACGTCCGATGTTCCAAAGAGAGACTCTTTATCCGTGATTGTCTCCTTTCTATAAAGTAGCAGGAGACAGGAACAGCGAGGACAACCCCAGCCCTTGAAAGACATTAGAAATGTATTTCAACCACGGAATGGAGCCCCAATTGTCTAAAAGAAGACAACTTGAGGTGATGTCTCTACAGAGTGTAGCTTGGGGATTTGTCCATATAGTGTTGCATTCAGTAAGGTTTCCTTGTCAGAGGCCGTTCTAGTTGTAGGATGACTGCCCACCCATCTTTGTAAGTACTCCTTGCTTGCCTCTGCGGTAACCCATTATCTTTATCTCCTTGAGTGGCTTCTGTCTGATTCTCAGGGCAGAGTTCCTGGCCCAGGCATTCCGAATAGAATCGAATACCCACCTTACAACAGGTCCAGATCCTCACTGTATCTGCTGGAATTGTCTGGACTGCAACACATATCGCGCTTGCTTTGCTATTCACATTTTCTGTCTTTGCCTGTGTAAAGTACTGGCTGAGACACACTCTTGAAAGTCCAAAACTGTTTCTTTTACCTCCCAAGACCATCTTTTCTTCTAGGCTAGCCTGCTTTGTCTTCATAGAATAGTTTTTGCTGGTTCTGTTGACTCTCTTGGCTAGTGTCCCAAGCAGGATATCTAGTATTAGTAACTCCATTCATTTACTTGTGGCATTACCATAAGGAACCCCTTGTCTTTTAGCATCCTTTACGCCCAGGTCATGAACTGCGCTCTTCTTGAAGGGAAGGGGTTTGTTGACCTTCTTCCCAGTGGGGACCAAAAGAGCTAAGGGGTTTCTCACTTCAGTTGCAAACATGTCTGAAAAGTTTCAGAGCTCCACCCATCATCTCCTTGTGTTTGCTTTGTTCGCCCTTAGTTGGCAGGGTATGCCCGGACGTGAGTCCCTTGCTCACTTTGCCACTGGATTCAAGCTAGCCTTGAGAAAGGATGCTTGTTTCCGGTCCAGGGAAGACCTGGCTTGGAAGTTCGGGCTGGACTGTTCCCATGAGGAACAGGGTTAAGACTGATTTGCATACAGCTGTGTCTGAACTGGGTTGGTGAAGTGAGCTAAAGAACGATGATGGATTCAACCATGTGACTGGGGGTGAGTATCTGAAACGTTACAGTGCTCCGTCCATTATCTCCTTGTGTTTTCTCCCATGTCTGTGCCCTTACTCTTTCAGATAAAAGCTGATTTAAGCTTTAATGTGAAGTTTGGGACATCATGGATATTTACTGTGTGGCCAGGAGATTGGTGGCCGTGAATTGCCATGCCAATGTCATAGCCCCGAATCCTGACTGGATGCCATTTTTGTTAGGTTAGGTTGCTGGGTCCTGTTAAGATCATGTGCTGAGCATGTAGGGAGTTCCTACCAAAAATAACCTTCTTCTCATCCTCTTCACAATTACTCCCTTACCGTGTGACTTCTCCTGCCATCTCACAGCACACAGAGCTCGTACTCCGCCACATTCTTCAGTCAGCCATTCCAAGTGCGCGTACTAGCGCTGCTCAAGGCTTCCCTCACTGGTGGCTGCCTGTGCTAGGCATGTTGTTCAGCTCTGGAGTTTAGCCACGCCCACCATCTTGGACTCATGGAACAGACGGAGGCGGGAGCGAGTCTCTTAAAGGATTTCACTGGATTACAGATTAGATGTAGATTCAGTCCCGCGCTTCTCCAGTTCACCCCCACTTGCTTGCACTGCGGGCGTCTCACGGTGCTGCCAACCCCTCCTCAACAACCTGAGAAGTAGAACTTTGTTCCGGAGCTTGCAGACCCCGCCAAACAAGTGTTTTTGTGGAATTTATGGTTTAAAATTATCTTATGAAAACCCTGTTCCTTGAAAGGTTTTTTACAAAAGGCCCAGGTAATTTATTGAATAAGACAAGTGATAGCCGTCATTCTGGCAGTGCTTGATTTGTAAAAACAGAAGTTCCCAGGGCTCTTGTCAGGAGGCCACTGTAGCTTGCACCACCCGTTGCCTCCAATAGTGCTGCCAATGACAGTACTATCACTACTGGCCGTCACACTCCTACAAGTGTGACGATTCAGACTTTAACTATACATTTAAATCACTAATGCATGCCCACCAAGCTATTCCTGTGGCTTTTGGTGCAAGGTATTAGTGATTGTAATGTATACTTATTTATAAAACACCAGCTGTTGTGCTCCTCAAAAAAATAAGACAAACAGCCACACCATGTGGCAGGCTGTCATAAGAGTCGGTGCTGACAGTAAAGTGCCACTGCCGAGCACCTGAAACCACCGGCTCAAATTAAGCTCCTGTGCTGAGCTGAACAGCAGACACGCGTTGAAATTCTACAGTCCTTCAAAAAGTTCTAGTTAATGTTTCCCTTTTGTCGTGAGTGGCAGAAGATGCCTTCCAAAATATGTAATTAAAAAACATGAAACACACAAACATTTACAATGTTTCTTATACCGCAGGATTCTAGCAGAGCCAGGCTCAGTGGCCCTGGGATCACAGCCGGACTGGTCGTAGCAGGCATCAGGCTTTTTTTCCTGGGAGGCTGGAAGGGTGGGGGCTGGTTTTGGGTGTGTGCTTGGTTCAAGTAACATTTTGGGGGGTGTCCTTGAAACTTTTGTGGATACTATAAATAACTAACTACCAACGTGTTTCAAGTAGCACATACCAGGTGAATGGTAGAAGTATACATGAGTAGGTTTTACTGTGGCCAGAGGAAGTGGTATTCTTTCCACTGACGTTCGAAGGATAAAGTGCTAAGTTCATGCCGGCTTTAGCCTCTGGTGCTAAGTGTCCCTTCATCAAGGATGACGTGCTAATGAAGAGAGGGGCAGGCCAGGGTGTCCAGCCAAACATTTCCCGTGATTAACACAATGTTATAAGAACCTGTTGTACCCGTCGCTTGCTTCTCTGCTCTCCATGCAAAATGGTGTCGGAACCAACACCTTTTCCAGGGCTGCTGTTCGCTCCTGGTGCAGTGCTTAATTTGTGCCTCTGGTGGTCGGCACCAGCACTTAACTGTCAACACTGGGAGTTATAGCAGTCTGCCACATGGTGGCGCTGTTTGTCTGATTTAGAGAGTAGCACAACAACAGTTGTTTATTAATTCAAAATACATTAAAAATCACAAATAAATGCCTCCAAAGCCATTGTTATAGCTTTGGGGGTCCAGGAATAATCTGAAATGTCAGCCTTGTAGAAGTGTGATGGTTAGTAGTTGTGTTGGTGCTGTCATTGGCAACACTGGCAGGGGCAGTCATTGGCAACATTGGCAGGGGCAGTGGGTAGTGCGAGCTGTGGTAGTCTTCTGAGGAGGGGCCTGGCACTTATCGTTTTACAAATTAAGCACTGCTGGTACAGCGCTGTCTACATTGGGATTAATTATAAATGTGATATGACTGGAATCAAACAAACAAGTGATGTGCACGAGACGATGTCCTCAGATATTGTCTTTTTTCGCCTGCCTTCTTCCAAGACCTACAATAGATGTGAACCTGCCCGACAGAAACAGCCTGAAACCTCAGAAAGCCCCGAATTCGGCTTTATGCTCCGCTTTTTCTCTGTATTTTATTGAAAGCCAGTAATTATCTCCTGTGCCCCACTAATACTTATACACGACACATGTATGCATTCTATTACCGAACTCGTTCTATAGAGTCATTAAACTGGAATGATGTTTCATAATGTTTCTTTAATTGTGCGCAGAACCTGCGCGCACTTGCTCGTGGCCTGATGTCCCATTAAACTGTGATAAATAACTAAATAAAGCCCCAATTAACTGGCCAAATAGACTGATATACAAGCACGATGGCGAGTGGTTTCAGAAAAGACGTTTCTGCTCTAAATACACTAAATACGTGTTTTTCTGGAAAATAATCTTATGATGCTTAATTTATTTTATTTTATGTATTTACATATATTTTAGTGCGAAAGAATAGTAAGTGTGCCCTGGCACCTTTTTTAAATGTTCAGTCTCGCTGAGGGTGCCAGTACAAGGTAATATTTGCACTGTTTCCATGGATGTGTGGCCACACAGTTACCTCGACGGTTCTCATTGGTACCTCACAAGGAAGCGAAGTAGGCTGTGCTTTTTATACTACCCGTGGTATTTTCTTTGGGGCACTTTTCTAGAGTCCACAAAATCCTTGATCTTGAGGTTCGTATAATTACCGCTCCTGGGACCCTATTATATATAGGATGCTTTTTCCCGGTTTGGGCCCGGCGCACCCAGGCACAAACAGGGAAAGTGTGCCCTATTGCATTTAATGTGCTGCCCCCAGAGCAGTCGAGAATTCACACTGCCCTGGGGGCAGCGCATTTAGGGGAAAAACTAACCAGCTTTAAAGCAACACCTCCGTGTTTCACTGTGCAGGTGGCAACCTGGCTGCACTTTTAAAGGGGATTAGAGATCTTCTTGCAGGCTGATGCAGTGACTGCGCATGCCTGCAAGGACATGTCTGGAGGGTCCCCTCCAGACATGTCCTTGCAGTCATGCGCAGTCACTGCAAACATATAATATTTTTAGTAAACATATCATTTATAAAACATTTATATAAACATGTACATATAGAAATTGAAAATGTGAGTGTTGCCAATTATATACGAGAATGTATTTAGTGCCTTTGTTAAGGCTCAGAAATGATTGAAAAATGTCATTAACTGTCAATGAAACTTGTGACTGTGTAAGGTTGTTTCTTCAGGCAACTGTACACTCAAGTAGCACCATGCACTTTGATTAACCCTGTGTACTTTTTAGACTATTTGTTATGTATGCCATGTGTTTACTTATGTCTTATACGATATGTGTTGGCGGCTGTTGGCGCTTATTTTTGTCTTCACTGTATGTTTTTTAAACTGCTTTTATTGGGTGTTTCCTCCGGATAAATATGTTTTGACTTGGCTTGACAATGTGAGTATATGTCTTGAAAACATTTCAAAAACAGACATTACCCTGCTTGATAAACTAATATGGGTCCCTGTCTAATCCATCCTTCTTTTTCTTCCAGCTGTGTGGTTGTGGACTCTTAGGTGTGGGAATATGGCTTTCTGTGTCCCAAGGAAACTTTGCCACCTTTTCTCCCAGCTTCCCTTCGCTTTCGGCAGCCAACCTCGTCATCGCCATAGGAACCGTCATCATGATAACGGGGTTTCTTGGATGTCTGGGTGCTATCAAGGAAAACAAGTGCCTCCTCTTGAGCGTAAGTCAACAGCCATGGCGTTTACGCAAGCCGCGCATGCGCAACCCATGCCCTTTATAAAAAGCGCCTGCAAGGAAAACAAGTGCCTCCTCTTGAGCGCAAGTCAACAGCCATGGCGTTTACGCAAGCCGCGCATGCGCAACCCATGCCCTTTATAAAAAGCGCCTGCAAGGAAAACAAGTGCCTCCTCTTGAGCGTAAGTCAACAGCCATGGCGTTTACGTAAGCCGCGCATGCGCAACCCATGCCCTTTATAAAAAGCGCCTGCAAGGAAAACAAGTGCCTCCTCTTGAGCGTAAGTCAACAGCCATGGCGTTTACGCAAGCCGCGCATGTGCAACCCGTGCCCTTTAACTAAAAGCGCCTGTGTTTCGAGCTTGACTACTTATAGCTAAACTTACAGATGTGTAAGTAAACCAATTAGTCCGTTTAGCAAGGCTTCACTAAAGGGGTGTTTCTAATGCCAAACTTAATCTGTTGGAAAATCTGCAGTGTAATGCGTTGAGTGTAATTAGCCTTGCATTTCATTCCTCTATTTGTAGCAGTTATGAATAGACAAATGGCTCATTAACCAATTATACCATTCCTACTGTTCAACTAATCTGTTTAACCTTTATTGGCAGGAAAAGTGGAGCTATTTCTGGGGGGTTTCTTAATTTTCTCTGCATTCTCTCACACACACAACAGCATTCTCACTTCTGACGACCTGGGTATGAGTTGTGCATTAATTGCTTGCCCTACAGAAACAACTGTATGGGCTTTGTCAAAAATAGACTAAAAGAGGATGACGTAATTTATTTCGCCAACTGCGGCAATACTTCAATGTTGTAGATTTCTGTTATCCCCAGGGTCCTAAGAGAGCACTTTGTATCATGGCGGACGCCATCATCCAATGCAATGTCTCTCTTGCATGGGGGCTGGGAGCCTGAATGTCTGCGGTAAGATCCACTCCAGACAGGTGACGATATGTCATCAAAATTCATCAAATGTTAAAAAAAATCAGCCTGAGGCCCATTACATTTTAACAGGGGTATGCTCTATTAATGTTACTTATCCTACAGCACAGACTAGACCCCCAGGTGCATCGAAGCACTGAGAGGCCACTCGTCTTTTTATGCATTTCAAATTAACACAGTCCATACCCATACTTAGTAAAAAACTATACACTGAGCAGTTTGTCAAAATCACAGCTTAATACCGCAGAAAAGATGCAACAAGAAAAACATTGGAGAGCACAACAGTGTTGGAAGAGCAAGTAATCATGACCAACAAACAATGGTATCATGCATGTAAAACTAGGCATTCACCGCCGCAGAAATGGGCCTGTGAGATAAACAACTAAATTCTCAGAGATGCTTATTTTTTTTCAAGTTTTTAACTTCATGAATATAATAAAAATCCCCATATTTAAAAGTTGCACAATTTAACCTCAAATTTTCCTTTTTGGATGTTAAAAAACAACACTAGTTTTAAGGAGGCTTGCTGTATTATCATTTCTTATAGTTTTTAACTTATGGGATCAATAAATGATCTCTGTATTTAATAGTTACCCAACTTAACCTCTTATGTTCCATACTATAACATTAACTAAGGAACAAAATGTTCAATGAGATGGTAATTACTGGTTTCCAATTTGTTATGGGTACCTGCATTGCAGTTTGTTACTACATCAAATAAGGAAATTTACGAGGCTAAATTGTGTAAGTATCTGTATCTGATCTGTAGATAACCGTCGTTTTCTATGTATTTGACTTTTGCAGTATGTGTTCATCTGTATTTATGAATACAGTCCATTTACCACCATTGATGGTTTTCAGGCAGAGATATCACACCGAGGACATAAACCTAAAAAGTCATACTGTTAACTAGACACATTCTTTCTAAACTGTGCCCTTAACATTAAAGTGACTAAGATGGAGAATTTCCTCTACCTCATCACCAGCTTGAGTTGATAATTTCAAAGCCATGCAGAATCACTTTCAATAATGAAGGATGTTGATAGAATCAAATGTTGGATCATTAGTGGTAGTTAATGTATGTTTCATACAGTGTGATGTATTAATTCAAATAGGCAAAGTCCAAGACGGCACCAGTAACACTATATTTGAATGTATTAAATTTCTTACTGAAAGCTCAATAGGATGAAATAAGTGTTTTTCAAAATGATATAGGTATATGTATTCCCATATGGTTATAGTTGTGTTTTGTAATTCACATAGGTAAAGGTAAATAAAATAGAAAGGGTGGTATTTCAACTTTGTGCATCTTAAAAAAGTAGTTCTTAGACAATGTTCTAAATAGTTAATAATATTGTTTCATTTAAATTGCTGAGTTACAAAAAATCAATCCTATATTTTGAATAACGAGAAAATGTTTTATTCCAATATGTCACTTTGCCATAACGCAACACACATATAAAGTGTTGTGGTAAACCTAGATGCACCGCCAATGACCACTCTCATTTTGTGATTGTCTCTGCACAGGGAGGTATAGGGGCCAGAGATAGATTGGTTGGGAGGAGTGTACTTTCATATGGTGACCCCGTGCCACTAAGCACCAGTACACTGTGTGCTACGTGCAGCCTCCGCTTATGCTCAGATGGCTTCTCTCAGTTTAACCGAGCATACCTTTCTAGCACACGCTCGCTGCGTGGCTCTAACCTGTCCAGTGGTTATGGAGTCTGGGCAGTATTGTGTGAGTAGTGCAAGAAGACTCCTGAAAATAGCAAGCATCGCAGGTCTCGGAGACTGCAGGACTGTTGGACCAGATCACTAGACTCTCGCTTTCCTCTCTTTCAGTTTTTCATCATCCTGCTGATCATTCTTTTGGTGGAGCTGATACTTCTCATTCTATTCTTTGTCTACATGGACAAGGTAAGGTGGGATGGGTATACGTTTTGTCTGAAAGTCACACGTCATGTTTTGCATGCGTTCTTCTGCCCGTCAGATATGTTTTATTCAGAGCGTGCCAGCAGCCTAGGTCCTATGTAGTCACACATGTTTATAAGATCTTCAGCAGACTTGGGCTACCAGTGCCTCACCTTATGTGTAAAGGGCGAAGATATGTTTTAAGTTATAAAATAACATAATTTTTCCATATTTTTCAGAAAGACACATTGAAAATGTAGATATAACTCCCAGTCGTCCAGACTCACTGTACTGTGTCTGTTCTTGACTCACAAATCAAACACAGTCTCTGGCCTTTCCCCTATTTTCTCAATACCATTGAATCATTATGTCGATGCCAGGTCCTTTCTTGAAATCCATTACTTCTTGCCGAAGGTCGCTCCTTTGCATTTCTGCATTCACACACACATGTCCTAGTTTTCTCATGAAGCACCAGTCAGCCCTGGTCAAATGTCATGTCATGAATTCTAGTGCTAGGAAAAGATCCTGTTGAAAAAGACAGCCCTTCGGCCCTCTGTTTCTTCCCTTCAACAAACTGACTGCCACTCTCGCTCCTTTCCTAAAAAATCACATAATTTCATTTTTGAGCTCCACCTCAAAGGATTTTGTTGTTGGATCTGTGGACCATTCCAGGATCCCGTCTCTGAACCTTCTTCAACCTGTCCTTGCTGATCTGTCAGGTTTGCCTGCAGAGCCGAGTATGACTCTCTGATGAGACCTCACTGGCGCGTGGTGCATACAGGGAGCCTCTTTTCAGTTTGGGTTTCCATTTGCTACATGCATTGTCTTGCTCTCTTTCAAACCTTTGTGATATGTTCCCAATGTTTTCATATCTTGGCATCATCTGAAATAACTTACAGATTGGACACATGACAGAAGCTTAGCTATGGCACCAGGGGGCTGATGGGCACAATTCAACCCAGTTGATAGTTGTTTTTCTACAACCAGCCTCGAAAATGTGGGGACCAGTTTCCTTGTTTGCATTTTCACCTATTGTGACCTTGCTTTGCCAGTAGCTCATCATGGGGTTCATCGTTTTGCAGACAGCCCGAGACCTTGAAAGTTCGAATAGTGGCCCTCCTTTCTATATACAAACAAACTACTTTGCCGAAGACTGTGAGAAGTCATGGTTATGTGTACCTCTAGCATTAGTATAGTGCATTTCTTTCAGTGGTATGGCTTTGAAGCGCTGTGAGCTGTCTTGAATGTGCATTTTCACAAGTCTTTTGTTTAAGGCAGACCAGAGTCTGGATTGTTGTGCTTGTGTGTTGTATAATTTTTTGACAGGTATGTTGGGCGCTACAGTCCTGGAGTGGTCCCCTCTTAGAAGAACGACCTGTTTGGACCTTACACCTGTAAAATATTTCTGTTGAGGTGTGTCCTAAAATTGTGCTCCATAACATTTTGTTTTTATTACATAGAACTTACCTTACCGATTTTTGTGTTGTTTATGAATGTATTCTCTGGCATAGTGTGCTGAATTTTGGTATTGAAATTCGCAATGAGAGTGACCATGACCCCCTTGTTCTAACATTAAAGTTTCAGGTGGGGTTCCATGATCAAAATCCCGAAATGCCTAACTCAAATAAATTTGCGGTGGTCAATGGAGGGAGGCAAATCAGATGGACAAAAATTATCCACTCGAGGGATGCACTGCCCAAATTGTACGCAACTATTATACCCCTTCTAGATCAGGCCAGTCTTGAAGCGCAACACTTTCCTATTCCAAATAGTGCCAGCAATGCCGGGAGAATCCATCAAGAGATGGTACAGGCTCTCTCTGGTTTTTTTTTCTAGTGATGTTTTTATTAATAATAAACCTAAACTTCTAAGGGATAGAACATCATGGTTTAATAAGAGTTGTAAAGAGGCAAAACAACTTTTGTTGAACTCGATAGCAAGAATATTCAGGATGCCAGGTTTCTTTTTTTAAAAATTACAGCAAGTGCAAAGGCAGAGTGGGAAACCGAGAGATGGTCAAACATTAAGATGGCTTTGGAGCTAAAAGACAGTAGAAGTTTTTGGAATTTGGTCCACCATGGCCAAGCTGAAGGTAGGACTGTCATTGATCCTAACATCGATGAGGATATATGGCACCAGCACTTTAAGGAACTTTACTCCAGTCCCCTTAACGATGTAAGTGCGGTGAAGCTGTTGCCCTGCCCCTCCACTCCTGAGTCCGTCTGTGATATTCCCCTATGCACTATGAGCGAGGTTACCTCTGCCCTCGCGAAACTCCAGCCAAATAAAGCCCCCGGACTGGATAGAATTCCCGGGGATTTATATAAAAGTGAACAAGTAGTTTGGGCCCCAAACTTATTAGCACTATTTAATGCAATTTTGTATGGCCTACCTGCACCAGCAACATGGGCTGGCGCTGAGATGGTTCAAATTTTTAAAAAGGGATCGCCGATCGAACCAGCAAACTATAGTCCTATTAGTCTTATAGATGTGTCCCAAAAAATCTTTGGGAAGGTTTTGCTGGCGAGATTGCAGGATTGAATTGAAGATTCGGATGTCCTGACCCCGCTGCAAGCAGGCTTTAGAGTCAAGATCTCAACAATTGACCAGCTATTTAGACTGCAGCTAATATACTGGAAACATATGGTCTTGGAAAAAGGGACTTTATACCTTACCTTCGTGGACTTAAAATCTGCGTTTGACCTGGTTGACCGTGACCAGCTGTGGAAGATCCTGCTGGACATGGGAGTTCCACCCTACTTATGTCTCCAATTCAAACGCCTCCACGAGGGCACATATGCCAGAGTCCGATTTGGCAAGAATGGTCAACTGACAGCCCCCTTCCCTGTTGGTAAGGGGGTGAGGCAAGTCTGCGTTCTTGCTCCTACTCTTTTCTCCCTCTTCCTAAACGGCCTAGTTAATGACCTCTTGGCCGCAAAGGATCTGGATTCGCCCAAATTGTCGTCCCGCAAGTTTCCTGCACTAATGTTTGCGGACGATACCGCTCCTCTCGAAGTCCCCGATGGGGATGCAACGATTATTAAATTAATTTAGTGAGTTCTGCAAAAAAAGGAATCTTGTGGTTAATATAACTAAAACTAAATATATGGCTTTTAATTCAGCACATACTAACTTCCCTGTTCCCAATTTCAATAATATACCGCTAGAGCGGGTCCAGACCTTTGAATACCTGGGTGTCTCCCTAAACGACAAAATGGGTTGGGGTACCCAAATTGACAGGGCGAACCTGAAACTAATCCAATCAATAGGTGGTATATTGAAAGTTCAGAATAGTTGTACCCAAAAGATCATAAGTCCCCCGCTTGAAATATATAGAGTGCAAGCGCGGTCGGCTTCACTATACGGGGCAGAACTCTGGGGACATTGCCCAAAGCATGCATTGACCCTAACTGAAAATAAGTTCATTAGGCAAATCACGGCGCTTCCAGTAAGTACCCTGCTAGTTCCTTTGAGAATGGACTTGGGTATCCGCCCAGTGGTGGATCTGATTTCGAGTCGCCCATTGCTTTACTGGCGTCAACTATGGAGCACGCCTGAGCTGAGACACTACAGGGAGGAACTCAAAGTGGTAATGCTTATACCGGGCGCTGTTAGAGGTATACCCTGGTTGTCTTTTGTGAGGGACTCTTTGCGCGAAATGGGTAGGGGGCATCTATGGGATGCACCGGAAGAATCGTGTCTAACTACTTCCAAAAACTGTTTGGCAAGATCATTGAAAGAGTACCAGCTGAATAAACTAATTGGGGCTATTAGAGCAAATAGTCTAACCTATGCCTTCCTGGATTTGAAGCTAGATTACCAGTTTGAGCAGGTGTTACACATAATACAGCCAGTGCTAGCCAAGAAGCTGTTCCTCCAATTTAGGTATGGAACCCTTCCACTTCTGGTGAAAACAAATAAGTGGTTAGGGGACCTGCCTAGCCTTTGTCCTGGATGTCGCAGGGAGGAGGAATCAGAGATTCATGTATTATTTTTTTGTCCGGCATATAAACAGTCTAGGTCTAAATGGATCCTACAACTCTGCAAAAATTTGGCCAATTTTATAGAATTCTCAAATCTGATATGAATCCACTTTTTGTTGTTGCAATTTCGAAATTCCTTTCTGGCCATGTGGATTAAAAGAAAGTATCTGTTAAAAGTACAAAATAGTTAACATCGATATTCTATTTTGCTACAATTATAGAGCCCAATGCTTCTGTTGTAACTATTACACGTGAAATAGATCAAGCTCTTCCCACTGGCCACACTAGCAATCGAAGATACTACCAACGAGGAATGGCTTAATGATATTTTAATGTTTTTATATTAATTTATAGTATTAAATTCCTATTTGTAACTATTACTAACAACGATAAAGTATCTTTTATTCTGCCCTCCTGAAGCCCTGGCATCTATAACTATGTATATACAACCCTGTTGATACTATCCCTTTTTTACTTGATCGGAGTATGTTTTTTTTAATGCTGTAAAAAAAAAATCTGTACTTTTATGGCTGAAATAGCCGCAATAAAGTAATATTGATTGATTGAATGTATTCTTCTCACATGAAGCAATAAGATGTATAACTTGTCAGTGGCTTGGCAGGGGTGCCACTGGCCCCACGGCAAGCACAGAAAATGGCCCTTTTTGGTAGCAGGAGAGTAATAATTAGGGTATATTGGGCCCTTTAGATCTCTGGGTCTTGATGCTACTGCACCCGCTTAACTATTAGTAGCAGGACCCCTGTTACATGTAGATTTAGTTGTGGCATGGCTGCATGTCAAGCAACAATGTGATGCGATGATCTGGTTTTGTTCCGTAAAGATCAATAATTGGTGCTTCTTCATGCCTGTCCCTGCATCCATATTTAATCCCATTTCAGTCTCAATTATAAATAATTAATTGTGTTTTTTGGATATATGAGTAACTTCATGATCAAGGGTGGTGGCTTTAAAGTACCAGCTTTGCCACGTGGATGCCATCTGGCATCAATCAATCAACGGGTGGCTTCAGATTGACAGGGTCTGGGGCTTCCGGTGTAGCCATATTGTTCAATTGCATGACTCTGCATTACCAGTACAAAATGGCCGCGCAGAAGGCCTCTAATGGTTCCATAGGTACTTATCGTTTACAGTGCCTGGCGGGATGCGCGGTACTGCATTTGTTCATTGTTTAGAACAGATCCTGCACTGAGGTTTGCGCGTGTGAAGAATCATAGCATGCAGTAAGCGTCTCATGATTTACCACAGGGCTGTGGGACCTGATGCATAGTGCTATTGTATCAAGTAAGCTGTCATCATCATTCCTGCTGTGTAACGAGAGATTGCAGTGTGGCGCCGGTATCAGCCTGGCACAGGCTGTGTAACAAGCACATCCGCGTACTCCATCTGGACCTTAAAATTGCAAATAATGTCTGGCGTAATAGATGGACACAAAGAGAGTGTCTGAACTGTCCTCTATTTTCCGCGGGACAATCAACTGACTGATGGCTGGAGACACTGAATACAACACTGGCCATGTTCAACTAATGTCGCTTTGCAAGACATTGGACTGTGCAAATTCATCAAAAGGCGTTCTGCCTCATTAAAGCTAATGGAGTTGGCAGGAAAGGGCATATTCACAAGGCAATGTGCTGGCTGTAAATACTCAGATGTTTCCATGATAATTCTGCCCTAAATGACATAGGATACCCTGCTGCGGTATGGCATTAAATTCTGCATGTTTTCCTGGTTAAAATCACAAAAGAAAAAACTACTTGGAGAACTGGCCATTTGCTATAGCCTAAAGCAGTCTGGTACAAATGTCCGAAGGTCACCTTGGGAGGTTTGTCGCTTTACAGCGAATATTCAGGTCATTTCGTTAGAGATCGTGTTTGCCAGATTACAGTTGCATTTTATTGACGCTGATGAATGTAATTCCTCCCCTTTTTTGTTATGTCCTTTTTTAACTTTAATCTTCTTTCAGTTTTCTCTCCTCTTGACACACCCCTGAGGCTGCTCTCTTGACTCGTGTCTTTGGTGACAAGTCTTTCTGTTCCTTACCATCCGCCCAAAATCCCATCTTTCTTCTCTTGTCGCTATTTCATTCTATCCCATGTTCTTCAGTCGCCCTCCAAGCATCCCAAGCCTTTCCCTACCTCGTCTCCTTCCTGGTGGGTTCTCTTCGCACTTTGTTGGACCCGCAAAGCTTCGATCGAGAGCATCCTTTCTTCTTACCCTGTCTTTGCCGCTTTCAAGGCAGGCCTAGCCAGCTGCAGTATGGGCTTTACCGTCCGCCTGATCTCTATACCACTTCATAGCCTTCACTGAGGGTTATCCGTGAAGGATAAAAGTCAAACCACCCCCTAAGTCTTTCTCCAGCAGCTTATCAATATTAAGCAAACAATAATACAGGTAAATATTTTAATATCAATCAACATTCCGCAGTACTCACATATACCGGCTGTATTTCAGCATCTTGTCTGCCCCAACATTGCCATGCAACAGCCAGTTACGTCCAGGTAGTGTGTGGTGGCCTTTGTTCAGGGGCGTAACACAGACCCCTGCAGCTTCTGCTGCACAGGGGAACCCACATCCAGTTCTTAATTTGAGCCCGTGGTACCTGCTGACCAAGCCTTAAGGGGTCTGGAATAGCACAAATTGTCACACTAAGAGGGTGTGATGGTCAGTAGTTGTGTTGGCACTGTCATTGGCAGCGCTGGCAGGGGCAATAGGTAGCGCAAGTTGCCTCCTGACGAGGGCCCTGGGAATACATTTTTTTAATCAAATTAAGCACTGCCCACATCCCTTCAGAGGGCTCCCATTCAGCACAAGACCAATGTTTATCTGTGAGATATGGGAGAATCGGGGCCCTTCACATTCTGCAGGGGGACATCATTTTGCATTGCAACATTGCCTTGGGTCCTGGATCACTGAATCACTAGCTACCAGGCTTGGCTAGGGGTTCAGTTATAGTCTTTTTTGTTGACAGTTATTGTTGTTGTCAAACCAGAATGTGGCGTTTGGTGCACTTTTCATTCACTCCCCCTGCTACCGGCATTTCTTGCTTAATTACAATCTAGAAAAAATAATAGTCACTGATGTGATTCTGCTGTCCTTAGAGGACAATTTTCCAATTGTCAGTCTCATAACAATAGCATTGTCCAAAAAAAGAACAGCGTCCAATCAAAACAGCGCATTCCAGATTTGAGGTTCTAATCCATTAGCTCAGATCTCAGGAATATTACAGGTAATACGTCCTCCTCCCTCACCCTCTCCACTAGGGTCCATTTTACCCAAAAGTGTGCCTGCCACGTTCTTTCTGAGCTTGGTTTATGGATCTATACATTTAGCTTAACAGTATCACTTTTGATGTCATCTGCATCATTTCACACATGATGTGGAACACACGCTGCCAATGTGGCGACATTCTTTCAAGTTCATATGTGTGCAAGGTGCTCCAAAGAAGTCGCATCTCTTCCACACCAAAAATTATACTTTAGGTTCTGGGTAACAGTATCACTTTCTGCCATAGAGCAGTTTCAATCGTCCAGTTCACCGTTTAGAATGCTTGCTTAGTTTTGGCAGTGGAACCATACGCCTGGACTACTCTTATCTAACTCGCACTGTGCCACAGCCTGTGAGGCAGCTTTAGAACACTGCCTCAGAATCCGGTATTTAGACCTAAGAGCAGAGAACATCACACAATGTAGTCCATCAACATGACGTTAGGTCCTCCCACTTCCTGTTAAGGAGTCGTGGTTGCCAGAAAATTTACTGCGTAGGCCAGGGTTCTCCAAAGTCGATCCTGGAGGACCGGATCCATGCCTGATTTTTAGCATATCCTGATTTAGATAAATGTAGTTATCTTAAAAATCTGGCATGGATCCGGCCGTCCAGGACCGACTTTGGAGAACCCTGGCCTAGAGGGAAGAAAGTAGATCCATGGTTGACTACTCTGTACTGGAATAACAGTGTGTGGGAGGGCTCTTTTTTTTTAAGGTAACAGACATTGAAACCAATGAGGAGGCCTCAGAGGAGGTCCTGCATCTACACCCTATTGACCCATGCAGCACCTGATAGCAGGAGCCTTTTATGAGAGTGCACAATTACCCATACAGACGTCCAGGTGCTAGGAAAGCAGGGCTGCATCAGAGTGAACTGGCACATGGCTATTAAAACAAGCATTGGCATAGCCAATAGGTCTCACCTTTGGGACCTTATAAGTGTTTAGCCATGCAACACTTGATGTTGGTGCACTAAGGGTATTGTGCTGCATAACTAAACACTTTTAAGGTCCCAAAGGCGAGACATATTGGCTATGCCAATGCTTGTTAAAGGTCGGAGCCTCTAACAACATAGCTTCAGCAGCTTGCGATGGTCTGGTGCCTTCTGATAGCTTCCGTTTGGTCGCTAGGTAGCGGGGAATGGTCCTTTTTGGAGGAGGGCGGACAGGAGTGCTGAGAGGCATAGAATGGTGGGTCAAAAATAGGAAATGAGACAAAGGGGATGTGGTAAACAAATCGTTCAAGAGCGCAGAAAGTTTAAGAGTAGTGACAGCAGAGACAGACTGTCTCAATGGAATAGGAATGCTGGGAGGCTGCCGGAGTAAAGTGAAGTCCAAGAATTATTGAGCCTGCTAGGAGCCACAGATCGATTTTGAAGTGAGCAGGCTCGGTGAAATCTGTGAATATATGCTAATCACGACTACATTAAAGCCAGGAGGGTGGCTCACCTGCTTATGAGGGGCCTAGTAAATTGTGCTCCCACATAAAGCCGTATTTGCATAGGGATCGCAATTAAAACTAGTGCGAAGTTATCAGTGGGGTAAAGTCTGAAACCCCTCCTTCAGATTTAACCAGGTGAAGACTTGCTGAAATCTAAGGGTCGAAAAAAAGCTAAGGAAATTCCCAGTCTTAATCATGTCCCCACTCCAGTGAGTCAGCGCGGACATTTCCAGAGACACTAATGCCTCGAGTTAGAATCCCAGCAGAGCAGGCTTAGATTTCCATCCTTTCGAGGTGGGTAAATTGAGCACTGTTTCATTGGGAAATAATATAACCTGTTATTTGCAGCGCCGCAAAGGGCAGAACTAATGTCATATTTATTATTTAAGCGTAACAGTGATGCATGCACTTTGCTTGACACTTTTCTTGACACTCGGCTGCCACACGACAACCCTGGTCCGCTGTGGGCATTTTCTGCTATCAGTACCGTTCTGCAGTGCTACACGGTGTTGGTGTTGTACGGAACACTTAAAAGAATGAGGTAAACCGTTTTAAGTGCAACAAAAATTCAAACCCAGGAATGCCGGTTTGACGTTTGTAAATCCCATCTGGGCACTAGTTCGAGCAGTGTTAGTCATGTGCATGTGACAGGCATACATGCCTCACTGAGGGTGTGTAAATACCTCTCGACCTGTTCTTAAACACTAGCAGGCACCCAGTCTCGGGAGAGACCAAAGGTCGGTGCTGGGGGCGGGCGCAGCCTTGACTTCCAGAGATAAACAAACGTGCTGCTGAGAGTGGCCAGAGCCATGAGTCGGGCGAAGGGTCTGTGAAAGGTCAAGATGCCCTAGTACTGGGGAAGCTTTCTGATTGCGTATATCCCACTTCACGAAGAAGTGGCAATTGCCTAATGCTTCCCTGATTTCAGGTAACCTGAAGGTGTTTGATGACACACAGGCCGGTGAAGTGATACAGGACCCCAGTTGTGTGAAATAACACTGGAGTGGCAGCTACGATTTTTAAGCACGTCACAATATTATTAATGTTGCCTTTTGAAAGTTTTAAATTTGTCACATTGCCCTTAATGTCAGCTTTTTGATTATATGTTCGTTTTGGGTTTCGTTTTAAGCACATTAATTATTGTCAGAAGTATTTGTGTGTTCCCTGTCGGAAATCGCAGCTGACCAATTTTACAGGGCTTCTAAGGGATCCAGAGGTGGCGCGTGGCTGTTTCAGACGTAGACTACCTATGGCCAGTGGACCTAACGAGGCAAATTCTAGCGACTAAATAAACAAGCATTGGCCGCGCTGCCGTAAAAGTAACAGCCGCGCGGCCATGAAAGTGATCGCGATCACGGTGAAAGCAGAAGTGATCGCGAGGACGCGCTCTGTGGTAAGCACGCGAGTGGTGCGCGCGTAGCAGTGATCGCGCTGGAAGGGAGGCAGATGGTGGCTGAACGCAAGCGCTAGGCCACCAAAAGCCTGTGGCAGCACTTTGAAAACCCACACACTAAATTTCTCGCAGAGCAGCGCATGCGCTGGCTCAGCGAGACCTAAAAAAGGTGCTTCTTTAAGAGTTTATAGAACGTCAAATGATATGTGAAGGTTTGCAAGAAGAGAGGTTATGTTTCCATTTTTAACCATTAGGTTTGAGGAGGATCACCACCCCCCAAATCTACATTTCCTCATTTTAGGGGTAGATAGAAACCTCACTCAAACAGAACACCGATTTTTAACCTCTTCGATGCCGATGACGGAACGGTTCCGTCATGCACGCCGGTTGGGCTGTGCTTATGACGGAACCGTTCCGTCATGGCCCCGCCCGCGCTCAGATCTTTCAGCACTGCGCGGGAATCCGCGCAGCGCTGAAGAGGTTAAAGTAGTTTGTAAAGGTTTAGGACCGATCCAGTTGACTGGCTTGATAGAATACCATTTTTGTACCTAGACTGCAGATTTACAGTTTATATTTCGGAATGTGGGCGGTACAACAGATAATTAAACACCCAGGAAGATCAGCTGGTTGGACCATTATAAGCTATTTTGAGGTTGCAGCAGCCTCTGGCGCACAATCTGTAGAACCACAACTGTGCTCCATCAAAGGCAATGACTCTACATCCAACATCAGCCAGCCACACAAAGGAGCCAGGGTCAGCACAATCTCATGCCATCTTCCTCATAATAAGGCGACCAGAAAACTGTGAAGAACGTATACTTTCCTCGCTCTGTGGAAGTGAGAGTGATTGGGCATGGGAACTTGAACTGATAAGTCCTAGTTAAGGTCAGAATGTCTCCAATATCATAGATGCCTATATGATTTTCTATTGTGTCATTTAAAGGGCCCTTATATCAATTGAGCTGAGCTGATGGGAAGCCCACAGAAGGGGTTGGTGCACACAGTGAGTGAGCAGGTGTACGGAATCAAGTGACCGGTGGATGTGCAGATGAGACTAGATGAAGTGTTCAGAACAAATGTAAACATTGGGAGAAGTAAGGCAAGAGTGAGAAGTGGAAGATAAGACTTATTATATTATCTTGTAGATTACCAAGCTTTCTCTTTTTGGTATATTCGGACCACATCATGACACCGTAACACTGCGCTCTGAAGGTATACAGACTTTTGCAGCATTCAGAGAGAGTGTGGTGTGTAAAGTTGTAGGGGTAGCCTCAAAAGTGATTGAACCAAGGTATTCTCCAATATGTATATTCATTCATTCACCTTTAGAGTACTATTGTTTTCTGAGTCACTTCAGAGTGCCAGGGGGCTCTTGTATCTGCACAGCATTAGCTGTGAGTACTGCAGATAGTGGTGAGTAGCAATAAGCATTGGTGTTCAAAAAGATTCCTCCTTTGGACAGTTCATGTGTTTGTCATCACCAAGGCGTTTTGCAGAGCACCGCTTACTGGTTCAAAGTCTAAGATCAGGGCGCATCTATACTAACAGCCTCCCAGAAGGGCTCAAGTTAACCTACCTTTGAGATAATGCACTTTTATTGGCTTCAATTGGGATAGAACATCAACCTTGGTATTGATGACCAGGGTAGTAGTATTAATACTCAGGTGGCCCTCAAGTTGATAACATTCCCAGAGTGGATTTAATCACATAGGTGACTACTTTACGAGTCTGGAAGCATCAGATAAGTGGAACTAGGTAAGTCAGGTGTGATTATGAGAATTACCGCAGGCAGTGTAAGGCCAGAGCATCAGATCAAGTGATCTTGCCTTCTTATGCCCTTCATCCCTTCTGTCTTGTACATCTGGTGGAGGGTGTGCAACATACTGGCACACAGGTGCATAGTCCTCAAATTGAGATTCAGATAGTTGTCGGAGTCCATCGTTACAGTATAAACGATTGGGTGAGCAGCATGACCAGTTCAGAAGAGTTGATATTACTGATGATGGGGGGTGGGTACACTATGTGCAGAATGCTCCTGGTGGTCCCTGTAGGTGTCAGTGCTAACACTGCCTCGTGGAGCTGAAAAGCAACTGGCCTTGCCTAGTAACCGCCATCTTGTTGATGGGCTCTGTGAGCAGGACCCGACTGACAGTGTCCACATAGTGAATGTGGAGTTGATCAGGTAAGGGATGGGGATGTTTGAAGTCTGCCATGGCCAGAATGCTCTAAGAGAATGGATCTGCCAATTTATTATTGACACATTGATTAGGAATGGTTAGATCTTAGATTCATGGATGAGGTCTGGCATATCTCCAGAACCGAGACCCCATACATTATTCTAAAGTCTTGCCATTCCTAATCAGCCCATCAACCCACATTTAGTCAATCAAACATAAGGTCAAATCTTTTGAAATTCAAAGCCCGCTCACTTGAAACGCACTCAGCAGTAAGGTAAATAAAACTCAAATAATGCTCTTTCTCTTAAAAAACATAACATCTCAGTTATATCTAAATCTAGGCGTGGTCTGTGTGAAACGTGCCATTACGTTTGTGGCAGCAACAAATATGCGATATTTTCTTGTCCATTTAAGGGATTATTCTTTAACTCACATATTACCATTTTACACTATCCTTCTTGCTCGGAATTCGCCCATAATCAAAACTGCAATAGAGGCATTAACCTGTCTGATATTGACTACGTGGTGCTCCATCCTAACACCAAAATGGTATTTCAGAGCAGCCTTCTTAGTCAATTGTACACTGAACGACAAAAGAACAAATGCCCATAGAGTGACATTACACTCTTTTAGATGCCGAGTTCCCCTTGGTCTCTGTGTGTGCAATGAGAATCATGGGGCAGCACATGTCGAGCAAAGTGCAAACGCGTGTGCAACTGGAGGGGTAGATTGGGAGGGACTAAGCGCGGAAGCATCTGGATATTCACCGATCTTAGTCTCAACCCTTCGGGAATCCCCCAAATCCAACAGACTGCACAACAAATTAGGGATAAAGATGGCTTCTAAATTAAGTATTTCCACTCAGATTAATACAGTTGTTAATTTGTAGCTTTCCCTTCTTGGGAGTCCTTCTCCGGATTATTCACTTATTCTCAAATCCGCCTACGGTTGTGCTCATGAATGTTCTTACTTCAACACAGCTTCATTATTGCAATATCGGCTATTTCAAACTTCCTAATGCCTTACTAGATAAACTTCAATCAGCTCAGAATGTGGCAGCTCAAATGATATTTGGCTTATCGAGAGAGATCTCAGCACTCCAGCCCTTAATGCACTCCAGTGACTGCACATCAGACGATTTTATTAAAATCAATGTGCCGAGTGCATTAAGCCCTATATACCCCCTCACTCCCCTCGTTTTACTTGGTATCACCCTCGGTATTGCTTCATAGCACCTGCCCAATGCATGCTACAGATTCCAAAAGGAGGGCTCTTCATCCAGGCCACTCAGTGGCGGCGCCCATGCACTAGAACTGTCTAACCTGAGCTCCCCGCTCGCCAAAGAATTTGCTCACATTCCACAAGGCTTTAAAACTTGGCTGTACTCATATTATTATATTAGTTCACAGATGCAGGTAGAGGACAGTTGAATGGGAAAAAAGTGTATGACGTGTGGCAGTCAAAATCATTGTGACCTTCCCACTCTCTCAGGGAACCTACAGCAGGTTTGGGACAATACATGCTGCCGTCAATTTTCGGCATGATCCAGTATGTGACTGGAAGCAAATTCAGTGACTTCATGACAGCATTTTGTGGCAGTCTCGATATGTTTCGATTTCTTCAGGGTGAGGCAGACCGGTGTTTGATTCTGGGTTCTCTCTAATGATTTGCCTGTGCCGCTGGCCCATGCGTCCTAGAGAGGTTAGTCCCAAAGGAGAAAGCAGAGTTCCCCAACTTTCCTGCTTATGCCTCATGTCATGGGCTGCTGAAGTCCTATTGCTACACATGTGAGTGCTACCATTTTGCATAAAGCGGTTCACTGTATTGGTGCATAGTTATTGTTCAGCAGAGGGATTTATGGAAGACGTCCATTGTTACACCAGTACCCTGCATCGGAGAGGAGCAGTGAGAACCCTGGTGTAAATCAGAAGGCCTAAAAAGGTCTCCAGATCATGAGGGCCTTGTGATCCTTGCAAGGGCACTTCTACTGCCCAAGGCTTGCTGTTGAGGTTTGCAGTGTATTTATTTGTATCCAGAGTATCGGCATCTGAGGAACAGTTCATGCTGGGCTCTATCAACAGCACTGTGACCAGCTTTCATGCTCTTTAGCTCCCAACCGTAGGAGCTGTTTCCCGCACGGGCACTTTCACACAATACATATTCAACCTGACTGAACATATAGTGCAAAAATAATAATTGAGAATGTTAACATTTGTTGGGAAATGCCATTACTTGATGCTTAAGAGTATGCAGCATTTCTTTCGGCTTCATCTTTGTATGTTCTTCAGTATTGTACGTTTCTGCTAAATCCGTCTTCAAGGCCCAGCAATGTAGAGAGACGACAAAGAGCTGGCCGACCCTTGAGTCCCTGCTTGGTCGCATGAGCGGTCTCTGAGCTTCTTTTGTTTTTCATCTACCGTTAAGTTATCTGTAAGTTATGAATCTCTGACCTGTCCTTGATTAGTATTTCCCACAGTCTCTTACAGACTTGGCAGCGACCCCAGCAGCTCCTTCTTTGGCAGTGGCCTTCTTTGCTGAAAGCTCTTGGCCGTCATGAAAAGTGGCTGCTTCTTAGGTTTCATTTCTGAGCATGGCTTGACCCCAGCTCTTCCACGCCCATTTTAACTTGACATAAGAATATTAATGCACCGGTTCACTCCTCTTCAGCGGCTCCTTCGCTGACCTCTGGGCCTGTTCCCAGTTTTATAAGCTGCAGCTACCAATAAATACCGGTTCTCCATTTGTTTCTGCATCATTGCAGACCTATCAGCTTCCATCCTCTTCAGCCTGCCCTTATGGATGTCCTACGTTTATTCCTTTCACTCCGGCCTGCGTTCCAGGGAGACGGACCCATACACACCTACCACGTACACTACGTTGACGACACTGTGCATTGTATGCTTTGTATGGTCATTAATGTGTCCTTCAGACGCTCAGTCTCATTGAATTAGGAAGTTTATTCACATTATAACCATTTGCATTGCTACTTAAGGCCAGGCACCTGCGTGATCTTTTCATAGACATAAATACTACTTTCTATGCAAACATCTTTTGGAGTTGGACTTACCTGCGCTTTTGTTTTATTGACCAGTGTAGTCATTCAAAACCTCGCTCTGAAGTCATTGTAATAATCCAATTCATGTCTTCTGCAAAATCTGTCTCCTTTGTTCAACATATGTCTGTTGCTAAACATGCCTCACCAGAAGCAGTGTCCTTTCTCCTGCTGTTCCCTAGAATCTTGACCACATAGTCATATATAAGGACAGGACAACAGATGGACATTTTGACGAAGCAAAATGACTTGCCTAGGCCAATGTAGAAACCTGCATGGACCCTCCACTTAACGTTAGGCGCAGTGTTCTTAATTTTACATATGTCATCTTTGCCCAATTTTATTCAAAGGTATTTGTAAAGTTATTTTGTAAAATGTACCCAAATAATTCACCAAAAAGCTGTGCAGCTTGTTGTTCTCGTTGCTTTTGTTTTTAAAGGAAATTTATTCAGCTATTAAGCTACATCATTATGGTTCAGCTCTCCTCAATCAATAGATTTGTATAGCGCGGCTAGTCACCCCGTGGGGTATCCAGGCAGTGGGCTATTAAGGTGCTGGGAATGAAGGTCTCAGTCGAATAGCCTGGTCTTCAGTGCCCTTCCGAATTTCACTGGAGAGGGGGAGGTCCCTAGTTGCAGAGGAAGGTTGTTCCAGCTCTTGGCTGCCAAGTAGGAGAAGGAGCGTCCTCCACTTCTTCTGCGGTAGATGCGGGGTGTGTAGGCGAGTGAGAGGGACACAGAACGTAGCGGTCTTGAGTAATGGAAGAAGCTGAGTGATGTGGGCGGGTCCTTGCTTCAGTAGACTTGACTACAGTAACACACTCTACACAGGGGTCTCCACCAACCTCGTCCAAAGACTTCAGACCATTCAGATCGCCACCCCAAGACTCATCTTTGATCCGCCCCCCCGTCGACCACACACCACCACCCACCTCAGAAGACTCCACTGTCTCCCTATACATAAAGGATGCCATGCGTAGATCAGCATCTTGAATTGGCATCTTTGATGTATGGGGAGTCAGTGGAGCTTTCTGAGGTGGGGAGTGATGGTGTTCGATGGGGGAGGTCAAGGATGAGTTTGGCGGTGGCGTTCTGTGTGGTCTGAAGTCTTTGGAGGAGGTTGATGCAGATCCCCGTGTAGAGGGCGTTACCCTAGGTTTTAAGGAGAAATAAAGTTGTTTCTGCACTGCACAAAACTGAAGAGCTTTAAACAGGAACATACTTTGTATGCGCAGAGACTAGGTGGAATACATATAAGAATGAGGACACAAATTTAAGGAGAAATGGATTACCTGCAGCGCTGGCCAAAATTGAGGCACTTTAAAAAGCCAACAAATGCAGCCAACAAACACATGCAGTCACTTGGACTGCTTTAAGAGTCCATGACATTGGTTTATTACTGTAAAAGGAAAGGAAACACCGAATTTCAAAATAAATTAAGGTGAAAACAAACAAACCTGCACTTTTTACAAGGAATGGGACAGAAGTTATAAGCAACCAAAAGGTGTAGGTAAAAGAAAGCACTGGATGGTAAAACAAAGCCATGAACTGCTTTAACAGTCTGTGGCATTTGATTGCTGCCGTGAGAGAAATTTCCGTATTCCAACAAAAAAAAAAATGCTGATCAGGAAAGGATGAAGAAAAAGGTACCCAGAATTACAGCTCAAGCAGTGGATGGACAGCAAAACATAAAACTAAATCAATTAGTTCTCGGTCCATGCTCCAGAGAAATAAAAGGAAGTGACGTGAGGTCCATGCTCCAGAGAAATAAAAGGAAGTGACGTGAGGCATATGGTAACCAATTAGGAGGCAGCTAAAAAGAATTACAGCTCAAGCAGTGGATGGACAGCAAAATAACACACATAAAACTAAATCAATTAGTTATCGGTCCATGCTCCAGAGAAATAAAAGGAAGTGACGTGAGGCATATGTCGACCAATTAGGAGGCCGCTAAAAAGAATGACAAGCCAGCAAATAGCAAGTAATGGGTAAGCTCCAAGCCCTTTTTTTAAATGTATTTTTTTAACGGAGTTTTATATAGTGCGAACTTGACCCAAAGGTATCGGGTATCAGAGCGCTTTACACAAGCACCAGTTGCGTTACTTGAGGACACATTCATTTTTGTTAGACACGGGGAGATTACGTGATTTGCCCAGAATCACAGGATGTTGTGAGTACCTGCCGAGACTTGAAACTGGTTCCCCAGCTCCGAGGTCGTCTGCCCTAGAAGTTGGGCCTAGTCCTCTCCCCTTTACTGTTTACAGTACCCCTCACAACAACAGCACATGCACACTGTTAAGCGAGACCTAAAAACACAAGATACCTTGCACATTGCATCATAAACTATAAGGCAGTACCCTGAAATTCAAAAACACCTTTGACTCAAGATCACATAGCACATGTGCTATTAAAATTATGAACTCTATTTAGTCTTGCTGTAGATACGAACGTGAACTTAAGGCATCATACTGTTCTGCAACCATTACTTTTTATGTTTTTGAATAAAAAGGGACAGTTCTTCAGATACTATGACAGAGATATTTCTATTAGTAATTCCTTCTAACCCCTCAATGCCACGCCACGCTACGCTCTGAATGTAAAGCCTACTACCTCACCTCCTCTAGGCCTTTCAAGCAGCTTCTCCCCTTCCCAGGCTCATACACCACCGTTAGTCCACTTCATCACGACTGTTCTGTATATCTGACTTTACACATGGAGGAAAGCACTCCCCTACCCCAACTTCAGTTATGCAAACTGGCATGAAACTCGCTCCATGTTACTCTCAATGAGACTAAATCACAGTATTTTCAAACCCTAACAAAGACAGTCTGGGACACTCCTCACAGGTCTCCCACATGATCATTTCACTTCACATTTGCAGGGAAAACCATTTTTCCTTCTTGATCTCCCCTGGTTTATCATCCACTTTTGGTTGTATTAGGTGTTTGTTCTGTGATGCTGACCTCCAATGCCACCATGTATCTTCACCGACCCTAATATTACCCTAAAATGGTACTGAATTTTTTCCCCACCTAACTGGTGTGTATAACTTTCAAGTAATGCCGTTGTAAGTTGAAATTAAATGTCATATATTTACACCACTTACATACACGTTGAAAAAATATGTGGCTGCCAGGAGCACCATTCTGACTGGCTGCAGTTTAAAATCACACATAAAAGTGTCTTTGCCATTTAAGAAAATATATTTTTATGTATTCGATCAGTCACCCCAAAGTGTGCCTTGTTAGCCCACTGCATCAGGTCCCTACTATATCAAAATGTATCATACTGCATATTGAAAAGGGTATGCCCTCACGATGAATAATTTCTTCAAAGCGGTTTCCACTTTGAAAGTAATCCCAGATGTTCACAGTTCATTATAGTTTCAAAAATCTAATGCAATAGTAAAACTATTTTTGATAACTTTAGTGGAAACTTAACTTTATAAAAATGTGCTGCCTAAGGGGAAACTAGTTTGGAACCAGTCTGCCTCTCAGCCCCACTCCAGAATCTAGTAAATTGGTCTCCTGATTTTATTGTGTTGCTTTCTTGACTTTCAAGTTGTGGGTGCTGATTAAACTTAACATGCATTGCTCTGGGGAATTGCCTGCAACAAGGGCGGAGCATAAATTCTTCAATTGCCAGGTTTTTGACTGACCAGATCATGTTAAATTAAGTTGGTATGGCTAACCCTTCCAAATTAACATCTAAATTCCTGACAACACCCCCTTAGAAAACTATTATCCTATAAAGACTGTCAGCTGTGATTTTCCATGTACTTCCATACAAAACAGGATTAGAGTCACACTCCCCACTCCTGGCAGTCACCCTTCCCCTTTTTCACCTACACATTTGCTGGTCCTCTGATTCACCTTCATCACTTCCTCACCACACCCCATGTAGGTTCTTCACATTCACCATCAATCGCATGATCCTACTTGTTTCTCTTGCTTCGTGTAGCCGTGCTGCATTAGATTGGTTCTCCTCCTACCTCTCTCAGCTCTTGTCCATATCCCTCTGCCCTTCCCTGGCCCATCCCTTTTCCTGTGCGCATCATGGCCGGGTTCTGTCCTGCGTCTAGTGCTTATCTCACTGTGCACCGCTTCTGTTGGTGCCATTCTCTCCTTCAGATTCGCATGGCACTGATTTGCTGATGATGTACCAACAATCTTCTCCTTTCTATTGGTCACTCCCAAACTACAGCCTCAAACTTCCCGTTGTATGGGACCCATCGCCACGACATGGCCTTAAGATTTTTCATACTGACGTCATTCAAAATAATATACTCTCTTACCGGCATATTTTGACGAAATACGCTTGACCACAACGACCTCATACTATTGATACTCTTACCCGAATAGCCAGAAAAATGGTAGCGCTGTTCTCTTTGGGATGCACCTAGAGTTGTTTGGATCTACAACAGCTGCCATTTTCCAGCTACTTAACATGGTTAAACGACCACAACCGGCTCACGAGTCTCCTAAATGTTTCGCTGAGTCCTGAAACAAAGTACTCCACTTTTAAATGTGTATACTTTATAATACTCTGTGTCATCTTTCTACTTTTCAGTACAGATGACATACAGGCTAGTTACCTCTTTCCCACATTGATAGTCCCCGGTTTATAATTCAATACCACACATGATTTATCCGATCTCTGTCTTGCTGACTCCATCTCCCACCAACTTCCTTCTTCACTGCACTGTGCTAACCTTCACCTCATATTGTGCTCAACCCACCCCTCTTTCCCTCATTCATTCCTCCTTGATCCTTGGCCCCAAGGTCTCGTCCTCCCTGCTGACCCCAAGGCCACTCCCTCCCAGCTGACCCCAAGGCCGCTCCCTCCCGGCTGACCTCAAGGCCACTCCCTCCCGGCTGACCTCAAGGCCACTCCTTCCCGGCTGACCTCAAGGCCGCTCCTTCCCGGCTGACCTCAAGGCCGCTCCTTCCCGGCTGACCCCAAGGCCACTCCCTCCTGGTTGACCCCAAGGCCACTTCCTCCCGGCTGACCCCAAGGCCGCTCCTACCTGGCGGACCTCAAGGCCACTCCCTCCCGGCTGACCTCAAGGCCGCTCCTTCCCGGCTGACCTCAAGGCCGCTCCTTCCCGGCTGACCCCAAGGCCACTCCCTCCCGGCTGACCATACGGTCCCTTCCTCCCTGCCAGCTTTCAAACCTCCTGTCAAATTGTCTCCTCAACCTTGAGTCTTACTCTTACTCACACCGCTGAAACTAAGTCTACAATAGTCTTACACGTTGTCAACGTGTGTAGCCATCTGCGTGTGGTGTGGACTTGGCGATAAGTGAAATAGCTCTTCCTAATGCTACTTACTAATAGCATTTATAAATGATGTGTCTGTTCTAATGTCTCTTGCCTCATCTACCTCCTTCCTCCACTTGACGTAAATGTTTGTCACACCCTAAACTACTCACAGGGCTTTGTATCATAGACCAGCTGCCATGTGAGGGATTGTAGTTCGGAAGGCCTCCGTTCCTCCCGCAAATAAAGGCCTTGTGAGCGCGTGTACCCTTTTCCACATGTCACTATTGTACGAGCCCGCTATTTCTTGCCCCACCTCCTGTTTACTTGCAACAGTGCCAAGACGTTCACGTGGTCATCTTTTCATCTTTTCCGGTTGAACCTGTCCCTGTTGCCTGTTTGGGCTGCCCTCCACTCACGGTGGCGGTAAGTAACGAGGGCCTGGCTGTCTGCAGCCCTCTAGATCTATGCAGGCGCGTGGCACAGGTGGCACGAGCCCGCTGATTCAATGCTCAAGTACGGAAGACTGCGGTAAAGTTTTATAGACTCCAGACTCCCTTAAATATCTGTCGGTGGAAAGTGTGGCGAAGGAAGGCCCTGGACGCTCCTGGCGCACACAGATGCAGGGCAGCCTGGTAAAAAGATACACCCAGCAGCAAACACGAGCTGCACCGGTTGGCCGACTCTGGAGGTCGGCGCTTGGTAGTAGGTGCGCAGTCCTGACACAAAAAAGAAATGCAAACATAAACAGCGGCTCCTCGCATTGGTGCTAATGCCCGTAATTGCGTTGCTGTAGCCATTCCTCACCGCTATCCGAGCTTGACAGACCCAGTTACACTGGCCATAACTCACTGTAATTTGGTAATGAGTTTAAAGTACTTAAAACAAATATATTCAGTGGATTCCAGCAGCTGATGGAAATTAATTCGTGTTTAGTGAAGCCCTTAGTTCGCTATGTTCCATTGCTGTGCAGAGCCGGATCCAGAGCGAGGCTAATGTGCCGCAGAGGCGTCTGGGCACTTTACTCCGCATTTGTCTACATTGGTATCCGTTCTCTCCACGCCTCTCTTATTTTCTCCTTAGTTCTGCTTTAGCTCGAGGTGCTTGGTGAAGAAAAGGTGTGTTTAAATACCCACCCAATAGCCAAATCGTTTTTATATATGATTTCAAACAATTTGAAGGATGGGTCGATCTCGGGAGATTCACCGGTCGATTGCGTTGAGAACTCCAAGAAGGCCTAGAATGACAGGTGGCCTGGTCTGTCCAATCATCATGTTTAGGACAGCATTCAAGATAGTGTGTTTTTGTAGTTTGGTGTAGCTACGATGTAGTAGCAGTAATGGTAGTTAATATGAAAAATGTGGCTTGTCGTTGAAAGTAGAAACATTAGAGCTTTCAAATTGCGTTCGGTTCTTGAAAAATGGTGCTGCAAGACTTAACAGACACATTTGCATATGTTTCAAATGTAACTTTCTAATAAAGTGTTACTTTAAATTTCCCATTTGTCTCAATTTCACTTCACTGCGATGCCATTGTTTTTATTACTACATATGTTTTCGATGTAAGTATTTTTGCCAATGCTTTTAAAATGCTCATTGAATCTTCATATGTGCTGTCATACCTTGCGAACACAAAATAGTTTATTTAGATCACTTTGCCTTCCGAAGTGTGGGATGTAGTTGTGCTTGTTTAAAAACTGTGTTGCGCCTGCTCGCATATTGACTTGGAAGACACAATAGGGCTGCGCCTGTGTGATGCCATTACAGCAAGCAAGGCCAATGCCAGGGAAAAGGCTGAGACAGCCCAGCATCAGAAGGAACCTAATCAATTGGTAGTCTCAAGTGATCTGATGGCGCGCGGAAAGTACAGCTGCTGTCAGTGTGTGTTGGCAAGATTCACACACAACACATGCTTGGAAGAAACAGGCCAGATGGCGCCGGTAATAACGGTGGCTAAAAACAAGAGACTGAAAAAGCTCACAAGCAAAAATAACTATTGTGTAACATTTTTAGCAAAATTGAGTAGCTATAATTTGCTATTGCCTGTTTAGGTTTGAGGACACACGCCGCTTTGATAACTTGCAATGCGTGGCACTGATGCCACTTGATTGATCTGTGCCACCTTTGGGTCCACCTTTGTGATTTTTGGCTCAGAGGTTGCAAAGGTAGTGACAAAACTGAATGTCACCAGGGCATTTTAAGAGCCACGTGTACTTCACGTAATTCCACCCGCTGCTCCTCTGCTGCACACAGGAGGCTTTCTGAGAGGTTCTTGTAACTGCAGATTCCCCACCTTTAGAGTATCCCATGCAGCAGACTGGATCCCTAAACTTCTCCTAGTAACCACTCCTGTGTGTCGACAGGTGACGCAAGTGAGTCCGCTGCAATCTCGTACCACCCTAGGAGTGACAAAGCCCACATTTAGGCTCCACCCCTGTGCACTGACATCCATTCCTTTCTTTGTGCACTTGAGCTCCACTTCCAGCTTTGTTAGTTCTCCGACGACTTGAACATCATTCAGAGAGTGTGCTAGGGATGACGCCTACCCCAAAGACAACTGGATTAAAGCCATACCATGACTTCAGGAAGTAGATGTTGGTTGCAGATCTGCAGGACGTATGCCTTCCATGCCTGAGCTACTCAGTCGGGTGAGAAGTATGCTATCATGCGCCCAAAGGCGATAAGCGATTTGGAGGCAAAATCTTTGGCGCTGAGCATAAGAGTTCATGCTTGAAGAAGTGGCCTCATGTTTCAGAAAGTGGCCTTGAGTTGCAAAGCTGCTCTTGGCCAAGGCCAGTTCCATGCAAAGTCCATCTTGCTTCAGGAAAGTCAAAAGCCAAGTAGTACTTGACCCCATCCTGCTACTCAAAATCAGATAAAAAGCCACAAAGGTGACATTCAAGGTGCTCCATGTTTCCAGCATCTTCTAAATCTTGTTTGGCACCACAGTTGATCTTGGTGCGCACTGAATTTTCTGGCCTGTAGTCCGCAAACTTCAGACTTTAAGGATGCCATCCTGCAGATCTTTTAGATGCTGCAGGCTCCCTCTGGTGTGCCTTTCGGAGTTGCAAGGGACTCCAGCTGTACTTGTGCCAGTGGGCCCTCCCCAGGCACAGACTGCCCCTCGCAGGTTGCAGCTCATCTTCAAAGAGAAGGAATGCATGAATTAACGTACCTCAATGACTGGGTGCTCAGAGCGGGTTTGCTGCTGTCAATCACAAACCTCCTCCGGACAAAGGCTACTTTCTTGACCTTCTTGTGGATTTCCATCATTGAGCTGAAGTCCTACCTGAGACCAATTCAGAGACTTCCCTTCATAGGGCCTATCCTGGATTCCGAAGCTTTCATAGGCCTTTCCACTTTCTCAGTGAACCTTGGAAATTCAGGATATGATCTGATGTTGGAGCTCAGTCCTGGGACGTTGTAAGGATGGTTCTGAGGCTTCTTGGACTCTGAACTTCATGCATCCTTCTTGTTCCATATGCCAGTTGGCATATGCAGGCCCTGCACTAGAGCTGCCGGTTTCTGTTGGTTTGGCACTGGAACTGCCTCTCTGATTCCCTCCAGATCCCTCTTGATACAGCTCAGGATCGTCGGTGGTGGAAGATGAACAACAACCTGAATTGCAGCGGGCCACTCTTCCTTCAGATCCATCACTGGGGTCCGGTGGAGCATCTGGGGGTGATTGAGATCAGAGGCCTCTGGTCTCCAGGGTATCGCCATCAGATCAATCTCTAAATGCTTTTGCAATCCAGTTGGCCCTGAAAGCCTTGCTGCTGCCCATCAATGAGAGGCTGCTGCAGGTCCTCATGGAGACCACAACCACTATGAGGTACTGCAACAACCATGGTGGAATGAGCTCTCGGATCTTGTGCCAGTAGGCCTTGCGTCTGTGGAGATGGCTGGACCAGCAACAGATCATACTGGTGGACAACCACCTGGCAGGGTCCCTGAACGACAGAGCGGGCAAACTGAGCAGGAGGCGGTTGGTGGTCCACAAATAGTATATCCATTCATAAGTGGCAAAAGACATCTTCAAATAATGGGGAATACCTTAGCTAAATCTGTTTCCCACCATATTCCTGCCAGGGGAGTCACTGGGAAATGCATTTCATTTACAGTGGGACACCTGTACACATTTAAACCATTACCTCACCTGTATCGGGTTTTGAAGAAAATTAGACTGAAGAGGCACAAGTTAGCTTAATAACCCTGGACTGGGTGTGGTACCCACATCTCTTAAGCCTGAATATGATACCTCTGCCTCTTCGGGTGAACCTCTGTCTCAACAATAGAGGAGGGTTCTACAACCAAATGTCTGTAACCTACTCCTCCATGTGTGGAGATTGAGTGGCAGCAGCTGAGGTCCTTTGGTTTCTTGCCTCAAGTAGCGGGTGTCATCCTGGCAGCCAGACATTCTTCAAGGATATCCATTTACTCTGGATGCTGGGAGAAATGTGTGGAGTGGTGTAGAATCCATCATCTTAATCATCAGCAGGCCAATGCCTTTGGTGTATTGTTTGTCTTTGTCATTGGTCTATCAAGATCTAGCGGTGGCCACAGATAGGAGTTCTATGTCGGCCATTTCAGCTTTGCTATGTTTTGCCACAACAGCCTTCCCTTTTCAAGTCATATGTCGTGATGTGCTTTCTGAAAGGTTTGTCTCACATGTGACATCCATAATCTTCTGACATGTCACAGCGGAACCTCTTTTTGGTCCTCGCATCGCATTCTCAAAGCACATTACCTTCATAGCCAGATCAACAGTGAGGGCCAGTTTGCTCTCTTGGCCTTGCAAGGCTTTCTGGTTTGAGTCCACTACCCAGACCCTCCACCTTCGAGGTATCAGTTCTGAACGTAAACTGATAATATTTTAATACAGTAAACAATAGGATGGTTGGGAATAGTTATCGCGCTGGGTTGTGTTTTAGTACACTTTCCTACTACTAAATGCTCAAAAGGAGGACATAAGTGAAGTCCATCCACCTTCACTAATATTTTAAATCAATAAATATTTTCTGTTCTGTACAATGACTTTCTTAGTGAAAGTATAGTTTTAACAGAACTTGATTCAGATCAGCTAGCTAACCCCAGGCCTAAGTAACCAACCTGAATTGATGGCCATCCTCTTCTGAAAGGCCTTCCCCACCTGCTAGTCTACCCGGGGACAACAGCTTCCTGCTTTAGCGGGTAGGTCCTTCTCTGTCAGCACTCTTGGAAAACTCCTAGAGCTTACATACTCTATTCCCCAACGTATTCAACATGTGAAGCCTATCCGTGGATAATTTGTAAAACAATAAGCGATAGGGCCGTCATCCGGAGGATACGGCACCTTGCACCATCCATTTCACCTGCCAACTCTGCCAATTTCAGTACCAACACAACTAAAATCATTACACTCTTAAAAGTGTGACAATTCAGAAAAATTCAAGGCACCCAACGGTATAAGAATGGCTTGGTTGCCACGTCGTAGCGATTGGTAATGCATATCAAATTAATATACATCTATTTTTGTACTCATACCAAAATTTAGCAGCATCGCCCCCATCTGGCACACTGTCACTAGTTCTGGTGCTAAGAATTAAGTGTCAGTGCCGAGCACCGGAAACCAGCGTCTCAAATTAAGCACTGACGCCTGTCCATCTCTAAAAGATTTAGCACTACAAAGCGGCAATGTATCACAAGTCAGCACTTCTTAAACTACCAACTGCATACTCTCTTTATTAAATAAACTGATATATCACTCCAATTCCAGTGCACTGGTGAATGGGCTTTGTCTAGTACCAGGAAACCCGTACCACATGTTATTAAACGGATGCCAGGGAAAGCCAATCAAAAAAGTTGTGTATATCATACTGTCGTGTTGCATTGTTTGATCGACTTGTGGTTTTATACTGTACATCGCTGCATTGTGTTGTCAGGCTGTTTCTGGTGAGGCAAGTGGGGAGAAGCAGAACAAGTGAGTTAATTGTGGAAACAGGGCTCAATTCTGCTAGCTTGAAGTGAACCTTTTTCAGTTCCTTCTGGGCAGTGAGGTAAGGGCATTGACAGCATCTCACCTCAAGGCGACCGCTTACAGTACACACAGTTAAGGTGATGACTTTTCACCATCCAGTCTGGATCATGTTGTATTAAAAGATAATCAAATAGCATCACTTGAGTCTTGGGCTGAGGATTCCTCAGGGGTTTGAGTGATCCAGGTCCCAGGCACAGTGCTAACTAAATACAGACATTGAAAAGGGGTCCTCATCGGGCCGTATAGTCATGTTCTCACCTTTAATGGTAAAAACACTCGTGCATTTCTGAACAATGTAAAAAATGTTGAGGTAAGGCATGTCGGCAATTTAGATTTTCTTCCACATGTCTTCCTTAATATTGCATTCCTTAAGAGTGTTTTCTATTCCAGGATGCTGTGTTTCTGTCTTTTTTCTGTGTAGCACATTACTCTTGTATAGTATATACTTTGAACTGAGTCGCCTCCCGGTGTTTTCGATGGGCCACGATTGAGAGCCCTGGAGTTGAGGCTGAAAGCAGGGCGAATTTGTCACAGTGACTGTCAGTGGGTCAAAAAAGTGTTCAGAATACACAGTCTTTCGTCCTTGGCCGCTGCACAGCGCACAGATCAATGTCATATATTTCAGCTGCAGTTGTGGTTCAGTGCAAATGTGTATGAAGGAGGTACACAGAAGTCAAAATACCTCCTTCACACACACGTGAGTGGCTACGTTGTGTATTTGGGGGTGGCGAAGAGAGGGAGATGCAAGAAAGTATATTAAGGATCGGGTAAAAAGAAGGGGTGGAAGAGAAAAGAGATGAGTTGTAAGATATTTAGATGGATGAAAGAAAACGGATGTCTATGTCTCAAACCGAGTGAACATAACAGGAGTGATCGAGGCACTCTGAAGACCACTATTCCTCCCTCAAGCCTCAGCAAGGTTTAATTCACAGTCTAATAATTTCAGAATTGAAACATTTGAATATTATTTACAATGAAATCACTGTTGTCACTCTTATCTTAAACAGATAACATCCTTTGACAAAGCCAAAAGTGCAGTAGTTTCGACATTGTCGACGTTTCAACTCTTATATCACTTTTGAGGGTTCACCCTGATTGGAATCAGAGGCAGACGCAGTGTTTCCGCGAAGCTCACACGCAATTGGAAGGGGCGCGTATACACAATGGATTTTTTAGAGTGTGAACCAGATGTCTATCATTAAGGCATTACCCCAGCACAAGGAAAAAGTACATTGCTTGTCCTGAAGAAACCCTCAAAAGTGATGGAAGGGCCGAAACATTAACATTCAAAGGGGATTGTCTGTTGTTTAATTAACTTGTAGACAGTAGCCTTCTAGCCTGGGTGTTTTGTCAACGTACTCCCTTTGGGAGCAAACTCCACTAGTCTTGTCCTCGTGGAAGCAGCGCGAGCGCAGGCCCTGCCCTGGCTGTGCTCATTGTAGTGGTTTGTCTGGATGATAGACACGCGAGTATGAGTAAAGAACAGTAGTATAATCAGCCGTGTTTTGCTTCCTCTGACAGGTGAATGAAAATGCAAAGCATGACTTGAAAGAAGGCCTGTTGCTGTACAACACGGAGAATAACGTTGGGCTGAAGAATGCCTGGAACATTATCCAAGCAGAGGTAGGTTCGCATCTTCTGCAGTTCATAAAAACAGGTAAACACCTGAAGCAGCACTGTAGCCACATGGCGCTTTATTTTATGTAATCAGCATGTATATAGCGGGTTTCTTGCAGTAGCATCAGGGCTCGAGTCGGGGGTAAACGCAGGTACACGGCACCCCCCCACTCTTTTCACAGGGTGGACGCCGTCGCCCCTACAAGGAAGTTGGGCCCCACAGAAATATGCTGAACTTGTCCCGGTGTAATTTTCAGACACTGGGACACGTTCAGCAGCACCTGCACGCTGCCTGCTTTCTGTTCCCAGCAGAAACGTGCAGGCAGCCTTTTTTCACCTCCAGCTGGGCCGAAGTTAAGGGGCCATCCGGCCTCCTTTTGCTTGTATATGCTGACTGGGGGCCGCCTGGAACCTTACATTTAAATGTAAATGCCACAGAGGGAAATGAAGGCACACAGCTTGCCTCCTCTTCGCAGGTATTTAAGAGAGGCATGTATTTGCCTTTGTTCTGTCCCTGTATATAAATGCAGACACCATAAGACTGTCAGATGGGTTAGTCTGTGTCAGTATTTACACAAATAATTTAAATAGCACTATTTTATTTCTTTTATAGCGCTTCGTCGGTTGAGTCATGAGGTCATTTGCATATTGTCTTACTTGGTCAGTCTCCCCCCCCCCCCCCCTACTTCTTTTCATAGGACTTGTGCCCTGAGTAGCATGGCTTTGTAGTGCCCTCAGCTCCCAGGCAGTGTATGAGGGAACGCATCAGAGAAATGTTTCTGTTTAGCTCGTTTACAGATACCCTCGACTGGAAAAAGTCTAATTGTGTTTGCACATTCTCTGGAGGGCTCTTTCCATGCTGATGCATCAGCAACACAAAAATATATGTTCCAGCTGCATGGATAATATGTATCCACTAAAACTACATCGAAATCATACAAATATTTCTTGAATGGCTGGTTTACGTTTCTTCAGGCATGCAAACCTAATGGCATGAACCGCATCAAGAAGGGAACGTATCGATGCACGCGCCTTTAATCAGGCGCACTTGGGTTGCAAGTGCTAGCAGATGCCAGCGTCGAATGGGTGGACGGTAACACGCCTCTGTAAGAGAGGCGCAGGGTACCATTTCAAAGCCAGTAGAGTGCGCGCAGACGCATATAATCTCCCAGGGTCTGTTTACAGCTCCGGTGGTTTACCGAGCAGGTGCCGCAGCGCGAGCTAAACTGCACCAGATGAATCCCTGCGATGATGCGGCCTCGATGCGACTTTAGGGGATTTACGAAAGAAACCACTGGATTGGAGAGTGCACATCAATTATATGAATGTGTATGTTCTCAGCTTGCTTTGAAATAGAGCCTCTGTAGAGTAGGCATATGTGTCTGCGCCGAGTCTTCAATGAAACAAAGTGCCCCGGCTCATCACTTATGCATCTTCCCACAATGCAGCGCGAGGAGCGCCTCTCCTAATGTACTATTTGGCAAGACAACCCAGCTAGCGCACGACTGAAGGCTGCAGATGTGGCACCATAGATATTGGACACTCCCTGTATTTACAAGATTGTTTATGTCGCATTACTATGTTTAAAAGGAATTTGATAGCCGGGGGGAGGGGTTGTGCTTTAATCATCCTAACTGGATTGGAGTAGAAAAGAAATGAAACATTCCTTGACTATAGGAAGACTACATCTACCACATACATTTGTGAGGAGAGAAAAACAAGGAGCGGAGCTCCGATTTCAGGAACAGCAAATTCAGTAGTGTATAAAGAGATGGTGGCCACCTCCAAATTCCTCTTTTTTTGCCACTGCAACAGTATTATAACTTAAGCAATTCTCGCTGCCACTCAACAGTATTATAAGTAATTCTCGTGGTGGTCTTTTCCTGTAAGACACAATTGAGTCTGACGAAGTATGGTACTACTTCATAGCCAAGCAATACTCCTGCATTGACCTTTGTTTTATGTAAAGTGGGCAAGCGTCGAAGAAACCCAGCACTGCCCGTTCCCGCCCAACACATGGCATCGTTAAAAAAACAGAGATCCCCAAAACTCCAGCCTTGGCCAGTTAAACTTGAGGAAAAGGGTTTGCAGTCCGATGAAATTCCAAATTGCTCAAACCTCAGGTAATTCAGGTTTAGGATGAATGAGTTTGAATACATAGTCATAACATTCACTGTTGTGGACAGAGCACACCTCTGTATAAAAATGTACATTAGTTCCAACCAGGATATGTAGTCCACGTTCCTGTGTGAAAGTTCACCCCCCAAATGCCCCTCGTTCCATTGGGGTGTAAGGAGAAGACCTGGTCCAGTCAAAATCTAGTTACATGGTGTTTGCATGAGTGCTGGGCATGGCCCATCAGACTGAAACACCGAGGCAATAATGCAGTTATTTCACGATCCCCTGAATGAGCAACTGTCAAACACCTTTCAGCGTACATTTCTGTCTTTATAAGCCCATTTAGCTAAAAGCGCACTCTTTATTGTGACCCTCCTTCTAAAGGTGAACCTGGAATTCCAGGTACTTGGAGGACAACAGTGACTGGAAGTTGTCAAAATAAATTTTGATCAACTTTCATTTGCAGTCCTTTAGACAAGGACATGGTTTGCAATTCACATAGACACCCGTCCGCCCCAGTTCATGAGCAGGAATCCAGGCACCAAACCCTTGGCCCTGCAAGCCTTTCTTCAGAGTGGGTCCTGACACGCCAGTAACCCCTAAATCTATACATTGTTTGATGATGCAGCACAGAAAACAGTCCTCAGTCAACAGATTTTCCAATTCAAGCCTGGGTAACATCTATCCTGGAATTTTCAACCAACATTTTTAGATAATTTCTGGTCTTACCACTGTATAAAATTCTCAGACTCTTCTTCGGGACGGGGCACTTTCAGCGGTGCCTGGCGAGTCAGTAGGGTTTCACGTGCACGTTGTTCTGTAGGGAGGACTTTAAGTCTCCAGGTACTCCATGGGATTGGGAATGGGTCTCTACTGGGTGGTTTCAGTGGTTCATGGAGAGAGGGGTAGATTTATGATTGCCAATACATTTATATATGCAAGCTATTTATATGTGTCACTCTGTGTATTGCATGCACTCCAATTAGTAAGGTATGTTTTAAAATACCTTATCATGCGAAGATGACTAGTTTCTGGAATGTAAATCTGGCTTTTCATTTGGTTAATTCTGCTAGAGAAATGGTTAAAGCTATTTTGGTAGTAAGTGGTCTTTAAACGTGTTGTTACATTTTCCTAGGTGCTAGGTATATTCTTTTTAGAATGGAGGGGTTTCGGCTGGGCATCATATCTGGCATCTATGATTGAGTCGGATGACCCAATGAACCATACTGTGTCTCCGTTCAGGTTGCCAACACTGTGCAACATGCAGGCACGTCTGCTCTTTCAGTGTGCTTTGCATGCAGAGCAACAGCCTGAAATACAGAGCCTCACCCTCTCTGGGTCTGTATTTTGGAAATATAGGGCTCTGCATGGTCTGTAGAATTTTGTGCAATTTCTCTGAAGCACTAATACTGAGGTGGTTATTATTACCCTAAGGAACCCATTTTAGCAATCTTTCAATAAGGACAGATTTAGAAAAAGCTCAGAGTTCTAAGCTTTTACCTTTCAAGTTACATACACCACTCTGATGTTGGTACTTAACTCACTGAGCTACATTCCCAGAATTGCCGCATGGGACCTGGAGCCAATCTACAAATGTCTGCAACAAAACATCACTCCAATAAGCTCTTACTTAAAATACAAATCTGTGGCTTGCGTGGTATACTCTGTATTGGTCAGCTGGCACATTAACTCTGTGTGCTATTTATAATTAGTGAAGTCTGTGATCGGTTTGCACACAGATCTCTCCAGCATGTGTGTTAACCACCAGAGTTGTCTTATCGCTAGAATGGCCTGAACATTGTTGAATACAGAAAGACCTTTTCAATGGAATACACAAATAAACCCATAAAGGGTCTTCAAATTTAACCTTGCCTTTCTTTGCTGGCAGAATATTTAAACAAGCAGTGGTAATGCCATTAGGGCTGGCGTTAAATTAATGTTCTATGGTAATATGAAGCGTTACAAGTAGATAGGATGGGGATGGATATGTATTTTATAGAAGCAAAGAACCGTAGAATAATATTGGTGCAGGTTAAAAGGTCAAGTGAGAGTTGAACTGTTAAGCCAGACCTAAAAATCCATGTAGTTTAATGACTACACTCCGTCCATTTGTGCTGCTAGAAAAAAACACCATAAACTGTTATCTAAGACACTTTATTGGCATTACAAGGTCATGTGTATGACCCTGAAAGTTCAAGCTCAGGCAGCTGGATAAATAAACAAAATGACCACAGCAGTGTGGGGGGCAAGCAATTTATTTTGGAAGCACAAACCTTCTGCCCAATCGAAACATATACTCCTAACTCCCAACGTGTGGGTGGAGCCACAGCCCTTCTTCTGGTGATTCTTACATAATAAAAATAACTAGTAAACTATCATTGATTCCTCTCCTTGGGACCTTCCTTTTTGTGACTCTACCATTTTCAGACACGACCCCCAGACCTCAGTTTATGGGCTCACTGAGTCAATATTTGTTTTCCAGTCCTGTTCTTCGATTTACAGGCAGCTTTCCGTCAGGAGCCACATTGTTGTCTTGTTTATTGTTTTCTGAAATCCTGACAGTGGATGGCCATCTGTACTTAAACGGTCTCTGGATTATGCATCAGTTCTCTTTGGAGCCCGTTTAGCGACTATAACCATTACATTTTAATTCACGTGAAGGTTGGGTGACATTTTGAAACATAATGAGTGACATTGCTATTATGCTGTTAATGCTTTGCATTTTAAAAATAGATCCAAGAATATGTTATAAAGAGAATTCTGAGACATCTATAGTTTTCTATCTATTGTCTCTTAATGGAGCTGTCCTATGCTCATATGACATCCTGGGCAAAGCCAAATCTAGCACCCACCCCTGCCTTTCAGGCAAATATACTACCCCCAAACCCACCACCCAGCACCTGCTTGTTATGAGGGTGAGACTCTCAAACCCTTGCTTACACCCTGAATCTTCAGTGCAGGACTTCTCCGTCCATCATAACCGGAGTCATCGTAAAGTAGCCCACCAGCAACTATAACCCTTTCCTAGGGACTGATCAAGGGCTTGCATTGTCCTAGGGTCCTACATTAACCAAAGCCTGAACTTCCACCAACCTTCGAGAAGACTACGCTCCGCCTTCCTCTCATTTGCCAATTTTCCTCCCATCTGCCAAAGCAGAAGTTGAGGACGCTCCTTCTCCCACATCGCAGCAAAGACCTGGAACAGCCTCCCCGCACCTCTGGACCATCACCTCACTTCCGGAATTCTAAATGGCCCTCAAGACCTGGCTGTTCGAATAAGACTCTGGGGCCTGGTCCTACAATGACTGACTTCCCTATCGAGTGATTTGCCGCTTTTTATAAATACGATTGAGTAATTGATTGAATGAGTGTAGGTAACTGCGTGTTTGTTGTTGCTTCTGAAGTTAGGTAAAACAAAAAATTACATCATTATATTCTCCTACATGCCTTTTGTATTACCGAAGACAACCTTTGTTACATCTAACACACAGCATGAATCAAGAGGCAATGTACACAGGAAAGATGAATAGGAAAACATGTAATTTAGAGTGTTAATGGCTATGTAAAAAGGAGACCTAGAAAACATGCTACCAGCAGCTTTGGTCCTTAGCTGTGCTCCCGTACAATATCCAGACGCCGCAGTCAAACACAAGTCTATTTAAGTGTATTCGACAGTGGTGTTTCATAGTGGATGTATGCTCATGGTTATAAATTCACAATATTGCTTCACATTTTCTGAACTGTAGATGCGCTGCTGCGGGGTTACAGATTACACAGACTGGTACCCGGTGCTTGGAGAAAACACCGTTCCTGATCGCTGCTGCATGGAGAACTCACAAGACTGTGGGCATAACTCCACAAGCTTAGTGTGGAAAACAGTGAGTATTCAACCATTTGCAGGAGTCGACACTGTACTGAAGCGATGCTCATTTCAGGTCAAACGTGAATCCCTGATCATGAATTTCCTCTTTTTTCAGGGTTGCTACGAAAAAGTACTCCTGTGGTTCGATGACAACAAGCATGTTCTTGGGACAGTCGGGATGTGCATCCTGATCATCCAGGTACGGTTCTGGAAAAACGAAGGCGCGAGCCAACCAAGGGTTTCATATAGATTGAGTCAAAGTTCTTAAGCCGTGCCTTATTTTTAATCCGTGAAGGGCGAGGGAGGAAGTTGATGAGAGTTTGCTCTCGATAGTAAACATCCTTCCACTCAGAGAGGACATCTGGCTTTTGATTCATAAGGGCCGCTTCTTGAAATGAAGATTTTTTCAAGTCCATGATCCTGGCTGTGATGAGTGTCGGGCTTGTCAAACCACTAAATAGTAAAATACAGTCTATTTTTTGCAAATAATGTGCACTGACGTTCATCCTGTATTAATTGGTCCCGTTCTTACATTTTAGATGCTCTATAACCCAAACTAGCATTTACTATTCAGTGGCTCACAAGGAGTATCCTTAGTTATGATTGAACATAAAAAGATGACAGTCTAAATTATGATCAGCACCGCGAGGCCTACTAAGCCTCAATAAAACCTTGTCTGATCCAATACCTCGAGTCCTACATATTCTTGAAGTTGACCATTTTCTGTCCACTGCCATCTTGGGTTTCTTGCATTCCCCTTAGAAACCAAATTTAGAATCTGGTTTATCACACTTGGTGACAGGAAGCAGACGGATTCGTTACCATAATACTGATGAGGCTCATTTTTATTTTATTCCCGATCCCCCCCACTCCATTTCCTTATAAACTTTTCTAGATTTCAAATCCAATTTAGATTTAAAACGTTTGCTGCACTTGTTACATTCAACATTCATAATGTGTCTATCATGTTCCAGCCTTTTATTCTCTCATCTCTGCATACTTTGACCTTTGATTTTTTTTCTCATTGGCTATGAGAAGTTGGCCTTCAGAACTGGATGCCGCACTCCATATGAAGTCTCTGCAGTGATCTGTAGAGGCAAGACATAATAACGCTTTGTTCAACACAGCCGCCATGCCCACTCTCGGCTGCCTTCTGAGGATCCAGCCCGGTTGGGGGTTCTTCATAACCTCCTTCCTCCTCCTCCTCCTGCATACACCTCTGTCGTTGTTGCTTGAGTCATAAATGTGTGTCTTTGCGCCTGTCTGCATTGATAACTCCCATATTGTTCTTCACGCATTCCTGAGCCTCCACTCCAAATGTTGTTTGCAAACAAGGTGTCATCTGCCCAATTGCAAAATGTGTTCACTTTTGCGCAAAAGTGTAGCTTAAATCCATCTACAAAAGACATATTTTGGAATGCCTAGGTAAGCATTAGGGCTAGTAGACATAACCTTGTAACTCCACACCTGCCACCCTCTTCTCTTCAAAGTGACTTCCGTTTGCCACTGCACTTTTACCTTAGACAGAAAGCTAAGCCCTAGTTTACAAGAACGCCCGTGCTGGGTAATATTGAAAGATGTGCCACACCTCTAACAGATCCGCTTAAACAAAAATGCATTTAACGTCGTGAACCCCAGCATGGGTTGGAGCTAGTTAATATTCATGTCAAGTAATTACAACAGACTTACCTCTGCACAGATAAGTAACATGCACATTCGGTGATAAATTTCCCCATGACTCGCTTTTTTTTAAGTGGATTTTTGTCTGCCTCCATCCACACCTATAGACTCGAATGCCTCATCGAATGGTTTCATAGGTCGGTTAGTCGTTGTCAGTATCTTTCAAAACTTTTTAGTATCCTCAGATAGACCACCAGCACCCATTGTCCTCAATTTTAGCTTTGAAAACATGCCTAAGTTCTTCTTCTTCAAGAGATGTTGTTTGTCCATCTGCCGTTAAATATTGTGATGTACCTGGATTATTACAGTAGCCAACAGTTACTACCAATGAACAATACATTTGTTTCAGTAACTCGATGTATTTTCATCGTCCTCTGGTGTGTTTTTCCCCTACTCCTCACAGATATCCATTCACCCCATGATCATTTCCATATCAGTAGCGCACTAAGTAAAATACGTATTTGCAAAGCTAACGTAACAGGATGTTGGATCACCAGTTCAGCGAGTAGCAAACTCCAACGGACCACCTTCCTGTGTCCCTTCCCGCCCTGCTCCCAGGATCCTGGCATGCCGGTGCCTGTAGTAAACATTCAGATTCATCTCCTTCAGGACCAGTTCCCCAATGCCTTCCAGTCATTCCATTGGCCGGTGGCCTCGAGAGCCCTTGATACCAATGCTAGTCTTTGCCAGAATTGCAGGCTCTTTTTGTCAGTGTTGCCGCGTGCCCCACTGAAGCCCCCTGTGATTGTGCATATCCTTCAGTATCACCAGTACACATCAACAGAACAGCACATCAAAGCCCAACCAGGCCACAGAGCACAGCATTCACATTAAACAACATGGTCCCCGCAGATCGTCATTTTACTGTTTCCACTGCCCATGAAGGTTGCATGCCCTCTGGGCTCATGAGTACTGCTCTTGCCTGTAGGTGACTCGGGCCATTAATATCTACAATGCCCAGCTCTGATCAGCGGCCCATAAATGCCACTCACAAAAGCAGGAAGAGCCAGACGTCTGAGAAGCTCCGCCACACTTCTTTTCGTTCCTCCCAAAATAAATAGGAAACAACCCAGGCTCGTTCTTTTTCAGGTAATGCTCCCAGCATTTAGAACTCCCTGCCAATGGACCTACCATGCAACCCCTCGTTCCCTGGCTTCAAAAGAGACCTTAAACGCCATCTCCTCAACAAATACTGCAACCCATGAGCAAACTAAACTTGGTTCACGTAGGCTCTCTTGCTCAGTTCAGACTCAGTTGGCTGTTTTCTTTTTTTATTGTTCTTGCCTCTATTGTCTTGGATGTCTTTCTCTCCATGGACTGTAAATGTTTTGAGTTGACCACAATTTCAGTAATCCACCATCACAGCCAAATATTTTTCTTTGTATAGATTTTTGTTTACTCCTCCTAACTATTCCTGTGGATATATTTTATGTATACTTGAACCTATGATTGTTGCACGTTATATGCTCAGTGACTGATTATTGCCTTAATCTCGATTCTCTAAAGCGCTCTGATACCTCCGGGTCTAGGTAGCGCTATATAAAACCTTTAAGTAAATAAATGTCCAGCTGCCCTTCCACCTTCGACTTCTCAAAGAAAGAATCACTCATCGTCTCGGATGATCAACAACACCGACATATAGGTGCACAAATGCAGAAATTATTTCAGTTTCTTGTCTCAACAATAAGCCGGAGAGTCTCTTTCCTCCCTTGGACCATGATTTTCTATAATTTTCTGGAAACCATTCCCCATCTTCCCTGTATTTCCCACTTGTTTTCAAAGTCTACATGCAGTACATGGCCGCTCTTGTTCGGTTCTCCTTGTGCAATGTGCCTGCGTTTGCAACAAACTGTAAGTCGTGGTTTGTCAGGAGTGAAACTGTAAGACTTGTTACACTCCCCCATCCGGGCATTTGTGTACATGACTGACGCATCCCGCGTGCTGTTGCTTCCGGGGTTCACTCGATATGGGATCCGGCGTAGTTCATCTGCTTCCAGCGCTCTGTTTTGTAGGACGGAAGCGTTCTCCCAAGAATACTGATGAGGCGCGAGGACTGTGTTCTTACTGCCAAACTCGCATCCAGCCCAAATCTAATTATTCCCCAAGTAAGAGCTCGCCTATTCTAGTCCACCCTCTCAACTGTCAAGGTGATGAATGGCTGCACCGTGCCTCCTTAAGGAACCCTTACCTAATATACAAGAACGCAATATTGGGAATATCATAATTAGACAAAGGGGATTAACCCTTACCTTCCCGTCATCTTCATTTTCCAAGGAAGCGCCCAAATGCAAACCGCTTTCGGCTCAAACCCCTGGCTCCACCAACTCTCGTGAGATTTGATGCAGAGAGACTGTTCTACGGACTCTACGTTCCCGCCTGTTATTTTTATTTAATAAAACCGGGTTATGTACTGATTTTTGATGTTCATTGGACTTGGGAGATACACATTGGTTGCACTGCGCATGCTTCTCAAACCCCAGAGGCCAGACAAATAGCTGCAGTCTTATTTTTTCCAAAACAATTGTCTTTAAGTTTAAGATTTATAGACCAAATACATAGTTTGAAAACTTTATGGCCCACCCCGGTATTTTATTGTGTATTTCGCTTTTCCTATGAAAGAGAGGTTATTTAGCCTGGGTTGAATAGAGAAGGAATAGTGTTGGCGAGTGGGTTTGAAAGGCGAAAGATCAGAATCTCCCGGCTTGACCACCTGAATGCAGAAAAATATTGCAGAAAATAGGTTAACATCAGGTAACTTTTAGACGTTTCTAAGTATCATTACAGTTCGTTCATTACCTTTGATAGCCCTGAGCAGCATTGTTCCGCAGACGTATTCCGCTGTTGGATAAACTACTACTTGTGCAAATTTAAACTGCAGATTCCTGCGCGTGACAAGCATGGGACTGCTCAGCTTGTCCTTCTGCGTGGATCTGTTTTTGATGCTGAGCGACTGTATCGATTGCAGTTTTGCTTTCAATGCACCGGTGCATAGTATTTCACTTGCTCGAGTATGATCATTAAAAACACCCTCATTTAGACTGTGCTAATTGTTGTTGATAATAAATAATAAAATGCTTGAAAAAGGACATGGGCCAGGTACCTGAATAACAAGAGGTTGCACACTAGTGCTATGCAAGATGTAGGAGTGTAGAGGCAGATTTTTTCCTCGTAGTGCGGAACTGTCAAGTTATTTTGAAATTCTGGGTGGAGGTACTGGCCCAAATCAAGGGGATAACAGAGTGGAATGCACCCAGTGCTTAATTTGTAAAAAAAAAAAAAAAAAAGTGCCGGGCCTTCATCAGGAGGCCACCACAGTGTGCACCGCATATTGCCACTGTACTTATTCACCTGCTAACCATCAACCTGCTACAAGTGTGACAGTTCAGACTGTTAGAGGGTGACAACGTTTTAAGAATGGTTTGGGTTGCAGGTATTATCTATTTTGAATGTATATTGAATTAACAAACAACTGTTTTTCTTCTCATCTTTAAATTACACACACAGTGCCACCATGTGGCAGCTATCATGAGTGCAGGTTCTGGCAATTAAGTGCCATTGCCGGCAATTAAGTTCCGGTGCCGAGCACCAGAAACCACTGGCTCAAATTAAGCACTGGATGGCCCATTCACAATCAAACAATGTCTCCTAGGTCTGCTCACTGACAGAACTAAGGAGAAACTAAGAAGGAAATTTACGATGCTGGGCCTCATATTAGCCAAAAGACATATCGCTATTAGGTGGCTGAGCCCACGACCCCCCCAGCAGCAGAAATGGAGGAGAGACCCATTGGCGTAGGCAGGGGCAGAAGAAGTACACATGAGAATGACACACAGAGATGAGAGGGTGACGTACAACATGATAGTATGGGGAGCTATGATACAAACACCAGAATGTCCTGATGCCAGACCCCATGAAAGATGGGCCAGGCCCGAAAGCGACCAACACAGACTAAATGATGAAAGGCCTATGGGAAGGGTGGCCCCAGCGCCCAGGTTGGATAGGGGACAGCCGAGTTAAGTCTGATTACGGATGGACAGAAGGTGAACTCAGACATTACACTGAGTGCATTGACCAGATGGATGGAAGCAAAGGTGGGTGGGGAAGGAAGGGGGAGCTTAGTTTTAGTTTATGTAACTGTTCATATGCACTACAATGCAAGCTGCTGCAATATGTTTCCGATAAGTCATAATATGCTACAACTGTAACGATTGGGACGGAAACCCGTGGCTGATGGAATCATAGAATACTCCAATATGCTGTACATGCTGTTAAGTTTGAAAAAATACCAAGAACAATAACAAAGAAATTAAACAAGAGTTTGCATAAAAGATTGTGTAAGGTTATAGACTCAATAGTCGAAAAAGTCAAGCAATTGAGAAGGAAATGGCAGGACTTGGTAGGATTGGAAGCCCTTCTTCTGATCCATTCTCATATATCTAATTGATAAAATGTCAAAATCTGGGAGAATAGTTCTCATGCTTTATTTCAACTTTTGTGCTCTGATGATAGGCGGTCTCATTGGTGGTGGTCTGATACAGTGGGAGCATAGGACCAGCTCACCTGAGCGCACTGTTAGGGCACCTGCTTATGCCGCATGCTGTGACCTTGGATTGAGGGATGGATGCAGTGGTTTCAGCATACATGCACTCAAAAATAGATTACATCAATGTTTGGAGTTTATGAGGTCACAGACGTGTTTAAAGAGGCTGGGAGCAATGCCCAAAGCCAAAGGGAAACATTTGCACAATCTTTATTGAATATCACCATCACAGAATCAGAACTTTACACCAGCTAGTTCTATGCACATGAATGCCTAACTCTGGGAGTGGAGGCTCCTACTTTTGGAGCGCTCCGCCACAAACACAAGGATGCTAAAATGGATGCTTCTCTCAGCCCCGGTCGCGATGTGGTTTCCCTGCAGGTAAAATATTCCCCTGGTGTTTCTTAAACAGCAGGTTTTCCCTCCCAGGACTGACGAGCTCCACTGCCAGCAGGTTCCATTGTAAAATACTAGGAAGTTAGCCCAGTCACTGCATCTCCTTTCGCAATAGCCAAAACATGGGCGCGGCAACAGATAGGCATGAACGGGGAGGAGAAATCAGTAGAAGTAGTAGAGGTATTAGAATAATGAACAAGCCCTTCCATTTACCCTCCGTCAGCCATCGACAGGGCTCAGGGTAGTGACATGTATTGAGTGGTAGGTGCACCCGGCATGCGCGTTGATTGCCTCGGGGTGGACCAGACTTTGGAGGAGCACAAGTGTCCTCCCCAGCACTGTCCCATCTCCTGCACCAGATGACCCTGGCTTTGCTATCTCCCTTCCAGCTCTCAGGGATGAAGTCTGCTGTAGGCCTTCAAAGACTCCTCTGCCATGCCTGCCAGCCGGCTTCCTCCACCTTCACTCTGTTTCCTTAGCTGGGTGAGATGACAGACTGGCTTCATTATAGGTGAATTGGATAATGTTCATTATAGGACGTCACTTAGTTATCCCAACAATATTCCCTGGTTCAAAATCGATGAGTTCAAAAGAATTGGCTCGTGTGCTCAGACTAATCGAGCAGAAAATAATGATGTAGCCCACAGTCTCTGCTGGATTTTATATGTTCTGGTATGATATGTTATGTTTTCTTGAGATTGTATCTATTCACAGTATAACCATAGAACACCACCATCGCTGTAGAGAGAGCCATGGTAGCTAAGAGAGAACCGTAGATTTTGTTTTTCTCTCTCCTTCTTGAACAAGCGTAAGTGCTGATCCATCGCGAAGATGCTGGGTTTGGTGCGTGGATAGTCAGAAACACCACCAGACTCCTTGCAAAGGTAATAGGCCACCCAATCAAGCCTTGCGCTTTGTCAACCGCATCAGGAAAAGCTTGTCATTTTCTCCTTGGACGTTTCAAGTATAACGAGACTTTCTTTGTGTTGTTGCCACTCTCGGGAGCAAAGCTCAGCATCATTGTGAAGTCCCAGTTCTTTAACCAGCTGGTCTGGGCAAGAACCCAATAAAAATATATTGTTAGGGGCAACTACTCTAAGTCTGTTTAGGGCAATCTACGGATTCCTGGCTAGGAGACAGTTTGTGAAGTTCTCTTTAAAGTGATCTGTAGATGGTTTCAATTTGAATGTAATTGTATGTTGCACGCCTAGTCAATAAGATGTCATGGACAGGCCCTTAAGGAGCAAGTTTCGAACGCCATTGGCATCAAGCTCTAAGTGTTTAACCACTGACTGCCGCCTGAGCCCATAAACCCTTTCAATTGCCAGACCCCTTCCCTTTCTAGTCGCTTAGATGGTAAGGTGAAGTTTGGTAATAAGCTAGTTCGACAGATCTGCTTTGGGTTTTTAGTGAACGGTATAATAATTGCATTCTGTAAAGATTTCAGGACTAAACCTGCTCCAACCCCAGGGAAGCATTAGTTGCTTGTCTCAGATTACCTGGGCCAGGAAGTGCGAGTGCAAGTGACTTAAACACTGATGCAGCATATATGTGACCTGCCCTCAGTCAGTTGTTCAAACCACTTGAAGAAGGGTTGCTGTGGGGTTGTTTTATATAATGGAAATCACATTTGAGGGTTGAAATATGCAAGATTCCGAGTATGCCAGTTTTCTGCCTAGACTTTTACGATTTTTGTAAGAATAAAGCAAAGATTTAGACAGATCTGCGTGAATCTTCACATACTGAAACTTAGCCAGGTGAAAAAACAAGTGCTGCATTTTGGTCAGATTTGTCAAATACTTCCAGCGTTATTAGAAATTAAAAAAAAAGGCATTTTACGTGGAAAGTGAGACAAAACCAAAACTCCCAGGCCTCCCAATTTCCTTGAGGTTGATTTTTGTTTTTTGAAAGGAGAATTTTGCATCCTTATAGAACAAAATTGATCACAACGGGGGACACAATTCATTAAATCAAGCTGATCGGGTTTAGTCTGCTCAATATTGGACAGGCTGTTTTTTGGTCCTGAGTGAGTGTTACATAATGCTCCAAACACCTTACTAGGGTTCGGGGAAGTGTTGGGTTAAGAGCGAGTTGTGGAAGTTTATGATTGTGAGGGAGGGGGTAGCAGCTCAGTTGTGGTAGGTGTAATATGCTACCGGCTACCAATTCTTCTCCTATTAATACGACTCGCAAAAGTGTGGGTGACTATAGAGCACATAAACAACTAACTACAGAATAGGTTTCTTTCAACACTGGAGTTAACGTGTTAACACTTTACAACTAAATGTTTTTTTCCAAAATAGCTGTTGACTCTTCACTTGCTTTTGGTATACTGTGTGTTTCAATTATATTAATGGCAGTTATGTGATTAAAATGTGCCTGCACCTGCATGTATTTGCAAATCTGTATTGTAAAATGTAGAAAAACACTTTTAAAGTGAAAATTACCTTCAGGGGTGAAGCATTAGGACACATGCATCCCAAATATGAGTGCTTTCCTTAAATCTGTAATATCCAAATACAGTATTATAGGAGAGTCTGTTTAAATGAGTAATGGTAAGTAGGCTGTAGTCTAAAGTGTCTCTCTGACTAACAAACTACTCTACGGTGAGGTGTCCAGGGTGATTGTGATTGTTGCGCTATTCAAAAGCCACTAACCAGACGTTTGTGTTTGTGCATGAATGTGTCTTCGTTTATATAGTACTCCCAGTGATCCTAATGTTGAATCTCTCCCTCTCTATCTCTTTCGCAGATACTTGGCATGGCCTTTTCCATGACTCTTTTCCAGCAGATTCATAGGACTGGTAAAAAATACGATGCCTGAATCTCCGCAAGGAAACTGTGTTTGTTGCCAGTACAAAGAACATATGAATTGTTGAGCTTTTACCACAAGCAGTCGCCCCTTAGCCCTATTTGTAATACTTAATCATGAGAAAACTGAAATCCCGTCAAACTGGAAACCTTTGTTACAAATCAAAGACACCACCAACCTGAGGGTCTGCATAATTCTAGACAGTCACTCATCATTCATTGGAACCTTCTTCCTACAGGCGGTCACATAATTATGGAACAGGAATTTAATATTATTAAACAGTCATCTAAGGATCTGCAGACCATCACCATCAAAAACACTAGTGTGAAACAGGCAACTGACAGAAAATCAACAAACAGTGCAGTGACCCACCAAACTTACAGTACCGTGATGTCACCAGAGTCCGTCAGCAGAATATTTAGGCATCACAAATCAGCCAATCATCAGCCTACAAAGATTCATCGCCATGAAGCAGGCAACTCCTCATTCTACAGAACATTGCTAATATGCAGCATCTCATCATGTCTTCAGAGCACCGTCACTGAAAGTCAACAACGCCCATCACTAGCCTTCCATTTCTCATTATTGCAAAGTGTATCCAGAACAATTCAGAAAGCATTCAAGGTCAACCACCGGAAGAGCTTCCCTAGTGCTACTTCATTTACCAGTACGCTTGACACCAGTTGAGTGCACCTTTCAATTTGCCAAAGAAAAGAATAAAACACATATTCTTCATATGTCTATGAATTTATCCCCTCTCTGCTAAATGCAGTGCTTCACTTGTTGAATATGCTGTACTTTATAAAAAAGGTAGGCTTTACCTTGTAAGAGCTATTAGGAAGCAATCTTACATAAGACTAAAACTACTTCAGACTGCTTAGTAGTTTGAAGACTTTGGAAACTGCGCCCTTAGGAATGAGACAGCAAGTGGTTTGGGATAGATTGCCTCGAGGAAACTGCAGGTTTTTATACTTTATGGAGTGCTATGTAGTATCAAAGTTATGTAGTATAAGAACTCCATTTCAAACTTTTTATGTTTTGTTTTTCATATTACTTATGTACTAAAGAAACCACTGTTTGCTCTTTAAATGACACCAGGACATCTTTTTAGTGTATAATAGGAAATAATGTTAAAGTTAACTTTCAGGGTATGTTGAAAACTGGTTTTGCTCTGTAGGAAGGCTAAGTTAAGCTGACTGAGTTGTTTTCTGACAAATGTTTAATTTAGTTTTTAGTTTTTTGGGATCTTGGTGTAACACGTTCTTTAATTGACTCTAGAATTGCATACCTTTTTTTTAAAGAAATATAATTTAAAATTGTTCATGATTTGTTGAACTGGCCTACAAGTTTAAACTAACTGTAAGTATTTGCAAAAGCAACAACTGCGTTTGGAGCAGAATATCAACGTAGTTAATTTTTTTGTTTTTTAATACGTATATAGAAAAGCGGTCACTTTGGAGAAAATGAGACAAGGAACAGTATTTTCATGGATTGTGTTCTCCTCGTTTTTCACATGTTACAGTTACACCTCATACGTAAAGACCATCTTGATTTAGCCCATCGGGTGGTTGTTATACTTCATACTAAAATCAGCTATTTTGGTTTATTCAGCCAGATAGATGTTATCAATTAGATACATTAGCCACTAGTAGGAAGAACATGACCGCAGCACATTGTTCATATAGATATGATAGCAATGAAAACGACACGTCTTGATTTCAGTATCTGTCTAGCTTTGTATTAACTGGAACTAGTCAGAACTGTAATTGGCTAATTTACAGTATAAAATGTGCTGATAATCCAGAGGCAAGAACTGCATCTTTTCCCACTTTTTGTTTGAATTATTGGATGAAGTATGCATTGTTCTTTTTCTAATACATTACAGAATCACTTGTTGAAAGCTGAATTTCTGGGCTAGAGAAATGAAACACTTTAATGCAGAACAGGACCTATTGCCAGATAACTTATAAGAATTATTTGAAATTCTTGCACATACTGATTCATTTTTAGGAAACAAATCAAACCTATAAAGTGTACTGCAAGATTTTTCCCAGTCCATGGCATTTCGACAAACATTCCCGCTAGGACACTTAAACATAAACCTCTGGTTTATTTGCTGCTCCTCTCATCAGGCCCACAGTTCCCTTTGTGGCATGGGCTATTCTTACATTTTTCTGCTTTACTTTGGAAAGCATGAATGAACATAAACCACATTGTTACTACTGAAAAAAGTCTTGCTCTTCTTCAAACTGGTTAAAGTACTGTTAAATGTTACATGGAACTGGGGGTTCCAGTTCTGTAGTGTTAGACAGGAGTGGAGAGGTAACTGAGCAGCCGTGTTAATGATGTGTGTGCTAAGAAGGCCATAAATGGCTATTGTCTTCTAATTGTTTTCTAGATGAATGAATTATGATCTTGATGCCTTTATTTTCTTCCGGTTCAGTCACTAAATGAAAGAATATTTACCTTTTTTTTAAATGCCCTCAAACCTGCAGCCTTATTTATATAGTGCAGCCAGTCCCCATTCTAATAAGTACAACTCTGCTGGTGTTGAGAATGGCACTGATCTTTGAGAATTGAGCTGTATTTTCAGTCTCTATTTCAGTGGGCTAATGTCTGTGTGGCTAAAGACCACCCTCACGCACTAAGATATTGTGTCATTTAGGGTAGTATATATGGAGAGATCAAACACTGCTGGAGAATACTGTCTGAAACACCATTTTATTTCCAGAGTGGACTGTATTCCATTTGATGCACAAGGTGGGAACTCTTTCTCTGACACTACCAGTGGTGAACGTGTTATTTGGCTACACAGGGGGCTAAGATGTCTGCAGTGTTAATCAAGCATCTTTCAAGGGCTTTACCCTCTTACTAGTACATGGGAATGCTTCAATCTGCAGCATATGCCATAACAGGTCATAAATTATCAATTACATCAAGGGTTCTAAAAAGTTACACATTTCTGCTACTGTGATAAACACCTTTACACTGTGTTCAGATTGAATTCCCTATGTGAAGTGTTCACTGAGTAAATGGTTTCCCTTTGTGAAGTGTTCACAGAGTGAAGCTGGTAGAAGATACATTTAGAAGTAGGGGTTGCCTTTAGGAGCTTGCACTAATCATCATTTGCAGTTCACATTTATCATGGGCTTAATGGATGCATTTGATGGGCACCCCTCTCTACTTCTATTCACTCAATGCTAAAAAGAGAAAGTTTTGTGAAAAAGGAGAGAAATGTGTCTGTTACTTTCTGTACAATGACAATGTATGTGTGCTGTTATATAAACTTAAATTGATGCTGAAGATGAAACCATAGGGCAAAAAAGGCATCGATCAATATTGTTGATATTTCGAGGTAATTTTAAAGTTGTGTTGATGGGGTTAAGGATGTATTTGATGTGATCACCATGGTGCTGCAGAATAAAATTGCTGAACAAGCATTGTTACCTCCACATACAGTGTTTATGAAACATTCGTAATTCATGAATATTTATTCAGCAAATAACATTTCTTCTGCAAATTGATTGTATCAAAGGTGCAACACTTGAGTTCAAGTTTAGTTTCTTTTTCAGTAAGAATCATAACCACCTCTCATTCATGTTTTCTTTTACACCTTTTGGTGGTTCGGTAGTACTGGTTTCCTATAGGTGTGGCAAGAATTGGGACCACAAGTGCCTGAGCTCCATTTATATTGCAAATTCTGCATGCAGAGTGGGAGCTTTGGTACTTACACATTTGCTGCTACAAACTATATGTATCAAAACTTCCAAAAGAGGTCAGCTTGTTTTATTTTCTTTCTTTTATATTTATTTATGAATATGACCCACCATCACGTGTCATTCATTTTGTCTTTTTAAACATTTTGATTAGTTTTCTCATATACTGAAAATCGTGAAATGTTATTAGTTTGTGTTATACCATTAAAATAAGCACAAAGTGGTACCTGTTCTATTTTAAAGTCTTTCATGGATGTTTTTTTTGTAAAATTGCTTATGTATATTAGTTAATCTGAAATAAAATTCACGATGAGGGAAAGTAAAAATAACTGGGAGGTTGGAAGAGCATGGGTAGAAGATTTACTTCTGTAGAATGCTTCATTAAACTTTGCAAGAGTGATTACAAACTGTGTATTACAATGACACCTATAAATCTTGTAAATGCATTAACAGTAGCATTAAATAATAAATGCAGCTATAGTAAAAAACTAGATTAAGCTGCCTGTGGAAGGAGTCTGGATACCTTCTGTGCATATTGCTGATTTTCCAGCTGCATATTTTAATTAAGAATAACCACTTTATCACATAGGCAGTATTATTGGGTGATGCAGTTGACTACATATAACAATTCATTAACACAATAGCGTATAAAGGAATGGCACAAAAAAGCAAAGCCAGCAATATGTTATATTATTACTGTATAGAGAATTGACAGTTCATTGTACAAAGTCTCTTTTTCCAGTTATTGTTTATTTTCATACTATCTAGCATGTTTCAAATAAAAAGATACTTATTACATCGGTTTTAATACTTTGCAAATATTGATTTGTATTTGTGTATCCTGCTAGCCCAGTTTGGGAGCATCAAACAGTTGCAAGACTTCACTGCCACATGTTAGAACTGTGGATGTAGTAAGTCCGTTCATTGTGTAAGGAAGCTGAAGATGGAAAAAAGCAAATCTTTCAAATTATAATTAAAGCCACTCCAAGTATGTGTCTCTGAATTTAGAATGCTCATTTTACTTGCAAGTTACAATGCAGTTCTTCTTTTATTTACTATATGTTGGTACATTCTAGTTAATTTTGAAGCAGCCACAGACCTTTTTTGCAGTAAAGATACAAAATATTTATCAATAAAACAGTAATTGGTGTACTTCTAGTCTTTGTGCTAGGTTTTTGCACAACTGCGTCCTATTCAAACTTTCTTTTGGTATCAAGAAATGGCAAGAAATGGCGGCTTTGTTTTTTTTTTATCATGTTGACTCACCACTCCAGTTTTCATTCTCAGCGCTAAAGGTTATGGCAGAGGTGTGAGAAGTTGGCTTGGTATATGCTGTCCACTAGTTAAAGTGGGCACCTTGCACCAGTCCAAACAACCCTTATTGATGATTAGGTTAAAGACAACCTTTAATGAAAGCTATCCTAGTGGCAGCTATGGAGAGCAGCCTTCAGGCTAAGTCTCGAAGGAATGTAAAGCAGCTTGGTTTACCAGATTATAACCTCCTGAATGACCAAATGAAAGGAGAACCACACAAGGAATATATAACATATGTATTTATTACTAAACACTCTCTACTAACCTCTTGATGAGATTAGAGAGCAAGGCACAGAATATTAAAGCACTAGAACGACAGTAAATAGTAGGGGTGGGCGGAATTTGCGGAATCGCGTTACGCAAATCTCCGCGAAACGGTAAAAAATCTCCGCGAACACGCAGAAATTACGCGAACACGCGGAATTGCTTGTTCGCGATACTTTTTTCCTGTTCGCGATCACTGTTTGCATGCTCGGGGTGATATATCTCGCGAACACGCATATTGAGAACGCGAACAAGCAAAAAATTTCGCAAAGTCGCGGAACGCAGATTTTAGGCAATTTCGCGTTCTCCGCGGAACGCAAAATTACCCAAATTCCGCAAATTCCGCGAACGGAACGGAATTTACCGCCCAGGCCTAGTAAATAGCACAATACACAGTGGGCCCCAGGGGGAGACCAAGCCATATACTAAGAAAGTGGTATAACAACCACGACTTGACTAGACACAGTGCCTAGAGCACGTAGAATTGCTGGGACCCCAAGGAACCACCCAAGGTAGTGACACAGGGGACCCGCAGAGGACGGGTGCAGTGTGAGAACCCAGATGCGAGCTCTGTACAACTCTATGGGAAAGTCACGTTGGAATTTTAAAGATTAAGGACACTTAGGAGAGGACTTCAAGCAAACCCTTTGGAACATAGAAGTTTCTAAGGCCAGCACCCTTGAGAGTACCGAGGTACCCGTGCTACCTATCCCAGAGGAGCCGGTGCATAGGGGTCAAGTGGTGTCGGAAACACTCGTTGATTTCAATGGCGTTATGCGAAGAAGTGTTGCTGCCGGAAAGCTGGGAAGTGTCTGGTGTGATCCAAGCCTGAATTGGAGCGGAGAAGAACCTGACAGCAGAGGGGACAGAGTCTGGGTCACTTCACAGTGACCAGGGGCACGATAGACGAATGCCCACTGATGTCGGGTGTTTCAGGTGAGAAGAGGGGAAGCTTGACTCTGCAACCACGGGGACCAGGAGACGTTGAGGATGACCAAAGTCCGGAGGTGAGCTGTCCCACGAAGGATGTCGAGTGCTGAGGGGTCCGTGTCCGGATTGAACACCCAATAAGCCTTGGCAACTGCAACCCACGAGGTCAGTGGAAAGATGCATCGGTGAGGACCAGCAAGGTCTTGGGGACTCTCCAAGCTATGGAGAGTCAGGGCCCGTCTGGAGCAACCAGGAAAGCCCACGGAAAGTCAAAGTTACCTTCACAGTGACCCACAGGTCGATGGACCAGGGATCGCGAACGGACCTCGAGCTGAATCACAAAATACCAGCCCACAGAACACTCATGAAGTGTAAACCGGAAATCTTCAGTGGAAATACTCCTCGGGGTCAGGACTACAAGTAGCCCAAAGCACAGCCTCAGGGGTCACCAAAAAACATGTGCTGCTGCAAATGAACGCAGTGCACAGGGGTTTCGGGTTGCACGGTCCCCACGAGGGATACAGGCCTCAGAATTGCTGAGAGCACAGATCAACCTCAGTGACTTCCGGGACCCACTTCCTGTGTTGCATAAATCTTCGGAGTCCACAGGAGCTTTGAAGATGTAAACCGTTCAGATGCTTTTCAGGTGCCTGCCTTGCAGGGGAGTAACTCCTTTACTCCAAGGGAGATTCTTCAGTCATCCAGCGTCGTGAAGATTCTTGAAGTACTTGGTTTCTGTAGCAGAGTTTAGTCCAGGTAAAATCTAAAGTCCTGTAGTCAGGGGTTCCTGCATTATACCCAAGGAAGGGGTGGGACAAACTCTGGGGACCCACCTATGGGAGGGTCGGGACAGAGGGGTGGCTACACCTATGTCCTTTGTCCAGTTTCGCACCAGAGCAGAAGCAAATGGCTCCTGCAACCGGTTTGAGCTGGACTATGCACAGGGACACCAAATGTGCCCCCAGTGCAGACATCAAAGCACTCTGAGTACACCCACCCAGCCCCAATACACTAAAGCCTGTCTGGGAGGTGGTCACACTTCCCTGTAAAAGGAAACCTTTTGTCCTGCCTTCCCCTGCCAGAGTTTCGTCCAGCAGCAGGAGGGCAGACTCGTGTCTGTGGCTGGCAGCATCCATTTTGTGATGCCAGGTTCTGTTGAGCTGGTTTCGGGTGTACCGGTGTTGTCATATTTCTCCCTCTAGGAGGGTGGTATCATACCTCCCACACCAGTTACTGGTGTGGAGGTATGATTCCAAGGTGTTTGACACCAAACATGACATGTTTCGATGCAGCTGTTTTAAAGTTAGCATTTACCGCAAGGTTATAATGCACTTAAGTATATATGGTTGGCTGCATCACAAACAACACCGGAATAGAGGTTCCAAAGGCTGCAGAGGGGCTCTGCTCATGCAAGAGCACCCTCTCACATAAAACCCAGCACCCTGCATTCAGGATCGATAAGGCCTGCCTTAGGGGTGACTGATAGGTTTATATGTGCAGTGATATGGAGAAGATATAGTGAACTTATATCTAAGTAAGGGGTGCATGCACCACCTTACACAGGCTGCTGTAGCAGACCTGTGGTGTCATTTTGAATGGTCTCCCAGGAGTGGCATAATACATGCTGCATCCCCCGAGAGGCCTCTGGAGTACCTATGCCCTGGGTATATAGTATACCATATACCAGGGACTTATAAGGGTACCCCGAAATCCAATCTGGAGTGTACCTAAAGTACTTGCAATCATTTTAGAGGAGAAAGCTGCTAGGCTGGGGTCCTGGATAGCAGGATCCTAGCTAGACTAAGTTGAAAACAGTGAAACATCTTTAAATAGTGAGGGTAACTATAAGAAGCAGATCCTACTCTCCTACACAACCCCAAACGTAAGGACATTAAACTAACCTTGACCAGTTGAGTCTTCATGTTCTAAGTGGAACTATCTGGAGGGTCCATCTGCATTTGCATAGTTACTCCCAGGTCTATGTTCCACTGTATAGTCCATCCCCTGTAGGGAAAGGGACCACCTCAAAAGTTTGGGGTTTTCACCCTTCATCTGTTTTAGCCATAAGAGGGACTTATGGTCTGTCTGAACAATGAAGTGAGTGCCAAACAAGTATGGCCTCAGCTTCTTCAGAGCCCAAACCACAGCAAAGGCCTCCCTCTCAATAGCTGGCCAACGTTTCTCTCTGGGGGTCAGCCTTCTGCTAATAAAAGCTACGGGCTGATCCTCACCCTCATCATTCAATTGTGATAACACAGCCCCTACCCCAAACTCAGATGCATCTGTTTGGACAATGAATTGTTTGGAATAGTCAGATCTTTGCAGAATGGGAGCAGTGCACATGGCCTGCTTCAGGTCATCAAATGCCTTTTGACCGCTAACAGTCCACTGAACTTTCTTTGGCATTCTCTTGGAAGTTAAGTCATTCAAAGGGGTCACTATGGATCCATAACCTTTGACAAACCTCCTGTAGTACCCAGTCAGGCCCAAGAAAGCTCTGACCTGAGTCTGGGTGGTTGGAGCAACCCAGTCCATGATGGTCTGGATTTTGCTCTGCAATGGTTGAACCTGGCCTCCACCCACAAGGTGGCCCAGATATACAACCTGACTCTGCCCTATCTGGCACTTGGTGGCCATGATAGTGAGGCCTGCTTTCTGCAGGGCCTCCAAAACATTTCTCAGGTGGACCAGGTGATCCTCCCAGGTGGAGCTAAAAACAGCAATATCATCAAGATAAGCTGCACTGTATACTTCCAGGCCTGTAAGGACTTTATTCACCAACCTTTGAAAAGTAGCAGGTGCATTCTTCAAACCAAAGTGCATCACCACAAATTGGTAGTGCCCACTAGGGGTGGAAAATGCAGTTTTTAGCTTTGCATTCTCAGCTAGTCTGAATTGCCAGTAGCCAGCTGTTAGGTCAAATGTGCTCAGAAACTTGGCTGGAGCCAAAGGATCTATAAGCTCATCTGCCCTAGGGATTGGATGGGCATCAGTCCTAGTGACTGCGTTGAAACCCTGTAGTCAACACAAAACCTCATCTCTCTCTTGCCATTCTATTTGTGAGGTTTATGTACTAAGACTACTGGAGAAGCCCAAGGGCTATCTGAGAGTTCAATAACTCCCAAATTCAACATCTTCTGGACTTCAGTCCTGATGCAGTCCCTGACATGGTTAAGTTGCCTGTAAATCTTATTTTTAACAGGCAGACTGTCCCCAGTGTCCACTTCATGAGTGCACCAGGTAGTCTGACTTGGAGTCAGTGAGAACATATGTCTAAACTGATTGAGAACGTTTCTGCAATCAGTTTGATGCTGGACAGTAAGGCTGCCTGCCAAGGCTACACCATCAACTGAACCATAATCAGGCTTCTGTGAGAGCAGGTCAGGGAGTGGATCACTCTCTTCCTCCTGTCCCTCATCAGTAGCCATGAGCTAGCCCATGTCAGCCCTGTCAACATATGGTTTGAACCTGTTGACATGGAGCACCCTATGGGGGCTCCTGGGAGTTCCAAGGTCCACTAGGTAGGTAACCTCTCCCTCTTGGGCAATTATTGTATGTGGGCCACTGCACTTGTCTTGGAGGGCTGCTGGGGCCACAGGCTCCAACACCCATACTTTCTGCCCTGGCTGGTAAACAGTCAGCACAACCTTTTGGTCATGCCAGGCCTTTTGCAATTCCTGGCTAGCCTCAAGGTTTTTAGTTGCCTTCTTCATGTACTCAGACATCCTGGAGCGGAGACCAAGTAATCCACAATATCCTGTTTAGGGGGTGTGAGAGGTAACTTCCATCCCTCCTTCACTAGACACAATGGACCCCTAACTGGATGTCCCAACAGAAGTTCAAAAGGGCTGTTACCAACCCCCTTCTGAGGAACCTCTCTGTAGGCAAAGAGAAGGCAGGGCAAAAGTATGTCCCATCTGCGCCTAAGCTTTTGTAGTAGACATTTAATCATACCCTTGAGGGTTTTGTTGAACCTTTCAACTAACCCATTGCATTGTGGGTGATAAGGGGTGGTAAATTTGTAATTTACTCCACACTCCTTCCACATAGCAGTCAAGTAACTCGACATGAAGTTTGCATCTCTCTTTGATACTACCTCCTTATGAAAACCCACCCTGGAAAAGATTCCCAGGAGGACACTTGCCACCACAGGTGCTGTGGTAGTTCTAAGGGGAATTGCCTCTGGATACATAGTGGCATGGTCCACCACCACCAGTATATATCCGTGCCCAGATGCAGTTTGAGGATCCATGGGACCAACTATATCAATCCCAACCCTCTCAAAGGGAACCCCCACCACAGGTAGTGGTATAAGGGGGGCCTTTGTAGTACCTCCTGCCACTGGCTTGCAGGTGACACAGGAGCGACAAAACTCTTTGGTGTCTTCAGACATGTGAGGCCAATGAAAGTGAGGGACAATTCTGTCCCAAGTCTTGTTTTGGCCTAGGTGACCTGCTAAGGGGATGTCATGTGCTAGTGTCAAAAGGAAGCCCCTAAACGTCAGAGGTATAACCACCATCTTGGTGGCACCAGGCTTGGGGTCTCTACTCCGAGTAAAAAGGAGTCCATCATCCCAGTAGATCCTATGGGACCCACTAGCACACCCAGCAGCCTCATTAGCAGGTTGCTGTCTGAGGGGGTCAAGAGAGGGGCAGCTTAGCTGCTCCTGGCTCAGATCTGCCCTGGAAGGGCCCCTTGTCCCCAAGAACTCAACCTGATCAGGTTCAAGCTCCTCTGGGACAGTTCCTTCTTCAGGACTAAGATCAGCTCCCTCAAGAGACTGGTCTGAATTCTGAGTCGGGGGGAAGACATTGCCTTACTCCTACTGCTCCTTTTCTTGGAAGGCACCTGATCCATTTTTCCAGGATCCAAGGCCTGTTCAGTGGATGACATTTGTGCCTGTGACCTAGTCATAGCAAACACATCTGCAGGGATTCCCAACATTTCTGCATGAGTCCTGAGTTCCACTTCAGCCCAAGCTGAAGTTTCTAAATCATTGCCCAACAAGCATTCAACAGGGAGGTCTGCACTTACCACAACCTTCTTAGGGCCAGTTACCCCTCCCCAGGTGAAATTAACAACTGCCAAAGAATGGTCTGTCCTGACATTACTAGCATTTGTCACTTGGTACATCTCAACAAGTATGATTTGCTCAGGGGTCATAAGATCTTTTGTCACCATTGTGACACTTGCTCCTGTGTCCCTGAATGCCAAGGCCTCCTTTCCATCTATCAAAGGCTGTTGTCTGTATTTGCTCAGATTACTGGGACTGACAAAGAGGCCATATCCATGCCTCCATCACAGATCAATACAGCCTGAGTTTGAACTCTGACTAGGCCAGAATCCACCTCAGATCCCAGGGTTAACCCTACTACACCCTTATTCTGAGTACCACCACTTGGAGCTGAACTAGGGGGAACAGTTGCCTTAGGGGCAATGGTGGCTGGAGTTGAGTCCTTGGACTTGTTACAATCACTTGTCCAATGGGTGGGTCTTCTGTTTACAGATTTGACACCATGGTTTTTTCTTGCCTTTTCCCTTGTTGGATTGTGACTCCCCACCAGATGCAGATTTTTGGGGCCCTTGAGAAGACTTCTGGTCATTACCCTTCTCCCCACCCTTATCAGAGTTTTTAGACTCTTGCTTCTTGGAGTCACCACCTTGGTTCTGAACCTTCTGCCTCACTCTGGTTCTGACCCATTTGTCTGCCTTCTGGCCCAGTTCTTTGGGAGAGGTCAGATCAGAGTCCACCAGGTACTGATGCAACAACTGATTTTGACAATTAAGGATCTGCTCCCTCCTAATTAAATTGTACAATCCTTTAAAATCACACACTTTACTGCCAAGTAACCAGCCTTCCAGAGCCTTAGTAGCACAATCTACAAAGTCAACCCAGTCCTGAGTCTGTGCCTTTTGGGTATCTCTGAACTTAATCCTGTTTTGTTCAGTGGTTAAGCTAAACCCAACAATTAGAGCACTCTTCAAGACTTTGTAATTATCAGCATCCTCTTCTCTAACAGTGAGGAGCTTGTCTCTACCTTTGTCTGCAAAGGAGAGCCACGAGATTGCTGCCCCCTGCTCCTGAGGGGCCCTCTGTACTTTACAGGCCCTCTGCAGTGCAGTTATCCATTTGTGGATGTCATCTCCACTCTGGTAGATAGGGACAATCTTGTTTGGGTTCCTATGGCCATGAGTATGTTCTCTACCTCTAGGGACACTGTTGCTGCCACCATGCGGCTCTAGCCCCAACTTATTGGAAGCTCTCCGAAGCTCCAGGGATTCCCTATCTAAAGCCAATTGTGCTCTTGTGATCCTGAGCTTAGCTCTCTCAAACTCAAGCAGTTGGCACTTCTCATAAGAAGACTCCCTTTTATGAGAAGCAGATGTCCTATGAGAAACAGATGTCCCTATAGAAGTACCAGGATAATTAGATTCCTGAGAAGGAGATCTTGATATTCTTGGTAAACTGTTAACCCTTCCAGGTGGGGTAAAGAGAGGGCCACTGAGGCCTTCTCCCTCACTTTCAGGATGAATAGGATTGTCCAGGTTAGAATCATTTTGATCCTCCTTGCCAGCATAAGAGTCCAGAGCATAGAAGTTTTCATTTCCTGGCCTTTCCTCCTGTGCTGTCCCACCCAACTTGCCTGCTTCATCAGACCCTTGGGTCTTTCTGAGGTCATCTACAAGCAAAGCCTCTATGAGGCGTTGAGTGACTGGGTTTCTCCCTGTCTTTAGTTTCCTAGATGTACAAATGGTTCTCAATTCTTGGATTGAGAGATGGTCATACTTAGTTAACAAGGAGCCACTGGCCTCTGGCCTAGAAGACATACTAGTGTTATGTGGTGTAGGCACATACCAAACCTAGTGGGAGCTACTAAACTCTCTTGAGTTGTAGAAAGGGGGTCCTAGACCCTGGACTTACCCAACTCTAAGTTCAGTAGAACTTACTTTATTCTAGTCTTGATTTATATGTACCTAGTACCTTCAGTGGTTTTCAGTTAGTCACCCAATGAGATTATCTGGTAAAACAATATCAAGCTTGAATCCCAACCGCTGCACACCAATATGAGATGTTGGCCTGGTATAGGCAGTCCACTAGTTAAAGTGGGCACCTTGCACCAGTCCAAACGACCCTAATTGATGATTAGGTTAAAGAGAACCTTTATTGAAAGCTATCCTAGTGGTAGCTATGTAGAGCAGCCTTCAGGCTAAGTCTCAAAGGAATGTAAAGCACCTTGGTTTACCAGATTATAACCTCCTGAATGACCAAATGAAAGGAGAATCACACAAGGAATATATAAAATATATGTGTTTATTACTAAACACGCTCTACTAACCTCTTGATGAGATTAGAGAACAAGGCACACAATATTAAAGCACTAGAACGACAGTAAATAGCACAATACACTGTGGGCCCCAGGGGGAGGCCAAACCTCTAAGAAAGTGGTATAACAGCCACGACTTGACTAGACACAGTGCCTAGAGCACGTAGAATCGCTGGGACCCCAAGAAACCACCCAAGGTAGTGACACAGGACCCACGGAGGACAGGTGCAGTGTGAGAACACAGACGCGAGCTCCGTACAACTCTATGGGAAAGTCACGGTTGGAATTTTATAGGTTAAGGACATTTAGGAGAGGACTTCAAGCAAACCCTTTAGAACATAGAAGGTTCTAAGGCCAGCACCCTTGAGAGTAACAAGGCACCCGTGTTACCTATCCCAGAGGAGCCAGGTGCTTAGGGGTCAAGTGGTGTCGGAAACACTCGTTGATTTCAATGGCGTGATGCGAAGAAGTGCTGCTGCCGGGAAGATGAGAAGTGTCCGGTGTGATCCAAGCCTGGATCGGAGCTGAGAAGCACCTGACAGCAGAGGGGACAGAGTCTGGGTCACTTCACAGTGACTAGGGACACGATAGATGAATGCCCACCGATGTCGGGTGTTTCAGGTGAGAAGAGGTGAAGGTTGACTGCCACGGAGACTAGGAAGGGTCGGTGATGACCACAGTCTGTGAGAAGAGGTGAAGCTGGACTCTGCAGCCACAGGGCCCAGGAGATGTCAATGACAACCAAAGTCCGGAGGTGAGCTGTCCCGCGAAGGATGTCGAGTGCTGGGAGGGGAGAGGGGGGGGGGGCGTGGGGGGGAAGGTCAGTGTCCTGATTGAACACCAACAAGCCTTGGCAACTGCAACCCACACGGTCAGAGGAAAGATGCTTCAGTGAGGACCAGCAAGGTCCTGGGGACTCTCCAAGCTATGGAGAGTCAGGGTCTGTCTGGAGCAACCAGGAAAGCCCACAGAAAGTCAAAGTTACCTTCACAGGGACCCACAGGTTGACGGACCAGGGATCGCGAAGGGACCTCGAGGGATACAGGCCTCAAAATTGCAGAGAGCACAGATCAACCTCAGTGACTTCCGGGACCCACTTCCTGTGTTGCATAAATCTTCGGAGTCCACAGGAGCTTTGAAGATGTAAACCGGTCAGATGCGTTTCAGGTGCCTGTCTTGCAGGGGAGTAACTCCTTTACTCCAAGGGGATTCTTCAGTCATCCAGTGTCGTGCAGATTGTTGAAGTGCTTGGTTTCTGTAGCAGAGTTTAGTCCAGGTAAAATCTAAAGTCCTGTAGTCAGGGGTTCCTACTTTATACCCACGGAAGGGGTGGGACAAACTCTGGGGACCCACCTATGGGAGGGACAGGACAGAGTGGTGGCTACACCCATGTCCTTTGTCCAGTTTCGCGCCAGAGCAGGAGCAAATAGCTCCTGCAACCGGTTTGAGCTGGACTATGCACAGGGACACCAAGTGAGCCCCCAGTGCAGACATCAAAGCACTCTCAGAGTGCACCCACCTAGCCCCAATACACTAAAACCTGTCTGGGAGGTGGTCACACCTCCCTGTGACAGGAAACCTATTGTCCAGCCTTCCCCTGCTGGAGTTTCATCCAGCAGCAGGAGGGCAGATTCATGTCTGTGGCTGGCAGCATCCATTTTGTGATGCCAGGTTCTGTTAAGCTGGTACCGGGTGTACCGATATTGTCATAATTCTCCCTCTAAGGGGGTGAAATCATACCTCCCACACCAGTTACTGGTGTGGAGGTATGATTCCAAGGTGTTTGACACCAAACACGACATGTTTCCGTGCAGCTGTTGTAAAGTTAGCATTTACCACGAGGTTATAATGCACTTAAGTATATATGGTTGGCTGCATCACAAACAACCCCGGAATAGAGGTTCCGAAGGCTGCAGAGGTGCTCTGCTCATACAGGAGGCACCCTCTCACATAAAACCCAGCACCCTGCCTTCAGGATTGATAAGGGTTGCAATAGGGGTGACTGATAGGCTTATATCTGCAGTGATATGGAATAGATATAGTGAACCTATATCTAAGTAAGGGGTGCATGCACCACCTTACACAGGCTGCTGTAGCAGACCTGTGGTGTCATTTTGAATGGTCTCCCAGGGGTGGCATAATACATGCTGCAGCCCCTGAGAGTCCACTGGGGTACCTATGCCCTGGTTACATAGTATACCATATACTAGGGACTTATAAGGGTATCCCGGAATCCAATCTGGAGTGTTCCGAAAGTACATGCAATCAATTTATTGGAGAACGCAGCTAGGCCGGGGTACTGGATAGCAGGATCCCAGCCAGACTAGGTCGAAAACAGTGAAACATCAGCAAAAAGTGGGGATAACTATAAGAAGCAGATCCTACTCTCCTACAAGAGATCTTCAATCTGTGGGACGGGCCCCGGAGGGGTGGCCTCAATTGACCACCAGTGGGGATGCTAGACTCTGGCCCAGAGGAGCCTTTTTTAGGCCCCTGGAGAACAGAGACAAATACTGTGCTGAATAGGACATTTTGCTCTTTAGTGAAGGAGCAAGTGGCACTGAGACACTGTAATGGGCCACCAGAAACTTCTTTTGTCAATCATGTATGTGTCAAAGTCAGTGCTTCAAATAACCATCAAAGTCTTTCCGCCCTGTTTCTGATAAAGGATCACATTGTGGACACTTTTAGAGAGATCTGGCTGCCACTAGAATATTGACAATCAGATATTTGATTGTATTTTTAAAAGGGATAGCTGAGTATAGCTGTAGTGTTTGGCATCTTAAATATGGTGAGAGCTGCTAATTTTATAAAATAATTGTGAACAAGTATGTTTGGGATTCTGATGGTCAATATTCATGTTATTTTTACATGGGGGAGGGGTGCAGCCTTAAAAAAGTTTGAAAACCATTGAGTTCTGGCAGGAGTTGACACAACATAATTTATATGGTTTTTGAATGGGTTGCACTCCATTTGTGGAAGGGAACTGAAATGACCCTGAGCTACGACACTCTATAACAACCACCATGTTCCAGGGCACCTATTTTTGCAAAGTACTTACTTTTCCTACTATGGCATTTTTTACTACGGTTATGCCAATTGGCAAAAATGTTCTCTTGCGAACTGCCCGTAATTCTTGAGAATACCAATACTACATATAGTTGCAAAGTTTTCTACATGTGGCTTTTCGTGTTTAAATTGGGGATTTGCATCCCTTTTTCAGTTGTTAATAAATAAAAAGGTAGCCAACATACATCCAATTTGGAGCTGTGGGGACAACAATTATCAGGGTAACTTGCGAGAAAATTGCACACCCACTTTCAGCACTATTTAACAGTGCTGACAAAATATTGCAAGATACGTGGAAAAGCTACGCGAACGTGTACACGTAAGAAAAGAAGGAAACCCCCTAGACTATAGGTAGCCAGTAATTAGGACCTATGCGAGACTTTACACGTGGGATAAACCTATACAATATTATTGCACTGCACATAGTGTAAATAAAAAATGTATTGCGCTGCTTGAAATTGGATGCAATGGAAGGTTCATGTATCTAAATTACGATAAACCACCTTCAGATGACCCGGATGTATACTATGCATGGGACAATTGGTTCTGTGGGTTTTTTGTGTGGCCTGTATGAAGATCCATCCTTTGAGTGTTAGGCCTACGCCTGTGACAGGTGCCTATTTGGCTTGACTTGGGGGTTGCTCTCTGTGACTAGATTCAATAGAAGTATAAGAAATGAGAATCTCATTGCACCCTCAAGTAGATCATGCTACTTTTACCAATCGTTTTGAGTTGATTGACATTACGAAGAGGGCGGGTACACACCACTGACCAAAATGCACTTTTTGAAGCTGTGTTTTTAAATGTTAAAAACATGCTTCTGTTCATAAGCAGTGTGGAATACGTAGTAACATATGCCAACCTTGACATTGCCAGTATTCTAAAAGAACAGCAGCAGAGATTTCAATGGCAGCGGGCTTTAATGTTAAAAATGTGCCGTGGATAAAGAAGCAGCTGCAAAGCATTACATGGTGATAACATCCTAAAGCCACGACTCATTGAAGAAGCCTTGCACATGGCAGACGGCTGTGTAAAAGCCATCAATCTGTTCTGTATGGTGACCTTGAAGTGCTGATGGCTACAAGCCTGCAGTGCGAATCGCGACAAATCAGTTAGTGCATTAGTTTGAACAGCCATATCGTGAAAATGGCTGCATGCAACCAGTCCTGTGCAATGGCAGTGGTTGAGCAAGCCTTAAAACTAAGTAGGATGATTATATAGTTAATTAGGTAAAAGGTATTCTACAACGCAAGCCCAACGTTATGTAAATATCACATTCAAGGCCTATTTGCTTCATCGTACACACAAAAATGACATGTGCTGCGTTAAGTGCCCTACTGTGATATTACCCAAAACAGACTATTTTGCTTATCTTATAAACTGCTGTTTTTAGGTCTCCACTAAAGACCGCTTTAGCTGCCTGTTGGAGACCTATTGTTTCCAAAACATTAGATATGCATAGAGTGAGCTTTGGACCAGCCCCTGGCTCATAACTGGATGGCTTTGTTATCTATCTCACTTCTCTGCTCTTACTCTGTCTTGATTTGATTTGATAGCTTTCCGCTCTGTTCTCGTGTTTGTCCCTGCCAGGAGCGTTTCAGTCTTGCAGTGTTTGGATTGGTTGAAACATTATTCCACTGCTAACTTCATCAGCATGTGAGTAGTGGCGTAGCTAGAACTTGTGGCGCCCGGGGCTATCCCTCAGATTGCTGCCCCTGGAGGGGGGGGGGGGGGGGGTGCTGGGGAAAAAGGACGGCGAGCACTTGAAAGAGGTCCGAGAGACACGTAGTATTGCCGCTAATAGTTCCCTCGATCATGCAAGTTACATGCACATACATGACGCGGTCCAAGGCTACACAGTTGAATACACCGGTGACTGGTAGTACAAAAGAGAACACACAGACTGCATGGTCCATCAGGGGGCTCAGAAAAACCGCATGTGCCATCCATCAGAGAGCTGTGTGAACAATTACCTGGTAATCCCCTCAGCACAATGCAAACATGCACATACATGACACTGTTCAGGGATCCATCATCTACAACTGACATTAAATGACCATACATCATGGTCCCCCCATTAAAGCAGTGGGGCCCTGCACAAACGTGATGTTCTCTGGGGACCCAAAACCAACTTAACAGTGTCGAAGCCTGTGATTCTTTATCTTTCAAAAACAGCAAATTAAATATTCACAGGGAATAACTCACTGTGTGCCCTTAGAACTAAACGCAGCACAAAGGGGTCACTCAGCTCCACCTTGCCAACACAGACCGGATACAAAGCCCACTCTGGTGTCCCAAAGGCAACAACCAGGGGTCGCGCCCTGTCATTACTTCTAAGGAGCAGCAACCAACTCCCTGGGAATGAAAAGACGTGTGCTCCTGGGACCCAAAACCAGCTTGTAATAGTGCATCTCTCCTTCATAGCAGCCTCAGAACACACATGGTGCACAGCCTGCCCGGGGGCCCAAAGCTAAAAAATAGGGAGGGGCGACACATTATCATCACAATCCTTAAACACAGCTGTAGGGTCCATGGGAACATGTTCAACTCTATCCAAGGCCCGGGACAAACTGCTCCGGCGCTGCGGCACTCCTTGAATATTCAGAAGAAACAAGAAACATTACATTTTTCAGTGTTAAAAGTCTACAAGAACAGTAAAATGATAATAATGTGTCAAGTACGGAACGGCAAGGCTTGCACACTGCCGGGTGGGGGTCACCTTCAGCCCCTGGTGTGTGAAGGGAGGGGAGGGGCCATCGACCGTTTAACTGCAGAGGATTAGGACAGTCAATCAGATCTTTATCAATAACCTGTTGTTCGGTGCCAAAGACCGTTCTGGCCTCTTCCAAGATGAGAGGCCTGGGGTCCCGCATGCCCAGCTCATAATCTGTACCCCAAACATGGTGGGAGGGCCCCCTGCACAAGAAGGGTGAGGGGGGAGGGAGACAGACATTATAGTAAATTCACTGAAAACAACACTAAGGTTAATATGACTTTATTGTTAGATCTTGTAATAATATAAAAAATATTGTTTTAGTTTGCAGCCCCTCTTAATACACACCAAAATACAACAAAAATTCAAAATGATGTACAGGAAAGTAAATGAAAACACTATGTTTATTTTTCAAGTAAAACTTAAATCCAACATTCTAAAATGTTATTTTTCTTGCTTTTCTATTAGCAAAATCATCGATGACATCGTCAAAGTCTACTTCATCACTCAGTTGCTGTTCTATAGACAGTATGGCAAGATTTCTTAAACGTAAGGCACTCATTGTAGATCTTAGGTAATTCTTAATCAATTTCAATTTAGAAAAACTCCTCTCACAACCAGAAACACTTACAGCAATTGTGAGGAAAATTCGCAGTAGTATTACAATATTTGGAACGGAGTTCTCAAGACTGTATTTTAGAATAAACTGCAAAAGTTCTAGTGGACTGTCCTTCCATGTCTCTGTTTCGTGTTGCGTAGCAGCAACAGAAATGAAACTCTGAAGTCTTTTTCTGTCAACGAGGAACTCTTCCTCATTAATGTCATCATGATAATGATTTGGTTGCCATTCATATTTATCATTCAAAAGATTTGATGGAGTAAGGAAAGCATATTTTTCAGCAAGAACATGAAGTTGTCGAAATCTTATGGTGATTTCTTGGATCACTCTGTCCAGTGAAGAAAACATTTCTCTCCTCAACTCAGTTTCGTATGACAATTCAGCATCTCGTGGTTCTTCACCTGCCATTAGTTTCTTCTTTCTACACCGACGATCCATGACTATCCCATGATCATCACAAATTTCTTTAGCGTAAGCTACTGAATTGTTAACTAATTCACACCTATTTTCAGTTAGAAATGCTTTTAAAGCATTGAGTTTTATGTCACATTGTTGTATATTTAATCCTTTGGTTTGGAGGTAGACCCGAGTGTCGTTAATTTCTACAGGGACGGATTCCCACAGGCCAAGAAAGCACAGGAAGGAAAAAGATTGTAAAGCAACAAGCAGCACACCAGCATCTGACCTGGTAACTCTATTTTCTTCTTCACCAGTTAAACATTCAACAGCACTTAAGATTTTTGAGTAATTCTTTTTTACTACACTCACAGCATCTCCCCGTGCACTCCACCGAGTTTCTATTACACGCTTGACACTTTGACCAGTGACTGAAGTCAGAATATCCCAGCGATGGGTCGAGGAAGAAAAAAACGCAAACAAACGCTCCACAGTTCCAAAAAAGGTAACAGAATTCACAGCAACAGAAGCTGCATGTAAACCAGCCAAATTCAGCGAGTGACATGCAACAAATTCTGATTTTCCATTAATTTCCCTGATGCGTCTTTGAACGCCAGTATGTTGACCAGCCATCACAGCAGCATTATCATATGCTTGTCCTCTACAATTTTGAATATCAATACCGTTGCTTTCTAAATTCTGCAAAATCATAGTTGAAATATTCTCAGCGGTTTTACCTTTTGTTTCAATGAAATCGACAAATGATTCCACAACCATCACTTTATTTCCATTGATCATAACGTAGCGTAAAACTTGGCTCGTCTGATCCTTATGAGAAATATCAGGGTTGCTGGCGAATATCATAGAAAAATACTTTGCTTCTTTCACTTGCTCAATAACTTTGCTTCTTACTTTTTCTCCCAAACTTTCTATAAACTCATTCTGAATAGTTGGTGACACATAGGATTTAGCATACTTTTTTCCCAGCTTAATTCTTACAGTATGCTCATGCAGCACTGGATCGTATTTCGCCAAAAAATGAACTAATTCTAGAAAATTTCCTCTATTTCCTGTTGATTCAGGTTCATCATCAGTCTTGCAATGAATTCCTTCTCGGTGACCCCGTAAAGCCAAATTATTTTTAGCTAGGAATCTAATGATATCCAACAATCTTGAAAGTATCTCCCTCCACTTCTTTACTTCGTTTTCAACTTGTTCTTGTGCCTTTTTATCAATTGTTGCTCCACATCGGATTCTAATTTCCAACTCCTTCCATTGTGTGAAACATCGAACATGGGCCACACTAGATTCATGATCGAAAATTTTAGGATTGAGTTTCCACCACGTGTTGAATCCATCTGCAGAGTCAAAATTTGAATGACTTCTGTCTGCAAATAGTCTGCAACAAAAGCAGTAAAAAGCTTTCTTTGAAGGAGAGTACACCAACCACGACCTCAATTTTTTTTCATTATTTGGTAGAGTTTGAAAAAACCACTCCCGTGTAAGTTTTCTGGTTCGTCCTTTGATTAAAGCACCCTCACGAATCACTTCACCAAAATCAGAATCTAGATGTTGAACCACAGACTCCCCTTGTCCTACCAGTAAGATACGTGTATCATCTTTAATCTTACTTGGCCAAAGACCAACATCTTTTAAGTCAACAGCTGGAATTTTTTGTCCTTTACGCCCCTCATTACTTGTCGAAGTTGAAGGATCACTTGACTTTGATGATGATTTGAATTCAGAATCGGAAATTGCTTCATTAACAGTAGTAGTACTAGTAGTTTCTGTTTCGCGACTGAGGTATTTCAGTAGTGCCCCTTCATACTTTTTAAATTCTTCCTCTTTAGCCTTTTTCTTTTTTCTAAAGGCTGCACCACTTTCTTTTATTCGCTTCATCTTAACTAAGCTTGAAAGAATAAGAAAAAGAAAGATATTCATAATAAAAAGAATAACGGATAAATAAATCCATTTTAAAATGTTAGCTTGTTGTCTGCTCCGTTTAAATTGCAATAAAATACAGTGAGCTAAGAAGGGCATGCGACTCCTACACCTTGTAACCCTCACTGTCTTGTTATCTGACACATCCTGTACATTGATTACCATATGGAGGGGTGCTTCACATCACGTCCCAGCTTGTCATTCTTTCATACACCTTGACTTCTATGACCAAAAGAAATTGTCAGAGCCACCGGTCGACTAACCCCTTGCCTTGGATAAAAATACACTCCAAAGTCCAAAAGGTTGTGTGAATTAATTTTGCATTAACTACTGCTCAGGATGATATATAGATAGCCAGTCAGTCATAAAGCTTTATTCGATACATTGCAAAAATGACCATAAAATCACATGTAAACAACATAACCTCACCATATAGCATAATTACAGGGTACAATGATACAACTAAGCCTTCCGGATAATTAAAATATCATACTTTTCCTCACTTGAATACATTTAAGAAGGTAGGTAGCAGTAAAAAAACAAATATCTACTTCATACATATTAAAAAGCAGTTTCATTGAATCGTGCACGGTACGTACACCATATTTTAGAAAAATTGGTTTTAAAAAGTGTATTCGTAAATGATGGTACAGTTTACATATCAAAAGTAGATGTAAAGTGCTTTGTGCTGAGATGCCATCGCAGGGGCAGGGACCAACAGGATGTAATTTAGAGGAGGGGAAGGCAACCAGATTATGTACAATACCCAGCCTTAATCTGGTCAATACAAACCGGTGAGATGCTCTAGTTACATTACTGAGATAGATTTGATAGCCATCTCCATCCACAAATTTATTATAAAATATACAAGTAACTAGTTGATCAGCGCTCACCTTCCGTCTCTCGCCCCAGTAGGTCATAAATATATTCTTCAGCTCAGGTTTTGACAAAACTGAAGCAGCATAGCAATCCACAGTAATATCTATACCATAGATATCTCGGAAACTGGAGACAACATATTTTAGCCATGGAATATTGAGATGGTTATCAAGGGAGAGACAATCAGTTACAACTGCTCTATTTAAGGAGGACTCTTCCTTCAACCATGCAGATCGCCACAGCATGAGTGGCCTTAAGGAGATCAAATCGGACAAATGGTGAATCCCTAGCTCTCTATGGATTAATTCATTAGGGGCTGATTTAGGCAAGCACAGAAGCCTTTTGAGGAAAAGATTTTCCTCCACTTGCAAAGTACTGTTCGATGTATATCCCCAAACCCCTGCTCCATAAAGGGCAGTGGACACGCTACGTGCTTGATAAATTTGTAGCATGTCCCGTATACGTCTTTCCCCTAATTTAGCCGCAAATTTAAAAACTCCATGGGCACTTTTTGCCATTTTTGTCTGCACATTGGTGGTTTCATGGGACCATCTACTGTCCTTTGCAAATGTGATTCCCAAATAGCAGACCTTGTTGTACCTTGTGCCCGTCTAAAAAATAGGATTGAGGTCTCCTAGACCCTGCCCCACAAGTCATGATAAAAGTTTTAGTTTTATTGATGAGTAGTTTCCTATTCTCAATGAAAATAGAGAAGCTATCCATCAAACGTTGAAGCCCTAATGTGGTCCTAGCCAGTAACACGGCATCATCTGCATATAACAGTACCGGTACGTCAAGGCCATTGATCTTAGGAGCATCAGCACTCACCCCCTTTAAAACAACATCTACCTCATTAATAAAAAGTGTAAAAAGAAGTGGGGCAAGAACACATCCTTGTCTGATCCCACGACGAAGCCTAAACTTCGTCATACACTCCTATTAGTACCATATCGTATACTAGTTCGAAGATTGGTATATAGTTGGGCAAGAAAAAATACAATTCCTTCTGGCACGCCCAATTCTAACAATTTGGCCCATAGCCATTCGGTTCCTACTCAGGGTTTTAGCCTGTCTGTTACATTAGTAGATGTGCCAGTAAAAGTCTAGATAAGTTTCTATTTGTGAATCGCCAGGACTCGGACTGAAACAACCATGCAGCCACTGAAAGACACCAACCAGGGCACAATTCCGGGGTGCACAGCGTCCACCCATTATTTTCACAGGGTGAATGCCGTCCACCCTGCCAAGAAGTTGGCCCCACAGAAATATGCTGAACTTGTCCAGGTGTCATTTTCAGACTCCTAGACACGTTCAGCAGCACCTGCACATTGACTGCTTTTCATTCCCAGCAGCAACGTGCAGGCAGCGAGTTTTTTTTTCTTCATATTTATCTCCAGCTGGACCAAAGATAAAGGGCAAGTTAAGGGGCCATTAGGCCTCCTTTTGATCGAGTGGCCTGGAACTTCACACTAAAATGTAAATACAACGGAGGGAAACAGAAGCACACAGCTGGTTATCTCTTCACAGGTACTTCAAGTTCAAAAGATTTTTATTGGATCAGTAAAGGTGTCAATACATAAGAAAAATACAACATATCTTCAATAGAAGAGAAAAGTAAAACATGGTAATGAAAATATACAATTAATCAGAGGATAACAAAGATTTGAGGCTAAATAACAAAAAACAGCGCTGGTAATAATGAGCAATAAAATAGCTTATATAAAAAGAATAATGCAAATGAAAAGCAGTGTCAATCAAGGAGGCTTAGAGACCTCTTGCTGAGTAGGTGATACATGAGAGGAGCGTTTAGCACAGGTATCTAGGTATAAGGTTACAGGAAGCCATAAATCATGTCGTTTAGCAGCTAAGCTAAGAGGGTGCACAAAGACAGTATCTAGCCTGTGATTATGACAAACCTTGTACCACCATGCTTTGAAAGAAATATTCGTAAAGTTTTTCCAATTGACGGTGATTTGCTGGAATGCAACAGCTAACAACAAGTCAACAATTTGCGTATTGAAGTCAGTGTCATCCCAGCAAGGAGAGAGGCTCCCTAAAAAAATGTTAACATAAGAGAAGGGGGATGTAGTGTGGAATATGGCATTGATTTGGGCCCAAACTAGTGTCCAAAAGTTTTGCGTAAGAGTGCAAGAAAAAAGCATGTGAAAAAGAGTGGCCTTAGGAGTAGAACAGGACCAACAAAGATCCGGGATAGAAGAAAACCTCTTATTCAACACCTGGGGAGAAAAGAGAAGTCTGTTGTAAATAAAGAAAAGAGTTTGTGTGAGGGAGGCAGCTCTAGATGTCTTGCGGAGTTTGGTCCATAATTTGTCCCAAAGGGAGGTGGGCCAAGAGATGGCAAAATCAGATTCCCACTGTTCCTCAACCTTGGATTTTGGTCTAGGTGTGAGGATCGTATGAAATGAGTGGTATAATGAGGAGGCTGTAGGGTGGGTACGCAAGAAGGAATGAAGCTGTGAGGTAGGGTTGGGAGGGTGAGGATGAATGAGGGGGTTAGAGAGAAGAGCATAAGTGGACATAACTGCATTTTTAAGCATAAGATATTTGCAGGCAAAAGAACGAGGGAGATGGAAGTGTTGACTAAGAACAGAGAAGGATAAGAAATCAGATTTAGAGAAGAGTTGAGATACCCAGATTAAACCCCTCTGTCTCCAAGTTTTCCAATAAAAGGGCTTACGATTGATGGATATACTGTTATTGTGCCAGATAGTGGAATTGAGAAACTCTGCCACAGAGGAAGGGGGACCTGGAGAGGTGGAAAGAAGCAGTTTGGTTGTAAACTTGTGGATAGGAATGGAGGAAAAGTGAGGCTTACGAGAAAATGAAAGGTATTCAGCAAAAGTAAAAGGGGATAGAGAAAGGCGTTCAATGACAACCCATAAGGGGGACGGCTCAGCAGGGTCTTGCAACCAATGGGAAGCTTGCCGCAAAAGGAATGCCTTGTGGTAAGCGGGAAAATCCGGAAAATTAACTCCACCCTCTGATTTGGGGAGTTGCAGTCTGAGCAAGGACATACGTGCTTTTTTGCCGGACCAGAGGAAGGAAGAGAGAATAGTGTTGATTTTCTTAAAAAACTTAGCAGGGATAGGAATTGGAATGTTAGAAATGGTGTAAAGGACTAACGGGGAGAGCATCATTTTAATCGTGTCAAGACGGCCCCACCAGGAAAGGTATAATGGGTGCCATCTGGAAGTGAGGTCGGACAATTTCTGGATGCACTTATTGAGGCATAACGAAACAGTGTCGGAGAGGGAGGGAGTAATGTGCAAACCAAGGTATTTGATATGTGAGGGGCTCCAAGTAAAATTGGACGCCATAAAATCCGGTTTAACCCCTTCGCTGCTAGGCCTTTTCCCCTCCTGTGCTAAGCCCTTTTTGGGCTATTTGAGGTAGTGCGCGCTTAGGCCCCTGTAACTTTTTGACCACATTAGGTATCCACGCCAAATTTGCGTCCTTTTCTTCCAACATCTTGGGGATTCTAAAGGTACCCAGGGTTTGTGGATTCTCCTAGAGGGGTCACAGAAATTAGTCAAAATACAGCAATTTTTTTTTTTTTTTGTGAAAAATGTGAAAAACGGGCTGCAAATGAAAGCTTCTGGGTTTTTCTCTGCAAATGGTATCAAAAAAGGGTTTGTGGGGCTGAAATCACAATTTCTCCAGCTTTTAGGGAATGACAGACTTTTGTTAGAAAACCAACATTTTTTACACAGTTTTGGCATTTTTCTGGGACATACCCTATTTTTGCTATTTTTTGTGCTTTCAACCTCCTTCCAGTTAACGGTAGAAAAGGGTAACAAAACAATAATGGATCCTGGAAAGCTATACATTTTTGAAAAGTAGACAAAATTCTGAATTCAGCAAGGGGTCATTTGCGTAGATCCATCAAGGTTTCTTTATAGAAATTTACAGGCAAATATAGGAGAAATTAAAAATTTGTTGAAAAAAGCAGCCTCTTGAGTCAACGTTTTTACCTGTAACTTCTTCGAATTATGACATCTCTTTGAAAGCAATGTACCGTTACATCCGGTAGACCTTCCTGGTTGTGTGGACATATAGGACTTGTAGGTTCATCAAGAGCCCAACGAACCCAGAGTAGAAAAATGAGCAGCATTTTGTAATGTTTTTTTTTTTTGGTCCGGGTATATAGCAATTATTGTGGGAAAATGTATACTTGGAAAAATCGGTATGAAAGTCACCTATGTATTTCTGAAATGGGAACAAATTACAGAGTTCAGAAACAGTGCATATTTGCACATTTTCGAAAGTGGGAATACTCATATTTGCATGACAATTATTGGTCATTTTTCAAAATGACTTTTTTTTTACACAATGTCTTTCATTTGGAAGGGAGAAATGCATCAAAAATCAACAGGTAATAACAGTAGCTTTACAAATTTGAACTACCCTAAGTCTCCCGAGAAAAATGGTACCTCACTTGTGTGGGTAGGCATAGTGCCCACGACAGGAAGTGGCTCAAAACCTAAGGTGAACACACCACATTTTCACACTGAAAATTTACACTTTTTTTGCAAAGAGTCTAGCTGTAGTTTTTGAACCCTAGCCCTGCCGGCACCTAGGGAAACCTAGCAAACCTATACATTTTTGAAAACTAGACACCCAGGGGAATCCAGGATGGGGTGACTTGACTGCCTCCCACCATGGTCTGTTACCCAGAATCCCTTGCAAACGTAAAAAATTGAAAAAAAAACCACATTTTCCCCACATTTCTGTGATGCAAAGTTCTGGAATCTGCGTGGATCCACAAATTTCCACCCACCCCGCGTTCCCCAAAGTCCTACGAGAAAAATGGTACCTCACTTGTGCGGGTCGGCCTAGTGCCCGCGACAGGAAACGGCGCAAAACGCAACGTGGTTTTGGAGTGAAAAATGACCCTTTTTTTGGCAAAGTGACTAGCTGTAGATTTTGTACCCTAGCCCTGCCGGCACCTAGGGAAACCTAGCAAACCTATACATTTCTGAAAACTAGACACCCAGGGGAATCCAGGATGGGGTGACTTGACTGCCTCCCACCATGGTCTGTTACCCAGAATCCCTTGCAAACGTAAAAAATTGAAAAAAAACCCACATTTTCCCCACATTTCTGTGATGCAAAGTTCTGGAATCTGCGTGGATCCACAAATTTCCACCCACCCCGCGTTCCCCAAAGTCCTACGAGAAAAATGGTACCTCACTTGTGCGGGTCGGCCTAGTGCCCGCGACAGGAAACGGCGCAAAACGCAACGTGGTTTTGGAGTGAAAAATGACCCTTTTTTTGGCAAAGTGACTAGCTGTAGATTTTGTACCCTAGCCCTGCCGGCACCTAGGGAAACCTAGCAAACCTATACATTTCTGAAAACTAGACACCCAGGGGAATCCAGGATGGGGTGACTTGACTGCCTCCCACCATGGTCTGTTACCCAGAATCCCTTGCAAACGTAAAAAATTGACAAAAAAAACACATTTTCCCCACATTTCTGTGATGGAAAGTTCTGGAATCTGCGTGGATCCACAAATTTCCACCCACCCCGCGTTCCCCAAAGTCCTACGAGAAAAATGGTACCTCACTTGTGCGGGTCGGCCTAGTGCCCGCGACAGGAAAAGGCGCAAAACGCAACGTTGTTTTTGGAGTGAAAAATGACCCTTTTTTTGGCAAAGTGACTAGCTGTAGATTTTGTACCCTAGCCCTGCCGGCACCTAGGGAAACCTAGCAAACCTATACATTTCTGAAAACTAGACACCCAGGGGAATCCAGGATGGGGTGACTTGACTGCCTCCCACCATGGTCTGTTACCCAGAATCCCTTGCAAACGTAAAAAATTGACAAAAAAAACACATTTTCCCCACATTTCTGTGATGGAAAGTTCTGGAATCTGCGTGGATCCACAAATTTCCACCCACCCCGCGTTCCCCAAAGTCCTACGAGAAAAATGGTACCTCACTTGTGCGGGTCGGCCTAGTGCCCGCGACAGGAAACGGCGCAAAACGCAACATGGTTTTGGAGTGAAAAATGACCCTTTTTTTGGCAAAGTGACTAGCTGTAGATTTTGTACCCTAGCCCTGCCGGCACCTAGGGAAACCTAGCAAACCTATACATTTCTGAAAACTAGACACCCAGGGGAATCCAGGATGGGGTGACTTGACTGCCTCCCACCATGGTCTGTTACCCAGAATCCCTTGCAAACGTAAAAAATTGACAAAAAAAACACATTTTCCCCACATTTCTGTGATGGAAAGTTCTGGAATCTGCGTGGATCCACAAATTTCCACCCACCCCGCGTTCCCCAAAGTCCTACGAGAAAAATGGTACCTCACTTGTGCGGGTCGGCCTAGTGCCCGCGACAGGAAACGGCGCAAAACGCAACGTGGTTTTGGAGTGAAAAATGACCCTTTTTTTGGCAAAGTGACTAGCTGTAGATTTTGTACCCTAGCCCTGCCGGCACCTAGGGAAACCTAGCAAACCTATACATTTCTGAAAACTAGACACCCAGGGGAATCCAGGATGGGGTGACTTGACTGCCTCCCACCATGGTCTGTTACCCAGAATCCCTTGCAAACGTAAAAAATTGACAAAAAAATCACATTTTCCCCACATTTCTGTGATGGAAAGTTCTGGAATCTGCGTGGATCCACAAATTTCCACCCACCCCGCGTTCCCCAAAGTCCTACGAGAAAAATGGTACCTCACTTGTGCGGGTCGGCCTAGTGCCCGCGACAGGAAACGGCGCAAAACGCAACGTGGTTTTGGAGTGAAAAATGACCCTTTTTTTGGCAAAGTGACTAGCTGTAGATTTTGTACCCTAGCCCTGCCGGCACCTAGGGAAACCTAGCAAACCTATACATTTCTGAAAACTAGACACCCAGGGGAATCCAGGATGGGGTGACTTGACTGCCTCCCACCATGGTCTGTTACCCAGAATCCCTTGCAAACGTAAAAAATTGACAAAAAAAACACATTTTCCCCACATTTCTGTGATGGAAAGTTCTGGAATCTGCGTGGATCCACAAATTTCCACCCACCCCGCGTTCCCCAAAGTCCTACGAGAAAAATGGTACCTCACTTGTGCGGGTCGGCCTAGTGCCCGCGACAGGAAACGGCGCAAAACGCAACGTGGTTTTGGAGTGAAAAATGACCCTTTTTTTGGCAAAGTGACTAGCTGTAGATTTTGTACCCTAGCCCTGCCGGCACCTAGGGAAACCTAGCAAACCTATACATTTCTGAAAACTAGACACCCAGGGGAATCCAGGATGGGGTGACTTGACTGCCTCCCACCATGGTCTGTTACCCAGAATCCCTTGCAAACGTAAAAAATTGACAAAAAAAACACATTTTCCCCACATTTCTGTGATGGAAAGTTCTGGAATCTGCGTGGATCCACAAATTTCCACCCACCCCGCGTTCCCCAAAGTCCTACGAGAAAAATGGTACCTCACTTGTGCGGGTCGGCCTAGTGCCCGCGACAGGAAACGGCGCAAAACGCAACGTGGTTTTGGAGTGAAAAATGACCCTTTTTTTGGCAAAGTGACTAGCTGTAGATTTTGTACCCTAGCCCTGCCGGCACCTAGGGAAACCTAGCAAACCTATACATTTCTGAAAACTAGACACCCAGGGGAATCCAGGATGGGGTGACTTGACTGCCTCCCACCATGGTCTGTTACCCAGAATCCCTTGCAAACGTAAAAAATTGACAAAAAAAACACATTTTCCCCACATTTCTGTGATGGAAAGTTCTGGAATCTGCGTGGATCCACAAATTTCCACCCACCCCGCGTTCCCCAAAGTCCTACGAGAAAAATGGTACCTCACTTGTGCGGGTCGGCCTAGTGCCCGCGACAGGAAACGGCGCAAAACGCAACGTGGTTTTGGAGTGAAAAATGACCCTTTTTTTGGCAAAGTGACTAGCTGTAGATTTTGTACCCTAGCCCTGCCGGCACCTAGGGAAACCTAGCAAACCTATACATTTCTGAAAACTAGACACCCAGGGGAATCCAGGATGGGGTGACTTGACTGCCTCCCACCATGGTCTGTTACCCAGACTCCCTTGCAAATGTAAAAAATTGACAAAAAAAACACATTTTCCCCACATTTCTGTGATGGAAAGTTCTGGAATCTGCGTGGATCCACAAATTTCCACCCACCCCGCGTTCCCCAAAGTCCTACGAGAAAAATGGTACCTCACTTGTGCGGGTCGGCCTAGTGCCCGCGACAGGAAACGGCGCAAAACGCAACGTGGTTTTGGAGTGAAAAATGACCCTTTTTTTGGCAAAGTGACTAGCTGTAGATTTTGTACCCTAGCCCTGCCGGCACCTAGGGAAACCTAGCAAACCTATACATTTCTGAAAACTAGACACCCAGGGGAATCCAGGATGGGGTGACTTGACTGCCTCCCACCATGGTCTGTTACCCAGAATCCCTTGCAAACGTAAAAAATTGACAAAAAAAACACATTTTCCCCACATTTCTGTGATGGAAAGTTCTGGAATCTGCGTGGATCCACAAATTTCCACCCACCCCGCGTTCCCCAAAGTCCTACGAGAAAAATGGTACCTCACTTGTGCGGGTCGGCCTAGTGCCCGCGACAGGAAACGGCGCAAAACGCAACGTGGTTTTGGAGTGAAAAATGACCCTTTTTTTGGCAAAGTGACTAGCTGTAGATTTTGTACCCTAGCCCTGCCGGCACCTAGGGAAACCTAGCAAACCTATACATTTCTGAAAACTAGACACCCAGGGGAATCCAGGATGGGGTGACTTGACTGCCTCCCACCATGGTCTGTTACCCAGAATCCCTTGCAAACGTAAAAAATTGACAAAAAAAACACATTTTCCCCACATTTCTGTGATGGAAAGTTCTGGAATCTGCGTGGATCCACAAATTTCCACCCACCCCGCGTTCCCCAAAGTCCTACGAGAAAAATGGTACCTCACTTGTGCGGGTCGGCCTAGTGCCCGCGACAGGAAACGGCGCAAAACGCAACGTGGTTTTGGAGTGAAAAATGACCCTTTTTTTGGCAAAGTGACTAGCTGTAGATTTTGTACCCTAGCCCTGCCGGCACCTAGGGAAACCTAGCAAACCTATACATTTCTGAAAACTAGACACCCAGGGGAATCCAGGATGGGGTGACTTGACTGCCTCCCACCATGGTCTGTTACCCAGAATCCCTTGCAAACGTAAAAAATTGACAAAAAAAACACATTTTCCCCACATTTCTGTGATGGAAAGTTCTGGAATCTGCGTGGATCCACAAATTTCCACCCACCCCGCGTTCCCCAAAGTTCTACGAGAAAAATGGTACCTCACTTGTGCGGGTCGGCCTAGTGCCCGCGACAGGAAACGGCGCAAAACGCAACGTGGTTTTGGAGTGAAAAATGACCCTTTTTTTGGCAAAGTGACTAGCTGTAGATTTTGTACCCTAGCCCTGCCGGCACCTAGGGAAACCTAGCAAACCTATACATTTCTGAAAACTAGACACCCAGGGGAATCCAGGATGGGGTGACTTGACTGCCTCCCACCATGGTCTGTTACCCAGAATCCCTTGCAAACGTAAAAAATTAAAAAAAAAAACACATTTTCCCCACATTTCTGTGATGGAAAGTTCTGGAATCTGCGTGGATCCACAAATTTCCACCCACCCCGCGTTCCCCAAAGTCCTACGAGAAAAATGGTACCTCACTTGTGCGGGTCAGCCTAGTGCCCGCGACAGGAAACGGCGCAAAACGCAAAGTGGTTTTGGAGTGAAAAATGACCCTTTTTTTGGCAAAGTGACTAGCTGTAGATTTTGTACCCTAGCCCTGCCGGCACCTAGGGAAACCTACCAAACCTATACATTTCTGAAAACTAGACACCCGGCGGTTTCCAGGGAGGTATGGCTTGCATGGATCCCCCAACGTTTCCTTACCCAGAATCCCCTGCAAACCTCAATTTTTGCTCAAAAAATCACTTTTTTCACACATTTTGGGGTGGGAAAGTAGTGGCATCACCGGGCTCACACAAATTTACCACCACCCAGCGTTCCCCCAGGTCTCCCGGTAAAAATGGTGCCTCACTTGTGTGGGAGGCCCAAGTACCCGCGGCAGGCAAGGGCCCCAAACGTAGTGAGGCGACCTCAAGATGGCCTATCGCCAAACCACCTGGTTTTGCAAGGGGGGTCACTTTGGTTTTTGGCCCGGTGCGCGGCGGCCATCTAGGGAAACCTACCAAACCCAGGCATTTTTGAAAACTAGACACCCGGCGGCTTCCAGGGAGGTATGGCTTGCGTGGATCCCCCAACGTTTCCTTACCCAGAATCCCCTGCAAACCTCAATTTTTGCTCAAAAAATCACTTTTTTCACACATTTTGGGGTGGGAAAGTAGTGGCATCACCGGGCTCACACAAATTTACCACCACCCAGCGTTCCCCCAGGTCTCCCGGTAAAAATGGTGCCTCACTTGTGTGGGAGGCCCAAGTACCCGCGGCAGGCAAGGGCCCCAAACGTAGTGAGGCGACCTCAAGATGGCCTATCGCCAAACCACCTGGTTTTGCAAGGGGGGTCACTTTGGTTTTTGGCCCGGTGCGCGGCGGCCATCTAGGGAAACCTACCAAACCCAGGCATTTTTGAAAACTAGACACCCGGCGGCTTCCAGGGAGTTATGGCTTGCGTGGATCCCCCAACGTTTCCTTACCCAGAATCCCCTGCAAACCTCAATTTTTGCTCAAAAAATCACTTTTTTCACACATTTTGGGGTGGGAAAGTAGTGGCATCACCGGGCTCACACAAATTTACCACCACCCAGCGTTCCCCCAGGTCTCCCGGTAAAAATGGTGCCTCACTTGTGTGGGAGGCCCAAGTACCCGCGGCAGGCAAGGGCCCCAAACGTAGTGAGGCGACCTCAAGATGGCCTATCGCCAAACCACCTGGTTTTGCAAGGGGGGTCACTTTGGTTTTTGGCCCGGTGCGCGGCGGCCATCTAGGGAAACCTACCAAACCCAGGCATTTTTGAAAACTAGACACCCGGCGGCTTCCAGGGAGGTATGGCTTGCGTGGATCCCCCAACGTTTCCTTACCCAGAATCCCCTGCAAACCTCAATTTTTGCTCAAAAAATCACTTTTTTCACACATTTTGGGGTGGGAAAGTAGTGGCATCACCGGGCTCACACAAATTTACCACCACCCAGCGTTCCCCCAGGTCTCCCGGTAAAAATGGTGCCTCACTTGTGTGGGAGGCCCAAGTACCCGCGGCAGGCAAGGGCCCCAAAGGTAGTGAGGCCACCTCAAGATGGCCTATCGCCAAACCACCTGGTTTTGCAAGGGGGGTCACTTTGGTTTTTGGCCCGGTGCGCGGCGGCCATCTAGGGAAACCTACCAAACCCAGGCATTTTTGAAAACTAGACACCCGGCGGCTTCCAGGGAGTTATGGCTTGCGTGGATCCCCCAACGTTTCCTTACCCAGAATCCCCTGCAAACCTCAATTTTTGCTCAAAAAATCACTTTTTTCACACATTTTGGGGTGGGAAAGTAGTGGCATCACCGGGCTCACACAAATTTACCACCACCCAGCGTTCCCCCAGGTCTCCCGGTAAAAATGGTGCCTCACTTGTGTGGGAGGCCCAAGTACCCGCGGCAGGCAAGGGCCCCAAACGTAGTGAGGCGACCTCAAGATGGCCTATCGCCAAACCACCTGGTTTTGCAAGGGGGGTCACTTTGGTTTTTGGCCCGGTGCGCGGCGGCCATCTAGGGAAACCTACCAAACCCAGGCATTTTTGAAAACTAGACACCCGGCGGCTTCCAGGGAGGTATGGCTTGCGTGGATCCCCCAACGTTTCCTTACCCAGAATCCCCTGCAAACCTCAATTTTTGCTCAAAAAATCACTTTTTTCACACATTTTGGGGTGGGAAAGTAGTGGCATCACCGGGCTCACACAAATTTACCACCACCCAGCGTTCCCCCAGGTCTCCCGGTAAAAATGGTGCCTCACTTGTGTGGGAGGCCCAAGTACCCGCGGCAGGCAAGGGCCCCAAAGGTAGTGAGGCCACCTCAAGATGGCCTATCGCCAAACCACCTGGTTTTGCAAGGGGGGTCACTTTGGTTTTTGGCCCGGTGCGCGGCGGCCATCCAGGGAAACCTACCAAACCCAGGCATTTTTGAAAACTAGACACCCGGCGGCTTCCAGGGAGGTATGGCTTGCGTGGATCCCCCAACGTTTCCTTACCCAGAATCCCCTGCAAACCTCAATTTTAGCTCAAAAAATCACTTTTTTCACACATTTTGGGGTGGGAAAGTAGTGGCATCACCGGGCTCACACAAATTTACCACCACCCAGCGTTCCCCCAGGTCTCCCGGTAAAAATGGTGCCTCACTTGTGTGGGAGGCCCAAGTACCCGCGGCAGGCAAGGGCCCCAAAGGTAGTGAGGCCACCTCAAGATGGCCTATCGCCAAACCACCTGGTTTTGCAAGGGGGGTCACTTTGGTTTTTGGCCCGGTGCGCGGCGGCCATCTAGGGAAACCTACCAAACCCAGGCATTTTTGAAAACTAGACACCCGGCGGCTTCCAGGGAGGTATGGCTTGCGTGGATCCCCCAACGTTTCCTTACCCAGAATCCCCTGCAAACCTCAATTTTTGCTCAAAAAATCACTTTTTTCACACATTTTGGGGTGGGAAAGTAGTGGCATCACCGGGCTCACACAAATTTACCACCACCCAGCGTTCCCCCAGGTCTCCCGGTAAAAATGGTGCCTCACTTGTGTGGGAGGCCCAAGTACCCGCGGCAGGCAAGGGCCCCAAACGTAGTGAGGCCACCTCAAGATGGCCTATCGCCAAACCACCTGGTTTTGCAAGGGGGGTCACTTTGGTTTTTGGCCCGGTGCGCGGCGGCCATCTAGGGAAACCTACCAAACCCAGGCATTTTTGAAAACTAGACACCCGGCGGCTTCCAGGGAGTTATGGCTTGCGTGGATCCCCCAACGTTTCCTTACCCAGAATCCCCTGCAAACCTCAATTTTTGCTCAAAAAATCACTTTTTTCACACATTTTGGGGTGGGAAAGTAGTGGCATCACCGGGCTCACACAAATTTACCACCACCCAGCGTTCCCCCAGGTCTCCCGGTAAAAATGGTGCCTCACTTGTGTGGGAGGCCCAAGTACCCGCGGCAGGCAAGGGCCCCAAACGTAGTGAGGCGACCTCAAGATGGCCTATCGCCAAACCACCTGGTTTTGCAAGGGGGGTCACTTTGGTTTTTGGCCCGGTGCGCGGCGGCCATCTAGGGAAACCTACCAAACCCAGGCATTTTTGAAAACTAGACACCCGGCGGCTTCCAGGGAGGTATGGCTTGCGTGGATCCCCCAACGTTTCCTTACCCAGAATCCCCTGCAAACCTCAATTTTTGCTCAAAAAATCACTTTTTTCACACATTTTGGGGTGGGAAAGTAGTGGCATCACCGGGCTCACACAAATTTACCACCACCCAGCGTTCCCCCAGGTCTCCCGGTAAAAATGGTGCCTCACTTGTGTGGGAGGCCCAAGTACCCGCGGCAGGCAAGGGCCCCAAACGTAGTGAGGCCACCTCAAGATGGCCTATCGCCAAACCACCTGGTTTTGCAAGGGGGGTCACTTTGGTTTTTGGCCCGGTGCGCGGCGGCCATCTAGGGAAACCTACCAAACCCAGGCATTTTTGAAAACTAGACACCCGGCGGCTTCCAGGGAGTTATGGCTTGCGTGGATCCCCCAACGTTTCCTTACCCAGAATCCCCTGCAAACCTCAATTTTTGCTCAAAAAATCACTTTTTTCACACATTTTGGGGTGGGAAAGTAGTGGCATCACCGGGCTCACACAAATTTACCACCACCCAGCGTTCCCCCAGGTCTCCCGGTAAAAATGGTGCCTCACTTGTGTGGGAGGCCCAAGTACCCGCGGCAGGCAAGGGCCCCAAACGTAGTGAGGCCACCTCAAGATGGCCTATCGCCAAACCACCTGGTTTTGCAAGGGGGGTCACTTTGGTTTTTGGCCCGGTGCGCGGCGGCCATCTAGGGAAACCTACCAAACCCAGGCATTTTTGAAAACTAGACACCCGGCGGCTTCCAGGGAGGTATGGCTTGCGTGGATCCCCCAACGTTTCCTTACCCAGAATCCCCTGCAAACCTCAATTTTTGCTCAAAAAATCACTTTTTTCACACATTTTGGGGTGGGAAAGTAGTGGCATCACCGGGCTCACACAAATTTACCACCACCCAGCGTTCCCCCAGGTCTCCCGGTAAAAATGGTGCCTCACTTGTGTGGGAGGCCCAAGTACCCGCGGCAGGCCAGGACAACAAACGTAGTGAGGCGACCTTTGGGATAGGCAATGTTGATGTTGCCTCACTACGTTTGGGGCCCTTGCCTGCCGCGGGTACTTGGGCCTCCCACACAAGTGAGGCACCATTTTTACCGGGAGACCTGGGGGAACGCTGGGTGGTGGTAAATTTGTGTGAGCCCGGTGATGCCACTACTTTCCCACCCCAAAATGTGTGAAAAAAGTGATTTTTTGAGCAAAAATTGAGGTTTGCAGGGGATTCTGGGTAAGGAAACGTTGGGGGATCCACGCAAGCCATACCTCCCTGGAAGCCGCCGGGTGTCTAGTTTTCAAAAATGCCTGGGTTTGGTAGGTTTCCCTAGATGGCCGCCGCGCACCGGGCCAAAAACCAAAGTGACCCCCCATGCAAAACCAGGTGGTTTGGCGATAGGCCATCTTGAGGTGGCCTCACTACCTTTGGGGCCCTTGCCTGCCGCGGGTACTTGGGCCTCCCACACAAGTGAGGCACCATTTTTACCGGGAGACCTGGGGGAACGCTGGGTGGTGGTAAATTTGTGTGAGCCCGGTGATGCCACTACTTTCCCACCCCAAAATGTGTGAAAAAAGTGATTTTTTGGGCAAAAATTGAGGTTTGCAGGGGATTCTGGGTAAGGAAACGTTGGGGGATCCACGCAAGCCATACCTCCCTGGAAGCCGCCGGGTGTCTAGTTTTCAAAAATGCCTGGGTTTGGTAGGTTTCCCTAGATGGCCGCCGCGCACCGGGCCAAAAACCAAAGTGACCCCCCTTGCAAAACCAGGTGGTTTGGCGATAGGCCATCTTGAGGTGGCCTCACTACGTTTGGGGCCCTTGCCTGCCGCGGGTACTTGGGCCTCCCACACAAGTGAGGCACCATTTTTACCGGGAGACCTGGGGGAACGCTGGGTGGTGGTAAATTTGTGTGAGCCCGGTGATGCCACTACTTTCCCACCCCAAAATGTGTGAAAAAAGTGATTTTTTGAGCAAAAATTGAGGTTTGCAGGGGATTCTGGGTAAGGAAACGTTGGGGGATCCACGCAAGCCATACCTCCCTGGAAGCCGCCGGGTGTCTAGTTTTCAAAAATGCCTGGGTTTGGTAGGTTTCCCTAGATGGCCGCCGCGCACCGGGCCAAAAACCAAAGTGACCCCCCTTGCAAAACCAGGTGGTTTGGCGATAGGCCATCTTGAGGTGGCCTCACTACGTTTGGGGCCCTTGCCTGCCGCGGGTACTTGGGCCTCCCACACAAGTGAGGCACCATTTTTACCGGGAGACCTGGGGGAACGCTGGGTGGTGGTAAATTTGTGTGAGCCCGGTGATGCCACTACTTTCCCACCCCAAAATGTGTGAAAAAAGTGATTTTTTGGGCAAAAATTGAGGTTTGCAGGGGATTCTGGGTAAGGAAACGTTGGGGGATCCACGCAAGCCATACCTCCCTGGAAGCCGCCGGGTGTCTAGTTTTCAAAAATGCCTGGGTTTGGTAGGTTTCCCTAGATGGCCGCCGAGCCCTGGGCAAAAAACAAAAGTAACCCCCCTTGCATAACCAGATTACCTATTGTTACTACAGCGTGAGAATTTAGGAATAATACTGCAAAGAAAATGTGGCAGACAATTTGAGGTTTACAGGACAATGGGGATAAAAAATATTTTTCAAATCACTAGAGAGACATCACCATGAACTCCCAAAGGTTTTCGACAATATCTACAGTTGGTGGGTTATTCTTACATGGAAAGTGTACCTTGGCAGAGAAACAAAAAAAAAAGATTCCTGCACAACCATCTATTCCTCAAACACACACACATACTGGTTGGATTTGGCACGAGGGCAAGTCATGGTTCAGTGTATTAAATTTTATTAACAAGAGATTTCACAAATATGAAATGCACTGTCAATAATTAAATTCACAAAAAACCAAACCAATGACTTGCAGCTCGTGAGCTGTAAAGCCACGTCAAGGCACCAACCGCTTTACAGGCCATTCACACACCTTTCATACGTGATACAAACAAGACCATTCGCACCACCAGGTACAAAAGCAACACAGTACAAAAATCACCAAAAAGGGACAAGGTACACCCTGCTTCAAAAAAACAAATATTACTGCACAGTCATCTAACCCGCAAGCACACGCACATACTGGTTGGATTTGGCACGAGGGTGAGTGATGGTTCAGTAGATAAAATTGTATTACCAAGTGATTTCACAAAAAATGAAATGCACTGGTAATAATTGAAAGGGCAAGAAACTGAACCATTGACTCACAGCTCGTGAGCTGTAAAGCCACGACAAGGCACCAACCTCTTTACAGGCCATTCATACACCTTTCATACGTGTGAGACATACAAAACCATTCACACCGCCAGCCGCGGGCCCATCACATAACAAAACTCACACCGGCACACAGCGCCATTCAAGGGCCCATCACTTTCACACGCCCACAATCCAGACACAGCAACTACACAGGCAGAAGGATTGCGTGGAGTGGCACTCAGCTAGCAGTGTGTGTAGTGACCAGCAGAAAGTCACTACTCACACACAGCCAGCCAAGCACCGGTCGACACACACCGCTAGCCAAACGCCAGTCCACGCACACCGCTAGCCAAGCGCCAGTCCAGGCACACCACCATCAAATCGCCAGTCCAGGCACACCGGCAGCCAATCGCCAATCCACCTACACCGCCAGCCAAGCTCCAGTCCACGGACACCACCAGACAAGCACCATTCCACACACACCGCCAGCCAAGCTCCAGTCCACACACACCACCAGACAAGCTCCAGTCCACGGACACCACCAGCCAAGCTCCAGTCCACGGACACCACCAGCCAAACACCAGTCCGCACACACCACCAGTCCACACACACTGCCAGCCAAGAACCAGTCCACGCACAGCGCCAGCCAAGCACCATTCCACGCACACCACCAGCCAAGCACCATTCCACGCACACCGCCAGCCAAGCACCATTCCACGCACACCACCAGCCACGCACACCACCAGCCACGCACCAGTCCACGCACACCGCCAGTCCATGCACACCGCCAGTCCACGCACACCGTCAGCCAAGCACCATTCCACGCACACCACCAACCAAGTGCCAGTCCACACACACCAACAGCCAAGCGCAAGCCTACACACACCGCCATCACATTTTGGATTTTTTTAGAAAAAAATAAAAACACAAACAAATTGCAAATAGATAAAAATCTTCTAACAGAAAATCAGCAACTAAATACATTGCACTAACACCAACATTGAAACAGAATCAAATTATCCAAAGAATACAGACCAGCCAGTTCACTTTACCACTCAAGAATCCTCCCAAAAAATTTTTCGCGTGTGGTACGCTCTAAAACAAGCAGAGAGACACAGTGCAGGATGAGAGGGACAATCGGGGCAGTACATACGACACTCCTTCCGCGTACCTCTTCGCCAACAGACTCTACATCTCCTACTGGGAAAATCTTTTGCGGGTGTGGGAGGAATGTGATCTGGAAAGTGGCGTTCTTTCAATCTAGCAACATCTTCCACCAGTCCAACTCTAGGAACACTTGCCTGTTCCACTACAACAAGGCTGCCTATTACAGACTCCTGAAACTTAACAAAAGTCATCGTTGACTCAGGGCAAGAATCCTGGAACACAACAAAAGCATTAAACATTGCCAAGTGGAAAAGATGGATAGCCAACTTCTTGTACCAAATGTAAGCCTTACGAAGAGCAGTGTAAGGTTCCAACCTCTGATCTACTCTGTCAACACCACCCATGTACCTATTATAGTCTAAAACACATACAGGTTTGCGCGCTTCAGCGACCTGACCCCAAACAGTCACAGGTGCAGTGCTTTCATCATGGATGGAAGTCAGCATGTAGACATCTCTCCTGTCTGTAAACTTCACAGCAAGAAGCTCCTGGCAACGCAACGCACTGCACTGTCCCCGCACAAGCTTTTGACAAACAAGTTCTTTCGGAAAACCTTTACGGTTACAGCGGACTGTGCTGTGGTAAATAAAATTCTGCTCATTACCAATCTGAATTTCATGCGAGAACTTTAACAAATAGCTCAGAATAATGAGAGGCAGAATCCGTGGTATAAGAGGTTTCTGAATGGGCTTTATTCCAAAATGGCCGACTCGAGTGGCGGCCTTCAGGTTCCGTCACCAAGAAGGTTCAGGAAGTGAAGTACGATTCTTTATTATTAGACATACATTTTTATAGTTATTACATTATAATGAAACGAATGTAGGAGGCGTAACATTTGATAAGAAAAGTGACATAAACGAAACTAGGCGTAATAAGGAGTAAAAAGAAACATAATTGGTTAAAGTTATCAAATATAGGTGGTTCTATAAGATAATACTTGGCATAGATGCGCGCGCGGCAGCATGACGTGTAATTGACGTGCAACTAGGGGGTGAAGGGGACTTGACATTTAGCTCTACATGTGGAGACGAGAAGTCTGGGGTCAAGTCATCCTAATCCCAAATCATATCTAACATCCTATGTTTAAAGAACTATGTTATCCACAAGGAAGGACTCTCGGACAGAATCTATTCTATACTGACTGTGTGCGTGTACAAGCGTCTAAGTGTCTATATGAGATGCGAGGGGCAGAAAACTTTCCATGGCAACAGGGCTATGAATCACTTGCAGGAGGACGGAAAGGCTGAGTCCTCTGCTTGTGAGCTAAAGGAAATGTTTACCTAAATCACTGGACAGGAATGCATCGGCTGGAGAGCAAAATAGATAATTCGAAGGTGAAATACAACTTCTTGGCAGACAGGCGAAAACTGGCCGAGGCAGGCACCGTTAGCTGCACAGGGAGTAGGACAAAGTTCATGGATACAGATGCGAGCTCAAGCTGAAGCTGTCAAAGACAGAGAGCAGGGAAAGTCTTTGAGGACAGAATCGGGCCTACTCGCCTGAACTGTAAAAATGGAGTAACTTAGCCATATAAAGTCGGTGGCCTTTCATACTTAGGAATCGAATATCCAGCCCATTGATGGCGGATCTGACAGAGAACATGTTGACGGTAGACACACATATGTTTGCGTCTTAGAAACTGGAACTGGAGGGAACATACATGTACTTGTAACATGCATATAGAACCGTTGGGGTCCAAGATAGGGGACATAACTGATCAGGAAAATCCACATTTCCACATTCCCTCCTTGTCCCCTTCTTGCCCTTCACGAGACATCAATCTTCATCATTCCTTCGATTTGCTCATGGAGCATCATTTCTTCTTCCTTCCGGCATTTTGAACGAGAACTGTGATGTGGAATGCATGATGTGGCACACAGACCACAAATCGCTGGTCCACATTGTAGGCATAAACAACAACTGAAGAGCATAAGAAGGCCAATACCTAGGAAGGATAGAACTCTCCATCCCCAGGCTGATATCACACTCCAAAACCACCCGGACCACGTCCAAGTGCCTGGATTCTCGTGTATCTGGCTTACAATCTTATGAAGGCGTGTTATAGCTTTATATACAGATGGCGAATTTTCTGGTATGAATATGCAGCAGCTGGATCCGATGACCCTACAAGCTCCGCCCCTATCGGCCAGGATGACGTCAAGGACAAGACGATTCTGGAGAACAACAATTCTCATCACTGATTGTTCCTCTGTCAGATTGTCTAGGGCGGCTATAGTCTCATTCACTACAGCTTCAAGAGTCTTGGTGAGTCTGCGTATCAGCTTACTATTTGATATTGTACCTATATAGGGAAAGATACCTTTATTGAAATCTACATACTTGTCCCATGCTGTCTCAGTATAATCAACAACTGGGAGATCTCTTCGCTCTCTATTGTGTGCTAAACGAGTATTTCGATAATAATCAGGAGGAGCTAAGAAAACAGGTGGCAAAAGAAATGCAATGTAACAGGTACCATCCCAATCCAGGGGTAGACGCATGTATGCCGTCTGACCACATATAAAGTAGGAATGGCGGGAAGCTCTAAATGTAGATTTTCCTTCATCACTATATTCTACTGTAGTAACACATTTGCTATGGCCCATAGGTATGGAACCAACTTTTCTTACACATAATTCACCTTTAACTGGGAATACTGACATAGTGGGCAGAATTAGTTCAACTTCGGATTTGACATTCAGAATCATAAGATTAGGCGTAAAATTACCTAATTTATACACTTCATTTTCTAAATCAGTTCCTGTTCTACTGGGGTGACCCTCCTTATTAGGGTGACAGACTTTGAATAAAACTAGATTCAGATTTCCCCATATCCAATGTTGTTGATAAACTGCTGTGTCTGGGTCTATGGAATTTAATAAACTAAACCATGCTCCACAGGAGCCATTGTGTGTGAATGGATGTGGAAAGAAAGGCAGAACTCCTTTGTTATTCTGATAGGGAGGGAGTCGGCCACACACCCAACAATTGGTCGCATTACTAGTCTGATGGGAATGATGTAACATACTAATGAATGTGTTATTGCGCAGCGCAAGTCTATAGGATAATTCATGTGGCGGTAGGTCACTAAAAGAATGTTCATCAGTTATATTGAAAACACGTTTAGAAACAGGATAATACATATGCAACAATATACTTGCAGTAACTATTAAAAAACTCAATAAAAACAAAATTAATAAAGTCACAATACAGTGGTTACGCAGTAATTTACAATAAGCATGTCGTTTCATTATGATTCTGGACTCTACATGATTCAGACCTAAGGGGTACATGTCGGGACAGATTCAACCGCTTCACCTTGGAGAGGACTTAAACAATCAAATCGTCCGACAGTTTAGATCTGGACCTGAGTTTCTGTTTATAGCACTGAGAGTCATTCAGTTCAACAAAAGGAAGTTTTGAATCAGTCTGTGAGGGAGTGCAGGGCACAGTGTCTATATCTGAAGGTAGTCCATGAAATTTTTTTACGTGACTGGAATGAATCCACCCTTTTCGTCCCTCGATCTTCACGGCTGTTCTTGTGGTCAACAGGACCAACTTGGGTGCTTTCCACCTGGGCTCCAATTGACTTTTCCTGTCAAAATTTCTCACAAAGACAAGATTACCCGGAACAACGTCATGGGGTTTCGCCTCAGTGTTGTCGGGAAAGGCTGCAGCTACCTGTGAACGAGAAGATTGTAGTGCAGACATCAAGGAAGCCAGGTAATCTGTCAGCATATTACAGTCAACATCAGTTATTTTACGTGGTATAGGCGTCCCCCACATATTCGGTGGTCTACCAAAGATCACCTCATACGGGGATAGCCCTGTTCTAGAGTGTGCTACCATTCTCATGTAAAAGAGTGCAACTGGTAAGGCTACTATCCAGTCGACACCTTTCTCTCTACATATTTTGGACAGTCTGATTTTCAGTGTCTGGTTATGTCTTTCTACGAGACCTGCTGCCTCAGGGTGTCGGACACAGTGGAATTTCCACTGATATCCCAACAAGAGTGAGACATGTTTCATTAATTCGGATGAGAAAGGCTGACCGTTATCTGAATATACAACACGTGGTAAACCGTACCGTGGGAAGAATTCTCGAACTAGCTGCTTGGCAGTAGTCGGGGCAGTGTAATCTGATACGGGATACGCCTCTGTCCAACGGGAGAGAGCGCAGACAACTACGAGGACATATTTGAATCCTCGACAACGTTCCATCTGAATATAATCCATCTGGAGGACTTCAAAAGGATGGTCAGGAGGCTGAAATCCACCCTGCTCTACGGGAACACTCTTTCCTGGGTTAAACTGACAACATATCATACAGGTACGAACTTTTTGTTTAGCTGCTGCTCGTAAATGTTTGTTGAACCAAATGTGCTGAATGCTGTCTAGCATAGCCTTCTCTCCTAAATGTGCTGGACTGTGAACTGTAGCTATAATGGCTTGAACCATGGAATCAGGGAGAAACCATACAGATTTCTCCTTCGTCATCCATCCTTGATCTGTCTGAATCCCTCCTAGTTCAGTCCACTTCTTTATTTCTTCTGCTGTGGCATGTGTCTGTATGTCAATTACGTCAAGTGTGGGATCCTTAATTGTCATACACTGTGTTGGGGTCTGAACTATTGGCTTTGTCATGTCTAATGTGCGATTCTGAGCAGTCTGTTTAGCTGTTCTGTCAGCTAAATCATTGCCTTGAGAAATGATATCAGTAACCTTCGTGTGTGCTTTGCATTTCATAATCGATATTGCAGTCGGTAAATGAATCGCGTCTAACAGAGCATGAATGAGGGACCCGTGTTGAATATGGGTTCCATGAGAAGTTAAATAACCCCTCTCCCGCCAAAGCACTCCGAAGTCATGTACGACTCCAAATGCATAACGTGAATCAGTATATATGTTGACTTTCTTGTCCGTGGCTTGAATACAGGCTTGTGTTAGAGCAACAAGTTCTGCTGCTTGGGCTGACAGAGTATCTATACAGTTTGTTTCAATAACTTCAGTGTCTGTGGTGACTGCGTATGCGGCAACTAAATTTCCTGTACTTGTCCTCATACACGAACCATCTACATATAACGTCAGGTCTGGATCTAGCAATGGAACGTCTGTTAAGTCTTGTCTGGGTTTTGTCTTTATTTCAATGACTTTAATACAATCATGAGCTAGTGGGTCGGTTCCAATTACTGGTAAGAGTGTAGCAGGATTCAGTGTATTACAACGTCTGATTTCTATGTGTGGCTGAAACAATGTCAGTTCGTAACCAGTAAGTCTTGCTATGGTCAAGTGTTGTGTTTGCGTTCGGTTCACAAGAACCTCTACTGCATGTGGTACTTGTACTGTCAATGGATGTCCTAATACTATGGCATCGCTTTGTCTGATTGCTAAAGCTGTCGCTGCTACTGATTTCAGACACGCAGGCAAAGCCTGAGCTACGGGATCTAATGTACTGGAAAAATAAGCACATGGCTTACATGCTCCTGCTTGTTCCTGAGTGAGTACTGACAAGGCAGTACCTGCACGTTCTGTAACAAAGAGTGTAAAATGTTTACTGTAACATGGTGTCGCTAGAACTGGTGCTTGACATAGAGCTTTCTTTAAGCTCTCAAAAGCTAGTGTGTGTTCCTGAGTCCAAGGGAGGACAGTCGACATGGCTGCCTCCTGTGTTGTCAACTGAATGAGTGGCTTCGCTAGAAATGCATATTGGGGAATCCACTGTCTACAGTATGAAGTGAGGCCTATAAAAGCCCGCACTTCCTTTTGCGTCTGCGGTATTGGCATGTTTGCAATTAACTGAATGCGATCAGGTGTAAGCTGCCTTCCCTCCTTGGACAGCGAGTGACCAAGATAAATAACTCGCTGAACACAGAATTGCAGCTTAGAAGGGGATACCTTGTGCCCCTTGTCGGCTAGGAAATGTAAAACTGTCAATGAGGCTTTTTCACATTCGTGTTCGCTTCGTGCGGTGATCAGCAGATCATCGACGTATTGAAGCAATGCAGTGTTAACTGGCATGTGTATACTGTCAAGTTCTCGTTTCAGTGCTTGGCTATAGATGCTGGGGCTTTCTGTAAATCCTTGAGGAGCGCGTGAGAATTTAAAGCTGCGCCCATTTAAACTGAATCCGAACAAGTATTGGCTTTCCGGATCTATTGGGACGCTGAAAAAGGCATTCTTGAGATCAATTACAGTAAAAAATGTTGCTTCGGAATCAATTGCTGTCAACAATGATGATATATCAGGGACCACGGGGAATTGTGGTACAATACACTTGTTTAGTTCACGCAAATCAATAACCAATCGGTACACTGGTGGAGCAGTAGGATCAGTTCGTTTAAGAATCGGAATTATCGGTGAATTACATACATTGGAGTCTGTTTCTACAACTACTCCCTGGGCAATTAGTTCATCAATGATTTTCAACAAAGCCACTACAGCATCATGCGGTAACTTGTATTGTCGCATTCGTGGTAGTACCACTCCTGCTTTCAATGTAACTCGATAGGGTGTAATGTTCATGCAGCCAACATCCGTAGGGCCTTGTGCCCATAGATGTACTGGTAAAGTCTGTAGTCGGGGATCCATGTCTCTAGACACATAGTGACCTTTAAAATCACGTAAAAACAATCTTACTCCTTCCGGAGAACAACATATTATGGCTCCTAGTGCTTTCAGAGTTTTAATTCCTAACAAATTTTCTGGACATGATTTAGTAAGCAATAAATCTGTAGTTCGTGTCAAAGGTCCTATCGTAAGTGGTAGAGGCTGTGATACTTCATTAACAATAGGTTTTCCTGAAAAACCAAGGGAAACATTTTGAGAGCCTGAGAGGGGTGCCCCTGGAACTTCACTACGTTTTATGGTTGTTCGACTTGCCCCTGTATCGAGTAAGAATTTTCTATCTTGACCTAGTAATTCACTATGTACATAAGGTCCTTCTTGATCTACTGGAATCTCGATAAGCGGTAAGTCAACTTCCCTCTCTAGGCTGGTTCATGCGTAACGCTGATACTCAGGGTATTCATACTGTGCAGTCTGATACATTTGTTGTGTTGTGGTTTGTGTGGCAGTAGCAGGCAACGGTGGTGCAGCTGGCACAAACTGTATGGGTTGCTGTGAGGCTGGCATAGACTGTTGCTGAACTGGCACGGACTGTCCATGCTGCATAGCTCCTTGTTCGTTCTGATCTTGTCTAACTAATCGTGGTCTCTCTTTTGCAATACCTGTAGCTATATTACGTTTTAGGACTTGACAATCGTGTACATAATGGCCTGGCTGCTTACAGTAATTGCAGGTTCCTTTTACAGGAACTGCAGAATCTCCAGAATGTGTCGCACCCTTTTTATGACCATCCGCTTGTACTGTCTGGGAAACTAACATTTTCATTTTAGTATCTTTCATGCGTCTATGCTCGTGTTCTTGTTCATCCCTAATTCTATTGTGATGATACTGTAACATTTGTAGCATTTGTGACGGAGTGTTACCTTGCCAGGTACTCTCGAACTTCAATATTCTATTTTTCACTGGAGGTAATGCATTTTCTACCAATTTTGTCACAAACAAATGTGGATATGAGTCACTGCTTGCTTTTATACCACTGTTTATACCAAAACATTTTTCAAATCGGGCATAATAATCACTTGTGTCTTCATCTTGCTTTTGTTTACAGGCTGAGATTGCACCCCAATCTTCCTTTTTAGTAGTTAATAAACGTGGCAGTACTTGTACTAGTAAACCTGGTAACAACTTGACTTTGTCCCCGAGCCCTGACCCTGGAGCTCGATCCCTTTCCTCCGCTGCTAATGCGGTCCAATCTATCTTTTGGTCTCCCACTTCCCACTCCTTTTCTTTCAGTTTTTCATAAATGCCAGCAGGTAAAAGCACCTTTAATATCGTCATAATATCAGGAAAGGTGTACTCTCCCATCAGTAACATGTCTTTAATTTCTCGGTGGAAACCCGCTGGGTCTTTGTCATGACTGGGCACTACTTTCTTCATTTCTAGTAATTCCATTTTTGATATGGGTGTATAAACAAATACACGATGAAACTCATTATCATCGCCCTTTATCGGGTGTACCTCTCGTAAGGGATTCTGTCTATCCATGTAGTACAGTGTTCCTTCTTTGTTGGGGATCGAAAAAGGATCCGCATTTTCTAAGAGAATGTACTGTTTACGTGACATTAATATTTCTTTAATTAACTTGTTACTGGATCCTCTCCATCTATTCGTGAGAAGTTCTGTTAGCATATCAGGTAAGGGACCAGGATCAGCATGTTGGCTCTTATATTGTATAAGAAGTTGCTGGATCATATAAATCCCAGCTAAACATTGTTCGTCTGGACTGAGGTTCAAAAACGCGTGTGCTACTGTCACGTCACCATATTTACCGGGACTGTCCATCCAATGAACAGCTGCCCTTGCTAATTCTTGTTCGTCCATAGAATCGAGGAGGTGGTAACCCCTTCGTTCCCGGAGTATTTTATCTGCGGCTTGAAACAAACGCTCGGGAGATTTCATATTTATTATAGTTGGACGTGTAGAGTGTATCGGATCAGAAAAACCTCCGGTATTATTGCAGGACCTTCCTCTGCCCACATAGGCTATGGTGTCTGCCTGTCTTCCTGAATCTCCTGAGTCGGACTCTTCATTTTGTTCAAACTCGTCTGTTTCCAATCTCTCTGCATGTATGCGTTCTACTTCTTTCCTAATTTTTCGGCACATGGCTACTATACTTCCTTGTTTATCATGTTTTCCATCGGATATATTCTGACTCCATTTAGTGAGGATCTGCATTATTCCCGGGTCTACCCCCGGTCGGTCTTCATTTCTGATCACACAATTTACGAAGAAACGTAACAATTCTCCCTGTATCTCAACTTTCTGATATTCCATAGCTCTGTTAATGCATTCAGGATCTTTCCCTGTTTGGACAAAATGATATATGTTATCTAAATGCGCGGCCATTCCTGGCAGCCTTCCTAGAAATAACGCAGCTCGTCTAATACGTAACGATGTTATAATCATTTCATCCCCTTTACCAGGCACCGGGTCATATCTGCAATCTACCATAAGATCCTTAAGCGTACGGTTATTTATAAGTTTGGGCGTACGTGCATGTGCTGATTCCTGAAAAGAAAATTTACTCCCTCTGGGTGGCGTAAAAGGAAGGCTAGTAGCACCTCCAGTAGCCCCCTCTGAGGCGTCGAACGTGAAAGGATTCGTTGAACGTGCTACAGCCACTACAGGTGCAGACACGGCTGTGGAAACAGTTGCGGGGACAGACGCGGAAGCAGATGTGCTTGCCGGAGCTTGTGTCGTGACTTGTGTCGGAGCTTGCTGTGGTACCGGGACAAGAACTTGATCTTGACGTTGAGCCCCCCCAGCAGCCGATCTGTGCGGTGCGGGGTTAGCATATTCGGGAACTGTATCATCTAAATATGAGGAAAGAAAAATATCTTCTGCCGTTCTAGGATGTCCTTTAGGATGTACTTTTATTGGAAACAATGGGGTTGGCAAGTCTTTAGGTATGGCCGTAGTGGCTTGAGGCAAACCTTCGGCCAGAAGGGGATACATCCCTTTCATAAGGGCATTTCTTTGCCTCTCTGTTTGTTCTGCTTGTACTCGTGTACCTTCTTCAATCAACTGCTTCTCTCGAACCTTATTTGCACTTTCTTTACTTCTCTCTTCCTGTCTTAGCGCCTTTTCGGTGCGCCTATGCGACTCTTTACGCCATAATTCAATAGCGTCTTTCTGTGACTGTCTAGCTTTCCTCTTCCACAACTCTTCTTCTACTTTCATGATACAGTCTGCATCCCAGGTCCCAGCTACGGGCCATCTCTGATTCTCTGGTAACTCTTTGGTGTAGTCCACCCATAGATCTAGAAATAATATGGCATCTAAGCCATGTTTATGGTACATGAAATGTCCTGGAGTGTTCCTAGGAGGAATAGGGACTGCCTCTTCAAGCACCCCTTTTCTAGTAGTAATCTGTCTCAATTTTGAAAAGAGCGGCATATTGACAACAGCTAATCTGGTACTTACTCTTGAACGGAACTGATCTGATACTTAATCTTGAACGCACTTAGGACAAAAACACAATAATGAACAAAGCACAGTAAAACAATCATTCATACCACAATATGCAGAACATTAAGCACGTTAAGAATAAAACACTAAACATTTAAAACTGACCAACAATGATGACAGTCTGCATGACTAATCACCAAGCAGAATTCTTGATACTTCGGAATACTTGATATACGGCTAAACCGTACATATACACTGCTAAACAGTGCAGACCGGATTTGTGTACCCAAATCCGTCTTGACCGGCACAACCTATGTGCACGTCAACACGCCTCCCCGGCGATGGTACTCACCGAGTAGCTCACAACGAAAGGCCTCGGAGACTGGACTTGATTTCGGACATCGGACATCTGGACATCGGGGCTTCGGAAGACCTGGTGGGCCTCTGTGTACCTCGGATCTTGCTCTCTCAGCTAGGCTCTGGTCGGGATACCTTGCGCTTCTCACCGCCTCGTCTGGGTTGATCGCAGCCTCAGTCGCCCCCGCTTGACCGGAGGGAGCTACAGGAAATCCTGCTGGTACGCGTTTATGGTCCGTCCAGCTGTGGCAGGAGACCGGGCCTGCAACGCACCGCCGGCGCGTGAGATGAGAAGGTGTCCCTATTCGGGCGCCATTATGTGGTAAATAAAATTCTGCTCATTACCAATCTGAATTTCATGCGAGAACTTTAACAAATAGCTCAGAATAATGAGAGGCAGAATCCGTGGTATAAGAGGTTTCTGAATGGGCTTTATTCCAAAATGGCCGACTCGAGTGGCGGCCTTCAGGTTCCGTCACCAAGAAGGTTCAGGAAGTGAAGTACGATTCTTTATTATTAGACATACATTTTTATAGTTATTACATTATAATGAAACGAATGTAGGAGGCGTAACATTTGATAAGAAAAGTGACATAAACGAAACTAGGCGTAATAAGGAGTAAAAAGAAACATAATTGGTTAAAGTTATCAAATATAGGTGGTTCTATAAGATAATACTTGGCATAGATGCGCGCGCGGCAGCATGACGTGTAATTGACGTGCAACTAGGGGGTGAAGGGGACTTGACATTTAGCTCTACATGTGGAGACGAGAAGTCTGGGGTCAAGTCATCCTAATCCCAAATCATATCTAACATCCTATGTTTAAAGAACTATGTTATCCACAAGGAAGGACTCTCGGACAGAATCTATTCTATACTGACTGTGTGCGTGTACAAGCGTCTAAGTGTCTATATGAGATGCGAGGGGCAGAAAACTTTCCATGGCAACAGGGCTATGAATCACTTGCAGGAGGACGGAAAGGCTGAGTCCTCTGCTTGTGAGCTAAAGGAAATGTTTACCTAAATCACTGGACAGGAATGCATCGGCTGGAGAGCAAAATAGATAATTCGAAGGTGAAATACAACTTCTTGGCAGACAGGCGAAAACTGGCCGAGGCAGGCACCGTTAGCTGCACAGGGAGTAGGACAAAGTTCATGGATACAGATGCGAGCTCAAGCTGAAGCTGTCAAAGACAGAGAGCAGGGAAAGTCTTTGAGGACAGAATCGGGCCTACTCGCCTGAACTGTAAAAATGGAGTAACTTAGCCATATAAAGTCGGTGGCCTTTCATACTTAGGAATCGAATATCCAGCCCATTGATGGCGGATCTGACAGAGAACATGTTGACGGTAGACACACATATGTTTGCGTCTTAGAAACTGGAACTGGAGGGAACATACATGTACTTGTAACATGCATATAGAACCGTTGGGGTCCAAGATAGGGGACATAACTGATCAGGAAAATCCACATTTCCACAGTGCCACAAGCAAAAGTGTCCACTTTGGCCAATTCCCTGAACAACCGTACACCAGTGTAGAAGTTATCTACATATAAATGGTGGCCTTTGTTAAAAAATCCTCTTCCAAGTTCCCAAACAATTTTCTCAGTCACTCCAAAAGTGGACGGACAACCAGGGAGGTTAAACCTAGATTCCTTACCGGTGTACACCCTGAAATTAGAGACATATCCAGTCCTACTGTCACACAGCATATACAGCTTTATTCCATAGCGCGCCCTCTTACTAGGAATGTATTGCCTAAAAACCAAGCGGCCCTTGAACAACACCAAAGACTCATCCACTGCAATTTCTCTACCAGGGGCATAAATCTCAGAAAATCGATCAACAAAGTGATCAAGGACAGGCCTAATCTTAAAAAGACGGTCACAATCAGGGTGATCTCGTGGCAACGCTAAACCATTATCTACAAAGTGCATCATCCGAAGCAGAAGCAAATACCTGTCACGACTCATGACTGCCGGAAAAATAGACGTTGCCATCAAGGGACTGCTAGACCAATATGAAGCCAATGATGGCTTCCTTAGCAAGCCCATCAAAAAAGTTAAACCCAAGAACTTCTTCATCTCTTCAACATTTGTGGGAGTCCACCGGGTAGCTCTAGAGTGTGGCTTAAGACTGGCACTGTTGTCCCTCAAAAACTGTTCGGCATACAAATTAGTCTGCTCAACAATCTCTGCCAAAAACACATCGTCCATAAACAACTGAAAAAAATTTACAGGCAAAAAGTTCTCGGTATTCACTCTAGACCCTGGAACACCAGTAAACTCAGGAAATTCCGGCTGCACCATGCCAGGGGCAACCCAGAGGTCATCACTTTCAACGGGAAGACTTGCAGCCCCAGCCTGCAGCCCAGATGTCTCTTGCCGCACTACACCAACGGAAAGGCTTGCAGCCCCAGCCTGCAGCCCAGATGCCTCTTGCCGCACTACACCAACGGGAAGCCTTGCAGTCCCAGCCTGCAGCCCAGATGTCTCTTGCCGCACTACACCAACGGGAAGCCTTGCAGTCCCAGCCTGCAGCCCAGATGTCTCTTGCCGCACTACACCAACGGGAAGCCTTGCAGGCGCAGGCTGCAGCCCAGATGCCTCTTGCCGCACTATCGGCACATCAGTCTCCTCCTCTAACACAGGCACTTCATCCGCGCTAAGAGTATCTTCATCATCCGATGACCCCATACGGAGAGAAAACTCACTGCCAGAATCGTCCCCTGCCCCCTCTCCCTCAGAAGCAGAGTCAGTCTCTGACCCAATATCAGAGGAAGACTCAAACAGCAAACCAACAACCTGCTGAGCAGTCATCCTGCGGCTAGCCATTATACCTACTAAGATGGAAGACTGCACAAACAAGTCAACAACAACCAACAATGTGCAAACCAAGTAAGTAAAGAAATGTGTACCTTATATCAATAAGATCAATGTACTCAAAAACTATACAATCCAAAATCAAAAGAGACAGCTACACTCACCAGAAACAAACTCTGCAGTGACACAGCAAAGACCAACGATATCAAACTAGAAAGAAGAAAAAAAAACAAATTACTCACAAGACAACAAAATACACATCATGCACCAATGCAAAAAGTTTTTGAAACTCAAAAACCAAACATACTGCTATTATTACACCATTTGCAAAAAAAAACAGGCAGAGAAATCAAACACATTTGCATTGTACAAAAAAACAGTCTCTTACCAAACTACACAAACAGCAAAACCACCAGAACCAAAATGTCACCGTGAACAGAAGAAAAGCCTTCACCTAGAACAAAAAAGTAAACAAAAAAAACATTACAATTGGAAATCACAAAACATATAACAATAAACATTATAACATGCCATGTCACTACCCAAATGGTCAATCGGTTTGTGTGCCAGGTCAGGCAGAAAACAGCAGGAAAAAAAAGGCTATTCAGTCCCGGGGCAGGTGACCCAAATACATATAACAAATTGCACCCTGGAAGCGAGGGGTCACTTCTATTTCTAATTGAACTAATTCCCTGGTGTCTAGTGGGCTTTTCTGCCTCCAATGGGAGCAGAAACGGCAAAAAAATAAAACCGATCTGCCCACAGAGGGGGCAGAAAAGTCTTCAAAACATTTAGGGGCCCAAGGAAGCGACCCTTGCCCAAGGGGTCGCTTCCTACAATAATATTTATATCCCTGGTGTCTAGTGGGCTTTTCTGCCCCCCCCCAAAGAGCAGAAACGGACAGAAAGACGACCAATCTGCCCCCAGGGGGGGGCAGAAAAGTATTCTAAAAAATTAGGCCGCAAAGGAAGCGACCCTTGCCCAAGGGGTCGCTTCCTACATAAAGAAAAAGACATCCCTGGTGTCTAGTGGGCTTTTCTGCCCCCCCTGGGGGCAGAAACGGGCAGAAAGACGACCGATCTGCCCCCAGGGGGGGCAGAAAAGTCTCCTAATCACTTTACCACCCTAGGAAGCGACCCTTGCCCAAGGGGTCGCTTCCTACATAACGAAATAGACATCCCTGGTGTCTAGTGGGCTTTTCTGCCCCCCCTAGGGGGAGAAACGGGCAGAAAGAAGACCGATCTGCCCCCAGGGGGGGCAGAAAAGTCTTCAAATTATTTGGCCCCCAAAGGAAGCGACCCTTGCCTAAGGGGTCGCTTCCTACATAGCATAACCAATATCCCTGGTGTCTAGTGGGCTTTTCTGCCCCCCCCGGGGGCAGAAACGCGCAGAAAGCGGACCGATCTGCCCCCAGGGGGGGCAGAAAAGACTTCAACAAAATTTGCCCCCAAGGAAGCGACCCTTGCCCAAGGGGTCGCTTCCTACATAGTAGGAACAGCATCCCTGGTGACTAGTGGGCTTTTCTGCCCCCCCCGGGGGCAGAAACGCGCAGAAAGCGGGCCGATCTGCCCCCAGGGGGGGCAGAAAAGACTTTGCAAAATTTTCGTCCCCAAGGAAGCGACCCTTGCCTAAGGGGTCGCTTCCCAAACTCCAAATACAAAATCCCTGGTGTCTAGTGGGGCATCCCTACTCCACGATCGCGACGCTGTGCGCGATCGTGGAGCAGGAATGCCCTGTATTGAGAGATCGGGGGAGAGGAAATACTCTTTCCTCTCCCCCGATGCCTCAATACTAGAGATTTCACCGCCGCGGCCCCCACCAGACGCCAAACACCTACCTCTGCTCCCCTCGGACGCGCTGGAAGAAATGGATTCCAGCGCGTCCAACGCTTCCTGATGACGCCGGCGCGCGCTGTGCGCGCTGACGTCATCAGAAAGCGTGGGGGGGCTCGGGGGGGGTCGGGGGTGGCAGCGGAAGCTCTTCCGCTGCCACCCCCGTAAAGGGGGCCAAGATCGAGGGACAAGGGGGGGAGCGCCAGCGCTTCCCCCGGGGGCTGTCCTCATGACGGAACGGTTCCGTCATGAGCACAGCCCAACCGATGCTCATGACGGAACCGTTCCGTCATGAGCATCGAAGGGGTTAAAAGTGAACTTAGTAAGGGGTAAAATCTCACACTTGTCATTGTTAAGCTTATAACCTGAGATCTGAGAGTAATCGTGGACTTCAGCTAGGAATGCGGGGATAGAAGTAGCGGGGTTAGACATGAATAATAGAATATCGTCTGCGTAGGCAGCAAGTTTAATATTAGTTTGGGAAATTTGGAAACCATGTAAGTTAGGGTTTTGACGAAGCTTTGAGAGAAAAGGTTCCAAGGCCAGATTAAAAAGAAAAGGGGAGAGAGGGCAACCCTGACGAACACCCCTACCTAGATTGAAAAAAGAGGAAACTAGACCGTTGGCGCAAACCGCCGCTCTAGGGCTGGAGTAAAGGAAGGAGATAAAAGAGATGAAATGCGGACCAAACCCAAACCATTTGAGGGCGGAGAAAAGGAAAGTCCACTCCACCCTATCAAACGCTTTTTCCGCGTCTAGGGCAATGGCTGCTAGTGGGTTTTGGAACTGTGGAGATTTGGAAAGGACATTAAACAAAAGTCTGGTGTTATCTGTGATGAAGCGACCTTTAACGAAACCAGATTGTTCAGGGCCTAGCAGTTCGGGAAGAAAAGGGTCTAATCTTATGGCGAGAGATTTGGCATACAATTTATAATCAATGTTGACCAAAGAAGTTGGTCTGTAATTTTTACAATACTGGGTGTCTTTGCCTTCTTTGGGTATAACACAAATGTGAGCGTCTGAAAATGTACCTGAGGAAGAGCCACTTAATATGAAGGAATCAATAAGGGAATGTAGCCTGGGCAATAACAGTTTAGAAAAATGCAAATAAAATTCAACTGTGAATCCGTCTGGGCCAGGTGCCTTGTCTTTCTTGAGTGACTGAAGTGCGGTAAGTAATTCATCGCTAGAAATTGGTGATTCAAGGGCAGATAAATCAACAGGGAAATTGGAAGGTGGTTGAATGCTGGCAAAGAAAGTAGCAAGAGAATGGGCAGTGGGGTGCGTTTCAGAAGAGTAGAGTTTGGAATAAAACTGGGAAAATTGCTCTAAAATATCAACATCTGTATGCTTTAAAACAGAATTAACATCGTAGACAGATTCAATATTTAGTTTGTTTTGCTTGACTTTTAGATAGTTGGCTAAAACCTTCCCCGCCTTATTTTTACCCCCATAGAATTTTGAACTAGATTTCAACAAGTACAATGAAGCATCCTCAGTGGATTGTTTGTTAAATTGCATCTTGGCAGCAATGAGAGCAGTCAGACTTTCCTGCGAGTGGGAAGTATAGAAGGAATGCTCTAACTTTTTAATCGTAAAAAGGAGGTCACTAGTGCGCTTACGAGCAATCTTACGTTTACTAGCCACAAAGCTGATAATAAAACCCCTGGCTGCTGCTTTATAGGCATCCCAGATAACATGGTTGGGCATAGTGGGTGTGTCATTAATGATGAAAAATTCTGTGGTGAAATCAACAAAGGAGGCGGAGAATTTGGGATCGAGGAGTAAGGTATTGTTAAAGCGCCATCTCTTTGGTCCAGTGGACTTGGGTAAGATGTCAATATTAATCAAAACGGGGGCATGATCAGAAAATAAGATGGGGCCGATGTCAGCATGGGTAAGGGATTGGGACATATGATGGGAGAGAAAAATATAGTCAATACGGGATTGGGAATGATGAGTCGGGGAGTAGAAGGTGAATTCTTTAGAGGTAGGATTGCAGAGGCGCCAAGCATCAATGAGTTTATGTTGGGATATCGCTTGAGCGAAGAGCTTGTGAGACTTATTAGGGATAAAAGGTGCCTTGGAGTTCCTGTCTAAAAAAGGATCGAAGGGTAAGTTACAATCACCTGCTAAGATAAAATTATCATCAATATATTCAGTGATGCGGGAGGCCATTGCGCGCCAAAAGGCATGATCACCACCGGTGGGGGCATAGATATTAAGCAGGGAAAAAGGGACACCCTTCGAGGAAAGCTTGACATACAACCATCTACCTTCAGGATCTGATTCAGAAACCAAGAGCAAATGAGCAAGAGATTTGCGAACTAGTACAACCACACCGTTCCTCTTACCATCACCCGGAGATGAAAATACAGCACCCACCCATCCTCTCTTAAGTTTAGCAGCTTCAGCGTCAGACAAATGGGTTTCTTGTAAAAAGGCAATGTCTACATTTAATTTGGCTAAATGAGAGAGGATTTTTTGTCTCTTGATAGGAGAATGCAGACCTTTAACATTCCAGGAAACAATTCGAACTGACATTAAGGGTTAATCGAAGAATGGACCAATTGGAGAATAGGACAGCAAGGAAAAGCCTCGCAGCGAGAAAGGGCACAAGAAAAAGAGAGAATGAGGTGAGAACAGATGTGGTGGAAGATGAGCAAAAGAAAAAGTGAGAGAGGAACCAGAGAAGCCATGTAAATAGGAAAGAGCCAAGAAAACAATAAGAATGATAAGAAGATACAACAATTCTCAAAGATAATGGTAAGTAAGGGCCAAGGGAGAGTAAGATAGGTAAAGGGACATGAATACAAGCAAGAGATCCAATATACAATGGGGAGAAGAAAGAGTGAAGGAAGAGAAGAGGAGGAGAACCATGAAAAAGGTAATGACACCAATAAACCTGAGAACATCAAGGGAAAAGGTAAAATAAGAAAATATAGAACAAAGAGAAACATGATAAATAAAGAATGGAGGGTACTTACGGGGGGTAGCATGGGAAAAATACAATCAGGAACTGGGAGTAAGCGAAGACATACGTGGAGACGAGGGGAGGGAGGTGGGACCAACTGGGAGAAGCAACGCATTCGGGGCGAAGGAGGTGTCCAACCAGAGACAACAAAACGGAACGTAACACAATGATCTGTGAAGGGAGAAAAAGAACAAAGTTAGGCACTCGAATACAACGAAGATAAAAAACAAACATATGACCAGCTGAAGAACCAGAACCACAATATCGGAAACTAAAATAAAAGATATAATCTTAACGAGAAGTCATACAGTCTGAAGAACCTGTAAAAATGAAAGCATTAAAGCATAACAAAATAGGGAATCAAACTGCAAGTACAGAAAAAAGTCATGGTGGGTGAGAAGAGGGACCAGATAGCTCCATATCAGCTTGACCGGAGGAATTCAGGAAGCTTCGAAGTCGCGCAGGGTCCTCATATGTTGTGGTCTTGTTATTGTGAGTGACCTTAAATAGACAAGGATGAAAGAGCCCATATCTGGCACCAATGGCGCGAAGGTCAGGTCTCATATCTAGGAAGGCCTTGCGACGGTTTGCAGTGGTCCTGGCATAATCCTGCGCAAAGAACAAAGTGGAGCCTGACCATGTGAGACAAGGAGAGGCTTTGGCGGCTGAAAGGACTTTCAACAGGTCTGTGTATTCTAGAAAGTACATTATTACACCTCTAGGCTTCGTTGACACGGAAGGAGAGGAGGGTGCTCGACCAAGCCTGTGAGCACGTTGGATATTCAGTGAGGTGTCATCAGGCAGGTGCAGAAGCTTAGGAAGAAAGGACTTGAAGAAATTGATGGGATCGTTCCCCTCACAACCCTCCACCAAGCCGTAAAGACGGAGATTATTGCGTCTGTTGCGATTTTCAAGGTCCTCCACCTGCTTCTGAAGAGAGGAAATCTGCGTATGCATGTGAGAGACCTTGGACGCAGATTCCTGAAGAGAGGAGACATCACGCTCCACCGACGACACTCTTTCATCCAACGAAGCCCAATTGTCAGTGAGAATCTGCAACTTAGCATTAGTCTCCTCCATGTAAGGGCGCAGGGCCCGTATCTCTTCGAGGATTAACTCCATAGAGATGGGCGAAGAGGACTTAGGAGGCGAAGGCGGGTCTTTTTTTAACCTCTTAGAGTTTGCTTTTGCCGAAGATTGTGAGGAGGTGTCCGCAGTCGACGTCATCTCAGTTGAAGGTAGAGACTGAGAAGCTTCCAAATGGGCCAGTGCCGTGAATAATTTAGAATTTTTAATATAATTACGCTTTTGAACTTTACTGGAGCAATCCGCCATCAGCACGTCTATGAAGCGTGAGGTCACAAAATATCTTAATGCCCAACTAAAAAAAGGATCAGGAAGCAAACTAATAAAGAAAAATGCCAGGCCAAAGAATTGGAGTCAAAAGTGTTGGAAACTGGAGTCATAAAAATGGCCGCCTTATATGAGGAGAGTTGAAAATTCCAGTCATAAAAGAAGAGAAGCAGCAGAAATAATCATAGTTGAAGAGAAAAAAGTCACCTTAGAGTGCTGGTTGGCCACATCTGCGCTTCGGGAGTTGCTGGGGTCAAAAATGTAAGCATGAGGCCTCCAGGGGATCCATGCGCGATAAAACGCGCTGCTGAGGCGCTCACGGGCGGAAATAAACAAGATGGCGGCCGCGGCCGATGACGAGCCGCGACCGAAGATAAAATGGGCTATAAGACCCAAACTAACTGTGCCTCAGCGCCAGAAAAGGATTGAAAATGATCCTGGCATGCTCCGACAGGGAAGACTGCCCTTCGTTGGTGGAAACTGGTGCGCGAACCGTCAGTAGACTCTGGTGTGGACGGAGCTCCTAGCCGAACGCCGCCATCTCCTTCGCGCCCCTCCTCTTCACAGGTACTTAAGAGAGGCTTGACTTTGTTAGGCCCCTTTATGTAAGTGCATGAACTGTAAGTATCTCAGATGTGTTGGTAGGTCCCAGTATTTACACACAATTTAAATAGCACTATTTTACTTTCTTTTATAACGCTACACATCCCAATGCAGTGTCAGAGCGATTTACATAACATACAGATTGAAAATAAATCATGCAAGCGTGTAAATCAGTGTACAAGATGTGTTGCATGAGTCAGTGAGGGTTAAAAGTTGTAGCAGTCACATATCCTAAATAGCTCACTGTGCTATATTAAAAGCTTACCATTTATGAACTGCAAGTAACAAAAGGATCTGTGTTCAAAGCAGTAACCTTACCTAGCTACATTAAAAACAATCTGTCATCTGCATATTACATGATGTGCTTTGCAGGCACATTATACTACTATTCTAGCCTGCAACAAGTCAGGACTATTGGCTTTGTCAATGGTTATTAGTTGTATAAGATAAATAAGCTGCAACTATGGCTTGTTACATATAATATTGAAAAAGCTTCCACTAATGACAATACCACAATACTGCTGCTCTTGCATTTCATAAAGAGAGCAGCGGGGCACAATGGGGCTTCAAGCCACTGTGAGACATTCGGATGATCATGAAAAATGCTCATTTTCCAGTTCACAATGGCCTAGGGTGGGCCAGGGCGATCCTTGGGTGGGCCTGGCCCGCCCTCTAGAACCGGGCCTGGTTGTAGGTATGATGTTACTTGTTGTATCACATGGTTGGATGCAATTACACAAACAGCAAAATACAAGTCAGGCGGCACACTATGCTAAACACAGATTTTTAGGGTAAGTGTTTTAAAGCCACGCCCTTAATTAAATCGGCCACCCCCCTTTGAGAGACCCCCCAGTTTTTACATCCCACTTAAAGCCCTGTTGGCAGCTATGCTGCCACTCACTAAATATCTCCAAAACTCTCCTCTTACCTCACTCGTGACTCGCTCCAGGGTCTCTATGGCAGGCGGGGGGGTTTGTTCGAACTTCGTTCACTTAGCAGCCAGACCAGTCTCCAGAGCCAGCAAATTGCCCAGAGATCAGCACTGCCACTGACTGCCCCAGGCCAGAAAGAGCACGAGCGCGAGAGCGCGTAGCGTGAAGCGCATGACGCGTCACTGCTACGTCATTCTCATCGTGAGGGCAGGGCTGGTCAAAATAAATCCTTTTTTTAATGTCGCCCAGGGCCGTCATTGGTAGCGCTCGCGCGCTACAAGATTGATTGACGGCCCTGGAGGCTAGGACGGACCAATAGTAAAGACTAGAGGTCTAGAGCTGAGCACATAGAAACGCGGGACGTCGTGGCCGCAATTTTGGAAGCACTGTGACTGCTAGTGCCGCTGGTGCACTAGCAGTTATAATAAACAGCAGGTCAGTGCTGAGTGCGCGCAGCGACACAGTGTCCCCAAATAAATTATAAAGGCCGCCGCAACGGGCCACCAGTGCCGCGTGGCCGCCCCCCAAATTGTGCTGCCTGGGGCGGACCACCCCCACCGCCCCCCCCCTAGCTACGCCAGTGCATGTGAGGAACTATTTTGTCTCCCTCTATCATTATTTTCTAACATTAAACCAAATACCATGCAAAGGTGGTTAACACAGATGTGTGAGCATTCACGGCAGTCATCTAGGATAAAGAAAAGCATTGGCAAAGCCAATAGGTTGCACTGCTGAGACCTGTTGCGTTTTCCATTGCTTGTTTACAATTGTTACTTTTGTGAGAGTGAGTGAGACACGCTACCATGGAGATAGAACAGACATGGAGCAGCAGCTACTTTAAATCATTACAACAGATTTCTACGTGACTTGGGATTCTTGTAGCACTAAAACAAATAATTATTGAAGACAATATCAGGAGTTGGCTTCAGAGAAGTCTGAAAGCTGCCAAGCACCCTTTTGGAAGAGTGTGGCCCTCACTGAGGGTATTGTGTACATAGACTTCAACACAGAACACACGGCCATATGACGTTCACCGATACTCGACACTGATGGTACTTGGTACACCAAGGAGGCCCATAACACGCCTACAGCACGATGACAGTCGTGTTCCCTTGATGAAAGCGGTGTCACTGTTTAGGAATAGAATAAATAAGAAAAAAGATTTCTCTTTTCAGCCAGGAGATTTCATAGCTTGGAAATTCTAATGGCCAGGTCGAACCAGAGAGAAGGGAACCGAAGAAGTTTTTTTTAATTTTTAATGAAGTGATTCCAACAGCTTTCAAGCAGACTACCGAAATGATGTGTCCCAAGGCCAGCATCATAGTCCACTTTCTTCCTTTCCCTACAGCCAAAAGAGTGCAAGTTAAATAATGGAAAGCGTTAATTACCATTGACTGAATCTAAATAAAAGGGCATTGCAATTTTACCGCAAGCCGTTAACATCGTGTGGTGGAAATTAATTGCGCTTTTAATAGTTTTTTCGTCCAATTTTCTTCACCTTCTCCTTGGGAAATGCTAAGATTTAAAAAGAAAAAAATACAGGCCGAATTCAGTTGTCTGCATGAAGTGTTTTGAGACCACTTCACAGATGGAATCGAGGATTTTGAATCTGTGTTTATTCCCGAGCATTGCATTGTGGACTCCCAGACTGCAGAATGCTCTAGAATTCGGAATGAACCAGGATAGATTTTATGGGCATGACTCTTCTAAACAGTTAATGTTTTGGCAAGCACGTGTCCGACCCTACCTGGGTGCAGATTTCCAACTATTTAAAATTAGCAAGTATAGAAACCTAAGTCACAGAGCTCCAGTCATAATGCTGAAAACGTTTTGTAATTTTTTTTTTTTATCATAAAAGGCATACTGTTGCATATGAATAAAAACCTAGAGGCGGTGTAAATGTTAACATTTCATGGTTTGCCAAGGTAACCCCTTTTCCTATCCCTCCACCAACATCGAGGGGTGATTCTTTCCCCTCCCAAAAAAGGAATCATTTTTACTCTTGTCCGTGACAGAAGCACTCCAACAAATATCAGGTTAAAAAGGGGCTGGAAATGGTTTATGAAACCGACAAATATGTACATTTGGGGGTGATCATAAAAGTCCACAGCCTCCCTGCCCACTCCACCCCAGAGGGGATGTGTGTGTGTATGTATGTATATATATATGATACACACACACACACACACACACACACACACACACACACACACACACACACACACACACACACACACACACACACACACACACACACACACACACACACACACACACACACACACACACACACACACACACACACACACACACACACACACACACACACACACACACACACACACACACACTTCATATGAGTAAATAGAACATTTCCATAGAAGTAAAGGAAAAAATCACGAGTGGAAAACTTCAGCGGATTAGAAAAGTCATTTTGCGCTCATGAGAACCAGCCACTTGCACGTTTTCTGTCAGACTTGCATTCGAAAACAGATTTGTGAATAAGGCCTCAGATGTACATGTGAGCTTAGAATCTGCTGAACTCTTTCTGCTGAGGCATGCGTTGCAGACTAGGAGCTGCATGTGAATTTGAAATATGTTTTATGCAAGGCCCATATTGCACAGAGTGAGGGCGGGACATTTCTTAATCGCTTTTGGGGTCGGGATTTGAGAGATACGCTATTCTGTTTTCCTATACTGGCCTAAAATGCCATGGAGATTCCAAATACATTTTATGAGAAAATGCTAATAATATGTCCAGGCACCAGAGCCGGGCATAGGGCCGAGTAGCATTTTTGTACCCACCGCAGGAAATCGTGCACGCGGGTTCAGCAAACAGGGCGGTTTGGGTGGGGGGCAACATTAAACCCCAGGACTTTTTGTAGTGGAATAGCCGGGGTTCCCAAATGACCGGTTCGGTGCTTGGAGGTACCCCAACAAAATTAAGCAGCATCTCTTCTGTATTTCGAATCGGAAAAATGAAAGACTCAAACGTGCCTGTCCCTCTCTTTTCCACGGTCAGTCCACTCTAATTACCATCCAGTCATACCATCGGCGTGACACGTATGTTGAATTTCAAACGCGAACCACCCCCCTTCCATCAAACGTTCTCCAGCAGCACATAAATGTAAAAAAACATGGAGATCGCACGTGATAAATATATGCTCACTAAGTGTTCGTTTAATAAGCACAGCAAAGCGAATAGCGAACACAATTTCGGTATAACTCCATGGCGGCGGGTAGGGTTACGCTCAAGCAGCTAAGAGCCCGGCAGCTGTTTAATAACTAGACCCCCCATCGCTCTCACCCCTCCCCCTCCACCCTCGGCCCATGGGTAACTCTACCTGCTGTAACTGTGTGCTGCGAACGTTAATTTTTCCTCTTTAAAGTCTCTTTTTGTGTTTTTGTCATGGCCTGCACCGTGCACGCAGGGTTGAGAATGGTAGGCCACATTTGCATGTTGCCTTTCGCAAAACACTGCTTTGGCGAAATTTATGAGGAAAAAAAGGGGGGGGGGGGGGAGATTACAAAACCGCACGGATTAGTTTACACTGGTGAAATACACATGAAAACAATTGCGGCCACTTCTGCTCAGGCCCCCTGCCCCCGCTCAGTATGCACACATTATTTGGCCGGCCCAGCGAGCGAAAGGGAGGGACACCTCTGCCCTTTAATAAAAGGGCGGCAATGGACGCCCATCTGCCTCCAAAAAGCCCACTCAGGCACCCACTGGGCCGCTGGCGGTATCCGAACAACGCAGAAACCACCCGAATCAGCCTCCCAGACTGCTCAAAAAAGTAGCCCACAGCTGGACCTGCACACCGGCCCCTCGGGCATTGTCCGAGAGCCCGCGCTACCAGGGTTGGAGTGGGATTAAAAATCCGCCCAGGCACACTAATAAAAAAAGTGGCCCACATTTGCATATCGCCTTTCCCCAAAGCACTGTTTCAGCGAAGTGTTTTTTACAAAGCAGGGTGTGGGGGGTCTCTGACAGAGGCAAGTTTTCTTAACTTTATTTAGATTAAAAAACATGCACGGATTAGTTGACACTGGTGAAACACACCTGAAAAACAAGTGAGGCCACTTCTGCTCAGGCCCCGTGCCCCCGCTCAATATGCATATGTTAATGGGCCGGCCCAGTGAGAGAAAGGGAGCGACACCTCTGCCCTTTAATAAAAGGGAGGTAATGGACGCCCCTCTGCCTCCAGAAAGGCCACCCAGGGCCCCACTGGGCCGCTAGCGTCTTCCGAACAGCACAGACATTGCCCAAATCAGCGCCAGGCTGCCCAAATAAGCAGCCCACAGCTGGAACTCGGATACCGGCCCCTCGGCCATTGCCCGAGTGCCCGCATTACCAATCCAGTATATATCTGAATAGAAGCCTGTGTTCAAGAACTTAAGGGGCAGTGAGGCGCATGCGCTATCCAAAGTGTCCCCTTTCAGTCTGGAGTCACAGCTGTCGCCTGCGCTGCTGCAGTCCAACTGTAAAGCGTGAAGACAGTTTTCTACAAGAGATCCACTGGGGACAATGACCCATTTGTGTCGTACATGTTAGTACTTATGTGTCATTCCATCCAGGTTTTGTTCACGCCAGTGTTCCTTCTATGCAATACCTTCTTTAGCCTTTGTACAATTTTTTTTGTATTGAAGATCAAGGAAAGTGAGCATTGTGTAATGTGTTTCAGTAACTGCTCGAATGTGCTTTACTTTGAAGTATTGGTTCCATAATTGCTGTTAATGCCTTTAATAAATGGAAATCAATCAGGATTATGCCAGGGTGGTACTGCTATACCTAGCTTGTTCTTTAGTTCTGTAATCACAATTGAAGACAGGGGGGACAAGGAGCTGGTAGAATGAGGTCCTGGACCAATGCTCCTAAAGTCACATGTAAAATGCTACAGATGGTGACCAGCGGACTGGGCAGGCTGTTAGGTCTCCAGGATATGGACGGAGGGCGATAACTTCCCCTCCCCACTCTACCGCAACACGCCGAAGAAGCCTTACCCCATCCAGGGAAGGGTTTGAACTAGAGTACACGCATAAGACGTGACTCAAAACCATACTAGGTTTACGCAACCTCAACACCAGGTTTTGTAACAATATAGGGTGTCATTCCCTGATTCTACCTTTCCCTCACTATTTTTGACGGTCCTGATGAAGCGCTGCGGGATCCATTAGGGACCCATTAATAGCGTGAAACACGTCGACCACTCTTCACTTTTTATCCTCACTAGAACACTACCACACGGGTTGAGAGTAGAGGGATTATATCTGTTTTATCCCCTCTCAATTAGCATAAAGTGCATCTCCATCCCCGCTTTGTTTTTAACCTAACCCAGAGGACTCACCAATAAACCTATTAGGGTACCAACGGGTTATTTTAACGACACTCACTATCACCATTTGGCCCACACACCCTCACGCACAATTGCGGCTACTCCTTAAAAGATCTCTGACAGAGAGCCCTCTTGTAGGGCCCGTGAGGGACTGCAGCGCCACCCCCACGAGGAGCAGTGCCCAATGATGATGCTCTACACCTGAAAAGGTGTGTGAGGGCACAACACAAGCAGGAGTACCACTCGCCACTCCTACACATTCATTCCTGTTTTGGAGACACTTTAATCCCCCTTTTGTTCTCTGCAACAATAACAGGCTGCTGTCCCTATATCTCCCTTTAGGAACTGGTACCATCTGTAGCATTTTACATGTGTCCTTTAGTTCTGCCATCGCTACTACCAATGTTCTCAATGGGTCATGAAAGCAGCAGCAGGAACTGACAGTCGACAGGACTCTTCTGAGGCTGAAAACTGCAGCTTCCATTCACTGCCCCTGCCCCTTCACCTAACACTCCACAATCAATAATTGGTGGACTAAGGGTGGCCTAATGGGTTGTCGGGGGAGTCAAACCGTGATGGATATCAATTCTGACACCCCTGGTGCTTTCTTGAATCAAGTTCCCTGCCCACAAGGAGTGGTTTGCACCAACTCAAGTTACCAGGTGGTTATGTTTTTGGCCTTATCAGTACCTCCTCGTAAACTCCGTGGACACTTAGATCCTACTCATCTTTGAAAGCCATGTATCCAAGCCATGGGGCAGAATTATTAACATTTAATGCAACATAGCACAGGGGCGGAACAAGACCCGAACTTGGGGGTGGGGGAAACTAACAGGTCATCCAACAGAGGTAGGACTAACACGTCAAATAACGCAGATGATCTTGCATCCATAATATAAGACCATAGATGAACTGTGCATTTTAAACATATTGGTGAAACCCCACAGGATTCCAGCAAACTTGTTTTAGTGGATTGTACAATATTTAACGGCTACACAGAGAAGTCTTTTAAAAAAGGTAATGCGTGATTTGACAACTAAAAAGCAGCTTCTACACATGTCAGTACAAAGCACTTTAGGACCAGTTTTCGTAGTTATTTAAAGACTTAGGGGCATATTATCAAGCATGGCGTTAAAATTATCGCCGCTTCAGGGCAGAAAACAGCTGCTAAAGCGGTGATAATGGGCTTGATAATATGCCCTTGAGAATTCCCATAGAAGCCCATGTTGACACCAGAACATGGGCTTCTATTGGAATTCTCAAGGGCATATTATCAAGCCCATTATCGCCGTTTGTTGATAATATGCCCCAAAGACCCTTCTTGCCAATTCTCTGCCATCTCCTTCTGTGAAATAACTGTGCTGCTGAAATATTTTTAATTCCATCTTCAGAAAGAAGGTCCTGCGTATGTGTTGATCAAAGGTAAATTTTCCGTCTGCTCAATGTGAAACTGCAACATATGCTTGTTTTAGGCTGCACATATGTACAGGTCTCAGAGTATTGAGCTTAATGAATGAGCACACCTGATTCTGGAATGTGTGACTGGCAAGTCGCAGATCTGATTCCATATCCATCTTTCACTCCATCTGCAATTGATAAGTGAGTGCCAATAATTTGTAATTATCACTGCCTGGTAATTACACTGCCAGGAATCTGCCCTATCCTAAATCGAAATAAAATAGTAGTTGTTAGCACTCCACATTAAGCAGTTCCCATACCAAATGAACGAGCTGCATCCATGAAGCCATCAGGTCTAAAGAATGGCAAAAAGAGGTTGGTAGATGGTTTGAAATTTCTTAGCAACACGTTGTGTTCTAGCATGCGAACAACACAAGTATTCCTTCAAGGTACATATTCCAAACACTGTGTGGTTGATGCACAAAGTCCTGCAAAGATGTCACTCCAACTGATGAAGAAAGCATGACTCTTCATAGCATGGGATAGTAACAAAAACATGCTTCAAGTTCTGTTCTGAAACCTCCAGCAGATAAAGTGTCACATTCACTAAATAATCAGGGTTGTTTTTAAATCCTGTGGGGGCAATGTGCGTTATAAAATGCAACATTTGTTACAAATGTCTCCAACATTCCTTTGAGAAGAATGACCACAGTCTCCATAATTATTGTTCACATATGTCTTTACTAATTATTACAATTAGCCTGCCATGGCTAGAGTAAATGACACCTTGAATGGCGCACAGGAGAGACCCAGTCAGACATCATGGTCGCCAGTTTGTCATTGTAACACTGGAACAAATAGTGCACAAAGTAGACTTTTCAGAGTTCAGTGCTTTGCATTGGCAATCTTTTATAGACAATAGTACAGCTATGCTGTGTTTACAGACCCAGTCTTAGTTTTACTGGAGAATAAGGTTTCTCAAGCATTTTGCTGCCAAACTACACTAACTTAAAGAGGCAGCACATAGGGATGGGATCCCTACACAAGGAGGTGCTGGTGTACTGCCTCTGCATAGGCATTATCCTGGAGAAAAAACATCCGAGACACACATTAAAGCAAATCCTGCTTCTGTTTTATAACAAACTGAGAAACTTGCCATACGAGTGTGCTTTAGATGGAAGAGGTACGCCTCTTGTTAGACATAAAGTAAATGTTCAGGCTTCGCATAGCTGAGCTATGCCTCAGGTTACAATGCCCCACCTCCAAAGTCACAACCTGTTAATTCTGCTCAGTTTCTAAATATACGTATGCATGCAAGATTGGATTTGAGTTGTCACTTAAGAAGTGCAACAATGCACCCAGGCGTGTTCTAATAACATCAGAAAGGTTAGGAATACAATCACTGAAATAGATTCATTGTAAGAGGCATGCTAAACATAGAATGGTCCTCTATTCTTGCTGGCGAAGAAGGATTTCCAAACAGAGAAAATAAGAGACGCCGCCTCATGACAATTCATGCTGCCATATTCTGGCGGGCTCGCAGACTGCAAACAGCTGCCTCGGGAAGGCCAATGCAGTGAGCGCTTGTATAGGTCAGAGACTAGAAATTGTGCTCGCATTAACAATAAAAGTTTTCACGTGTCATGGAATGAAAATATTTTTTCCGGATCCTCATTTGGAATTAGCAGGACGACCAACTGCAACGCGAGGATGAGGCAGGTGCAAATGGCATCATTGTAATTTTGGCTGAGGTCATTCAATACAGCCACAGAGACACTCTGTGCCTAAAACAGGTCTTGAACTTGTTTGGCCAGCATCTAGATCCTGGTGCTCCTCAAGATGTTCAGAATGCCAGAGAGCCAGAACTTCTCACCAGCTGTAATCATTGCCGACAAAAGAAAGATGAACCTATTGTGACATAAACAAGCGTGTAGCTGCACTTACTCCTGGTTGTAGGAGAGATGTATGAGGACACACGCAGTTGCACAGGCCAATACCTGCCCTCTTTGAAGTTGTCTGTAAGTATATAGTTTGAACCACATAGAATACGATCCTAAGAAAGTGTACAGAAATAAAGGAAACTGCCCTTGGGAGGTACAAACTCTGAGATTCAGGCAGTTATGAGGCCCAAAAGTACATTCAACCAACCCACAAAACAGCCTCTGTGCAAGGAAAACCCCATATGAACTTCACAGTTGAAAGCAGGATAGATAAGGATGGTATTTGCACATTGTAACTTGGGGCAAACACAGAACTCTGCTACATCCACTAGGATGGACCTTTATCTCGCACTGAGGCTCCATTCACACATTCATTAACAGCGAAGCAGATTTTGCCCCACAGCGATGACAGAGAGTAAAAGTTGTGCAAACCATAAAGGTTTATTAGCAAATTAGTAAAGTTACAATTGCCTATCGAATCAATTAGACATAAATCGAAATTCACCTGAATACAGCATACATGAATATAGTTCAATAAGTAATGCAAATATTACATTATTAAAGGCAACATATGTAGATCAAAGCAAAGTCTTGTTTCCATTATGGGTACTCCGTAATGCTTAGCTTAGGTTGTGGGCAGGTCGGGGAAGTTCAGAAGCAGCAGACGTCAGCAAATATAGCATCGAAAGAAGAGCCGAATCAAGGTTCAGATAAAATGAGAAGGAATATATTTGCTCTTGAGAGTAACTCTGTCAGCAGGAAAATAAGGAGCTTTGGTCTCAAGAGGAGGGATAGGAGGCCTGCCTGCAAAGCTGGACAGGGACAGAGATCTAACTAACATGCTTCACACAGTTAAAACATAACACGTGATGCATTCTTTAGATTCCCACTGGGCAAGAACCAATCAAAAAACAATGTTTTCTCTTAGCTTGATGTCAGCCTTCTTCTCACAGATAATGCAATCCCAACTTCTTCCATCATTGTAAGTGTCACAATATCTCACAAAGGAGTATTTTCTTCCTCAGTTTCCCATCCTGTGCAGGTGCTGACATTATTGTCCAAACAATCTAGTTGCTACTCTACAAACTTCAACCTGTAAGCTACAGAAAAAAATGTTATGCACAAAAATCAGAAATGCAATGTTCATTTCAAACGTGGAGTAAAACACCTCGGCCTACTCACGACAATATAGGATCAGGGGTTGACAGAACTGGCTGAATTCGACTCCGCGAATTCTGCAGAGTTGCATAAACACTTTGTGAGATTCTGCAGAGGTCTGCTAACGGGTGAAAATAGGTACGTCACACTGCGTGTGCTGTGATTTAGTGCTGGTAGCACTTTTGGCGCTGCAAAATCAGCGCGAACGGCACCTTGCGGTGCTCCAGAGAGCACAGCTACCAGAGTTGATTTTACTGCCTACTTGAGCGGCAGCCTTCTGACCACAAACAGTCGCTAGAAAAATCTCACCAGGTGTCCTCATAGTGACCGGAAATCACGCTAGGGGACACCAAATCTTGCTTACCATTAGCCGCACGTGCTCCAAAGTATCGGCCACATGGCAATCGGCAAAATTTGGCCAGAACTCATCGTATAAGAATAACACGAAGTAAACCCAAATTCTGCCAATTCCGTGGGCGGAACTGAATATTCTGCTCACCCCTAATTAGGATACACATATTCAAAATAAAGTTAAGCTAAATGTGATTCATTCAGACTGCTAAACCAACATATAAAACAATGTGAAATAATGACTATATCAGGTGTAAGTCCCATTTAAATCATATGAGTAGTGGTTATGCGGGTTACAGATGAACAAATCATTAAGCACGAATAAGTGATGGTGACACTGTATCACAGTACAACAGGCCCACAGAGCCCACAATACTTTGCTTAAGGCGACAATTGCCTGGGATCAGGAAAGTGGACAAGCTTCGGAGGGCTGTGCCATTATTTAGAATGATTGCTAAAATGTAATGACAGAATATATACATTTTTCTTTCAGCTTCTGTTTAAATAGTGACTGATATTATAAATGTGTTCAGAGCTTTAAGAAATTAAATCAGCAACGTTTGTCATATCTGCTCATTGGGCCTCTCAAGGGCTAGGACAGTGCTGTGCAAATGACAATACACCACAATGTCACTGCCTGTCTCGATTTCTCTCTGATGGAATTTTGCATTGTCTGTTATTTGTCGAAGTTAAAATACTCCTTCTGTGTAGTTGTAAAAGTGGCCGTCTTAGTCTTTGTTGATCAATCCTGAGGCACCTTAACTAGCCCACCATGGCCATGATTAGCACCCTACTGTTTTAGTGCAAAGCAGGGGTGGGGAAGGAGATTAGGAAGCTCCAGTAGAGAATGTTGGCTGGCAGGGGGCATGGACGTTTATTCATCAAAATGCCATCGGTAACGGAAATGACATCACACATCCTTTGACCTGAATGACTTAAAAAGAAATTTACATCATATGACCTTTGACCCTGAACCATCCTAGGAAATGATGTCACTTGGCCTTAGCCCTGTGACAACACAATAATTGGTATTGCTGGAGTTTCATTATAACTGTGCAATTAATATAATAACACAGCACAGATGTCTTTTTTAGATACACATATTAGGATATTGACATGATCTTTGAAAGTCATGGAGAGTAATGCAAAACTTGCCTTAAATTGTAGCAAGCGAGTCAGACCTATTCCAGTGGTGGTTGGGGGATTCTCCTCTGCAAAAAGTTTGAAATAATGAGATCAAGTAGTGCATTTTAAATCACAATGTTACATACATTTGCTAAAAAAACAAGGGCTCTGTAAGGACACTCTTAAATATTCTTTCACGGTGTGCCGAGCTAATTAAACCTGACACTCCCCAGCATTTGACCCCCTTTTTTTCAGGATGTGCTTTGGGTGCCCCCAGATGTCCAAAATTACCATAATCTTTCCACAGTCACCATTTTGTCATGTATACCCCCCCCCATGTCACAAATGACATGCAATATACTAGCCCCAGAGTTTTCCTATTAACTTCATCCATATACCATTGGTAACTCTCTTGTCTAAATGTACCTCCTCTATCTAATGCCCAGAATTTTGCCATGGCTGCCCGCCTCCTAGAAGCCACGTTTGCCCTCCCAAAAATGTCTTCCACTGTGCTTGCGCAACCATTTTGCCAACGGTCCATTAAAAAAAAATATATATATATATTGAACTATATGCAGACATGAAAGTAGTACAGACACTTTCCGAGTGAGGTACCGAGTTGTAGTGTAAATGTAACGTCTGGTAGAGCGCGCGGGATACACTGGACATTAGAGCCTTGCTCTTCATGTACTGTTTTCTGCAGAACAAGCATTCAACTGACGCAAACAACAACTATCATACACCCCCACCCCATCTTCCCTAATTTACCAAGATCATCAGAGTAATTAGCAGTCCGCCTACTGATCTAGTATTTGTCCAAAAGAGGCACACACGTGCCGCGGCGAAAGATAGGGGTCCAAATGAAGACCCCCTTGTAGCGTGTCCCTTCCCAACCAGCCAGCAGTTAAAGCGTTTAACATCATGCATTTATAAGTCTGTATGTGTGGGTCAGGAGCATATCACGGTGGGTGGGTGTCATCTTTAGTGTATCCCTTGAATTTATCCATTAACATGTCCCAGGCCTGCACAATAAAATACTCCTCAAACCCTCTGCTCGTCTCTGTATACCAGTAAGCCCTCTGCCCGGCTCTACGGGGCGATGCTCGCCCCCAGGCTGCCACGCAGGGGGTCGCTGGCTGCTTTCTATGCATAGTGAGGGCTGGTTTTGCCAACAGTGGAGCAAGGTCGTCAAACTGAAGTGCAGGGCGCCCCAGTTTGAGGCGAGGAAATGAACTCATGAGTACCGCATGGGGTCCCAGGGACCAACAGGCCAGTTGTATTAGACAATACTTGTGTAACCCGATACCGATTGGCAATATATAAAATGTGCCCCCGATATACCTTTTGGGGCTTTTACCCATTCCTTATCATGGAGTGGTCCGGCCAAGTCAGTCTTCAAAGCAATTCAGAGAGATCATCAGGAGCCGTCAATCTGTTGTGAAAGAAGCTCTATAAACCCATCTCACTAGTTTTCCCCAAGTACCTGCTGTGTGTAGTGTTTGGGACCCTCTTTAGTTTTGTTTAGTTTTTTGTGTAGTGTTTGGTATACCGCGTGTCGGGGGTAGCTGATGTTGAGTGTGGAGGAGCATGCTGAAAGAGCGCAATATGTGCTGATATGGTAGACATTGTCCGGGCGGGAGCTCTCCATGCCACTGGAATCAAGCTATCCCGGCTGAAGAGGGGTGAAACCCCGAAACCGGTCCTAGGATGCTTGTTTCCAGTCCAGGGAGGACCTGGCTTGGCAGTTCGGGCTGGACTGTTCCCAAGAGGTACAGGGTCAAGACTGATTTGCATATGGCTGGGTCCAAACTGGAACGGCATGGTGAGCAAAAAAATGATGGATTTAGGCCCAGCTCTCTGTACTGGGGTGAATGTATGACATTGTTCTGCATTCTGTCCATCAACTGTTGTTATTGTATTTGTCACCCCAAGGGTATGCCCAGACGTGGGTCCCGTGCTCTCCATGCCACTGGAATCAAGCTATCCTGGCTGAAGAGGGGTGAAACCCCGAAACCGGTCCTAGGATGCTTGTTTCCAGTCCAGGAAGGACCTGGCTTGGCAGCTCGGGCTGGACTGTTCCCAAGAGGTACAGGGTCAAGACTTATTTGCATATAGCTGGGTTCAAACTGGAACGGCATGGTGAGCAAAAAAATGATGGATTTAGGCCCAGATCTCTGTACTGGGATGAATGTATGACATTGTTCTGCATTCTGTCCATCAACTGTTGTTTTTGCAGTTTTTACCTTTTGCCATGGGTGTCTCATATTCCAAGTATTACCTCCAGTTTGCCAGTATTTTGTCATAGTTGCCTGTCATGTTACTAATTGCCTCTAGTATGGCAGTACCAGTGTTTTTAGCCATGAGCGCCTCTATAAGCCAAGTATGTTAGGACTAAAGAACGACTTTCAAACCTTCTCACTCATGTTCACTACATTTGCTTACACTCATTTACATTCACTCCCAGTCATTCTCACTCACCTGCTCACATTTGTTCTCACTCACACTAACTTGCTCTCACTTTTACTCCCACCCCCTCATTCTTTCCCACTCTTGTGATTCTCACTGGCTTGGACTCACTCATTCTCACTAATGGTTACTCAGTCACTGACACTCATTCACTGTCAATCAATCAATCAATCAACTTGAATTTGTAGAGCACGGCTAATCACTCAAGGGGGTATCCAGGTGCTAGATGCTGAGGTAAGTCGAAAAGGAAGTCCTTGAGTCTATCTCTGAATTCTGGGCGAGAGGAAGCTGTTAGAAGGTGAAGAGGAAGGTCGTTCCAAGACTTGGCGGCGAGGTAGCAGAAAGATTGTCCTCCAGTATGGCTTTGGCATATACGGGGAGTGTGTGCGTGGGCGAGGGAGGCGGAGCGCTAGTGTCTGGAGGGTTGGTGGAAGTTCAGGCAGTGGTTGATGTATGCTGGTCCTTGGTCATGGAGGGCCTTGTAGGCATGTGTCAGGATCTTGAAATGGCATCCTGTCTGGATGGGGAGCCAGTGGAGGTTCCTGAGGTGGGAGGTGATGTGAGTCCATTTGGGGAGGTCGTGGATGTGTCTGGCAGCTGCGTTCTGAATCATCAGGAGTCTCTTCAGGAGTTGGATAATGATTCCTGTGTAGAGCGCATTGCCGTGGACCAGGCGGCTGGTGACTATGGCTTGAGTGACAGTTTTCCCGGTGCTGACGGGAGAACCATCTGAAGATCTTTCGGAGCACACGGAGGGTGTGGAAGCAGGCATGCTGTTCCGGATTATGCTAAATTTGCTGGAGGTGTCTGTCGGTGTGGATTCGAATTTGGAGATCCACCAGGTGCCATTCCACAGAGAGGTGTTTTTTCCCAAAAATCAGCACTTCCGTTCTTGTACATGTTGAGCTTCAGGCAGTTGGTCTTCATCAAGTCCGCAACGCTTATCATGCAGTTGTGGAAGTTGTTCCTAGTGGTGGAAGGGTCTTTTGAGAGCAAGAGGATGAGCTGGGTGTCGTCTGCGTAGGATATGACATTGAGCCCATGGATTCTGACAAGTTGGCCAGGGGCATCATATCATGTAAGTGTTGAACAGGGTTGGACTGTGGAATGAACTTGAGAGATGCCGCAGAGGGTGCTCTTTGGCTCCGAAGTGAAGGGTGATAGGTGGATTCTCTGGGGTCGTCCTGTGAGAAAGGAGGCAATCCACCTGAGGGCCTTTCCCTGGATCGCAATGTGGTGGAGTTGTTAGTTCTTGAGTTTGCTGGGGGGTGTCTTGAGGAGGGGTCTGGCCTCTGTATGCATCCATCCATCGGGGAAGGTGGCCATGGTGATGGATGTGTTGAGGATGGAGGTGAGTTCGCCACTGATTTCCTTGCTCCTGAGGTTGGGGCACATGTCTGTGGGTGCTCCGGAGTGGATGGAGTTCACAGTGACTGTGAGTGATGAGCTATTCCCAAACAGTGAGTGGGTGGTTTTGGGTGGCATTGGTCGGTGTGAGGAGGTTGTAAAGGTCAGTGGGTTGGGGTTCGAAGTTACTGTAGATGGTGGATATCTTGTTGTGGAAGTAGTCCACCAGGGTTTTGCAGAGTTTCTGGCATGGGGGATCCTGTTCTTGGTTTCTGCCGGGCATGAGAACTCTCTGACGATGCTGAAGAGTACCTTGCTGTGGGTGGAGCTTTCTTTGATGCAGTCTACCAGCGCACCTTTTTTCCTGTCTTTTAGACATTGATGGTATTTATTAAGGGCTACCTTGAAGGTGTCTTGGTCTGTGGGATCTCTGCTGGTGCGCCATCTTCTTACAAGCCGTTTCCCATTGTGTTACATTACCCTGAGTTCTAGTGTATACCAACTGGCTTGTTTGGTCAATCGGCTGGTCTTGGCTGGCTTGATGGGGTGACTTGGGCAGCGCAGGTGGTGATCCAGGTGGAGAGAGTCTGGAGGGCCTGTTCAAAGTAGGTTGCGGGGTCGAGCTGGGTGGTGTGGAGGTTGTCCGTCTATTGGGCCCCAGCCACTTTGTTCCAGCTGCGGTGGGAGGAGCTGGGGGCCTGGTGGTGGAGCATGGGGACCCTGTGATGGTGAAGTGGACAATGGAGGGGTCAGTCCAGGTGAGTTAGGTAACATGACTGTACTTTACTTTGTCACTGGCAGTGAATATTGGGTCAAGCGTGTGTCCTGCGCTGTGTGTAGAGTTTGTTACCAGTTGGGTGGGGCTGATGTTGCTCATACTTTCTAGGAGGTTGGAAGTTCTTTGAAGTCACTGAGGTGGAGGTTAGGGTGACCGAGGAAGATGTAGTGCTTGTAGTCAATGGTGAGTGGAGCGATGAATTTGTGGATGTCATTGTAGAAGCCAGAGGTGGTCCTGGGGGTTTGTGGCGAGTGTGCCTCTGATGGTAATTCTGCTGTCGGCGTACAGGTGATATTTGAGGAGTTCAATGATCGGTGTGTTGTCCTCTTCGGTGGTGGTGTAACGGATGGTTTCTTCCCCTGTCCAGGCTACAAGTTGTCTAGGGTGACAAAAGACTGATGTCCTCTTCAAGCTACAACCAGGTCCTATTGCACACTGTCTCAGCCCAATACGCATTCCATTTGGAGGACCAATTAACAGGACGGGGCCGCTAGAATCTCATAGAATGCCTCAAAGTTTAGGACAGGAAAATGCAATGTTTTTAAAAGTGCAGTTTTCAAAATTGTAATCTAAATCCGACTTTACCATTCGAGAGGATTTTAAATTACAATTAATTTCAGTCCATACATGACATATCTACCTGGTACCAATCAAAAGTTGGCACTTATTAAATGTAATGAAATAACCTAAAGTAATCCTATTGGAGAGGTATGCCTCACAGTAGTGAAAAATGAATTTAGGAGGTTTTCACTACCAGGACATGTAAAACTTAGAAACACATGTCCTACTTTTTTAAATGCCCTATTGGCTGTTTAGGGCATACTTTAGGGGTGACATATGTATTAAAAAGAAAGATTTAGGCCAAGTAAAAAGTTTTATTTTGCCAGGTCGAATTGGCAGTTTAAAAAGGCATCACAGGCTGCAACTGCATGCCTGAGGCTGGTTTAAAAAAACTTCCTTTAGTGGGTGGCGCAATGAGTGCTGCTGCCCACTAGTAGCATTTTATTTACAGGCCCTTGGTACCTATGGTACTACATATGAGGGACTTACAAGTAAATTAAATGTACTAATCTGGTGTAAACCAATTCTACCATATTTTAGGAGGAGAGCACAAGCACTTTGTGCACTTTACAGCTGCTAACCAGTGCTAGAGTCCTAAAAGCCTACAAGAAAGGGTTCAGAAAACAGGAGGGGTGAAGGCAAAACGTTTGGGGTGACCCTGCAGAGAGAACAAAGCCCACCAGTGCCTTTATGCCAAGTTTTTACCTTTTAAGGGGAACCAAAGGAGATGATGGACGGAGTGTTGAACAATGCAAGCACTCACCCCCAATCAACTGATCTGGGTTTAATCCATCATCATTCTTTAGCTCACTCCGCCACCCCAGTTCAGACATGGCCATATCCAAATCAGTCTGACCCTGTGACTCATGGGAACAGTCCAGCCCGAACTGCCAAGCCATGTCTTCCCTGGACTGGAAACCAGCATCCTAGGACCGCTTTCGGGGTTTCACCGCTCTTCAGCCAGGATAGCTTGATTTCAGTGGCATGGAGAGCACGAGACCCACGTCTGAGCATACCCGTCCCACTCGGGGTGACAAATGCAAAAAGAACTATTGATGGACAGAATGCAGAACAATGTTATACATTCACCCCAGTACAGAGATCTGGGCCTAAATCCATCGTTTTTCTGCTCACCATGCCATTCCAGTTTGGACCCAGCCATATGTAAATCAGTCTTGACCCTGCGCCCCAATGGGAACAGTCCAACCCGAACTGCCAGGCCAGGTCCTCCCTGGACTGGAAACAAGCATCGCAGGACCGGTTTCGGGGTTTCACCCCTCTTCGGCCAGGATAGCTTAATTCCAGTGGCATGGAGAGCATGGGACTCATGTCTGAGCATACCCGTCCCACTCGGGGTGACAAATGCAAAAAGAACTATTGATGGACAGAATGCAGAACAATGTTATACATTCACCCCAGTACAGAGATCTGGGCCTAAATCCATCGTTTTTTTGCTCACCATGCCTTCCAGTTTGGACCCAGCCATATGCAAATCAGTCTTGACCCTGTACCTCTTGGGAACAGTCCAGCCCGAACTGCCAAGCCAGGTCCTCCCTGGACTGGAAACAAGCATCCTAGAACCGGTTTCGGGGTTTCACCCCTCTTCAGCCAGGATAGCTTGATTCCAGTGGCATGGAGAGCACGGGACCCACGTCTGGGCATACCCTCGGGGTGACAAATGCAAAAACAACAGTTGATGGACAGAATGCAGAACAATGTCATACATTCACCCCAGTACAGAGATCTGGGCCTAAATTCATCATTGTTTTGCTCACCATGCCGTTCCAGTTTGAACCCAGCCATATGCAAATCAGTCTTGACCCTGTACCTCTTGGGAACAGTCCAGCCTGAACTGCCAAGCCAGGTCCTCCCTGGACTGGAAACAAGCATCCTAGGACCGGTTTCGGGGTTTCACCGCTCTTCAGCCAGGATAGCGTCATTCCAGTGGCACGGAGAGCACGGGACTCACGTCTGAGCATACCCGTCCCACTCGGGGTGACAAATGCAAAAAGAACTATTGATGGACAGAATGCAGAACAATGTCATACATTCACCCCAGTACAGAGATCTGGGCCTAAATCCATTGTTTTTTTGCTCACCATGCCATTCTAGTTTGGACCCAGCCATATGCAAATCAGTCTTAACCCAGTGCCCAATGGGAACAGTCCAGCCCGAACTGCCAGGCCAGGTCCTCCCTGCACTGGAAAAAAGCATTGTAGGACCGGTTTCGGGGTTTCACCCCCTCTTCAGCCAGGATAGCTTGATTCCAGTGGCATGGAGAGCACGGGACTGGGGTGGCGGAGTGAGCTAAAGAATGATGATGGATTAAACTCAGATCAGTTGACTAGGGGTGAGTGCTTGCAATGTTCAACACTCCATCCATCATTTCCTTTGGTTTTGCTTTGTTCGCCCTAAGTTGGCAGGGTATGCCCAGACATGGGTCCCTTGCTCACTTTGCCACTGGATTCAAGCTAGCCTGGCTGATGACAGCTGATTAGCCGGAAACCGGTCCCAGGATGCTTGTTTCCGGTCCAGGGAAGACATGGCCTGGCAGTTCGGGCTGGACTGTTCCCATTGGACACAGGGTCAAGACTGATTTGCATATGGCTGGGTTCAAACTGGAACGGCATGGTGAGCAAAACAATGATGAATTTAGGCCCAGATCTCTGTACTGGGGTGAATGTATGACATTGTTCTGCATTCTGTCCATCAACTGTTGTTTTTGCATTTGTCACCCCGAGGGTATGCCCAGACGTGGGTCCCGTGCTCTCCATGCCACTGGAATCAAGCTATCCCGGCTGAAGAGGGGTGAAACCCCGAAACCGGTCCTAGGATGCTTGTTTCCAGTCCAGGGAGGACCTGGCTTGGCAGTTCGGGCTGGACTGTTCCCAAGAGGTACAGGGTCAAGACTGATTTGCATATGGCTGGGTCCAAACTGGAACGGCATGGTGAGCAAAAAAATGATGGATTTAGGCCCAGCTCTCTGTACTGGGGTGAATGTATGACATTGTTCTGCATTCTGCCCATCAACTGTTGTTATTGTATTTGTCACCCCAAGGGTATGCCCAGACGTGGGTCCCGTGCTCTCCATGCCACTGGAATCAAGCTATCCTGGCTGAAGAGGGGTGAAACCCCGAAACCGGTCCTAGGATGCTTGTTTCCAGTCCAGGGAGGACCTGGCTTGGCAGTTCGGGCTGGACTGTTCCCAAGAGGTACAGGGTCAAGACTGATTTGCATATAGCTGGGTTCAAACTGGAACGGCATGGTGAGCAAAAAAATGATGGATTTAGGCCCAGATCTCTGTACTGGGATGAATGTATGACATTGTTCTGCATTCTGTCCATCAACTGTTGTTTTTGCAGTTTTTACCTTTTGCCATGGGTGTCTCATATTCCAAGTATTACCTCCAGTTTGCCAGTATTTTGTCATAGTTGCCTGTCATGTTACAAATTGCCTCTAGTATGGCAGTACCAGTGTTTTTAGCCATGAGCGCCTCTATAAGCCAAGTATGTCAGGACTAAAGAACGACTTTCAAACCTTCTCACTCATGTTCACTACATTTGCTTACACTCATTTACATTCACTCCCAGTCATTCTCACTCACCTGCTCACATTTGTTCTCACTCACACTAACTTGCTCTCACTTTTACTCCCACCCCCTCATTCTTTCCCACTCTTGTGATTCTCACTGGCTTGGACTCACTCATCCTCACTAATGGTTACTCAGTCACTGTCACTCATTCACTGTCAATCAATCAATCAACTTGAATTTGTAGAGCACGGCTAACCACTCAAGGGGGTATCCAGGTGCTAGATGCTGAGGTAAGTCGAAAAGGAAGTCCTTGAGTCTCTCTCTGAATTCTGGGAGAGAGGAAGCTGTTAGAAGGTGAAGAGGAAGGTCGTTCCAAGACTTGGCGGCGAGGTAGCAGAAAGATTGTCCTCCAGTATGGCTTTGGCAGATACGGGGAGTGTGTGCGTGGGCGAGGGAGGCGGAGCGCAAGTGTCTGGAGGGTTGGTGGAAGTTCAGGCAGTGGTTGATGTATGCGGGTCCTTGGTCATGGAGGGCCTTGTAGGCATGTGTCAGGATCTTGAAATGGCATCCTGTCTGGATGGGGAGCCAGTGGAGGTTCCTGAGGTGGGAGGTGATGTGAGTCCATTTGGGGAGGTCGTGGATGTGTCTGGCAGCTGCGTTCTGAATCATCAGGAGTCTCTTCAGGAGTTGGATAATGATTCCTGTGTAGAGCGCATTGCCGTGGACCAGGCGGCTGGTGACTATGGCTTGAGTGACAGTTTTCCCGGTGCTGACGGGAGAACCATCTGAAGATCTTTCGGAGCACACGGAGGGTGTGGAAGCAGGCATGCTGTTCCGGATTATGCTAAATTTGCTGGAGGTGTCTGTCGGTGTGGATTCGAATTTGGAGATCCACCAGGTGCCATTCCACAGAGAGGTGTTTTTTCCCAAAAATCAGCACTTCCGTTCTTGTACATGTTGAGCTTCAGGCAGTTGGTCTTCATCAAGTCCGCAACGCATATCATGCAGTTGTGGAAGCTGTTCCTAGTGGTGGAAGGGTCTTTTGAGAGCAAGAGGATGAGCTGGGTGTCGTCTGCGTAGGATATGACATTGAGCCCATGGATTCTGACAAGTTGGCCGGGGGCATCATATCATGTAAGTGTTGAACAGGGTTGGACTGTGGAATGAACTTGAGAGATGACGCAGAGGGTGCTCTTTGGCTCCGAAGTGAAGGGTGGTAGGTGGATTCTCTGGGGTCGTCCTGTGAGAAAGGAGGCAATCCACCTGAGGGCCTTTCCCTGGATCGCAATGTGGTGGAGTTGTTAGTTCTTGAGTTTGCTGGGGGGTGTCTTGAGGAGGGGTCTGGCCTCTGTATGCATCCATCCATCGGGGAAGGTGGCCATGGTGATGGATGTGTTGAGGATGGAGGTGAGTTCGCCACTGATTTCCTTGCTCCTGAGGTTGGGGCACATGTCTGTGGGTGCTCCGGAGTGGATGGAGTTCACAGTGACTGTGAGTGATGAGCTATTCCCAAACAGTGAGTGGGTGGTTTTGGGTGGCATTGGTCGGTGTGAGGAGGTTGTAAAGGTCAGTGGGTTGGGGTTCGAAGTTACTGTAGATGGTGGATATCTTGTTGTGGAAGTAGTCCACCAGGGTTTTGCAGAGTTTCTGGCATGGGGGATCCTGTTCTTGGTTGCTGCCGGGCATGAGAACTCTCTGACGATGCTGAAGAGTACCTTGCTGTGGGTGGAGCTTTCTTTGATGCAGTCTACCAGCGCACCTCTTTTCCTGTCTTTTAGACATTGGTGGTATTTATTAAGGGCTACCTTGAAGGTGTCTTGGTCTGTGGGATCTCTGCTGGTGTGCCATCTTCTTACAAGCCGTTTCCCATTGTGTTACATTACCCTGAGTTCTAGTGTATACCAACTGGCTTGTTTGGTCAATCAGCTGGTCTTGGCTGGCTTGATGGGGTGACTTGGGCAGCGCAGGTGGTGATCCAGGTGGAGAAAGTCTGGAGGGCCTGTTCAAAGTAGGTTGCGGGGTCGAGCTGGGTGGTGTGGAGGTTGTCCGTCTATTGGGCCCCAGACACTTTGTTCCAGCTGCGGTGGGAGGAGCTGGGGGCCTGGGGGGGGAGCATGGGGACCCTGTGATGGTGAAGTGGACAATGGAGTGGTCAGTCCAGGTGAGTTAGGTAACATGACTGTACTTTACTTTGTCACTGGCAGTGAATATTGGGTCAAGCGTGTGTTCTGTGCTGTGTGTAGAGTCGGTTACCAGTTGGGTGGGGCTGATGTTGCTCATACTTTCTAGGAGGTTGGAAGTTCTTTGAAGTCACTGAGGTGGAGGTTAGGGTCACCGAGGAAGATGTAGTGCTTGTAGTCAATGGTGAGTGGAGCGATGAATTTGTGGATGTCATTGTAGAAGCCAGAGGTGGTCCTGGGGGTTTGTGGCGAGTGTGCCTCTGATGGTAATTCTGCTGTCGGCGTACAGGTGATATTTGAGGAGTTCCATGATCGGTGTGTTGTCCTCTTCGGTGGTGGTGTAATGGATGGTTTCTTCCCCTGTCCAGGCTACAAGTTGTCTAGGGTGACAAAAGACTGATGTCCTCTTCAAGCTACAACCAGGTCCTATTGCACACTGTCTCAGCCCAATACGCATTCCATTTGGAGGACCAATTAACAGGACGGGGCCGCTAGAATCTCATAGAATGCCTCAAAGTTTAGGACGGGAAAATGCAATGTTTTTAAAAGTGCAGTTTTCAAAATTGTAATCTAAATCCGACTTTACCATTCGAGAGGATTTTAAATTACAATTAATTTCAGTCCATACATGACATATCTACCTGGTACCAATCAAAAGTTGGCACTTATTAAATGTAATGAAATAACCTAAAGTAATCCTATTGGAGAGGTATGCCTCACAGTAGTGAAAAATGAATTTAGGAGGTTTTCACTACCAGGACATGTAAAACTTAGAAACACATGTCCTAATTTTTTAAATGCCCTATTGGCTGTTTAGGGCATACTTTAGGGGTGACATATGTATTAAAAAGAAAGATTTAGGCCAAGTAAAAAGTTTTATTTTGCCAGGTCGAATTGGCAGTTTAAAAAGGCATCACAGGCTGCAACTGCATGCCTGAGGCTGGTTTAAAAAAACTTCCTTTAGTGGGTGGCGCAATGAGTGCTGCTGCCCACTAGTAGCATTTTATTTACAGGCCCTTGGTACCTATGGTACTACATATGAGGGACTTACAAGTAAATTAAATGTACTAATCTGGTGTTAACCAATTCTACCATATTTTAGGAGGAGAGCACAAGCACTTTGTGCACTTTACAGCTGCTAACCAGTGCTAGAGTCCTAAAAGCCTACAAGAAAGGGTTCAGAAAACAGGAGGGGTGAAGGCAAAACGTTTGGGGTGACCCTGCAGAGAGAACAAAGCCCACCAGTGCCTTTATGCCAAGTTTTTACCTTTTAAGGGGAACCAAAGGAGATGATGGACGGAGTGTTGAACAATGCAAGCACTCACCCCCAATCAACTGATCTGGGTTTAATCCATCATCATTCTTTAGCTCACTCCGCCACCCCAGTTCAGACATGGCCATATCCAAATCAGTCTGACCCTGTGACTCATGGGAACAGTCCAGCCCGAACTGCCAAGCCATGTCTTCCCTGGACTGGAAACCAGCATCCTAGGACCGCTTTCGGGGTTTCACCGCTCTTCAGCCAGGATAGCTTGATTTCAGTGGCATGGAGAGCACGAGACCCACGTCTGAGCATACCCGTCCCACTCGGGGTGACAAATGCAAAAAGAACTATTGATGGACAGAATGCAGAACAATGTTATACATTCACCCCAGTACAGAGATCTGGGCCTAAATCCATCGTTTTTCTGCTCACCATGCCATTCCAGTTTGGACCCAGCCATATGTAAATCAGTCTTGACCCTGCGCCCCAATGGGAACAGTCCAACCCGAACTGCCAGGCCAGGTCCTCCCTGGACTGGAAACAAGCATCGCAGGACCGGTTTCGGGGTTTCACCCCTCTTCGGCCAGGATAGCTTAATTCCAGTGGCATGGAGAGCATGGGACTCATGTCTGAGCATACCCGTCCCACTCGGGGTGACAAATGCAAAAAGAACTATTGATGGACAGAATGCAGAACAATGTTATACATTCACCCCAGTACAGAGATCTGGGCCTAAATCCATCGTTTTTTTGCTCACCATGCCTTCCAGTTTGGACCCAGCCATATGCAAATCAGTCTTGACCCTGTACCTCTTGGGAACAGTCCAGCCCGAACTGCCAAGCCAGGTCCTCCCTGGACTGGAAACAAGCATCCTAGAACCGGTTTCGGGGTTTCACCCCTCTTCAGCCAGGATAGCTTGATTCCAGTGGCATGGAGAGCACGGGACCCACGTCTGGGCATACCCTCGGGGTGACAAATGCAAAAACAACAGTTGATGGACAGAATGCAGAACAATGTCATACATTCACCCCAGTACAGAGATCTGGGCCTAAATTCATCATTGTTTTGCTCACCATGCCGTTCCAGTTTGAACCCAGCCATATGCAAATCAGTCTTGACCCTGTACCTCTTGGGAACAGTCCAGCCTGAACTGCCAAGCCAGGTCCTCCCTGGACTGGAAACAAGCATCCTAGGACCGGTTTCGGGGTTTCACCGCTCTTCAGCCAGGATAGCGTCATTCCAGTGGCACGGAGAGCACGGGACTCACGTCTGAGCATACCCGTCCCACTCGGGGTGACAAATGCAAAAAGAACTATTGATGGACAGAATGCAGAACAATGTCATACATTCACCCCAGTACAGAGATCTGGGCCTAAATCCATTGTTTTTTTGCTCACCATGCCATTCTAGTTTGGACCCAGCCATATGCAAATCAGTCTTAGCCCAGTGCCCAATGGGAACAGTCCAGCCCGAACTGCCAGGCCAGGTCCTCCCTGCACTGGAAAAAAGCATTGTAGGACCGGTTTCGGGGTTTCACCCCCTCTTCAGCCAGGATAGCTTGATTCCAGTGGCATGGAGAGCACGGGACTGGGGTGGCGGAGTGAGCTAAAGAATGATGATGGATTAAACTCAGATCAGTTGACTAGGGGTGAGTGCTTGCAATGTTCAACACTCCATCCATCATTTCCTTTGGTTTTGCTTTGTTCGCCCTAAGTTGGCAGGGTATGCCCAGACATGGGTCCCTTGCTCACTTTGCCACTGGATTCAAGCTAGCCTGGCTGATGACAGCTGATTAGCCGGAAACCGGTCCCAGGATGCTTGTTTCCGGTCCAGGGAAGACATGGCCTGGCAGTTCGGGCTGGACTGTTCCCATTGGACACAGGGTCAAGACTGATTTGCATATGGCTGGGTTCAAACTGGAACGGCATGGTGAGCAAAACAATGATGAATTTAGGCCCAGATCTCTGTACTGGGGTGAATGTATGACATTGTTCTGCATTCTGTCCATCAACTGTTGTTTTTGCATTTGTCACCCCGAGGGTATGCCCAGACGTGGGTCCCGTGCTCTCCATGCCACTGGAATCAAGCTATCCCGGCTGAAGAGGGGTGAAACCCCGAAACCGGTCCTAGGATGCTTGTTTCCAGTCCAGGGAGGACCTGGCTTGGCAGTTCGGGCTGGACTGTTCCCAAGAGGTACAGGGTCAAGACTGATTTGCATATGGCTGGGTCCAAACTGGAACGGCATGGTGAGCAAAAAAATGATGGATTTAGGCCCAGCTCTCTGTACTGGGGTGAATGTATGATATTGTTCTGCATTCTGCCCATCAACTGTTGTTATTGTATTTGTCACCCCAAGGGTATGCCCAGACGTGGGTCCCGTGCTCTCCATGCCACTGGAATCAAGCTATCCTGGCTGAAGAGGGGTGAAACCCCGAAACCGGTCCTAGGATGCTTGTTTCCAGTCCAGGGAGGACCTGGCTTGGCAGTTCGGGCTGGACTGTTCCCAAGAGGTACAGGGTCAAGACTGATTTGCATATAGCTGGGTTCAAACTGGAACGGCATGGTGAGCAAAAAAATGATGGATTTAGGCCCAGATCTCTGTACTGGGATGAATGTATGACATTGTTCTGCATTCTGTCCATCAACTGTTGTTTTTGCAGTTTTTACCTTTTGCCATGGGTGTCTCATATTCCAAGTATTACCTCCAGTTTGCCAGTATTTTGTCATAGTTGCCTGTCATGTTACAAATTGCCTCTAGTATGGCAGTACCAGTGTTTTTAGCCATGAGCGCCTCTATAAGCCAAGTATGTCAGGACTAAAGAACGACTTTCAAACCTTCTCACTCATGTTCACTACATTTGCTTACACTCATTTACATTCACTCCCAGTCATTCTCACTCACCTGCTCACATTTGTTCTCACTCACACTAACTTGCTCTCACTTTTACTCCCACCCCCTCTTTCTTTCCCACTCTTGTGATTCTCACTGGCTTGGACTCACTCATCCTCACTAATGGTTACTCAGTCACTGTCACTCATTCACTGTCAATCAATCAATCAACTTGAATTTGTAGAGCACGGCTAATCACTCAAGGGGGTATCCAGGTGCTAGATGCTGAGGTAAGTCGAAAAGGAAGTCCTTGAGTCTCTCTCTGAATTCTGGGAGAGAGGAAGCTGTTAGAAGGTGAAGAGGAAGGTCGTTCCAAGACTTGGCGGCGAGGTAGCAGAAAGATTGTCCTCCAGTATGGCTTTGGCAGATACGGGGAGTGTGTGCGTGGGCGAGGGAGGCGGAGCGCAAGTGTCTGGAGGGTTGGTGGAAGTTCAGGCAGTGGTTGATGTATGCGGGTCCTTGGTCATGGAGGGCCTTGTAGGCATGTGTCAGGATCTTGAAATGGCATCCTGTCTGGATGGGGAGCCAGTGGAGGTTCCTGAGGTGGGAGGTGATGTGAGTCCATTTGGGGAGGTCGTGGATGTGTCTGGCAGCTGCGTTCTGAATCATCAGGAGTCTCTTCAGGAGTTGGATAATGATTCCTGTGTAGAGCGCATTGCCGTGGACCAGGCGGCTGGTGACTATGGCTTGAGTAACAGTTTTCCCGGTGCTGACGGGAGAACCATCTGAAGATCTTTCGGAGCACACGGAGGGTGTGGAAGCAGGCATGCTGTTCCGGATTATGCTAAATTTGCTGGAGGTGTCTGTCGGTGTGGATTCGAATTTGGAGATCCACCAGGTGCCATTCCACAGAGAGGTGTTTTTTCCCAAAAATCAGCACTTCCGTTCTTGTACATGTTGAGCTTCAGGCAGTTGGTCTTCATCAAGTCCGCAACGCATATCATGCAGTTGTGGAAGTTGTTCCTAGTGGTGGAAGGGTCTTTTGAGAGCAAGAGGATGAGCTGGGTGTCGTCTGCGTAGGATATGACATTGAGCCCATGGATTCTGACAAGTTGGCCGGGGGCATCATATCATGTAAGTGTTGAACAGGGTTGGACTGTGGAATGAACTTGAGAGATGACGCAGAGGGTGCTCTTTGGCTCCGAAGTGAAGGGTGGTAGGTGGATTCTCTGGGGTCGTCCTGTGAGAAAGGAGGCAATCCACCTGAGGGCCTTTCCCTGGATCGCAATGTGGTGGAGTTGTTAGTTCTTGAGTTTGCTGGGGGGTGTCTTGAGGAGGGGTCTGGCCTCTGTATGCATCCATCCATCGGGGAAGGTGGCCACGGTGATGGATGTGTTGAGGATGGAGGTGAGTTCGCCACTGATTTCCTTGCTCCTGAGGTTGGGGCACATGTCTGTGGGTGCTCCGGAGTGGATGGAGTTCACAGTGACTGTGAGTGATGAGCTATTCCCAAACAGTGAGTGGGTGGTTTTGGGTGGCATTGGTCAGTGTGAGGAGGTTGTAAAGGTCAGTGGGTTGGGGTTCGAAGTTACTGTAGATGGTGGATATCTTGTTGTGGAAGTAGTCCACCAGGGTTTTGCAGAGTTTCTGGCATGGGGGATCCTGTTCTTGGTTGCTGCCGGGCATGAGAACTCTCTGACGATGCTGAAGAGTACCTTGCTGTGGGTGGAGCTTTCTTTGATGCAGTCTACCAGCGCACCTCTTTTCCTGTCTTTTAGACATTGGTGGTATTTATTAAGGGCTACCTTGAAGGTGTCTTGGTCTGTGGGATCTCTGCTGGTGCGCCATCTTCTTACAAGCCGTTTCCCATTGTGTTACATTACCCTGAGTTCTAGTGTATACCAACTGGCTTGTTTGGTCAATCAGCTGGTCTTGGCTGGCTTGATGGGGTGACTTGGGCAGCGCAGGTGGTGATCCAGGTGGAGAAAGTCTGGAGGGCCTGTTCAAAGTAGGTTGCGGGGTCGAGCTGGGTGGTGTGGAGGTTGTCCGTCTATTGGGCCCCAGCCACTTTGTTCCAGCTGCGGTGGGAGGAGCTGGGGGCCTGGTGGTGGAGCATGGGGACCCTGTGATGGTGAAGTGGACAATGGAGTGGTCAGTCCAGGTGAGTTAGGTAACATGACTGTACTTTACTTTATCACTGGCAGTGAATATTGGGTCAAGCGTGTGTTCTGTGCTGTGTGTAGAGTCGGTTACCAGTTGGGTGGGGCTGATGTTGCTCATACTTTCTAGGAGGTTGGAAGTTCTTTGAAGTCACTGAGGTGGAGGTTAGGGTCACCGAGGAAGATGTAGTGCTTGTAGTCAATGGTGAGTGGAGCGATGAATTTGTGGATGTCATTGTAGAAGCCAGAGGTGGTCCTGGGGGTTTGTGGCGAGTGTGCCTCTGATGGTAATTCTGCTGTCGGCATACAGGTGATATTTGAGGAGTTCCATGATCGGTGTGTTGTCCTCTTCGGTGGTGGTGTAACGGATGGTTTCTTCCCCTGTCCAGGCTACAAGTTGTCTAGGGTGACAAAAGACTGATGTCCTCTTCAAGCTACAACCAGGTCCTATTGCACACTGTCTCAGCCCAATATGCATTCCATTTGGAGGACCAATTAACAGGACGGGGCCGCTAGAATCTCATAGAATGCCTCAAAGTTTAGGACAGGAAAATGCAATGTTTTTAAAAGTGCAGTTTTCAAAATTGTAATCTAAATCCGACTTTACCATTCGAGAGGATTTTAAATTACAATTAATTTCAGTCCATACATGACATATCTACCTGGTACCAATCAAAAGTTGGCACTTATTAAATGTAATGAAATAACCTAAAGTAATCCTATTGGAGAGGTATGCCTCACAGTAGTGAAAAATGAATTTAGGAGGTTTTCACTACCAGGACATGTAAAACTTAGAAACACATGTCCTACTTTTTTAAATGCCCTATTGGCTGTTTAGGGCATACTTTAGGGGTGACATATGTATTAAAAAGAAAGATTTAGGCCAAGTAAAAAGTTTTATTTTGCCAGGTCGAATTGGCAGTTTAAAAAGGTATCACAGGCTGCAACTGCATGCCTGAGGCTGGTTTAAAAAAACTTCCTTTAGTGGGTGGCGCAATGAGTGCTGCTGCCCACTAGTAGCATTTTATTTACAGGCCCTTGGTACCTATGGTACTACATATGAGGGACTTACAAGTAAATTAAATGTACTAATCTGGTGTAAACCAATTGTACCATATTTTAGGAGGAGAGCACAAACACTTTGTGCACTTTACAGCTGCTAACCAGTGCTAGAGTTCTAAAAGCCTACAAGAAAGGGTTCAGAAAACAGGAGGGGTGAAGGCAAAACGTTTGGGGTGACCCTGCAGAGAGAACAAAGCCCACCAGTGCCTTTATGCCAAGTTTTTACCTTTTAAGGGGAACCAAAGGAGATGATGGACGGAGTGTTGAACAATGCAAGCACTCACCCCCAATCAACTGATCTGGGTTTAATCCATCATCATTCTTTAGCTCACTCCGCCACCCCAGTTCAGACATGGCCATATGCAAATCAGTCTGACCCTGTGACTCATGGGAACAGTCCAGCCCGAACTGCCAAGCCATGTCTTCCCTGGACTGGAAACCAGCATCCTAGGACCGGTTTCGGGGTTTCACCGCTCTTCAGCCAGGATAGCTTGATTTCAGTGGCATGGAGAGCACGAGACCCACGTCTGAGCATACCCGTCCCACTCGGGGTGACAAATGCAAAAAGAACTATTGATGGACAGAATGCAGAACAATGTTATACATTCACCCCAGTACAGAGATCTGGGCCTAAATCCATCGTTTTTCTGCTCACCATGCCATTCCAGTTTGGACCCAGCCATATGCAAATCAGTCTTGACTCTGCGCCCCAATGGGAACAGTCCAACCCGAACTGCCAGGCCAGGTCAGGACCTCCCTGGACTGGAAACAAGCATCCCAGGACCGGTTTCGGGGTTTCACCCCTCTTCGGCCAGGATAGCTTAATTCCAGTGGCATGGAGAGCATGGGACTCATGTCTGAGCATACCCGTCCCACTCGGGGTGACAAATGGAAAAAGAACTATTGATGGACAGAATGCAGAACAATGTTATACATTCACCCCAGTACAGAGATCTGGGCATAAATCCATCGTTTTTTTTGCTCACCATGCCTTCCAGTTTGGACCCAGCCATATGCAAATCAGTCTTGACCCTGTACCTCTTGGGAACAGTCCAGCCCGAATTGCCAAGCCAGGTCCTCCCTGGACTGGAAATAAGCATCCTAGAACCGGTTTCGGGGTTTCACCCCTCTTCAGCCAGGATAGCTTGATTCCAGTGGCATGGAGAGCACGGGACCCACGTCTGGGCATACCCTCGGGGTGACAAATGCAAAAACAACAGTTGATGGACAGAATGCAGAACAATGTCATACATTCACCCCAGTACAGAGATCTGGGCCTAAATTCATCATTGTTTTGCTCACCATGCCGTTCCAGTTTGAACCCAGCCATATGCAAATCAGTCTTGACCCTGTACCTCTTGGGAACAGTCCAGCCTGAACTGCCAAGCCAGGTCCTCCCTGGACTGGAAACAAGCATCCTAGGACCGGTTTCGGGGTTTCACCGCTCTTCAGCCAGGATAGCATCATTCCAGTGGCACGGAGAGCACGGGACTCACGTCTGAGCATACCCGTCCCACTCGGGGTGACAAATGCAAAAAGAACTATTGATGGACAGAATGCAGAACAATGTCATACATTCACCCCAGTACAGAGATCTGGGCCTAAATCCATTGTTTTTTTGCTCACCATGCCATTCTAGTTTGGACCCAGCCATATGCAAATCAGTCTTAACCCAGTGCCCAATGGGAACAGTCCAGCCCGAACTGCCAGGCCAGGTCCTCCCTGCACTGGAAAAAAGCATTGTAGGACCGGTTTCGGGGTTTCACCCCCTCTTCAGCCAGGATAGCTTGATTCCAGTGGCATGGAGAGCACGGGACTGGGGTGGCGGAGTGAGCTAAAGAATGATGATGGATTAAACTCAGATCAGTTGACTAGGGGTGAGTGCTTGCAATGTTCAACACTCCATCCATCATTCCCTTTGGTTTTGCTTTGTTCGCCCTAAGTTGGCAGGGTATGCCCAGACGTGGGTCCCTTGCTCACTTTGCCACTGGATTCAAGCTAGCCTGGCTGATGACAGCTGATTAGCCGGAAACCGGTCCCAGGATGCTTGTTTCCGGTCCAGGGAAGACATGGCCTGGCAGTTCGGGCTGGACTGTTCCCATTGGACACAGGGTCAAGACTGATTTGCATATGTCTGGGTTCAAACTGGAACGGCATGGTGAGCAAAACAATGATGAATTTAGGCCCAGATCTCTGTACTGGGGTGAATGTATGACATTGTTCTGCATTCTGTCCATCAACTGTTGTTTTTGCATTTGTCACCCCGATGGTATGCCCAGACGTGGGTCCCGTGCTCTCCATGCCACTGGAATCAAGCTATCCCGGCTGAAGAGGGGTGAAACCCCGAAACCGGTCCTAGGATGCTTGTTTCCAGTCCAGGGAGGACCTGGCTTGGCAGTTCGGGCTGGACTGTTCCCAAGAGGTACAGGGTCAAGACTGATTTGCATATGGCTGGGTCCAAACTGGAACGGCATGGTGAGCAAAAAAATGATGGATTTAGGCCCAGCTCTCTGTACTGGGGTGAATGTATGACATTGTTCTGCATTCTGTCCATCAACTGTTGTTATTGTATTTGTCACCCCAAGGGTATGCCCAGACGTGGGTCCCGTGCTCTCCATGCCACTGGAATCAAGCTATCCTGGCTGAAGAGGGGTGAAACCCCGAAACCGGTCCTAGGATGCTTGTTTCCAGTCCAGGGAGGACCTGGCTTGGCAGTTCGGGCTGGACTGTTCCCAAGAGGTACAGGGTCAAGACTGATTTGCATATAGCTGGGTTCAAACTGGAACGGCATGGTGAGCAAAAAAATGATGGATTTAGGCCCAGATCTCTGTACTGGGATGAATGTATGACATTGTTCTGCATTCTGTCCATCAACTGTTGTTTTTGCAGTTTTTACCTTTTGCCATGGGTGTCTCATATTCCAAGTATTACCTCCAGTTTGCCAGTATTTTGTCATAGTTGCCTGTCATGTTACAAATTGCCTCTAGTATGGCAGTACCAGTGTTTTTAGCCATGAGCGCCTCTATAAGACAAGTATGTCAGGACTAAAGAACGACTTTCAAACCTTCTCACTCATGTTCACTACATTTGCTTACACTCATTTACATTCACTCCCAGTCATTCTCATTCACCTGCTCACATTTGTTCTCACTCACACTAACTTGCTCTCACTTTTACTCCCACCCCCTCATTCTTTCCCACTCTTGTGATTCTCACTGGCTTGGACTCACTCATTCTCACTAATGGTTACTCAGTCACTGTCACTCATTCACTGTCAATCAATCAATCAACTTGAATTTGTAGAGCACGGCTAATCACTCAAGGGGGTATCCAGGTGTTAGATGCTGAGGTAAGTCGAAAAGGAAGTCCTTGAGTCTCTCTCTGAATTCTGGGAGAGAGGAAGCTGTTAGAAGGTGAAGAGGAAGGTCGTTCCAAGACTTGGCGGCGAGGTAGCAGAAAGATTGTCCTCCAGTATGGCTTTGGCAGATACGGGGAGTGTGTGCGTGGGCGAGGGAGGCGGAGCGCAAGTGTCTGGAGGGTTGGTGGAAGTTCAGGCAGTGGTTGATGTATGCTGGTCCTTGGTCATGGAGGGCCTTGTAGGCATGTGTCAGGATCTTGAAATGGCATCCTGTCTGGATGGGGAGCCAGTGGAGGTTCCTGAGGTGGGAGGTGATGTGAGTCCATTTGGGGAGGTCGTGGATGTGTCTGGCAGCTGCGTTCTGAATCATCAGGAGTCTCTTCAGGAGTTGGATAATGATTCCTGTGTAGAGCGCATTGCCGTGGACCAGGCGGCTGGTGACTATGGCTTGAGTGACAGTTTTCCCGGTGCTGACGGGAGAACCATCTGAAGATCTTTCGGAGCACACGGAGGGTGTGGAAGCAGGCATGCTGTTCCGGATTATGCTAAATTTGCTGGAGGTGTCTGTCGGTGTGGATTCGAATTTGGAGATCCACCAGGTGCCATTCCACAGAGAGGTGTTTTTTCCCAAAAATCAGCACTTCCGTTCTTGTACATGTTGAGCTTCAGGCAGTTGGTCTTCATCAAGTCCGCAACGCTTATCATGCAGTTGTGGAAGTTGTTCCTAGTGGTGGAAGGGTCTTTTGAGAGCAAGAGGATGAGCTGGGTGTCGTCTGCGTAGGATATGACATTGAGCCCATGGATTCTGACAAGTTGGCCAGGGGCATCATATCATGTAAGTGTTGAACAGGGTTGGACTGTGGAATGAACTTGAGAGATGCCGCAGAGGGTGCTCTTTGGCTCCGAAGTGAAGGGTGGTAGGTGGATTCTCTGGGGTCGTCCTGTGAGAAAGGAGGCAATCCACCTGAGGGCCTTTCCCTGGATCGCAATGTGGTGGAGTTGTTAGTTCTTGAGTTTGCTGGGGGGTGTCTTGAGGAGGGGTCTGGCCTCTGTATGCATCCATCCATCGGGGAAGGTGGCCATGGTGATGGATGTGTTGAGGATGGAGGTGAGTTCGCCACTGATTTCCTTGCTCCTGAGGTTGGGGCACATGTCTGTGGGTGCTCCGGAGTGGATGGAGTTCACAGTGACTGTGAGTGATGAGCTATTCCCAAACAGTGAGTGGGTGGTTTTGGGTGGCAGTGGTCGGTGTGAGGAGGTTGTAAAGGTCAGTGGGTTGGGGTTCGAAGTTACTGTAGATGGTGGATATCTTGTTGTGGAAGTAGTCCACCAGGGTTTTGCAGAGTTTCTGGCATGGGGGATCCTGTTCTTGGTTGCTGCCGGGCATGAGAACTCTCTGACGATGCTAAAGAGTACCTTGCTGTGGGTGGAGCTTTCTTTGATGCAGTCTACCAGCGCACCTCTTTTCCTGTCTTTTAGACATTGGTGGTATTTATTAAGGGCTACCTTGAAGGTGTCTTGGTCTGTGGGATCTCTGCTGGTGCGCCATCTTCTTACAAGCCGTTTCCCATTGTGTTACATTACCCTGAGTTCTAGTGTATACCAACTGGCTTGTTTGGTCAATCAGCTGGTCTTGGCTGGCTTGATGGGGTGACTTGGGCAGCGCAGGTGGTGATCCAGGTGGAGAAAGTCTGGAGGGCCTGTTCAAAGTAGGTTGCGGGGTCGAGCTGGGTGGTGTGGAGGTTGTCCGTCTATTGGGCCCCAGCCACTTTGTTCCAGCTGCGGTGGGAGGAGCTGGGGGCCTGGTGGTGGAGCATGGGGACCCTGTGATGGTGAAGTGGACAATGGAGTGGTCAGTCCAGGTGAGTTAGGTAACATGACTGTACTTTACTTTGTCACTGGCAGTGAATATTGGGTCAAGCGTGTGTCCTGCGCTGTGTGTAGAGTCGGTTACCAGTTGGGTGGGGCTGATGTTGCTCATACTTTCTAGGAGGTTGGAAGTTCTTTGAAGTCACTGAGGTGGAGGTTAGGGTCACCGAGGAAGATGTAGTGCTTGTAGTCAATGGTGAGTGGAGCGATGAATTTGTGGATGTCATTGTAGAAGCCAGAGGTGGTCCTGGGGGTTTGTGGCGAGTGTGCCTCTGATGGTAATTCTGCTGTCGGCGTACAGGTGATATTTGAGGAGTTTCATGATCGGTGTGTTGTCCTCTTCGGTGGTGGTGTAACGGATGGTTTCTTTGTGGTTGATGTTGATGCCTCCTACATGTTTGCTGGTACGGTCCTGGTGTAACATCTTGTAGCCATTAGGCATCGCTGTGGCGATGTTGATGGGGAGGAGGGGCTCAGCCAGGTCTCTGTGATGAAGATAACATCGGATGCGAGGTTGGTGTCCCAGATTTCAGTAGCGTGTGTGCAGAGCAATCAGGCGTTGAGTAGGAGGCAGTAGATTTAATTCTGTGGTGGTCGTGGTCAGAGAGGTGGGAGTGGCAAGGGTTGCCGTGCAGGCGGGAGGTCCTGAGTTGCAGGCGACAGGCAGCGGCAGCAGAAAATATGTTCTGCCGTTGACCGAGTAGATGCGATGCAGCAGTAGTTGCGGCTTCTGGGGCCAGTGCTTGGAGCTCTGCAGCAGAGTATTTGTAGGTGGCTGGAGGGCCAGGGTTCCTGGCGCGGTCCAAGGCAAATGGGCACAGACGGGCTGAGCTTTGGTGTACCGACAGCATGCCCACTGCGTGGGTGCACTGCAGCCTCCATTAAGTAGGTCTTGGGAGGCTGGAGGGTTGTGGTGAGGCGATGGTCTGGGCTGGCTGGAGGGAGAAAACGGTGGGAAGCATGCGGGCAGAGAGGGGAAGCAGAATCAGAAAAATCACTGCCACTCATTCTCTCTCACTAACTGTTACTCATTGATTTCATTACAAGACCGGAGGCTGCCATTATGCATTATCTTTTTAATGCAACTTCAAGTACAGCCACTTAAAAGTTACATCATAAATAGAAAGTTCTAGAACAAACAAGTGTAACCAGGCAACGGCAGCACAGAGATCAGCCTCTTTTAAATGCGGCTTCAAGTCAGATAAGTTGTGCTTTTCATTACTCTTATTCATTGCTCTTGTATCTTGTTTATTATCGCAATTTGACTACTCATTGCTCTTGTATCTTGTTTCTTATCGCAATTTGACTACTCATTGTTCTTGTATCTTGTTCTTGATCGCATTTGTCTCTTGTGTTATTCACACTCCGACCTATGCTCATTTCCTAACGATGCTCTGCCTTTTCAGTTCACTTTATTCCTTGTCATTCTCCCGCGGTCACCCCACACAGCACTAATGCCTCCCAGACTCGTATATGCGTTTATGATGTTCCTCGTAATCCAACCCATGTCTCTTAGCCGGTTTTCTCCTCCCCCCTCATGACTGGGAGCACCTCGGCACTCCGCATGCCTAGCGCGACGACTCAACTCACCTGTTTTCCAACGACGCTTCGCCCTCATCGGATCGAGGCTCGGGCGCTTCCCTCACCGCCTCTCACCGGCGCCTTCAGCCATTCAGTGTTCCCACACGTGCTCTTTCGCCCTTGGTGCGGCCGACTCTGGCCGCACAGCTGCTCTCCCCCTGATTACTGGCTGCAAAAATAATACGTATAAAAAAAAAAAAAGAAGGAAAGGCTTGGAAACCAGGAAGTAAGGTTCAGGGCTCTCAGTAGAGGAGAGCCCCTTAGGAACCACACTGTCGACACTCTTTCGACTCGTATCTCCCCGTTTCCTTAGTTACAACAGTCAACTGCTGTTGTACTCTGCGAGTGGACCTGCTCCTTGCCGTTTCTCCCTATTTTTGGCCTTTTGTGAGAATCTCCTTACCAGTTTAGCGAGTTCTTTACCAATTTAACTACTTACATTATATATATTTATTTAAATACCAAAAAAAAAAAAATAACAGCTTAAAATGTCTGATGTGGATTCTGATGATTCGCAGATCCAGATACCCCCCTCAAATGAAGAAAATATTAAAAAAATTATTCATAAGGAATTACACTCCTGCATGAGGGAAACTATCAATAAAATAGTTGCTGGGAAGAGATCGCACTCAGATCCTAAGATCTACCCCCCCCCTCATTCCCTAGACAAACCCGAAGGTAAGAGAACAAGAAAATGTAATTACATAGAAAAAATAAGCACGATGGAAGGTCCAAGCACCTCAAATTTATTGGGAGGTCTACGCGCCTCAACTCTTGAAGGAGGACTAAGCACCTCAAATAAAACGGGAGGCCTACGCGCCCCAACTAAATCGGGAGGCCTACGCGCCCCACCTTATTTGGACGCCCAAAGCGGCTCAAACCCTTTATGTGCTTCAAATTCTCTCTTACCCGATGACTTAGATTCTAAGGAATCTTTAGATGAATACATTTTAGACCTTGATCAACTTGATGAGGACATCAACTTTGACCTCTCTGATGGCGAAAATGCCTCCAAGGATACTATTCTTGATCCTCTTGGTGGAGAAATGTTTTCACCAGAAAACTTACAACACCCTAGGAGCAATCAATGGTGGCCTCAAAAACATGTCTCCGACTTTATCAAAAGGTGGATTAAAAACCCCCTAGAAATTGAGACTAGAAATATTATGAGAGCCGAATGCCCTCGCCCCATGATCGAGGATAAGTTTTGTTTAACTCCTAACCTAGACCCAGAACTTATTAAATTCTTGTTCAAGCTGGGCTGGGATCCTCGGAAGGGCATGGAACGTTCTCTTAAAACATGCCAGGACCGCATGCTTGATATGCTGGGACCACTATGTCGCCTAATTGACCTGATTGAAGAATGTTACAGTAATGCTTCTCAGCCTAACATCGAACTCCTTCGAGGTTGGAGCCAAAGAACTCTGATCATCCTCGGTAATGCCAACGCAGCTCTGAATACCGAGAGGAGGAAGGTGGTTCTATCCAAAATCGACCCAAAATTATGTGACATGGCTGATAAGGAATCCTCTTATAACCCCAACGGACTCCTTTTTGGGGAAGATCTGATTAAAAGCCTCGGTAAATATGTGTCCACCTTTACTGCCCTGGACAGAGCTCAATCTAATATCCGAAGAATCTTTAATCCCAGTGTTTTTGCTAGGGCCGGGAGAAGGGGTCGTTCTTCCGGCCGCTACTTCCAAAGACCCTTCTTCAGACAGAGAGGCTTCAATCGTCAATCCCAATCAAGTTACTCCTTTTTCCCTCAACGAGGCCGATCTTCACGCTCCAGAGGCTTTAGGAACAGAGGAGCCAACCCTTCTAACAACTCAAGTAAGTACACTTCCAATTTCCCCTTCCTCTTCTACTCCGAGAGTAGGAGGCCGACTAAAACACTTCCTACATGTTTGGAAACAAATTACTCACGACCCTTGGGTTCTCGAAACCTTTCAGGGTTTCAAAATAGACTTCTTCCATTCTCCTGTCTAGTCCTCAACCCCACAGGTTTTAAACTTACCTCACGAGCAACATTCCATAGTCACAGAGGAGGTAAACTCTATGTTAACCAAAGGCGCGATCATACAAGTCCCTTGGGAAGAAAAGAAATTCCTGAGCAACATTTTCCTTGTTCAAAAAAAGGACAAAGGCTGGAGACCCGTAATAAATTTAAAAGAATTAAATCAATATCTCACTTACAATCACTTCAAGATGGAAGGCGTTCACCTCCTCAAGCACATGCTCCTAGAAAAGGACTGGCTGGTGAAGCTAGATCTAAAAGACGCATACTTCACCATTCCTATGGCCAAAGAATCCCAATCCTTCCTTCAATTCGTATGGAACAACCAACTTTATCAATTCCAGGCCTTACCCTTCGGCCTATCCTCAGCCCCTTGGTGTTTCACCAAAGTAATGAAGGCAATTACTACGACCCTTCGAGAAAGGGGCGTCCGTCTCATAATATATCTAGACGACATTCTTATCATGTCCCAAGACCATTCTCAAATCCTGCAAGATCTGAACTCAGCTATGAATCTGATAGAGAGCTCTGGTTTTATTATAAACAGAGAAAAGTCCATCCTGATCCCCTCAAGATCCCTAGAATTCCTAGGCTTCACGGTCGACACATTAAAATCAATGCTGTTACTTCCCCGGAAGATGATTACCAAAATCAAGAAAGAAATCCGTCACATTCTGAAATCAGACCTCATAACCTTAAGGGAACTAGCCAGTCTTTTGGGTCTCCTTTCCTCTTCAATTCAAGCTGTCCTTCCCGGCCCTCTATTCTATCGAGCCCTTCAAAGAATCAAAGGGAAAGCCCTTCGCTCCGGGCTTTGGTACGGAGACACGGTCCAGCTAGACACGAATGCCAAGGAGGAACTGTCCTGGTGGCTAGAGAATCTAGACGCATGGAACGGGAAGACCATCTTCAGTTCCTCACCAGATTTGGTTCTGGAATCGGATGCGAGCCTTCATGGCTGGGGTGCCTGCTTTCAGAATCAGAACACAGGGGGTTTATGGTCTTACTCGGAGAGGTTACACCACATACATTTTCTGGAGCTAACCGCGGGCCTTTATGCCCTAATGAGCTTCAAACACTCCCTCCAGGGGAGATCAGTCCTACTCAAGATGGACAACGTGTCAGCCGTCGCCTATATCAATCACCTAGGCGGTACCAAGTCCCCAGACCTCTCCAACCTTGCCAAGAAACTTTGGCTATTCTGCCTGGAACACCAAATTTCTCTAAGAGCAGAATACCTTCCCGGTCTAAAAAATGTTTATGCGGACTGGAACTCAAGATTCCTGGTAGATCACACCGATTGGAGGTTAAACACCAACGTTTTCAACAATCTTGTTTATTTCCTGGGTCCCTTAGAAGTAGATCTATTTGCCAGCAGACTCACTTCACAACTCCCCAAATACTTCAGCTGGATCCCGGACCCGGGTGCTTTGGCAGTGGACGCCTTTCTCCAAGATTGGAAAGGGATTCGAGGTTATGCCTTCCCACCCTTTGCAATGATTCAACGGGTCCTTCAGAAGCTGAGATCAGAACAGTCCTCGATAGTCCTAGTAACTCCCTTTTGGCCGTCCCAAGCGTGGTTCCCGACAACCTTGGAACTATCTTACGAAATACCCTTTCTACTTCCAGCTTCACCAGGCCTCCTAAAAGACACAAACGACTCGGATCACCCACTTCTTGCGAGCGGGACTTTGAACCTTCTTGCTTGGAAAGTGTCAGGCGATCTAACGAAATCACTTGCCTTTCGTCACAAGCTTCTTCTCTCCTCCAAGAATCATGGGCCCCCGGCACACACTATAGATACAACAGCATCTGGAAAAGATGGTTTGGTTGGTGCTTGGAAAGGAATCTGGATTCCGTGGAGGCTCCTATCGTCCACATAGCAAACTTCCTCGTGGAACAATTTGAAAGGGGTCTTTCATACAGATCAATTAATTGTCATAGATCTGCCATTTCCGCGGGTCATTCACTTCTTAATGGTAGATCTATCGGTAAAAATCCGATCATCTGCAGGATTATGAAGAGTATCAGACTTAAAAGACCTCCTAAACCTAAATATGATTCCCTTTGGGACGTTAAATTACTTCTCGACCTTTTTTCTAAATGGCCTGATAATAACTTGTTGGATAATAAGTCTCTTTCCATTAAATTAGCTTCACTCCTTTGCCTAATTTCCTGCCGTAGAGTTTCAGATGTTAAAGCATTAGAAATTTCCAACAGGTACTATGACGCCTTCGGCGTTACCTTCGAAATAATCAAAAGAACTAAAACTATGTCTGATACGATTTTTTACCCTAGGTTTGATGCTTGTAAGAAACTGTGTGTAGTGGAGTGCATAAAGGAATACGACTCCAGGATGGACCCACTTCGCTCGACTGGTGTTAACCAACTCATTGTATCCTTTGTTAGACCCTTCAAACCTGTTTCTTCTACTACTATAGCCAGATGGGTTAAACTATCAATGCATTTGGCTGGCATTGACCTCCATAGATTCCAAGCTCACTCTTTAAGAGGAGCTATGGCCAGTCAATCCTTTTGGAAAGGAGGTAAGTTAAACGACATCCTCAAAGCAGCAGACTGGTCAAACTCTTATACCTTTGCTAAACACTACTGCAAACCAGTTGAACACATGTCTGACGTAGTTCTTCTTGACTACCAACATGCATAATGGCAGCCTCCGGTCTTGTAATGAAATTGTGATTCTCCTATTACCATGACCAGAGAATCTAGATTTCATTAAAGACACAGAGGCTGACATTATCCCAACCCTCCCACCCGGGAGTGGATTTTAACATCTGTTTATTTATCACATGTAATGTTGTATTTTCATTGTATTATTACACACTTTGTTCAACAGTTTTGCATCTTTATTACCTAATGTGGATCATATTATCCTTAACCACTTTTATTACCCCTTCATAGGGTGATGAGTAGTTTTTTTCCTAACTTCTTTTTCCTTTTCAGACAACTCGTCTTGATCAAATTCCTTCGTCGTCCTGGTAACAGCAGCGGACACCTTTCTTCCATGGTTGACCTTTTTCTGTATGATGCCAGCTTCTGGACTTCGCTGCCTCTGAGGAACTTCTGATCTTCATGTGTTCAATGCATTTAAAAGAGGCTGATCTCTGTGCTGCCGTTGCCTGGTTACACTTGTTTGTTCTAGAACTTTCTATTTATGATGTAACTTTTAAGTGGCTGTACTTGAGTTGCATTAAAAAGATAATGCATAATGTCAGCCTCCATGTCTTTAATGAAATCTAGATTCTCTGGTCATGGTAATAGGAGAATCGCAATTCTCACTCACCCAAAGCCACTCTCCCTCTTTCTTGTTTACATTCAATCTCACTCATTGCATATCACTCTCCCACACACACATATGCAGACACACGGGGTTACACAAACGATGCTCTCTCGCAGACAAACACAATCACCCGTAAGCATGCACATAACATACTTTTAAAGTATTTTTTTACTTTTCTCTGCTGACAGTGAAAGTCCAATTCCAGCTCCTGTGCTCCAATTGTTATTTTTGTATTACACTAAGAATGAATAATAGATTATTCACTGTTAATGCAATAAAACCGCGCAACAATCAAGGAGGGTTGAGCCCCATTCCCGTGTGGGTGAGCTGGCCCTGTAGTCTTGGTACTAATTTTACCTCCTTTGAGGCAGGTGTCACAAAAGTAGTGCCAGGACTACAAGTGGCAAGCCAGGGATTGCATCTGTAACCACTAGTGACCCCTAAATGACGCTGATGTGGGGGGGCATGCAATATCCCCCCTGTGCCTTGTCTGACTTTTGAGCAAGGGGTTATGGAATGGGTTCTGTCTACAATGCACCCTTTTCCAACTGTGATTTTACCTGATTGATTTCCTTCGGGTAAAAATAAGTTTGGTGTTCCAGCTCCCGGTAAATTGGGGTGCAGAACACTGGACCTCTTATAATTGTGTGGAATGGAATTCCATACTGGAATTCCAATCTACACAGTTCCCAGTTGGAGCCTGTGTCGTTGGGCTCATTAGGCTGAGAGAGGGGAACACCATGAGGCACAATAATCAATTACACCTACAAAGCTTCCCCTACATTTAAATGGCTGCTAGATTACCTCAGTGGTTGAAGTGACTGGGATCTATTCAGAACAATGTTTTCATTTTAGAAATGTTCCAGAACGGATAATGCTATCCTTCAGGTGGCTCTGGCTAAAAGGGAAACAGAGTAGGTCTCCAAGTGGTTAATTTGTGCAAATGTAAGGGCCAAAGCCCAACCTATTCCCCAGGAAGCCAGTGGGGCTCACACCATCCACTGTCCCTGCTAGGCCTGCCAAATGCCATTTCCAGTGCTTAGTACTAACCATCACGCTGATACAAGTGTCACATTTTGCACTATTCCAAGCCACCTTAACTTGCAAGATTCGACTAGAAATGCAAGTTTATTATGTTTTTTTAAGTATATGGAACAGTGAAACACTTTTTCTAGTCTTAAAACAAGTCAGACCGCGCAACCAGGTGGTGGACTGGCATAATAAAGTCTGGTGTTTGTAAATAAGTGCTTGTGCCAAGCATCGGCAAACACGGGCACATATTAAGCACTGCGGTGTCATGTACTGTGAACCCTAGAGAGAGGCAGACACAGAAAGAAGAAATCTGCCTTTTCGCCTGGATGCCTCCTATCTGAAAGAAATATAAATGTGTGCAATTCGTTCATCAGCAAATCTAAAGGCTGGCTGGGAGCCAGTATATGGGTTTATTTGATGGAATCACTTGAGACATCATGGTGACAAAGATTTCATCTTTTTGAGAGGTAATGTATGGATTTATATGTTAAGTTCTGGATTGTGTCCCAATGAAAATATGATAAAAGGTTTGCTCTAGATTCAGTCTGATGGTGAATTACTAAAGGTTTTCGCATCAGATTTGCATCACAAAAGTGACACAAACTAAGTGCAAAGTGTTGTGGTGAGATTTACTTTAAAATGCAAATCAAAATTTTGATTTGGAAGGAAAGTTACCAAAATAATGCAAAGTAGCACTATTTGCTACTTCGCTTCAAGGGTGGTATACTATGGGTGGTACATGGGTGTTTCCACAAAATAGAGAGTCTCTTTTGGATTGTCAAATGAAAAGAGCTGGACAATGGCACACCTATTCAGCGGTAAATATGACTGGGGAAATGCCCCAGAATTCTCCTTTCACCGATGCCATGGTAATTGTGTACAGCTTTTTCAATCAGTGAAAGTCTCTGCTCACTTAAACGAAAGATACTTACTGTGTATAGGAAGCTGGCTCTCTATACATTATTCTATAATGAACTACCCTGTGCAGAGAGTCCAGTGGATCCCCAATTGATTTACAAGGCTAAAGTAGATAATCCTAACATTCTCTTTTGTGTTAGTGTGGGCGAGCAATTAGGCTTATCAGAGGGTAGTGCTAAGCATGTGTTGTACTCACAGAGGCAGTAAGTGAGACACACACTCAAAGAATAAATCTGAGACCAATTTAGAAAAATAACGCTTTTACGCACAATGCAATCCTATGGGAGGAAAAGTAAAAGATGCATAAAGTTCGGTACAGTCGATTTCAGGAGTTCACCTTCTGAGATCGGAATAATAGTGGGCTAAGCTTCAAAATACTACCAGAAGTTCTTCGGGAACCACCAGGGTTTTAACGGGAGCAGGATGCTGGTGAGGCTAGTAGCTGGCACTACAGAGAAAGGGGGGGCCACCTGAAAAGAGGCTTCATAGGGGGACTTGTGGGAAAGTCCGAGGTCTCCCAAATGGGGGCTCAGGTCACAAGGGGTCTTGGAGCATGGGTGTGCAGCCGGTTCGTTGGGACCCATGCCAGGGGCTCGGGAGCAGAGCGGTTTTGGCAGCTGGGCTGGGTGCACAAAGATGCACCTCGCGGTCAGGGACAAACAGCTGGAAGAGGAGAAGTCAAGGCAGCCAGGCCACTCTCAAAGTGGGTCTCAGTGATGCTGACATCCCTCGATGGCTGCTTGGTCCTGGTGCAGTGAGAGTCCGGACAGGACACACATGGTCGGTGTTTGGTGCAGGGCGATCCAGTATCCTGGGGGTTGGTGCTGCATGGCTCCAGTTGGTGCTGGTATCTTCACATACAGTAGGGAGACAGATTTGACCTTCCCGAGCACGATTACCTTCTCCTGATCATCTGTGGCGTTGGTCGGGCCGGGAAGCTGCAAGGCGGTGGACCGGACTTTGCTTGTCGGTGCCTGCGGACTGCAGGGGAGTAGCACCTCCACTCCCAGAGAGACTTTCAGTGTTTGTTAAAGTGCTGGCAGGCTATCAAAACTTCTGACACAATTGTCGACAGAGGGCTGAGAAGGGCAGGGTTTTGTCCTTCTTCTGTTGATCCATCAAATCTGAGTTCTTACGTTTATGGGTGTCACCTAAAAACTCAATTTAGGGGCATTTACGGGTTGTGACAGGTAGTAGCCAATGGGCCACTTACCTTAGGGTGTCTACACCCGCTATATGACAACATGGAAATCTGAAAAGTGGGGTCCAGATCAGCTGGCCCACCCTAGGGGTCGTGCTGGCTGTATGTGGGCACACCTCCTAATATAACTAATGTTCCTGCTTGTCTTGCTGCCAAAAAGTGAGGTCAGGCCATAGGGATGGGCACCTCCACTATCTGGATAGGCTCGGGGTCACATAAAAGCGGCATGGCTTTTGCCCATCCTCTTTGGACGAGGTGTGAACACCTTCGCCCAGAACAGGCTTTGTTCCTGGCCTCCGAGAGTGTAGGCTCTCACCTCAGGAGGTCAGAAACCTGTCTATGGTGGCTGGCTGGTCAAGACCAGTCAGTCAATGCACTAGTAGCCAGTAGGTTTTCAGGGCACACCTATAAGGTGCCCTCTGCATGAATTTATTAATAATTCCAGCCCTAGCATCAGTGTGGGTTTATTAAGACTAGGTGTTTCGTACCAAACACCTTTGGGTACAGAGAAGCCATCAAGTAGCTGGAGAACTCCTAATCACTAGTGTCCAATCAGTGTACTCATTATGACTTCCCTGTGCACTCATATTATCTAAGGGTGAACTTAGATATCACGGCGACATGTCCACTCAGGCAGATATTCCCACAAATGGGTATATTGTATCCTGCCTTAAGGCTGCAAGGCTTGCCGTAGATGTAAGTTACCAAAACCTCATGCAGTGTTTTGCTGTCAAGGAACACAGGGATGTGTGCCATGTCAACTCTACAATTTTCTCTGCACCAAGGCATGCATGCTGCAGTGGCAGTTTGTGTGAGCTTGGTGAGGGATCCCTTAGGGTGGCACAATTCATGCGGAAGCCCTTAGGTCCAAGGCCTTAGGCAACAGGGGTACAATTTACTAGAGACTTACAAGGGGCCTAAAGGGGATGCCAATTGTGGAACAATCGTACAATTTCAGGAAAGAACACTGGTGTTGGGCACCTGGGTAGCAGGAACCCAGCACACTTTCAGTAAAAGTTGCACCAGATACCAGGCAAAACGTCTGTGTGGGGGGGAGGGTAACTGAAACAAAAACCCAGTTTCCTAAACAATATTTAACACTCACAAGAAAGGAACACAGTTTAGCTAACTCCCTCCTTGCAGTGTGCAAAACAGCATCCATGATCCACCCTCTTGATGTTTAGAGAATGGCTGAAAACATTTCTTTCCTCTTACACTTGAATAACCATGATCTCATCGCTATCTAGCTAAAGGAACATCTTTCCCAACTGCAAACCTGTTTAACCTGTTAGTCCTACTCTTCTCATTGCATTACTGTGTATCTACTTATTTTAGTCTCCTAGTTCTATGTAACGGGTACTAATGCCTGGTGGTAAACGTGCTATATAGTCAACTAAATAATTACAAATAATTGAAAAACATATTTAATAACTTGAAACATAAAAAGAGGAATCAAAATCCAACTTCACCCTTGAGATGCCCTATAAACACGAGATATGTAAGAAATATACTATTTTCCAATATGTTTATTTTTTCAGTTTTTTATTAGCAGAGGACACAGCCTGATAGGAGTGAAACTACCATACGTTTTGTGATACAAAGAGGATGTAAAGACTTCTTGTGAAAATCTACTCTTATGTAAAACTGCGGCATCTTGAATCATCGATGAATGTACATATGTGTAAATGACTAACTAAATTGTAAAACGTAAATTGGTTTATATGTATATATTATTACTTACTTCTACATTCAATATTTCTATCTATGCTGGTATAAAGCCGATTTGTTTAATACAAATCACTAAAATATATATGCATGCATTGAGTTAGGTTATGTATTTTGAAATCTATGTATAAATGAGAATGAAAAGTTACCATATTATGTTATGTTACTTTGTATAGTGCACTAATCAATAAGATGCTATATAGACGTTCAGTACTATGAGCTTCTCACCCCTCATACAAGCTGCTCACCTCTCATACTCAACAAGAACCTTCATCACTACATTGGCACTAAGTACACAAGCCTAGTTGAAGCGCCTCCCGCTCAGCCTTCGGCAGGATGCATCCTCCCCTTGAGGAAGGACAGCACTCAGGCTCTGTCACCCACATTGCTCCTTCCCTGTCTCTATTTTCGGGTTCAACGCCACACAATACCACTACATGCCATGTTGCACCATCCCGGCTGGTTAGCTTGCAGCCAACAGCAGAGCCTTAGCCAGTTCTTTTACCCGGTTCCACAATCCTATCCATGACATTTTGTGCCACCCTGCTAAGTGCAGGTGTACTTTCCATCCTCAGTACCATCTGGTATCCATCCTGGTACCCCCTGGGCTGCCTCTAGGCCACACTCATTGCCCCCACTTTCACTTCTGCCTCAGAGATCGCTGCTACGGAGTGCAGTTGTGCCATCCTCACAGCCATCAAGAAAGCCAACCCTCCAAAACTGTGTTGCGACAGCCCACCCAAGAATGGCCAATGATCAACTGACCATCCTTGGCCACCCTTCCTAGTCTTTTATGTTCTGCCTCTCAGCACCAATTCTTCCTCCCCATGGTGCATGTTTCATATTTGGAAAGGTTGTGCTCCTTTTGCTCATGCTGCGCTCTACATCTCATGGGTTTGGTGGGACACTTGTGGCACAAGCCCTGACAATGAATCACACTGCCATTATTCACATGGCAAGAGATCCATTGACTGATATGGACTGAACCACTATCCCAAGAAGTACTCTGCCACGGGTGGAAACATAGTGTAATTGACAGACCATTGGCAGAAAAAAGGCTGACATGTGAATGCATACATTACTTAGTATTGTTTTATTGAAAGGCCCTGGCTGACGGCCAAGCCTGTTAGGCCTCCAAAAGAGATTCCATTAGGGTTTGTCAGACGGGGTAACAAACTCCAACATCCTTCCCAACAAAGGTAATCTGTGAGATTTCATTTAACAGTATACCTCTCAGTACAGAGAAATAACAATCCACCCTTAAATGCCTACTGACTTTAACTTATGCTTTTCACAATCAATGTGTCAGGCCTACTGGCTTCATCAAAACTTTTCATTATGAACAATCAGGCCTATAACCCTTGTCATTGGTTTATTGTCTTGTCTCCATAATCAACTTAGACCCACTGCGTTGGTCATAAGCCTTCCCACAAGTCATCTATCAGGTATACTGTAATAAAATAACAAATATGTACAAAATTACAATTTGTAAAACAATGCAAAATCCGTACTTATACAGACTCATATGGATTACCATATTTCAAATGTTTAACCCCATGATTTGGTCAGGTATATCACCAAAGTCCTTGCCTACTACTGTAATCTGCAATACTCTGTCTAACAAAATACCACACCATGGACGAAATTTAAATTGCGCCAGTATTATTCACCTAATTATGGGAATTTTGCATTATTACATCATTACTGCAAATGAAGTAATTGCCTTGCTGTTCACTCCAAAATTAATTATAGCGCAGTACCAATGTAAACAACCAGGACACGAGAGGATGTTGTTTGTGTCACATGTGTATTTGATGCTATTTCTACCACGAGAATTTAGCAAGATTTCATGCTATTATGTGAAAGCAAATTACACACATTTATAACACATCTACCAATACAAGCATACAGGCTTTAGCACAGTGTAATAACAATCAACACCTAAAAGCCTATTGACACTAACGCATTCTTTTCACAAGAAGTAAAATAGGCCTAGTTGGTTTTTCATAATTTAGAAGCAGATCGCTCATAAAGAATCTGACAGCCTTTACCACTATAATCAACACAGGTGTACTGAACTAAACATAAAGTGGTAACTAGCATGCATACATTTATAAAATTACCAATATGTACAGAATTACAGTTCGCAAAACAATATATAAACCCTCTGCATAGGGCCTAACAAGAATGATCAGAGTAAAAATCTTCTCTGAGGGTTTGTCAGAGTGGGTGATCAACACCAAAACACTTGCCTACTATGGTAATCGGTGAAATTACAGGCAATCAAATACCTGTCTACAGCCTTTAATAGGCCTGTTAGCTTTAAAAAATGTTTTCAAAAATAAATAAGCCTATTGCCTTTGCCCAAACTTTTCATAATAAACAGACCAGACCTATGGCATCTGGCATAACCTTTCCCTGTGCACCAATCAGGTCTGTAGGTGTTATCATTCACTTGTCACCTTGAACAATTCAGGCAGCTGTACTGAGAATAAGCTGTCCTACCATGCAACCATCAGACAGACAGTCATAAAATTACAAATGTATACAAAATTTCAGTTGACAATCCAAAACAATGTCCCTCCAAGGATTTTCAATGCAAATCTTCTATACCCAAGGGGTAACGAACACCACAGCCCTGGTCTACTATGATAGTCTGAGACTTCATGTAACAAAATATGATTTGATACAAAGTAATGACAATCCACCTTTAAATGCCCATTGACCTTAACTGTTCATAATAACATTGTTATTTATAAGCTGGAAGCAGTGATTAATAAAAACAAGTTTAACAAAAAAAACTTTGCCACAAGCCAAAAAGTGCAATCACACTCTCTTTTTAGTGAAAGCACACAACCATGACCCAATCAAATCCTCTACCCAGGGAAACAGCATGTAGATGGAGCCTAAACCCCTTTCTCAATAGAAAGGCAGACCTAAAAATGAATATAGATTCCTGTAGCCCTGAGCATCTGGTACTGCTTGCAAACACGTAACTGCACTCTGAAGTGTAAGTGATGGAGAGGAAAGGAGATCTGTGCTACTGCCAAAGAAAAACCAACACAGTAAATTATCTGCTTAGGTAAGACAGTTTAACAGTGCCATGTGCATGCCCTGAAAAGTTCAATCTCCAGCCTGCTGCAAGCTTGATACGTCATGCTAGTTAGTGAGCCTTCTCTAGGCAATCATAAGCTCATGCAGCTCGGTAAACAATCAAAATAATCACAGCTGTGTGGCAACAAAGCTCTTTTCTATAAACGCACACAATTTCTACCCAATCAAAACATACTCCTTCCCACCAACATGTGGGTGGAGCCAAAGCGCCTCTCTGAAAGTCCTTTTTTAGGTTGCTCACACAAGGTCCGGTGACAGCTGTGCTGTGAAGCCAGACCTAAAAAGGTAGCCCCTCTTGGACAATTACATATGTCAGCGCCAAAAGGTCTCGCCTATGCGAGCTCTATTGTCTTTGACAATGTGTTTTAGCCATGTTGCAAACTAGTGTGACTGCTGCTCAGCATGGCTAAAAGTGAGTAGAGTGGAGTGGGTTAGATTGGGGTAGTTGAGTGGAGTGAGGTAGATTGGAGTTGAGTGGGGTAGATGGGGTAAAGTGGGGCGGACTGGAATTGAGTGGGGTAAATTGGAGTAGAGCAGGCAAGATTGGTGTGGAGTAGATTGGACTGGGGTAGACTGGAGTTGGGGAGCGGGGTAGATTTGAGTGGTGTAGATTGGAGTAGGATAGATAGGAGTAGAGTGGGGTAGATTGGGGTAGATTGGAGTGGAGTGGGGTAGAATGCTGTAGATTGAAGTGGGATAGATTGGGGTATATTGGAGTGGAATGGGGTAGACAGTGGTAGATTGGAGTGGCATAGGATAGATCGCGGTATATTGGGCTACAGTGGGGTAGATTGGCATGGAATGGGGAAGATTGAAGTGGAGTATACTGGAGTGGGGTAAATTAGAGTGGAGTGGGGTAAAGTGGGGTGGATGGAGTGGTGTAAAGTGTAGTGGGCTATATTGGAGTGGAGAGGGCTAGATTGGGGTAGACTGTAGTGTGGTAGATTGTGGTAGATTAGAGTGTGGTGGGGTAGATTGGAGTGCAGTGGGCCATATTGGGGTAGAATGGAATGGAGTGGGGTAGATTGAGGTAGATTACAGTGGAGTGGGGTACATTGGAGTGGAGTGGAGAAGATTGGAGTGGAGTAGATTTGATTAGAGTAGAGTGGAGTGGCGTAGATTGGAATTGAGTCGGGTACATTGAAGTAGATTGGAGTGGAGTGGGTAAATTGGCGTGTAGAGTGGGGTAGATTGGAGTGGGTAGAGTGGGGTGGAGTATATTGGGGTGGGGTGGAGTAGATCGGGTGGATTGTGGTAGATTGGGGTGGAGCGGGGTAGTTTGGAGTGGAGTAGGTAAAATTGGGGTAGATTGGAGTGGAATGTGGTAGATTGGAGCCAATAGGGGTAGATTGGAGTGGATTGGGATTGAGTGAGGTAGATTCTAAAGAAGTGGGATAGATTGGAGTGGGGTAGATTGAAGCAGACTGGACTGGGTTAGATTGGGAAAGATTGGAGTGGGGTAGAGTGAGGAAAATTGGAGTGGGGTAGATTGGGAGTGGAGTAGAGTGGGGAATATTGGAATAGAATGTAGCTGCGGCCTTTAGGTAGGGCGACCAGGCATCCCAGATTTGCATTGACAGTCCCGGGTTTTCGCCAGATGTCCCAGCAGATTTCAGGAAATTTAGCTGATGTCCCGGTTTTTATTAGAGAGGGTCGGCTGAAAACGGTGGGCAGTATCTTTTTATGTTTTGCAAAACAGGGAGAGTTAGCAACTGTTATAAGAAAGCAATTTAATTAACAAGCACGCTACTGCCTTTAAAAACGGCATTTTATTTATGTTCTTACTGCCTCTTATGTAATTTCATTACAAGACCAGAGGCTAACATTATGCGTAATCCCTTTATTATGCCACTCCCTCAGCAGCCCCTTTAAAGAACACCAATACGACAGCAATCCAGAATTGGAACCAAAAGGAAACAAAAAAGTCTCTGGCATGGAACGTTCTGCCTCTTTAAATGCTGCTCCTGAAAAGATAAGTGGCTCTACTTTTATCTCAATTATATTTATATATGGTTTAGATTTATCGTTAAAAAGTTGATTTGTTAAGAATGAGAGTATGCTTCTACTTTTCAGTAGCAGATTAGGTGTGAAATGAGAAGAATTTAACATTAGATAGTTTTTAATTTTAGTGATATGAGTGAATGAGTTTTTGAATGTGAATTAAAAATTAAGAGAATTAAGAGGGATATATATGTTAATAATTTTATAAGGTTTGTAAAAAAAAAACGGAGACAAATTAAATGTCTTCGAGTAGAATTAGGAGCGCGAGCAGCACGTTTTTTGAAATACCTTTCACGAGAGAAGTTGGAGCGTGAGGAAAAACTCGAGCACATAGTTGAGGTTTTTCATTGCAGGAATAAGACGTGGGTGCACGCGTGGGTGGTGTGCTCACGTCAGGAAGGAAATTGAAATGGGATTGGCTCTCGTGATCTCGCAAAAACACAGGAGCCATCTTGAATTGGGCAAAAGTAATGTTGAACATGACAAATACAGAAAAGAATGTTGCTAAACAACAGTTTAGCTCCGAGTAGGTTGGCAGTTTGTCTATCGATCAGAGCAGATTTAAGTGTTTAGCCTAAGGGAAGCTGTATAGGATTATTAAAGGTATTTTGAGCAAAAATATAGACAGACAGTGTAGGGGTTTTAATTGGTATTTAGATTTTAGAGATAAAAGAGAATGTCTTCTGAGGAAAGTGTTGTTGTTTCACAGGCTCAGGTTGTAGAAGGGAGAGTGAGTGAGGAGAACCTTAGGAGTCTAATTCAAAATGAAGTTAAATCTTCAATGAGGGAAGTTGTTAAAATAGTGATGGATAATAGGAAAAAGGGGAGTAGGTCAGAAGAGGATTTCTGGTCTTGTTCAGATGAGGAGGTAGCCAGTGGAAGTAAGAGAAAGATGAAGACAAAACATTCTGAAAAGAATACAAAGGTTGGTTTTAACACCATCACCAAGAGTGGTGTCCTTGACGACACAAAAAGAAGAGGTGTCCTTGGCGGCACGAAGGATAAGTCTGATAATGAGGATCAGATGGAGTATGAGAACCATGAAGGGTCACAAAAATATTATGATGAATATGTCTTTGACATGGATCAGGATGATGACTTAAATGATGATTTGAAAGACGATAGAGGAAATTCAAGCAAATCTATTATTAGAGATCCATTAGGGGGTGAAATGTTTAACCCTTTTGAGTTACGTCACCCAAGAAGTGCTGACTGGTGGCCTTTGGACCATGTCAGTAAATTCATTAAAAAATGCATAAGAAAGCCATTAGAGAAGGAAGTAAGAAATATTTTGAAGGCAGAATGTTCTAGGCCACAAATTGAGAATAAGGTCTGTTATACTCTTAACTTAGAACCGGAGCTCATAACTTATTTGTTTAAATTGGGGAGAGACCCACGTAAGGGGCTTCAGCGATCGCTAAAGCAGTGCCAAGACAAATTACTTGATACGTTAGGTTCTTTGGCTAAGATTATGGATATGGCAGAAGAGCACATATGAATCGAGATCAAGTAGATATGGAGTTGCTTAGAGGCTGGAGTCAGCGAGCAATGGTATTTTTGGGAAATGCTAATGTGAGTTTATTAGCAGAAAGGAGGAACTCTGTGTTGATGAAGATTAATCTTTAGTTAGGGGAGGTGGCAGAAAAAGAAACAAGTTTAGATTCAAAAGGATTGTTATTTGGAGAAGGAATGGTGAAATCATTAGGCAAACATGTTGCAACATATATAGCCTTGGATAAGGCACAAAATAATATGAGGAAGGTGTTTGGTGGGGTTTTTGGCAGGGCCGGCAGAAGGGGATCTTATGTTGGCCGTGGATTTCAAAGATACCAATACAATTACTTACAGAGAGGTGCAAGAAGGGGATTTCAGGGCTCTTCTGGATTCTATACTCAACGTGGTAGATTTGGAAGAACAAGGAGAGGTACTCATGGAAGAGGGTAATCATCATCTGGTGCAAGAGGTGAGTATGGAAATTTGTTTTGGTTCTTCCCAAGAAAGAGTAGGAGGGCGATTAAGGTTATTTCTGGAGGAATGGAAAAGGTCACAAAAGGATCATTGGGTTCTGGAAACCATCAAAGGGTTTGAGATAGTATTTGTAAGTATTCCAGAGCAAGCTGTACTTCCAAAAGAGTTCATTCTTTCACAAGAGAAGATGGAGATAGCAGACAAGGAAATAGAAGCAATGATGCAAAAGGGTGCAATATGTTTAGTAGAAGGGGAAGAGAAAGACCTTGTAAGCACAAAAAAGGACAAAGGGTGGAGACCGGTTATAAATCTAAGGAATTTGAATCAAAATTTAGTTTACAGGCATTTCAAGATGGAGGGTATCTATCTTTTAAGAGACATTTTACAAAAAGGAGATTGGATGGTAAAATTGGACTTGAAGGACGCATATTTTACAATGCCAATGAAGAGAGAGAGTCAGAGATATTTACAGTTCAGATGGAGAGGAAGATTATACCAGTTTGTTTGTCTCCCTTTCGGACTTTCATCGGCACCGTGGTGTTTTACAAAGGTAATGAGAGTTGTCATAGCTTATTTAAGCGAGAGAGGTTTCAGGTTATTTGTCTACCTGGATGACATTTTTATTATGTCTCAGGAGAAAGAGGTGTTGTGGAGTCAGTTACAGATTGCTATCAAACTTTTGGAGAAGTTGGGTTTTATAATCAACAGGGAGAAGTCTGTGTTGGTCGCATCTCAAAGTAAGGAGTTTTTAGGTTTCAGAATAGATTTGAAGGAGGAAATTTTGAGATTACCAGTGAAGAAGGTGAATATGATAAAGAAGGAGGTTGTTCGTGTTTTACGAAAGGAAACGTTTGTCTTTAAGGGACTTTTTTTAGGGAGTTTTAGGTTTGTTTTCTTCATCGATCCAGGCGATATTTCCAGGTCCATTGCATTATCGTGCTTTACAGAGAGTGAAGGCAGATGCTTTGAGAAGAGGTTTATGGTATGGGGACCAAGTGAAGTTGGATTTGGAAGTGAAGGAGGAATTAAATGGTGGTTGGACAACTCGGATGCTTGGAATAGAAGGGCGATTTTTGGATGCGTTCCGGATTTTGTCTTGGAGACGGATACAAGTGGCTCTGGATGGGGAGCACAGTTGGGAGAAATGGAGAAAGGAGGTGTTTGGACGAATTTGGAAAGGAAGATGCACACAAATTGCCTGGAATTAATGGCAGGTTTATTTGCATTGAAATGTTTCAAGAAAATAATTCAGGGTTGAACAGCATTATTAAAGATGGACAATGTTTCTGCTGTTTGTTGCATAAACAGGTTGGGAGGTTGCAGATCAAAGGATCTTTCGGACATTGCAAAAGAGTTTTGGAATTTTTGTGTGGAACACAAGATTGCATTAAGAGCGGAATATCTTCCAGGGAATATGAATGTAGTGGCGGATTGGAATTCAAGGCATGTGAAAGACTACAGCGATTGGATGCTGAATCAAGAGTATTTCGCACAGGTAGAAAAGAGATTGGGTCCATTATAGGTGGATTTGTTTGCAACGAGGCTGACTTGTCAGAAGGCAAGGTATTACAGTTGGTTGCCAGATCCTGATGCAGAAGCAGTAGATGCGTTTCAGCAGAGTTGGACTTTGTTGAAGGGGTATGCCTTCCCTCCTTTTGCAATGATTCAGAGGGTTCTTCTGAAGGTCAGGAAGGAGAGATGTCAGTTGGTCTTAGTGACTCCCTTCTGGATTTCACAAGCATGGTTCCCAGGTGTCTTGGAATTTGCATGCGAGGTACCCCTGTTGATTCCGGAAGTGGTAGGTTTACTGACGAATGAGTTAGGAGAGGAGCATCCTCCTATTTTAGAAAGGGTGTTGAACCTTCTTGTTTGGAAGGTGTCAGGAGTTCCGGAGCATTCAGAGGACTTTTGCAAGGGGCTGCAGAGTTCTTGGGCCCCAGGTACAAGGAGAAGATATAAGGGAGTTTGCAAATTTTGGGCAAGCTGGTGCTTGTAAAGGGATTTGGATCCCTTGGAAGCGCATGTGGTAGAAGTAGTTAATTTTTTGGTAGAAAATTTTGAGAAGGGATAAGGTTATAGGACCATTAATTGTTATAGATTTGCAATATCAGCAGGTTATTCGGTGGTTGGTGGAAAGTCTGTTTGTAGTAATATTTTAGTTTGTAGGGATTTGAAGAGTATGAGAATTAGGAGACCACCTAGAGCTAGGTATGAGGTTTTATGGGATGTGCATTTAGTTTTAAAACTTTTTAGGGACTGGCCTTCAAACAAGTATTTATCAAATAAGTTTATTTCAGCGACTTTAGCAACAGTGTTATGTTCAATTTCTTGTGAAAGAGTTTTAGATGTCAAGAGTCGAGAGGTATGTAATAGTGTATTTGGTCCGGATGGTGTTTTCTTTGAAATAAGAAAGAGGACTAAGACCATGACAAGTACGGGTTTTTATCCTAGGTTCAAGGAATGTAATAATCTTTGCGTTGTTAAGTGTTTAAAAGAGTATGAGTGTAGGATGGAGGAGAAGAGAGGTCATGGAGTGAACCAGTTATTAATTTATTTTGTCAAACTTTAGGTGCGGTAAGTACATCTATGATTTCAAGAAGGGTTACATTTGCAATGAAGGAAGCTGGAGTGAATGTGGAGGAGTTTAAAGCTCATTCAGTTAGTGGTGCAATGGCAAGTAAGGCTTGTTGGCCTAGTTTAAATTTGGAAAGGATTTTGAAGGCGGCAGACTGGTCTAACGTGGGAACTTTTTCAAGTCACTATTTTAGGCCAATCGAGCATATGTCAGATGTAGTGTTGAAGGGCTTTCAACATGCATAATGTTAACCTCTGGTCTTGTAATGAAATGACGATTCTCAGATTAACATGACAAGAGAATATGGATTTCATTAAAGACACAGAGGCTAACATTATCCAGCCCACCTCTCCCTAAGAGTATTAAGTTTAAGTTGTTTGAATTTAAAGACAATAATAATAATTTTTGGTGTTAAAGGATAAGTTTATAACGTTTTGAAATATTAAGAGTTTGGATAATAAGGTTGAAAGTTATTTGGAGAATATTGTTTTTTGGTTTGCAGATGCACAAGTGTAACATCAGGATTCGAGGATAAGTGAGATGGAGAAGGAGGAGTATTTTCTTCACAGTTTCGCATTTTAAAGAGGCAGAACATTCCACGCCAGAGGCTTTTGTTGTTTTCTATTGGTTCCAATTCTGGATTGCTGTCGTATTGGTGTTCTTTAAAGGGGCTGCTGAGGGAATGGCATAATAAAGGTATTATGCATAATGTTAGCCTCCGTGTCTTTAGTGAAATCCATATTCTCTTGTCATGTTAATCTGAGAATTGCCATTCTCTGCTAAGGAGCACTGTCAATCTGTGTGCTGGGTTCAAGTAGAATTGAAGTCCTTCTTCTATTTTTTGGAAATGTCCCGGTTTTTGGCTTTAAAATTCTGGTCACCCTACCTTTATGCAACATCTTTTGCACCTCAGTGCATATGAATACAGAGCGCCTAAAAGCGCTTTCGATAGAATACATGTGAGAATGAGGACTTAGGTACAGGTTTAAGGAGAAAGTTGCACTTTAAACAGAAGCATACTTAGCTTGCACAGAGAAATTATGGCATACAATCAATCAATCATAACATTTGTAAAGTGCACTACTTACCCGTGAGGGTCTCAAGGCGCTGGAGGGTGGGTAATGCTGCTACTGCTTGAAAAGCCAGGTCTTGAGGAGTCCTCTGAAGGTCAGCAGGTCTTGGGTCTGCCATAGGTGGGTGGGGAGGGCGTTCCAGGTCTTGGCGGCGAGGTGGGAGAACGATCTGCCATCGGAGGTCGCTCTTCGGATACAGGGGACTGTGCGAGGGTGCGGTCGGCGGAGCGGAGCTGGCAGGTGGGGGTGTAGAAGCGGAGTCTTCTGTTGAGTTACGCTGGTCCGGTGTTGTGGAGGGCCTTGTGTGCATGGGTGAGGAGCTTGAAGGTTATCCTCTTGTTGACAGGGAGCCAGTGCAGGTCTCTCGGGTGGGGTGTGATGTGGCTGCGGCGAGCGATGTCGAGGATCAGGCGTGCAGAGGCGTTCTGGATGCATTGCAGCCGTCTCAGGAGTTTGGCCGAGGCTCCTGCGTAGAGGGCATCTCCGTAGTCCAATCTACTGCTGACGAGGGCCTGGGTGACCGTTCTTCTCGTTTCGGTGGGGATCCACTTGTAGATCCTGCGGAGCATGCAGAGGATGTTGAAGCAGGAGGAAGAGACGGCGTTGACCTACTTAGTCATGGAGAGGGTGGAGTCGAGGATGACCCCTAGGTTGCGTGTGTGGTTGGTGGGTGTTGGGGCTGTTCTCAGTGTGGTCGGCCCCCAGGAGTGGTCCCAGGCCGAAGGTGTGGATCCGAGGATGAGGACCTCTGTCTTGTCCGAGTTCAGCTTCAGTCGGCTGTTCCTCATTCATTCGGCGGCGGCCTTCATTCCTTTGTGGAGGTTGGTTTTGGTGGTGAGGGGGTCTTTGGTGAGGGAGAGGATCAGCTGGGTGTCGTCGGCATAGGAGGAGATGTTGAGGTTGTGCAGTCGGGCGACGTGGTCGAGTGGTGCCATGTAGATGTTGAACAGCGTTGAACTGAGGGATGAGCCCTGGGGTACTCCGCAGATGATCTCGGTGGTTTCGGAGCGGAAGGGGGGAAGGCGGACGCTCTGTGTTCTGCCGGAGAGGAAGGAGGTGGTCCAGTCTGGGGCCTTCTCTTGGATCCCGGCGTCGTGGAGGCGTGTTCATAGTGTGAGGTGGCAGACCGTGTCGAAGGCGGCTGACGGGTCCAGAAGGATGAGGGCCGCTGTTTCTCCATTGTCTAGCAGGGTCCTGATGTCATCGGTGGCAGCTATGAGGGCAGTTTCGATGCTGTGGTTGTTGCGGAACCCTGACTGGGAAGGGTCCAGGATGCTGTTCTCCTTGAGGTAGTGGGTCAGTTGTTTGTTGACGGTCTTCTCGATGACCTTCGCCGGAAACGGGAACAGGAAGATGGGCCGGAAGTTCTTGAGGTCCTTGGGGTCCGCCTTGGGTTTCTTGAGTAAGGTGTTGATCTTGGCGTGCTTACAGCTCTCCGGGCAGGTTGCGGTCTCAAAGAAGATGTTGATGACTTTCCGGAGATGGGGTGCGATGGCGGTGCTGGCTTTGTTGAAGATGTGGTGTGGGCATGGGTCTGACAGAGATCCGGAGCGGATGGTGTTCATGATCTTGATGGTGTCGTCGTCATGATGTTGGTCCAGGCGAGCAGGCGGTTGGTGCGGATGGTGGTCGTGGGGGTGGAGGTCTCGGTGGTAGTCGGGCGGTCATGGCCTTGAAGCTGTCGTGGATGTCTGCGATCTTGCAGTGGAAGAAGGTGGCCAGCGTGTCGCACAGGTCTTGCAAAGGAGGTGTCGTCGCTGATGTTGGAGCTGGGGTTGGAGAGTTCCTTCACAATGTTGAAGAGCTCTTTGCTGTTCTGTGCATTGTTGTCTAGGCGGTCTTTGAAGGAGGCCCTTTTTGGCAGATCTGATGAGGTGATGGTATCTTCAGGTGGCATTCTTGTGGGCTGCGTAGCTGTCCGGTGTTTGTTCACGGAGCCAGTTCTTCTCCAGTTTTCGGCACGTTTGCTTGGAAGCCTGGAGGTCTAAAGTGAACCAGCTGGCTTTCTTGCTGGTGTGACTGTTGAAGGGTTTCTTGAACGGGGCGAGGGTGTTGGCGCAGTCGTCGATCCACTGTCTGAGGTTGCGGGTGGCGTTGTCGGGGTCGGTGGGGTTTGCGGTTGGGCTCTGGGCGAGGGAGGTGGTTAGCTAGTCTTCGGCGACTTTGCTCCAGCAGCGGCGAGGCATCTGTTGGGTGCGGTGGTGCGTGGTGAGCTTCTTGAAGGTGAAGTGGATGCAGCGATGGTCGGTCCAGTGGAGTTCGGTGGTGTGGTTGAAGGAGACGTGGGGGCTTGCGGAGAAGATGGGGTCGAGCGTGTGGCCGGCTGTTGTGATGAGTTGTCTGAATCCGAGGTTGGCTAGGTTGTCGATCAGGGTGGTGGAGTTGGTGTCGTTGTTGTTCTCGAGGTGGAAGTTCAGGTCACCGAGGAGGATGTAGTCCGTGGAGGTGAGGGCATGTGTGCTGACGAAGTCGGCGATGGAGTCGCTGAACTGTGGTCGGGATCCGGGGGGTCTGTAGACGAGGGTTCCTCTGAGGGTGGTGTTGGAGTCGGTGTGGATCTGGAAGTGCAGGTGTTCGGCGGTGCTGAGGGTGTCGTCGGTGTTGGTCGAGACTCTGAGAGTGTTCCTGTGGACGATGGCGATTCCTCCTCCTACTCCGTTGTTGCGGTCCCTGCGGGTGTTCTTGTAGCCGTCCGGGATGGCTATGGTGATGTCGGGTGCCGAGGAGGGGTTCAGCCAGGTCTCCCTCGGAAGGCGACATCTGGAGAGGTCGAGTCGAGTAGGTACCAGAGCTCAATGGCGTGTTTGCGGTCAGAGCGGGTGTTGAGGAGGATGCATCTGAGGTAGTTGGGTTCTTTCCTGGTCGGCAACTTGGCGGGGCAGATGCTGGTGAAGCTGCAGTTCCGGCAGGTGAAAGTTTCGTGGGTGTGCTTTGGGATGGCCAGGAAGCAGGTGTGTGGTCGTCCGGTGTTGAGTGTGTGGAGGGTGCGGTGTCGGGCATCATGGCGATAGTGGGGGTCAGGGGTTCTGGCGCTGGGCACGGTCCAGGCGCGGATGGGCTTGCCTTAGGCGCGTCTTGGACGCGCCAGCGGCGCAGCCGCTATGCGGCCTCCATATAAGGGGAGTTGGGAGGGAGGAGCAGCTGGGAGGCGGGAGCGGGCGACGAATGGGTGAGCAGGGGGGCGGGGCCACAGGGACGCAGCGGCGGGAAGAGCGGGAAAAATGGGTGACGGACGGCGGGGGGGAACAGAAGGCAAGCAGGGCACAGAAACTAGCAGGAGGGGAAAAAGGAAATTAGGCAAGCTACAACAAGACAAGTACAGACAAAGCAGTCAAAGCAGTGCAACAGAATGAAAACACCAGTACAACCGAGGCATTACAGCGGCGTGGGGAGCGACCTGCCTGCCTGTGTCCTCATTCACTTATGCATTCATACATAACTGAATGAGGACACAGGTTTTAAGGAGAAATAGATTAACTGCAGAGCTGCCCAAAATTGTGGCAATTTAAAAACCCAACAAGCCTAGCCTACAAACACATGCAGTCACATGGACTGTTTTAAGCGTCTGTGGCATTTGTTTGTTACTGAAAAAGGAAGCATCAAATTCCAAAACACATTAAGGTAACAACAAACAAACAAACCTGTTCTTAATCCAAGGAACGGGTCGTAAATTAAAGGCAACGCAAAGGTGTTGGCGACAGGAAGCGCCGAACTATAAGTCACAAACTGCTTCAAGAATCTATGGCAATTACTTGTTTCCGTAAATGGAATCGCCAAATTAAAATAATAAAATAAAAAATGTAGAAAAAAATGGCCAGTCAGAAAATTGTGGAAAAAAGTACCTCAAATCTACAGCGTAAACAGTGGATGGATAGCGGAAGGAAACAAACAACAAAATCATCTGGTACTTGTTCCACGTTTTGGAGAAAAAAAAAGGAAGTGACACGAGGCTTATTGTAGCCAATTAAGAGGCAGCTAAAAAGAATTACAATTTAACCAGCAAATGGTAAGTAATCAGCGGGCTCCAAGCCCTTTACTGTATACACTACACCTCGAAGCAACAGCGCATGTGTGCATTTTAAAAGTAAAATATAGCCACTCGGGTGCTATCACACATAATTAATTGGTCTCACGTATATGAACATCAGGGGAGGTACATTGCCACTGGCGTATTTTCTACTCGGATTGCTCAGACATATTTTGGACATGTTTCAGTGAGACTGCGAACGATGCACCCAAAGGACACTTACATTGAAGTGAAAAGGGACACGCATTGCTCTTTATTTTATTTCATCTAGACGGCGAAGCCCCTGGAGCAAAAAGGATGCACCGAGTAAAAAACAACAAGCTTTACAGGCTTCCCCCCTTTCTTAGTCCTGCAGTGGTTTGAAATGTGCTCTTCATAAATAGAACGAAGGCAGCAGGGCATTAACATTTAATAAGTGTATTGTCATGTGATATAATGTTAGATAATAGAAGAAAGGTACATTAATTTACATAACTGCATGTAGCATGACTCATGTAGTTAACAGTACTAAGGCTCATGTCAACTGTTAAAATATATAGTTTCATTATGTGTATATTTTTTGATTAGCCTAAATAGGTTTTTTTTTATTTGCCCAAACAGAGCAGAAATTAAAGCATTCTGTTTTTAAAAGCATTCTATAATTGTCAGACAAGGATGAGGGCCACTAGTTCCTAGAATATCTTGCTTTACTTTTATTATCTTGTTGAAAGCTCAATATAGAAAAAGCATGATCATGTGAAAAACAATTCTTAAAATCAATGTTTAATGTTTGTTTTAAAATAGCATCTAAAGAGTTATTACACAATCTACTCCCATCAACAGCTTTCACACAAGTCCAGTATAATTTCGGTAAAATATGTCTGCACCTCACTACTATACGAAAGATATTATTTTGTATTCAGTATGCAGACATCTTGTTATTTAAAGATTCTGAAGCAACATATATGTACAAGTCACCTTTAGCAATTAATTTTCCTCTGTGTTGCTTGGTTCTGAACCTTCATAAGAAGGCAATGCTTGTAAGTTCAATTATAGTTGTTTCATCTTGTCTTGGAGTACTTCAATCACCCTGTCTCTAGAGACAGCATAGTTTTTGCATCTCCGATGTAGCTTCAAAGTCCACTCCGCATTATATATAGGACTTTCAGCCATGATGGGGTGTTATTCTTAGCAGTACAGAAATATGCTTTCTACTATGTTCCAAAATAATATAATTTTTGTCAGCAACAAAACTTCTATCCTGAATTGAATATTGGATTAGTTGCACGCTTTTTTCAGCATGAAGGAAAGGTTATAGTCGGAGGACCAATGAGGCGAAGGGCTGTATGCGAGGGGAAAGGAAGACTGAAAGAGGTTGCACTTGCTACTGCCCAGTTCCAATTTATAGACTAAGGAAAAGGTTAGTCAAGTAGAGGATTTGGCAACATTTGAATTCCTACCATACAATTTAGGGAGTATTTTACCTATGCCCAATCTTTATCTCGTATTTAATTTTTTATAAACACAAAAATCAATCTACCTGAGGTTTATGATCTAAACTTAAATGGTCACGCCATGTGTCTGTGTCACTGGAATTAAAATATCATCTAGGAAATATAGCCGACGCAACATTCAAGCCTTTTTCAATGAGTGAGCAAAGAAAGAGGTCATGAAGGGGTAACCAAGTTACATTACATAAAATGGAAATACATTAATCGTGAATGCGACTAGATCCAGTGCTCCCAACGACTATCAACCAATAGATGAGTTGTCCTTCATAATCCAAATATTAGCAGAAAAATTGTCAAGGCACACCTCAGGCATTCTCTGAATTGACAACATACCACATGTGAATGAATGATGGTTCCACCCTCACCATTGTTCTGTGATACCATTGAATTATATCTGGGATGCCTTTCCTATCGCTTCAAGAGGGGAACCTGACACTATTGGTCATACATGGTTTATTAGCCTCATTTCATAATCTGGTCATCTGTGCATGTGGATTACTGTGGCCCCCAGTCTGATTCTTGCATGGATTATATATACATTTACCCTTTCCATTATTTTTGGTGTCTTGACAGATGACATTTGTTTGTAATTTCATGTTTGAGGGTTGTATGGCAGCAAACCCAAGGCTTGACATTCTGGGGTGGTCGTTCTTTATCTGTATATGGAGCCAAGAGGAGCCCTCTGGACATCTATGCCATCCCACACCTCCTACAGTTCAGAAAACCCCCTAAAGCCTGGCTATTCTCTCAGTAACCGGCCAGACACATTCAGCTCACAGGAGCTGGCCACCGTGCTCTGCAGGAATGATCTTTAAATCATATCTGTGACCTCACTCTGCCAGTGTACTAATGAGGTGTGTGGGTCTGAATCTGGGCACAGTGAGTGAGTTTACAAATAATGGGCAGCTTGTGCTCCACCAAGTGAGAAAGCTCCTTCATGCATTATGTCTTCATGGTCAGAAATGGGGTAGCAGGGGTGGGTTTCACTTTGGTAATTGTATGTATGTATTGCAGAATTTATATAGTGCTTACTACCCCTATGTGGGGCACTGAAGTGCTTACCTACATGGGCAGCAAGCTACGCTATATAGGATGTATGGTTGGAAGAATGTTGTCTTTGTTTTATGATCCTATGTAGAAAGCAAAGTGTTGCCTTGTAGTGTATGATGACCATTGATTATGGGATGCAGCATGTAGCTGTGTGGTGGACGATGAGGTGTGAAACAGACACACAGTTTATCATTTTCAGTACACCTTAGGCTGGTAGTTTTGTCATTGCCCGCAGGTCATTATCTCTGTCTTTGTGGTATTGAGGTTTAGATGGCTATTCATCATCCACGCATTTATTGCACAAGGTCTTCTGTGCCATCCATTATTGGGCATCATCTGCATAGTTGTAACTGGTGAGGTTGAGTGATTTGATTGAGTTTTGTAGGGGATTAGGTAGATATTGAATAATAGCAGTGATCTGATGGATGCCAGAGGGTTGGCGCGGTGTTGTGTATTTTTTCTGAGTTAAGAAGCAATCAATTCTCCAGTATTTTCACAGACTCCAAGATAATGGAGTCTTGTAGTAGTTCATGTTGGTGGACAGTGTCAAATGCAGTTAATGAACCCAGAAGCAATAGGGTGGCCATTCTGTTTTTTTCCACTGGGAGTTTGTCAGGGCGCATCAGCCCGGTGCACACTGACCGCTGACTGCTGAGAGAAAGAGGTACGAGGACAAAAAACTACATTTCCTGGCGTCCCTCCTGATTGTGAAGTCCCACGTGACTGGAGCGCAGTGTCAGGGACTCCGGACATAACGATGGTGGAGACCCTGAACGCTGCCGATAATTTTGGTGACTCCCGGTTCCCGAGCTGTCCCGGTCCTTCGTTTCGCAAGAGGTGGTAAGGGTGCTCGTAGCACCAGCGTTACCTTATCTGGGCATTTTCTTGTTGTTCCCTCCTGGGACTCATGTGGTTGCTCTGCCATCTCCTCCATTGGTGGGAACGTGTTTTCAGCGGTCTCTTGTGGGAAGAACCGAGCTGCTTCCTGGTGTTTCTGTCTTTCTTCCCTGTTGGGGAGACTTACGGTTTCCCGCGGTCTCATGCAGGGAAGAAATAGTGCTAAGAAAAAGTACAGTATGTAATCCCCGCTTTAGCACACACTTACATTGTAGTATAGAGTGGGAAGCGCATTGTTTCTTTTTCGACATTACTGCTTGGTCTGTGTCAAGTATCCTGGGGAGCCTTCCGGATACGCTTGTTGTTCATGTAATGAGCAGCACATCAGGTTTTGGAGGATTTGTGTATTTTACTTTGCACTGCAGACCAGTAATCATCATGTGCTGATACTAAGTCTGGAATGCTGAGTCCTAACCAGGCTATCATTTGACTGTGTATATGTAAGTAATGCATATCATATGAATCATCCCTTTCTCCTGTGTCATGGAACAGGAATCCAAGCAAAGTCTCATTATATTGGTATAAGTGCAAAACGGAGATTGCGCTTTGGTCTTTTCTTTTACAATGTCTTTTTCATTTATCTGATTGTAGGAGAGTTTAGTAGAGGGTGTCCACAAAGACAACTGCCTCTGCATCCCAGGCTTTTCAACACCTATATGGGTAGGTGGGAATGTGTCTTATACCTCTGTGGGCATGTGTCTTATACCTCTTTTCTTTGGTAAGCGTGTTATTTCTGCATACAAAACTCACCTTGATTGTTTTCTCTTCATAATAGTATTTGTGTTGGAAATCTGCAAAACACCCTCTTCTCTCTCCTGATACAGCTCCTTCTTTCCTTTACAGTCAGTTCTTCTGCTTCAATAATTAGTACTATAGAAACTGTATGTGTTCAGTATTGAGGGACAGTATACCTACAGTGTTCTTATTGTGTCATCCTCAGATCTCCTGCTGTTCCTACCCTTTCCTTCCCTCACTTGACTATCTCACTAGTCCGTGTGTATATTATTCCAGACTTGGGGCAGTCGAGAGGTGGACCTCGTTGAGCATCAGCACAATCCTGAGGATTTTCATTGGGGAAACCTGACAGAGTTTTAGATAACCCTGGGCGTAGTTCGCGAAGTAGCACTACGCGAAGCTACGCAAAGTGCACTTCGCACTACGCGAGCTACGCGTAGCACTTTGCGAACTGCGTAGTACCCTGTTCGCACTGTGCAAGATGCCATTTTCAATGATTGCACAGTGCGAACAAGCATCCGGCACTGTGCAATCATTGAAAACGGCATCTTGCACAGTGCGAGCTGTAGTTTTCTGCTGTTCGAGTAGATTTTTACTCGAGCGGCAGATTTCTCAACGCGGACTGGTAGTTTCTCATCGCGAGCGGTCGCGAGCATACGTGACCACTCGCAATGAGAAACCTGACCTCCTCGCGTTGAGAATCTCGCCGGGATGTTTATTTTCCATGCTCGCGATCGGCAACTTGATGTTGCTGATCGCGAACAAGGAAAAAGTCTTGCCAGGATGTCAATTTGCTTGCTCGCCAACTTGATCTTGAGGACCACGAGCAAGCAAAAAGTGAGCGCTGCACTACGCAATGCTACGCTACGCATGTTTGCACTGTGCTACGTGCAATTCGCGTAGTGCGAAGTAGCGCAAACTTCACAAACTAAGCGAGCGTAGCGTATTGCTTTGCCCAGGCTTAGTTTTAGATCATCTCAATTGATTATGATGGTTGACTGCCTCTGCCTGGTCTGAAGCCAGACTCTTGGTCTGACATTAAGCTACTAAGGTCTGTAAATTTTGAGAGTTGAGTAATACTGCTTTTTGAAATATTGTTTTAAGAATTGTCCATTTGATATAGGCCTGTCGTTTGCTGGGTCAGATGGGTCAAGGGTTTTCTTCTTGAGGTGTGGTCTAACATAGGGGGTTTTCAGCTCAGGTAGCAACAAACCTACTTTCAGGGATTTGTTGAGTAGGCATCTGCCTACCTCCCCTGCACAGATTGTGCGAAGGATATCTTTAATGATTTTTACAGGTGCTGAAGGTGATACTGCAATGATAATATTGAGGGCATTTTTTTTTGTGAGAGTATATTGAAAGTATGCATTGATGGACTATTACTTGTGTCTATTTCTATTGTTGTTAGGTCATGTGTCGTTGTGGTATTGTCTGCATTAGAGGAGGGTGGGTGCACACTGCCTCACATCCCAGCACTCAGTTTGCCCCGATGCATCATAGTAAATGCAGTGCATGATAACACCTAATTCGGTGTCAGGCTTTAGTTTTTCACCCTTGTTGGTGCAGCCAGTGCTGTGTATCTCTAGACATGTGTTTCAGGATAGTTGTCCTTCTTCTGTAGAGAGAAAAACATTCTTTTTGGGGTGTGCTGGAAATGCTGCCCAAAGCCTTCTCAGGCCTTTTCAAACAGGAGGAGGGTGGGTGCACACTGCATCACATCCCAGCACTCAGTTTGCCCCGATGCATCATAGTAAATGCAGTTCATGATAACACTTAAATTGGTGTCAGGCTTGAGTTTTTCACCCTTGTTGGTGCAGCCAGTGCTGTGTATCTCTAGACACGCAAATGTAAATCCAGTATTTGTAAAGCGCGAACAGCTACCCGAAGGCATCCCACCGCTGGGAAGATTAAGCAAGCTATTGCCCAGAGTCACATGTTGCTGGGCTGACCTGCCGCCGGTGCGGGGGATCGAACCGTGAGCCCCAGATTCCAGCGTCAGCCGCCCTGGCCATGGCGCCACACCTTTTCCCACGTGTTTCAAGATAGTTGTCCTTCTTCAGTAGAGAGCAACCCACTGTGCTGGATGAGAAGCAGTGTGCTCCCTCCCCCTTGCGTTTGAAAGGCTCCCTTGAGCCAATGAGCTGACGAGCTCTCCTGGGATGCACCTGTGTGCCTGTGGAGTGGTACTGTGACCTGTAAAGACTTGGGCACCATTTCAGCAACCCCTGATGATTTTTCTCTGTTCTACATTACTTTTGCTCTTTACTGATGAAGAGCTCAACCCAGAAACACGTGTCTAGAAATAACAGCACTACCTGTACCAACTTTGGTGAAGAACCAAAGCGTACTGCATTTATCAGGATGCAATGGGGAGAACTGTGCTGGGATGAGAAGCAGTGTGCTCCCTCCCTGTATTGTCTGCATTCTTCTTCAGGTAATTTTCAATCTTTTTCATTTGTGAGATCAATTTATTGGAGATTTTGTCACAGAAGTCTTGAGATTGTAGTGTTTCTGTGTTTTGGCACTCTGGATGGTGGAACTCAGTGCTTGATCTTTCTTGCTGTTTAATGTGAGGAGTTCACCCCCAATCTTTCTGTGGATGCTCGGATGAGACTTTGTGGATTCCAGGGTAGGAGAGAGGAAGTGCAAAAGGAATACAGTACATCCCACCCAAAATTCTGAGGCAACACACTTCTCTTTTCAGCTTCATAATTTCTCTACCTGACTTTGAGGTGCAGACAGTGGTTGGGAGGGAGGTGGCAGAAGCCATGGTTTGGCACACAATGGTTGTTGGCTGAGGGCTTATAGTACAACACAGACTCTTTTGAAACATTGTCATTTTATGTTCTTTGTTCAGACTTACAAATTAGATTTTTTTTGTACACCCAGTTGCTGTAGGGAGATCACAGGTCCCCAGCCCACCTTCTTAGTACACCGTCTGTCATAGGGATGAAGCACTTAACATGCCACCTCAAGTGGGTCCTTAATGAGTAGAGAAATTGAGGGTCTCATGCAGGTCACTTTCCACTTACCGGGATTTCACAGAATACGGAGAGGCTTAGAAGCTGAAGTGCACCCTCCCTTTCTCAGGGTCCTCAGCGCACAAGGAGATGTAGGGATTGAAGCAGGTCATATACCACCAACATGGATTTTAATACACAAGAAGAGGAAGAATCAAATGCAGCTCACTCAGTGCTTAATTTGAGCTGGTGGTTTCCGGTGCTCGGCACCAACACTTAATTAGTTTCCGGTGCTCGGCACCGACACTTAATTGTCATCACCACATTAATGACACTCTGCCACAAGGTGACCCTGCTCATCTAATTTAGAGATTTGATTATGAATACAAAGTACATTAAAAAATACTAATTCATGCCTCCCCTGCCATTCCTTTAGCTCCGGGACCTGGAATAATCAGAACTGTCGCACTTGAAGGTGAAAAAGATGGTTAGTAGTTGTTTTGGTGCCGTCATTGGCAGCGATGATGCGGTAATGGGTGGTGCAAGCTGTAGTGGCCTGCTGGTCAGAGCGGCACTTATTATTTTACAAATCAAGCACTAAGCTCACTCATTCAGAGATACGAAGACAATAAAGCAGGTCACATGCTGCTCACAGCGATTCCTCGATACATGTGCAGACCTATGGAGCTGACACCACATAAATGTGGCTTTGCCACTAATTCTCTTTGGGTGAATTACTTATAGAGAGCGGTGAGACAGTACTGGAGCATCTATGAAGCATCGCTCATATGGGGCTTGCAAAGAATTCCTATGGTCACAGATTGTATTGTATTGTAATTGGTGTTGGTATTGGTATTGGTAGGGGTTTTTTATAGAGCGCACAACTCACCCTGGGGCATCTAGGCGCTTGACTGGGAAATTCGGGAGATGAAACATGCCAGTAACGCATGGAACAGATTAAAACAAGAAAGTTTTTAATTGCTTCCTGAAGATAGTCAGTGACTGAATTTTACGGACTGCTAACGGAAGCTTGTTCCAACAGCTCAGGGCTAGGTATGAGAAAGCTCTACCTCCCGTACGTGTGAGGCGGATTCTGGGAACTTGCAGGAGGTCCAAGGAATTAGATCTAAGATTTCTCTGAGGAGAGTATTTGACCAATTTCTTTTGAAGGTAGTGAGGACCTCTTCCCCTTAGAGCATTATAGGTCAAGCAGCAGATCTTAAAGATTGATCGATTTCTGATATTTAGCCAGTGCAGTTCTCTCAGCAATGGTGTTGAGGCCGAGCCTGGAGGGCGATTCAAAACAAGCCGTGCTGCCGTGTTTTGAATAACCTGGAGTTTAGCCAGATGGATTTGACTCACTTCAGCCAGCATCGCATTTCCATGATCTAAGCGACTGACAACCATTGCCTGGACTAAGGTTCTACGCTGAGATATAGGGAGGTATGGAAAGATTTTTCTAAGCAGCCTTAGTCCATAATAGCAGGAGCTGGTTGTTGCTGCTACCTGATCTTTCATAGTTGGGGTCTGATCCAGATGAATCCCAAGATTCTTTACCGACTGTTTGGGAATGGGGGGGGGACCAAGTTGGTTAGGCCACCACTCATCCGACCAGCTGTTATTTGCTTTGCCTAAGAGCATGACCTCTGTTTTACCAGGGTTGAGCTGGAGGCAGTTTCTTGACATCCAGTCAAAGATGGCAAGCATTCCAGAAGCAAAGCGGGATTTGTCGAGTTCTGGGTCTGAGCCAATTGTGAACATAAGCTGGGTGTCATCAGCATATGACACAATTTCAAAACCCAGATACTCGACTGCTTTTGCCAAAGGAGCCATATATAGGTTAAAGAGAGTAGGGCTCAGGCAAGAACCTTGGGGGACTCCCCTATCAAGCAGCATTTTTTGAGAGACATACGGTCCCAGCATATCAGTTTGAGTTCGACCCAATAGGTACTGTTCTAACCATTTCCAGGCTTGACCTATAATGCCACAGTCCTGAAGTCTCTCCAACAGCTTCGAGTGGGAAATAGTATCGAAAGCTGCGGAGAGATCAAGGAGGATCAGAATTACTGATCCTCCTTTATCAACAGTTAGCCTGAGAGAGTCTGTAACGGCCAACACAGCCGTTTCCGTACTGAAACCGGGACGGAAACCAGACTGTGATGGATCTAAAAGATGGTTTTCCTCTAAGTACAGGCATAATTGTCTGTTAATGCAGCTTTCCAAGATTTTACCTAGGAGAGGTAGCAGGGAGATGGGGCGATAGTTTGCCAAAATCAAGGGGTCTGCCGATGCTTTCTTCAGAATGGGACGTACGACCGCCTCTTTCCAAGCAGTCGGGATTGTGGCCGAGGTGATGGAACTATTAAATATGTCTCGGATTGCAGGGGCACAGCTTAGGGCCAGCTCTGCCATAATTTTGGGGGGACAAGTATCCCATGGTGATCCCGATTTAGCTCTCGCAAGAGCTTTAGTCACCTCATCAACTGTGACTAACGAAAAGCAACTGAGGGAACATATGTTTGTATTATTTTGGTTCCGGGGTGATTGAGAGGAAGCCGTCAAGGAGTTATTAGTGGTGGGGAAATTAGCATAAATATTCAAAAAAAATTCCCGAAAAAAGGAAGCCAGGGAGTCACATAATTCCTGGGATTCTAGGAGCGGCTGTCTGCAGACTTTTGGCGAGACAAAGTCCCGGACAACCTTAAATAGGGTTTTCTGGGAGTTGCTCGCATTGTCAATTTGACCAATTATATATTGCTGTCTGGCAACCTTTAGGTTCAGATGGTATATGGACAATGCCTTCTTGTACCGTGTTCTGTTTTCCTCAGATTTGTCTGAGCGCCATCTCCTTTCCAGACGCCGACAGCTAGACCTTTCTAGCTTCAGTATACCTGAGAACCAGGGAGTTGAAACTCTCTGGGACCTTGATTTCAATAATTTCTTTGGAATAATTTTGTCTAATGCTCCTTCCAATGCTGTATTAAAAATTTCCAGTTGTTCACAAATATCTTTAGTATTGTCTGATTGGTACAAGGAAAAAGTCTCATTAAATGTCACAGGAGAAAGATTGTCCCATCTCCTACGTAGCCTTAGGGGTTGTTTAGTGGGCCGTATTACACTTGATTTAACCAGGCTAGTAATATGGATCGTAATCATATAGTGATCGGTCCAAGGGAGGGGGAACGGCGGGTCACAGTAGATCCGGTCCGAATTGGAGAATACTAGGTCTAATAAGTGCCCAGCATTGTGGGTAGGACCAATTATTCGTTGCGTGAGGTCTAAAAGTTTGAGAGAAGCCAGTAGTTCAATAACTTCAGAATCAACTACTTTTTCTCCATGAAAGTTAAAATCTCCCAACAAGAGGAAGGTTTTGGCTGCTAGGATATGAAGTGCAAGATATTCTACTAACACATCTACAAAACTTCCTTTGGGGCCTGGTGGGCGATATACTATTGCTCCATACCAGGTGTCAGATGGTGAGACAGTAATTTTAAAAATGCCTAATTCTAATTGTTCATTACATATTGAGGAGACCCATTTTGCCTCCAGGTTTTTTTTAAAAGCAATGGCAATGCCTCGTCCTTTTTTATTTCCCCGATCCAGATGAATAAACTTATAGCTCTCTGGAATCGCCAGCATAATCATCGCATGGTTTGAGGGGTTTAACCAGGTTTCGGTAAAGAAGCACACAGTGGGGTCCTGGGATGTCAGCATGTCCCAAATTTCAAAAGGGTGTTTAGCTAAAGATCTAGTATTACACAATATGATTCTATGGGACATGGTAGGCAGAGTACCTGATTTTTCCACGACGTGATTGGGTTTCTCAACTGTACTCATTTGGTATTTGCAATTGAGGCAAGATACTGGGCCTTCTAACATGGAGAAATTGACCTGCAAACAGTTGTTAGTAGGACATTTTTGTGCTTGGGTGCGCTTATTAATTTGGTTTAAAGCCTCCGCAGAGTAACTAGCTGCGGGGGCCTGGATCCGGGACGGGGCAGAACTACTAGCCCCTGGCAGCGTAAGGGCGCGGACTGGCGCAGATGGGCTTGCCTTTGGCGCACCCGCTGCGCTCATCCGCTGCGCGGCCGCGTGAGCATGCTCGGTTATAGGGAGAGGGAACCAGGCACTAGAGCGCAACCCCCAAAATCCCTCCAAGATGTCCGCCAATACACCAACCACCACACAGGACAAGCACGAGTTCTGCCAGAGTATCACTATGCCCCCAAATGTGACAGCCGGAGCGGCGACAGGGAGGTAGGTGACACTAGCAGGAAAAGTAGTTTGTTTTCCAAAATTACGATTAAAAGTACACAGTTTTAAAGTTTAAAAGCAAAGTTACATTCCAATGCGCGCAGTTAGCTAATCTCCCGGCTTCCGCCTCAGGAGAGCAAACGTCCAGTATGGCGCGGCCGCGTGAGCATGCTCGGTTATAGGGAGAGGGAACCAGGCACTAAAGCGCAACCCCCAAAATCCCTCCAAGATGTCCGCCAATACACCAACCACCACACAGGACAAGCACGAGTTCTGCCAGAGTATCACTATGCCCCCAAATGTGACAGCCGGAGCGGCGACAGGGAGGTAGGTGACACTAGCAGGAAAAGTAGTTTGTTTTCCAAAATTACGATTAAAAGTACACAGTTTTAAAGTTTAAAAGCAAAGTTACATTCCAATGCGCGCAGTTAGCTAATCTCCCGGCTTCCGCCTCAGGAGAGCAAACGTCCAGTGTATAATTGCAATTATATAGCGCTTACTACCCCTGACGAGTCGTCGAAGTGCTTTTTCGGTGAGTAGCACGCTACTCCGGAACCCATAAAGGATTAGTAGTGAATTAGTATAGTGAAATATGAAATTAATTTGAGTGGTGGATATGTTAGTCAGTTATTTGGATTGAGAAGGATGGTGGAGGGATAGAAGCGGGACAAAGGTTTGCATTTATATAGTGCTTGCTACGCCTGATGGGGTGTTGAAGTGCTTTTTCGGTGAGTAGCACGCTACTCTGGAACCCATAAAGTATTAGTGGTGAATTAGTATAGTGAAATATGAAAGTAATTTGAGTGGTGGATATGTTAGTCAGTTATTCTGATTGAGAAAGATAGCAAAGGGATAGAAGAGGGAAACGGTTTGCATTTATATAGCGCTTGCTACCCCTGATGAGGTGTTGAAGGGCTTTTTTGGCAAGTAGCACACTGGTCCTGAAACCATAAAGGATTAGTGGTGAATTCGTATAGTGAAATATGAAATTAATTTGAGTGGTGGACTTGTTAGTCTGTTATTTGGATTGAAAAGAATAGTGGAGGGATAGAGGAGGGAAGAACTTAGAAATATATATATATATATATATATATATATATATATATATATATTCACTGAAAAAAACATAGGTTTCAGGCACGATATAGCTAGGAATTAGCATTTAAAAAACCTTAGAAATTCACTGAAAAAACCATAGGTTTCAGGGGCGTTATAGTTAGCTGGACTTTTCACTCGTACAAAACCATAGAAATTCCCCCGTTATAGTTAGTTCAGCTAACTATAACTCGCGCGCCCGCAATGCACTGCTGATGACGTCACATATTGCATCACTCATGACATGGTCAGTGACATCACTCATGACATCACTGATGACATCTCAAATGACATCACTGATGACATCATCCAGTGAATGTGTGTTTTTCTGAAAATTACATATGTTTTATATATGTATATCTCAAGGTCGATGGAAGAATAAATGGGTATATAAGTGTCTACATGGATGATTTGTTTTTGAAAAATTGATTGTATAACTGACTGATTAAGTGTATCTTAGTGAATACATGGCTTAGTGAGTAATGTTTAAATATGTAAATATCTGTATCAGTCTCTCACTTTGTGTATAAGTGGCTGCATGGGTTGGTGAGTAGCTACATGAGTGTCTATATAGGTTATTAGTTAGTTTTTTGAGTATCAGTATAAGTGTCTGATGTCTGTATGGTTCGGTGGGGGGTATTACGTAGTGCATAGGTGCATGAATGAGTGACTCACTGTTTGTATGTGTTGAAGACAGCATGTGTGCAGGACTGTATGGGTGGATGAGTGTGTGCATGGGTGTGTTAGTGAGTGAATTACTGTCTCAATAGTGTCTCTATGAGTAACTACATATGTTTTAAACTAGTATATGTGACTATTGGTGTATATAAGTGAGTATATGTGAGAGTGAGAGATTGAAAGAGTTCCTGTATGAATAAGTATGTGTTTCTATAAGTGATTGTTAAAAAAACTAAGTATGTGTAAGTTTCTGTAGAAGTAAGTGTGGTGGTGTGTGTATAACTTTATATGCAGGTAAACGGATGTTTGATTCTTTATTAGCATGAGTGACTATGTGTGTGAGTAACTTTATGGATGAGTGGCGTTGTGTAACAGGATGTATAGGTGTATGAGTACATATGATGAGTGAGTACATGTATGAGTGACTGTATAGGACTGTTGGTGAATGAGTGGATGTGGATGTGGATCTTACAATTACTGAATAGGTTGTTGTAACTGGTATTGGTATGTCCATTGTTTTGAAAATTTTAATTTCTATTTTTGAATGTGTGTATCAAAGGTTATATTAGGGGGAGAGGAGGTCTGCCACTCTATCACAAGGATGATGTCATCAGTGATGTCATCAGTGATGTCATGAGTGATGTCACTGACCATGTCATGAGTGATGTAATATGTGACGTCATCAGCAGTGCATTGCGGGCGCGCGAGTTATAGTTAGCTGAACTAACTATAACGGGGGAATTTCTATGGTTTTGTACGAGTGAAAAGTCCAGCTAACTATAACGCCCCTGAAACCTATGGTTTTTTCAGTGAATTTCTAAGGTTTTTTAAATGCTAATTCCTAGCTATAACGTGCCTGAAACCTATGTTTTTTTCAGTGAATTTCAAAGGTTTTTTAAATGCTAATTTCTAGCTATGCCTACAGAGATAGGACATGTGAAGAAAGAAGGAAAAACGCACAGAAAAAAAAAAAGAAATGCACAAAGAAGCAACAGAAGTCCTCAAGGACGAAGAAAAGTGCAGGAAGAAGTATAACATGCAGAAAGAACAAACAGAAGAGCAGAAACAAGCCTTGTTGCAAAATCATCCTGTACCCTCAACTTTTTCAGACGGATACTGGTGGTAACTGAGTCTGACTAACCAGTCCTAGAGCCAGTGCTATGTTAAAAGACACTCAGAATACAGTGAAAACACCTACATACACTAGGGCACACTATGTGTTGGGGTCCCCCTGTGATTAGCATGACCTCCTCTGTAAGCCCCTAGTATATAATAGGGCAGGGGATTAAAACTACCTCTTAAAACGCACCACAGGGCGTGTTTGAACACGTCACCTCATGCCCCGTCCCCTCCCTTCCCCACTGTGTAAACACGCCCTGTAGCCGTTTTAAGTTGGGAGATTAAGTCCCCTTGAATCCTGAGGGTCCCTAGGGTCCAACTAGACCACTAGGTACCTCCAGTAAGCGCCACAGAGCTGCGTTGCAGAGAGGTGTAAAAAGTGGCACGGCCTGCACCACCTCTCTGCAAGTCAGAGCAGTGGTGCTTACTGGAAGCACCTGGTGGGCTAGTTGGACCCCAGGGTCCCTCAGGATTGAAAGGGAATTATTTCCCTAAATTAAAAACGCGCCACAGGGCCTGTGGGGGTTCTGAGTTGAGAGATTAAGTCCCCTTGAATCCTAAGGGTCCCTAGGGTCAAACTAGCCCACTAGGTACCTCCAGTAAGCGCCACAGAGCTGCGTTGCATGGAGGTGTAAAAAGGGGTGTGGCCTCAGAACACCTGTCTGCAACGCAGCTCCCTGGCGCATACTGGAGATACCTGTTGGGCTTGTTGGCCCTCAGGGACCCTCAGTATTGAAGGGGAATTAATTCCTCAACTTACAACTGGCCAGGGGGCGCGTTTGCAGAGTGCTGCAAGGAGGGGGCGTGACCTCCGGCGCGATGCCGGTCCTTTATTTCAGGGGTGTGGAATTTTCCAAATAATCTAGTTGTCCAAGGGACAAAATGCCACTGAGATCTACATGTCCTGTAAAATCCACTTGTCCCACCTACCCCCGTTCCACATCAAACCTAAGGGCTCCGGCTGACAGAGAAACATTAATATATTTTTGCTTTATTAAAATCAGTAAACCATTGAATGCTGTGCAATAATAATGCTAAAGGAAAACTTGTCAAGCGATATTATCGCTTCCCTGCCTCCCTGCGCCCCCTCCCCTTAACCCTGACGGCAATTCTTTTATTTCTATTCCCCTTTTTTTCCATTTTTTTTGGCTGTGTATTTATTCCCACAAAATACGTACATTTCAAACCATACGTAATGTACTAATTTACCGTCACCCTTGGCTGTGTATTTATTCCCACAAAATACTTACATTTCAAACCATACATAATGTACTAATTTACCGTCACCCTTGTAAAAACGTATGGGTGGGATATAAAAGGTGTCAGCCAGCGTGCCTCCTGCCATTTCCCCCTCACTTTTGCAGCTGGCCAGACGTGAGCCCTACGTTCCTTGTGAATCGGTAAGTTGTATCGAAAAAGAAACAGCAAAGTTGGGAGCTTCCTTTAATAATAAGAATCGTTTTTTCGCCAAATGTACCCTCTTTGCAACATTAATCAATTGTGTAATGTATATTTGTCGGTGTGTTTACGCAGTTATGGGCTGAAAGTTAATAGCTCACTATTCTATATTAGGACTTTAAGTTATAAATTGCAAGTCACCAACGGATGTCTCTTTTGAAAGCATTAATCTGCAGATCTGTTCCCATCCTATGCACTCTGTAATCGACTTCGTACATGTTCTTTGCAGCAGGCATATTAACCCTCTGCACTAACTTCACAGAGGTCACAACCTCAACTATACAAAACACGGATCTTTTCGCCAAATGTACCCTCTTTGCAACATTAATCAATTTTTGTAATGTATATTTGTCGGTGTGTTTATGCATTTCTGGGCTGAAAGTTAATAGTTCACTATTCTATATTAGGACTTTAAGTTATAAATTGCAAGTCACCAACGGATGTCTCTTTTGAAAGCATTAATCTGCAGATCTGTTTCCATCCTATGCACTCTGTAATCGACTTCGTACATGTTCTTTGCGGCAGGCATATTAACCCTCTGCACTAACTTCACCGAGGTCACAACCTCAACTATACAAAACACGGATCTCTTTCCAGGATGGTAATTCATCACACAAGTTTCCTACACATTTCTGTGATGCCTGGTAATTGCCGGCGGAAAGAAACGCTGCAGCAGGTGCTTCGAAAGCTTTTAGTGTTGGCTGCGCCGTGTGCGACAATGTTTTTTGCCCATAAGCCAAAGGAGTGAAAGTGTAGGAGTCACATGTCACCCATACTGGTAGGCAGTAGTTTAAGAGTGCTTGGTGTGGAGAAGCACAAACGCAGAGTCGAAAAAGAAACAGCAAAGTTGGGAGCTTCCTTTAATAATAAGAATCGTTTTTTCGCCAAATTTACCCTCTTTGCAACATTAATCAATTTTGTAATGTATATTTGTCGGTGTGTTTATGAAGTTCTGGGCTGAAAGTTAATAGTTCACTATTCTATATTAGGACTTTAAGTTATAAATTGCAAGTCACCAACGGATGTCTCTTTTGAAATCATTAATCTGCAGATCTGTTTCCATCTGCTGTATGAAGGCTCCGGACCCACGATGTTAAACCTGCATTGCGATGGCAGCGTGTGAATCTGAATTCGTTGTAATGGGTGTTTCCCCCATGAAGCGGTGGTAGCGCAGCGCGCCTGCTTGCGATACGCTTTTTTTGACGTCCTCATCTGAGGCGCCGAGGCGGGCTAGGCCTAGGCTTTTGTACTAATTAATCTACCCACGCACGGTTGCTAAAAATATATATAAAAGAAAATCGCAGCACCTCCGTCACAATATCACACAATTCAAGCGGGCAAAACTGCTTATTTTACCTGAATGCTTATTGCAAGCCTCGTGGCGGCCACGGACTACTGCTTGCAGAGGCTGAGTGACGTTTCACTCCCCCAGCCAATCACTGGCTAGAGCCCAGTCATGGGCTGCTAGCCAATCAGATGCCGCCAAAGGCTCTCTGCAAGCTTTGGATTGGCTGTGAGCCCCAGAGTGCCCACAGCCTGTTGTTTTAACGTGATTAAAACGTGATTAATGTCTACATGTCCATCGGACATAAATAGACAATAAATCTTCTTGCCCGTCAATGTAAACAACATGGTTCGGGCGTCGGGCGATATGATTCCCCCACCCCTGTTTCTCTCAAACATGGTTCGTGATATCACAGCAAAAGGCTTTTTCACATGGTAAAATCACCTTAGAACACACCACAATTCCTAAAATGAGTATGGTACCATCAACAAATGATTTATAATGTAACTAAAGTCTTAAAACCTTCTATTAACTGCAATGCTTTTTAATGAGGTGCTATCATGTATATTGGTCCCAAGATGGCTGCCAACACTTCTTGGATGAAGTACTGACAGCCAATCAGATCTCACGATGAGATGTGTGGTTAGGCTCCGCCCAGATATGTATATGATTTTACTTTTGATTTTCTCAGGAACTACTGAACAGATTGACACCATATATGCAAAAGGCACATGCCTGACCTGAGGACTACCTCTTTGCCAAATTTCAAGTAATTCTGTTCAGCCGTTCAGGGTGTACCTTGGACTAAAGGTCCCTATGGAAAATTGCATGGGGAAAACGCGTTTTGGGACCCCCCTTTTTTCTCAGCCCCCGCTTGACGAATCCCCCCGAGACTTTCAGGGTAGGAGCGGAGCGGAGCACCCCACCTATTTTGAAAAGTTCGCGAGGATTCGACAACCGGCGCCAAAGTTATTCCAAATAGAATGTTGCGGATTTCCTATGGAAACACGGTCCTAACTATAACTATCTACTGGCGACCGCCAGTAGATAATATATATATATATATATATATATATATATTTTTTTTTTTCTCCCAAACAATTGCCACAAATCTGCCAAACTCCTTGCGTGATGGGTGCTCCTTCGTGCAAGTGGCATGCACGTAATCAATAAACCAACAACAAAGCCCCCCTTCTAGGAACAAATACGGAGCACTCCTGGGTTTTGCAATTCTTTCTTTATTTCACCGAGCATGATGCGTTTCGTCTGGCACGACTTTCTCAAATGCTGCTCAGTGATCAAGAAAGTCTCTAGCATTGCGATGTTTAAAAGCCTCATTAGGCCCCTCCTGCACAGTGTTTCAGCAAGGAAGGACTGCATGTAGCACCCAGCTCCTCCTGAGTCCTGATTTACATAGCCGCCATCTTGGAGTCTGTGACCTTTCTCTTACGTTCTACAATAGTGTTATTATTCACAATAAGCATTCTTCCTCATAAGCTTCCATTCAGTGATGGGAAACAGGGTCCATGACTCCTTGATCGCACTGTCTCACTGTGCATTTAATAACAGAGCCTCAATTAAACATGCAGTCCTAACTTGCTGAAACACTGTGCAGGAAGAAAGGAATAAAGAAAGAATTGCAAAACCCAGGAGTGCTCCGTATTTGTTCCTAGAAGGGGGACTTTGTTGTTGGTTTATATACATATATATATATTATCTACTGGCGGTCGCCAGTAGATAGTTATAGTTAGGACCGTGTTTCCATAGGAAATCCGCAACATTCTATTTTGAATAACTTTGGTGCCGATTGAGGAATCCTCGCGAAATTCTCAAAATAGGGGGGGCGTTCCGCTCCTTCCCTGAAAGTCTCGGGGAGATTCGTCAAGCGGGGGCTGAGAAAAAGGGGGGGTCCCAAAACGCGTTTTCCCCATGCATTTTTCCATAGGACCTTTAGTCCAAGCTACAGCCCGAACGGCTGAACAGAATTACTTGAAATTTGGCAGAGAGGTAGCCCTCAGGTCAGGGATGTGCCTTTTGAAGGTCTCGTGTAAATCTGTTCAGTAGGTCCTGAGAAAATAGCATTTAAATCAATATATATATCTATAGGCGCGCTCCGAGCGCGTACCGTAAGCTTACCCTACGCGCACTCCGCCGTGCGCGAGCGCGATTCTGATTGGTTGTTAGATCTTAGTAAACATTCGAATCGGTCGAAACCAGGAAGTGTCGGCCGCCATTTTGTCTCTCGCAGTCTGAGGGGGTGAAAAACAAAGGTGGATAACGTGTAAAGGGGGCAGGCTGGACAGTTCCTGACCCCCTAGCCTTGGTCAGGGGGTCCCAGAAGGACCCCCAAGGGCAAAAATGTATTTTAAATTTTTTATGAAAAATCGCGGAGTGCGCGTAGCGTACGTGCACGGTAGAAATGGAAAAATTACACGAACTAAGTAACGTGGGCGCTCGGCGCGCGAAGCGCACCGAGCGCCCACCGTGCGCGCACGGTGAAAAACCTTTAAATAAATAAATAAATACATAACTTAGCATTTAAAAAACCGTACAAATTCACTGAAAAAAACATAGGTTTCACACACGTTATAGTTAGGAATTAGCATTTAAAAAACCTTGCAAATTCACTTAAAAAACCATAGGTTTCACACATGTTATAGTTAGCTGGGCATTTCACTCGTGAAAAACCAATGAAATTCCCCCATTATAGTTAGTGCAGGCAACTATAACTCACGCGACCGCAATCCTCTGCTGATGACGTCAGATATTACATCACTAATGACATATGTGTTTTTCTGAAAAAAAAATATTTGTAATATATGTATAGCTAACAATTAATGGAAGACGACATGGGTAAATAAGTGTCTAAATACAGTATTAGCATCAACAGAGGATTGCGGTCGTGTGAGTTATAGTTGCCTGCACTAACTATAACGGGGGAATTTCATTGGTTTTTCACGAGTGAAATGCCCAGCTAACTATAACATGTGTGAAACCTATGGTTTTTAAAGTGAATATATATATATATTTTTTTTTGTTAACCTTGGAGCTCATAGCAGTAGGAGGAGGCTTGGGATGAGTAAAAGGGAGCTGGAGGGGGAAGAGTCAGAGGGAAGGGTTTAGAAAGATTTGTTTTGGGGGATAGGGATTTTAAAAGAAGTATGAGATTATGCAAGGATGAGTAGAGTAGCGAAGTGTCTAGAAAGGGTTATTTTGGGGATCATAGTAGTGGAATGGGGTTTAGGATGAATGAGAGAGTAGACGGCGTAGTTGGGGAATAAGTATATCAATTATAGAGAGCTGTGCTGATTTATTAGGAATTAGCCACAATATGGCTAGTGCCTGGCTATTCTAGGGCCGAGTTTGGTGGCTGCAGCGGAGGTGCAGCTATACCTCGACTAGGCCGAACTGAGACTCTTGCTCCCTCATTGTCGTAACTCGATCTTCTGGACTATTATAAGCATTGACAATGCTAATCGGTCTTGCTTGCCTTTACATTCAAGTGAGACATTGCCAGTGCTTGTTTATAGTGGCTTTAATGCCTGTCAAGATCATTGTTGTAGCTTCCACATTTCTGTTGCAGTTTTTCTAGTGACTACTAAGTGACACTGAAATGTAGCAAATTGGTGGTTGAACACAGCTCTGTTTTCATAGCTGCAGCGCTGCATTCAGGGCAAGATGAACAACAAATTTACCAATGATGAAACAACAAAGCTGCTGTCCGAGGGTCACACAGAAAGGGAGGTAAGCAACAAATAAAAGCAAGAGACTGAGACTGACGGGAAAGCCATCCAATCTTAAAGATTGGCTCTGTGGAGTGTTGTACATAAAACTGCCTTCGACAGACAACTGGAACCGGCTGTAGGGAGACCACAAAAATGATTGGGAGTGACAGCAGGGCAGTCTGTCACTCCCGCACCCTAAAATGACTTGCCTTCACGTTGCTTCAGGGCTGGTGCGGACACCCTTGCCTTGCCGTGTCCCCTGATTCGATGGGAAGCAGTGGTGCTTGTTACCTTTGCATGACTGTGGAAGGTCACTGCATGTCTGTCTCACTGATCATGCCCCTTTCAGGGCCGGACTGGGAACCCAAAGCAGCCCCGGCAATTTTTCCAGACCGGCCCCACCCCCGGAAAAGGGCGAGCAAGTGGGTTGACAGGGTGAAGCACTACTGCTAAACAAAACCAGGCCCCAGCACTGCTGCTTTAGCTACTGGGGGTAGATATTGCAGCAGGGATGCAAAACCGTCCCCCAGTAACAAATTCAGCACCCACCGCTCCAAAACCGGCCCCACCCTTCCAGCCTTCTGGGCAAACGCCCAATGCCTGCTACAGCCAGTCCGGCCCTGCCCCCTTCCCTGAGCTTAACAATGCCAGAGTCGTGACAAACAATACTGCCCAAATATGGAAAGAGTGTAGCACCGGAGGAAACAGTCACCCAGCCTTATTCTAAATGCCAGTGAACATATCTAGTATGATATGCATTTGTGAGAATATGGATCGGATATGCTAGATGTTGTGCCTGTGTTCCTCTCTTTTCTGGCTATGCGTGCTTCTGTGAATCCCCGTATCATCTCTTTATCTTTTCATATGTGCCTCGGTGTGACTGCCTTTATGTCTGACCGTGTAGGACTATGTCTGTGTGTGTTTTCTGCATGCCTGTTTGTGTCTCTTTCTATATGCCTGTATGTGTGAGGTGTGCTTGTGAGTGCAGTATGAGTGGTGTAACACTGCAGGTGCAGAGGGAAAGGCATGCCTGTGTGAGTGCACAGTGAGCAGTGTACATTTATAAGTGAAGAGAGTTTTGTATGAATACAGTGTGAGAGTTGTGCATTTGAGAGCGCAGTGTAGGCCTTGTGCCTGTTTGAGTGCAGGGTAAATAGTGTGCTTCTATGAGTGCAGGTGAAGTTGTTTAATAGTATGAGTGAGAGAGGTGACCTTGTGAGTGCAGGGTGCACTGTGTGCCTGTATGACCAAAGGGGTATGTCTCTAGAAGTGCTGACTGAGCAGCATGTCTGTGTGTTAGTGGAGTGTAGAGTAAATGGTTTGCCCCTTGTGAATGTAGGGTGAGTGGTGTGCCTATGTGATTGCTTGGGGAGCGGTGTATTTGTATTAGCGCAAGGTGTTGCACATTAAATCCATATCTATTCACATTTATGTTTTCTTAAGCTCTATATTTATTTTCCATTGTTTATGTCTGTTTTTAATTCATCTTGCAAGATAGTACAGCCGGCTGGCTGTGAATTTTCCTTAGTGATCTATATGCCTCCTGTTGGCCATAGACTTGAAAATGCTCATTTATCGTTTTTAGTTATTTGACATTTATCATTTTTATTGTGCTTGCTGTGGACGTCTGCATTTACACCAAGACTCTGAAATGAACTTTTCCTACTGCTCAGTTCTTTTGCCTTACAACAATTCAGGAAAGGAACTGAAATCCCACATTTTCACCACTCTTTTGTCACCAACCGAACTACCTGCACTGACTATCCTATCACCCATCTAACTGTCCTCAGCCGAATCCTAACCCTCCGCCCCTTCCTCAAGTGTATTTTGAATTGTTAGTAAGTGCACCCCCCCAGCTGTGCAGACACCCTTATGGTTCTGTGAAATTAAGGGTATGGCATATCACATGTGAACTTAAATCCTGTGCATGCCCCTAACCAATATTTGGGCGTCTCTCTGAGTTTTTACATATAGACATATAACACAACAACGAACATATATATAAAAAACAAGCTAGACCTGTTGGATTTGCCAGTGCTTGTTTTTGTGTGGTTCTGAATTGCGACTGGCCTAAACAATATTTATAAGGGAAATGAACATGCACATTCCTCCCCTACTTTTATGTAAATGTGATGTTGTTTATATGACTAGCTGCACCATAAATGTATCACACCTTAAAAAAACCTGAAATTCAACATCAGTATCATACTCAGCAGTGGAGACACTGGGTACTCCAGAGACCTTCTGATGAAAATAGACCAGTTTGATCTCTTCACTTACAGATGTTCAGGCCAGATACCTATGTCAACTATCCCCCATTTCTGACCATTGTTGTGTTTCCATTGTATCTAGGTCAGTAAATACCATACACCCTAAAGTTACCACCATAATTGAAATGCACGCATTCCTAGCCATTATAGTTCACTAATTTATCTGGGATTGGACAGTCAGGCTGTTATACCTGCTGCTCAGTCAGTGTGACTAGGGTGACAGAATGTTGGTGAGTGGAATGTTGGTGAGTGGAATGCTGGTGAGTGGAATGTTGGTGAGTGTGTGAGTCAGTTTATGAATGGGCTGAGCAGCAGGAAGGCTGCTCCTGGTGGGGTTCTGCTTAACATCGTATCCTGAATAAATCTACTTACAAGAACCTACATGGATTGGATCATCATTTATTTACTACATATTTTGGCGATGATTTACATGGAAGAACCTGCGTGTGTGAACTGGATTGAAGTAAAACTACGGAAACATAATCTACGTGAGATTGAAGCTTGTTGTAACTACATAAGAACTTTGATTTGAAGCTAAGCCTATTGAGTGTAACATAACCTGGTAGCCCTAAGCCCCACCAGTGACCTCTAGACCAGTCGGCCCTAACCGGGGCTTGCTAGATTCTGCTGTGTTTTCCTGAACTTTTGGAGTGAATTTGCTCTCTAACCTGTGATCTTTACATCGATTTGCCACAACTGCGGTGTGAGAATTTGCAAGCACTGTGTGTGTGTCCCTACGTATCACCAGTGATGTGTTGTCAGTTCCAGCTGTGGATATTCACTATTAGTTTATGATCACCCTGCTAACCGTGTCTGGTGGACAAAGAAACTTGGTAGCAGCCCAGAGGATTGGTGAAATCATGGTCAGCGTTCTGATCGTAATTAGTGACACAAAATCAACTGATTGGCAGCCCTGAGCAATTGCGCTGTTGTTATCTGTCATATTGTGAAGATTTCTAAGTGGTTGGTGTCTTTTCCGTGAAGGAGTTCTACACCGTGTTACCCGGACTACCTCTTTGGTGAACTGGTGAGGAGCGACCAGTGGAAGGTAAAAGTCATCTGGGAAGTGGAGTCCTCACAGCTCGTGAGGTTGAGCCAATCGGAGCTTCATCAAAAGGGAGGAGTTGGACGGCATGGAAGTGGAGTTCCCTCTCTCCGTGCTTGATGAGCATCAAGGGCGTTGGAAGGTGAACCCGCCTTTGGTTTTCCCAGTGCTGATTTTGTAGTGCAAAGAGTGTGGTTTTAGTGCTCCTTTGCGTCTTTCATGTCTGTTTTTTTCTTTCGCTGGACCCTTAATCGCTGCGCCTCACATTTAAAAATTTCAGCTAGCAACCGTCACCTACCCGCAACGGCCTCTTCTCTTTGGTTAGTGCCAGCGTGAGCCTGTCTTCCCCTTGTGCAGCGTCCTGCAGCCTCCACGCTGAGCTACTCGGATGTCCCGCAAGCCACCCGGCTCTACGTCAATGTGCCTCCATCTTGTACATTGGTAACCGAGGCACACGCAGTTTCCTGGACCAGACTGCCAAGTGTTCCGATCTTCTCCTCAGTAACTTGGAGCGGATAATCAGCTAATATACCATTTCCTTGACTGTTTTATCATCTTCTTCAACCTTCTGGTCTTGTACATGACTTCAGTTTGTTTTCCTTCCTTCGTATTTGCTTGCATAATTTTGCTCATTTGCTTGCCCATGATACTGGCTTCGCTGGTATGATTTTTTTTTCTCTTTTCATTTGTTATGCCCATGATGCCTGACGAGTGTTCGGCACTTTGTGAGATTTTGAGCTGCATTTCCTCTCACGCTGATGTGTGACGCAGGGCCTGACTCTTTAACACCTGCACCTTTTGGCAGCTGTTTGGGACTTCGGGTGAGGAGTTGCTCGCCGGAGTGAAGTACCAGTTTCTTTATGAATTTTGTTTTTATTTCAAATGTTCAATGCTTTACTGTATTGTTTGTTGTAATTTTCTTTTGGCATGTTTCACAGAGGGTTTACTGCTTATTGTTTCTTCCTCGTTTCTTCAGGGCACTTGATCCATTGGCGTTCGTTTTTTTATATTATTATATGCTGTGCTCTTTTTCTTACTTTATTGTGGAGGGTGCTGTTTTATGCTATGGGTTTTACTCTACTGCTTGGTGGGGTTGTGTGCTTGTTACTGAATCAGAGGGTTTATCTTACTGTTGTGAGTAGTGTTGTGTTTTTTTGAGGTGTGTTGTCTGAGACATGAAGTTTGTCAGCTGTATGGTTAAAGGTGAAGAGTAGAATTTTGCCTTTTTACTGGTGTTTGGAGTTTGTCAGTGCATTTTTACAAATTTCGTGTGGAGCCCCTTTCCACACGTACCACCCTAACTTCTGGTTTGGGTGAAGGGCTGAGACCAAGCCAGATTTTGAAGAGTGAGTGTTTTCTTTCTGATTGCTGTTTTTCCTACATTTTATTGGGTGTTGAGTTGTGCATTTTCACATGTTCTGTGTGGAGCGCTTTTCCACACGCACCACCCTAACCCAGTTTTGGGTGAAGGACTGTGTTAATGACAGTTTTATAAAGAGTGTGGGTTTTTGATACTGTGTGCTGTGTTTTTTATCACTTGTTATTTGGATGTACAGTTACGCCAGTGATGGGTGTTTCTTTCTGGGTTCATGTGATGTTCACACGTTTACTATGAGGATGGATGTGGAACTATGTTGTTCCTTTCTGGGTTTGTGTGGACTATTATTCCACACTTTCCACCCATGCTTCGGGTTTGGGTGAAGGGCAGCTTTGATGTGGTTTGTTCCTTGTGGAACGGTCTTCCACACTTTCCTATTGTTTTTTTAGTGGTTGTTATTCAATGGTTCTCTTCTACACCTTGTGGTTGGCACCCTATTTACTTTTCTCATGTTTGCCTGGCCAGCTGACATGTTTTAGGTATCTGGGTTTGTTTGTGGTTTGCGGTGTAGTAGTGCATGTATTCTGCTGTTGTAGAAAGGGAGATGGTGCATGACTATATTCCTATTATAGCACTTGTGTTCCTTTTTTTCTCTTTCTCTTTTTTATTTTCTTGTGCATGATATATTACATCTATTATCTTCATGCTGATGTTTCAGATCATTGCTATGGTGCTTATGTGTGGCAATGGTTCTGATATCATTCTGTTGCATGCTATTGTTCCTTTGCCATCCCTTGCCTGCAACAGACGTCTTTGTCATTCCATTTAGAGTTATTTTGTAATTAATATAAAGAAAGGAGATGTGTTATACCTGCTGCTCAGCCAGTGTGACTGTGGTGACAGAATGTTGGTGAGTGGAATGTTGGTGAGTCTGTGAGTCAGTTGGTGGATGGGCTGAGCAGCAGGAAGGCTGCTCCTGGTGGGGCTCTGCTTAACATCTTATCCTGAATAAATCTACTTACAAGAACCTACATGGATTGGACCATCATTTATTTACTACACAGGCATAGTGTCAGTGCATACTCATGTTTTTTCGAATTTTAACCACTTATGATGTCACTTTGCCATTTTACAAGATGAGGTTGAGAACATACGAAAAAGAGTATACTTTTGATGTAATTTGTTTTGGGGCATGCTTTTGGGGAAGTAAACCTAGTGACCTTTAATAGTAAATGTACAACAGGAAGACTCCTCGTTCTAGCTTTTCTCTCCTTTTTCTTCTGTCATTTGAATCTTGTCACTTATCTCTTGGGTTGTAGGCTTTCCTAACCAAAGAGTTTAGGACTGTTGTTTTACTAGTATAACAGATCCTCACAACAGTAAGAACTGAACAAGATGAAGATCTACTTGAAATTTGTATATGCTTGATGCAATGATTGGATGTCATCTATTGTATTATTGTATTACATCATTTTGCCTTTTATTTATTTTCTCTTGAAATATGGCCAGTTCCTCTTTTCAAATGTTGTATTAACAGTTCTAGCATGTCCACAGTTGTTTGAGGGAAATTCAATTAAACTATGCGTATAACTGGCAATATCTTAACTTAGATAAATGGCCCTTCTAAGAGTACTGGACATCATCTGTATCACTGAGCATAAGGAACTAAGTTGAAAAATATTTCTTTTTAGTCCTTTCTCTTCCTGATTTTATTTGCATGCATTATATTCTGTATTCTTGCATTTTTCAGACTTGAAAAAGCGACTACATGTCGCAAAACGCGTGTCCACTGAAATCTTATGTACAATTTGATTTGGAAACTCCTTTGAGAGAATATAAAGAAATATATAAAAATAAAATATTTTTCCATTTGTATGGTTAAATCTATATGGATTGGAGCCATTTTGCAATATTGGAGTATGAAATTAATCTGAATGAAGGGTAGTTGCCTAATTTCCCAAATGAAATTAGACTATTCAGGAACTAAAACCCTATTTCTATGTTGTTGTGTTACTAGGACTGTATGTGGAAATAATTTCTTACTCTTAACTATGGGTGTCTCAACCTTTTGTATTTCATTTTGATTTAAAATCCCAGCTTCAAGATAACCAGCATGGGAGATTGAACACGAGACGCCCATTTGGTAAGTTCTATAATGCCCTTCCTTAGCCACTGTGAAATATTACTACATGTACAGCCTTTTGATCCGATCTGAAACATGTCTGTTTCACTAAGTATTAGCTTATCTTGCAGACAAGTGCTTGCCAATGGGTCACCAAATGGCTATACAGTTATTATAGCCACTCTCTAGCAATTCAAAAGTACCACAGTACAAACACCCAAATCATATTCTAAGTGTTGCTTGCACTGAAGATCATTCCTAAATTGAATATCCTCACCGTGCTATCTAATATATCAGCATTCAGGAGAACTTTATAAGTTAGGATGTTCTGGATGTAGGCAGAGATCTTGCGGTCGATGTAAAATGGTTCTTTGTGTTACCCACTATATAATATTAGAGAAAAAATCTTAATTATTAATCTGAAGAATCCTAAAATGAGGGACAGAATTCTAGGAGTGATGGCTACAAGAGAGAGATTACATTGGCCCATGTATTTCTAGAATCCACTCAGCGGTGAACAGACTTCTGAGAATAGACAGGTTGCTTACCTACAAAATGTTTAATGGTCCATGTATGGAAGGATGGGCGTTGCAAGAGTGTACCAACCTTTCAGAGCCTGCAGGTCATTATCAGACCTATCGCTTGAGGGAAGGCTGAGCAATGAGAGCAGATGTTTGACCCCAGATGTACATGAAAAACATAGCAATGCGCCAACTCCCACTGCTTTTATGCAGTGGCACTCATGAACGGCGAAGGTGCTGTTGGGACAGCGCAGTGCTTAATTTGTAAAATAATAAGTGCCAGGGCTCTCGTCAGTAGGCCACTGCAGCTTACACCACTCAGTGCCCCTGCCAGCTGCCAAAGAGAGTAACAACATAACTACTAACCATCACACTCCTACAAGTGTGACAATTCATACTATTCTAGGCAGTGGTGTAGCTAGGCCTTCTGCCACCCCTGGCGGTTCCAGGCTTTGCGGCCCTGTGGCAGCCGAAAGAAGTGTGGGGGGGGGGGTGATGATGGCAAACAAATCCAGCGTATGCCGCCCTGTGCAGCCTCAGGTAAGAGCAGGGGGCACTCCACTGATTCCAGGCCCCCAAAGCTCAAAGAATGGCTTTAGAGGCACTTATTAGTCATTGTAGATGTAAACTGAACTAATCATCAGTTTATGTTGTGCGAATACTTAAATTAGCCAGATAGTGCCACCATAAGCAATTAGTTGCCGGTGCTGAGCACTGGAAACCACTGGCTCGAATTAAGCATTGGGACAGCATGATGATGTCAGCAGGATGGTGGACCTGCATGCTTTAAAGGGATTGTACATATCAATGCAAAAAGTTACCTTTCTCCTCCAAGGTAAAGCAGAGTAATGTAATTCTGTAGCCCATCGCTCATGTATTTTATAAGCGCTGGATTTCAGAGTCTGTGACGTAGACTGGGAACTTTCTGTGGAAGGTCAGAACTGACAAGGGGGAAGAAGATTTTGCAGGAACTCATTTCAAGGCATTTACCTGTGAAAGGGTAAGCACTGGAATCTGCACCTACCACTTCCAGTATGCATTGCATAGATAAATGTGCACTTCAATGTGCTCACATGCATGACTGTTTTTGTATGCACACATTCTTTTTGTGAATTCACACATGGCAAACTGTAATTCTCTTGATGGATGTGTGTATGTTATGGTATTTCTAAAGCAGAGACCCACCTGGCTAGCAACTATGCTCTGTAAGGGGGTAAACGCCTAGATAGGTATGTGAGGGTGGGAGCAGAGGGAGGTAAATTTAGTAGAAAGGGTGAGGTCAGCCTTTTTGAGGTAGCGTTCCTTGAAAAGGGAGTTTTCCATTTCGTCCTGAATTATAGGAGGGTTGGTGTTGTTCTGATGTTGTAGAGGGTTCCAGATCCTGTGGAACTAGGCTGAGAAGGCTTATTTTCTTGTTTTTTAGGGTTGAGCCTACAGAAGCATGCTCTAGTGGGACACTGTTGTTAACAAAAAAAGGGCTTGGACCCTGTTGGTTGTTAACCCATTGGTTGGCTTGCGTGGCACTCTTCTTTACAGCCTTGTAATTTATCAAGGCAGGCCTAACAACATTTCTATTCCTCTCTGTGGAGCAGGGACCAAGCACGGATTGATTGAACTTAATCAGTGCCTGTCCTCTGCTCCCTACATGATTGAGGTACTATTTTGCTCTTTTTAACTTTTAGTGCCATGCAAACAGAAGGCGTGTGACTGGAGAAAACATGCCTAGCAGGGCATACACATTTGCAAATATTTATTCTCTCTAGAAAACTTTCTTTTATTTTGCCAAGTTTTATTTTTTCACTTTGTACTCAAGTTTTCTTTTGTTTTTGATCATGGCCACTGATCTCAAAACATGAGGATTATTTGGTTCTAACTATTGCAAAGCAACATTGTTTCTTTCTTCAGTGCAGTTTCTGAAATAATGCTTCAACACATAACCGTGCAGTACACCCCAGTCCACTCCACTCCCATCTGCCACACTCCAATGCAAAACAAACTGCCCCAATCCAATCTGCCCGACTCTAATCTGTCCCAATCAAATCTACCCCACTCTAATCTGCCTCACTCCAATCTGTCCCACTCCAAACCAAAACAATCTGGCTACTCCATTCTGCCCCACACCAATCTTTCCCACTTCATTCCAAAACAATCTGCCCTACTCCAATTCAAAATAATCTTCCCCACTCTGCCCTCTCTTATCCGCCCTACTCAAATCTTCCCCACTCCAATCCGAAACAATCTGCCCCACTCCAATCCAAAATAGTCTTGCCCAGCCCAGTCCAATCCAATCCACCTCACCCCAATTCACCCACTCCATCCTAATGCAACCACTCTAATCCACCCCACTCCAATCTAATCCACCTCACACCAGTCCAGTCCATCCACTCCCTCCCCAATCCACCCCAATCCAATCTACCCCACTCAAATCAAAAAACAATCAATCAATCAGTACATTTATAGAGCGCGCTACTCACCCGTGAGGGTCTCAAGGCGCTGGAGAGGGGGGGGGGGAAGTCGCTACTGCTCGAAAAGCCAGGTCTTGAGGTGTTTTCTGAAGGTGAGATGGTCCTCGGTCAGTCGTAGGTGTGCGGGGAGGGAATTCCATGTTTTGGCTGCCAGGTAGGAGAACGATCTTCCTCCGGTGGTGGTTCTGCAGATCCGTGAGGGCGAGGCTGGCAGAGCGTAGCTGGCGGGTGGGGGTGTAGAACGAGAGGCGGTTGTTGAGGTATTCGGGGCCATTGTACGCATGGGTGAGGAGCCTGAACGTGATCCTCTTGCTGACAGGGAGCCAGTGCAGGTTTCTCAGGTGGGCGGATATGTGGCTGTGGCGGGGGATGTCGAGGATGAGTCGTGCGGAGGCGTTCTGTATGCGCTGGAGTCGTTTCGGAAGTTTGGCTGTGGTTCCTGCGTATAGGGCGTTTCTGTATTCCAGTCGGCTGGTCTAATCTGCTCCACTCCAATCCAAAGCAATCTGCCCCACTCCAATCCAAATCAATCTGCCCCACTCCAATCCAAATCAATCTGCCCCACTCCTATCCAAAACAATCTTCCCCAAAACAATCTGCCCCACTCCAATCCAAAGCAATCTGCCCCACTCCAATCCGAAACAATCTTCCCCAAAACAATGTGCCACACTCCAATGCAAAGCAACCTGACCCACTCCAATCTGCCCTGCTCAATCCAAAACTATCTGCCCCACTACAAAATCAAAACAATGTGCCCCACTCCAATCAGTCCCACTCCAATCCAAAAAAATCTGCCTCGCTCCAATCCAATCCAGCCCACGCTACTCCAATCCATCCCACTCTATCCCAATCCATTTCATCCACCTCAGTTCTGTCCACCCCACTCAATCCAATCCATGCAGACCCTCACACTCCAATCCATCCCACTCCACCCCAATCCACTCCAATTCACCCCACTCCAGTCCACCCCCTCACTCTAGTGCAGTCCACCCCACTCCACTCCAATCCACCCCTCCAGTCCAATCCAACCTACTCAAGTCCAGTCTAATACCCCACTCCACTCCAATTCACACCACCCCACCCCACCCACTCCAAATCACCCACCTCTAATCCAATCCAATCCACCACACCCTGATCGAATCCATCCCACCCTAGTTCTATTACTTCAATCTAATCCAAATCCACCCCAAACCAATTTAATCAACTCTCCTCTAATCCTCTTCTCTCCAATCCACCCCATTCTAATCCACCCTACTCCACTCAATCCAACCCACTCTACCCCAATCTAATCCACCCCAAACTAGTGCAATCCAATCCGCCCCACTACCTCAATCCACTCCAACCCACTCTACCCTATTCCACCAAACTCCACTCCACCCAACTCCACTCCACGCCCCTCCACTCTGACACTGCACTCTACGATACACTCTGCCTCTGAACCACTAAACTCTACTCTGCTCTACTCAACTCTATAACGTCTTACTCCACTCTACAACACTCTACTCCAACAAATCCAGTCTACGACATTGTACTCCCCCTACGCCACTCTAGGACATCAATGCCAGTAGCCTTTAGCCATGCTGAACAGTAGCTACACTGGTGTACAGCATGGCAAAAACACATTGCCAAAGCTAATAGCTCTTGTGTAGGCAAGGCCTATTGACTTTGCCAATGTTTGATCTTTCTTGCAATGTTTAGTCTTTGATCTGGTGGCGTCGGAGCTCCTCATCTGCATTTGACTCCCAGATATTGTTAGTTTCTCAGCTAGATAGACGAAAGTGTTGTAAGTGGCGAGCTGATTTTGAAGATGAAAAATATGTGACCGAGGCCTCTTCAGTGTAAACACCCCTGTACAATGGCATATCTGAGTGTCACACTGTGAGTGCGGACATTGACAGCTGAGGACTGATATTTGGAATGTGGGCCTAATTCGCAAGTGTTTTTGTGCACATAAACGGAGGTCATGTGACGAAAACAAAGCTCTCGAAGGATAAACTCCCAGACGTCAATTCACAGGGTCTGGATCAGTGGACATTTCCCGTCACAGATCACACAGAGAGTTGTCATAATTGTAGGGTCGGGGCTGGAACAGTGCACGTTACAGGGAAGTGACACTGTGTCCTGTGATTGTAAGTTTGGGGCTGAAAATGTATGCTGATTTCAATGCTGTAAAGGAGAAAGTGGTTTTCCAGGATGAGAAAGGAAATGGGACACAAAACGCCTATATTTATGCAAATTGTGCACTTCCATTAATCCTAAATGTAAGCATTTTTGTGAATCGGGCCCAGAATCTTTTCTTTGTGGGGTTCCCAGGGCTCCCGTCCCTCTGCCACCATCTCCCCACCTCCCTCCCCCAGTTCCAGTTGGGAGCAAAGTGTTTCATAAAATAAGGGATTTGAGCGAGTTTTGTTGATTAATAATAGCTGAGAGGAAATGGCGAGGTAACACAATCGTTCCGCTTGCAACGTGAAGTTGATTATTAGTGCGCAGTACTGCACGTGCAGTGTTATATGATGATGTGTTTCAAGTTTCCAGAAGTTTCACAAAATGAATAATTTAAACTAGGTCGGTTATCAACTGATCACTATTCTTTAATGTTAAATGCAGCAGAAAGTTAACTTTTGCAAAAAGTGCATAAATAACAAAAATCCCAGCTTGATCGTTGAATTTTGTGGATTGTTACATTTTTCCATTAGAACCCATAATAATTGAGTCACTATTTTCATGAAGTTTGCAACATTTTGGGCACAATTGCCTGCAATCCCGTTTAGAAACTATGAGGTCTGCAGAGGGAGCAAATGATGGGAAGAGCTGGAGGCGAAGAGACCTTAGAAGACAGGACATTCAGGTGTGAAGCAGTGAAGAGCTTGTAGAGATATAGCGCTTGCGGTAGCCACCAATAAATAACCACTGCAATCAACATTTGCCGAGAAGAGCCAAAGGCAATAATCTGGTTGCGACGGCAAGGCATTGGTGTCCCAAACAGGAATTCTTGGGGGGAAAATCCAAACTCCAGCCCTCTCTGTCCCTGGGGCGGTGAGGGTGCAAGTGTGGTGTCATCCTCGGAGGAGGATCGAACCTGGGCACAGTTTCATCCCCATAGCTGGGTGAGGAGAAAGCCTAGAACAACATGGCCTCCTTTGCAACTGGCACTGTAAAGGGTTGGACTCTGCCACGCAGGACGAAGCTGGGGAAGCAGAGAAACTGCAAGGGCAAGACCCTTGGTGCCCAAACCCCAGACCTCAACTGATCACCACTGGACCCAGTCTAAGGGGAGTGACTAACCAGCTATGTATTTAAAGACCAAACAGAATTACCAATTGACTTTTTAAGGGATATGCATTAACACTCATACAAAAGATGGCTTCGACAAGGAAGGGGGATGAAATGATGATACTTAATGCAAAGCAGTCAAACGTGAACATTCGTATTTTAACATTTTTCTTCACAGCAAAATAAGAGGAGTGGAGGGCTTAGCATACGCTTGGATGACAGATTGTGACAGATTGTGAGACAAAGAGAGGCGGGGGAAGGAGCACAGACATAAGAGGGCAAATAAAGACCATCTTGAAGAATGCAGCAGCATTGGGGTGAAGAACAAGCAGGATTTAATGGCGAGCTCCCAAAAAGAGTTAACCAGACTGTCCATAGGTGAGAGGAATCTCTGTACCATGGATCACGTGACTGCAGCTGCTCTGACAATGCCCCAGCATTATCTGGTGATGTAGTTGTTGATTGCAATGGCAGCATCATCTTCATGTGGAAAAGGCACTGATAGGACAAAATGCTGCTAATACTAGCAGCAATGCTTAGATTGTGCTGCTAATATTCTCCTGCCTTGGTCCATATCTTCTTCCTGATACGTCTTGGGGGGTGACTACCTTTCAGAACAGGGCGTAAGGGCATGCATAAAATATGTTTGGAGCATGAAAAGAAAAAGGTTTACTATATTCTTTTTTTTATTAAGCTCATATTTAACCCAGGTAATAAAAAATATCCCTGTGCCATCAATGGAGGCTGCTTAATTCTCTCAAGCAGTACCATCATTGAAAACTGCATCATATCGCAGAGAGCGTGTCCGAATATTTATGATCATGAAATATATTTGAAATTGTTCAGCAATGTTTCTGCAGATCCTTTCTTCATTGTCAGCATAGGTGCTTACAGTGGATAAATCCGGCAGTATACTAAGCAACTCATGTCTAGTCACAAGATATAAAAAATGGAGGTCTCTGTGATCCATTTGTTCAACAATAGTACACATTGGGTTAGAGTGTGCTCCAGAGGGGCAAAGGTTATTTGGCTTTAAAATTCCACAATTATCCACTTCTGCCGAAAGTAAAGACAAGTTACCAGACTCACACATGGAACTCAAATCTGTGACCTTGGAAAATCTTTATAATAGTCAGTGGACACATCTACAATTTGTCAGAAAGGTTGTTGCGTGTTTCAGTCCTCTGAATCACTAGCGGCCCTTTATCAGGATTGGATACAGGATAAGAAATGAAGTAATCTATTTTCCATTAAATGATTCTGTAGATGCACTAGCAAGTAACTACAGGGCCAGGTCCTGGAACGTCTATACTTTGTAGCACAAAAAGTGTAAATCCATGATAAATGCCATGGAGCTATTTAAACCTGACTCCACAAGACTGGTGGTGTTCTCCCTCTCACATTTTCTGTTGTCGGCTTGGAATCGTAGGAGATGTTTGAAAGAGTGAATTATATTTTACTTTTCCCCCATTTTACTTTGTCCCTGATCATGGGAGCCTTTAGCAACCTAATGGGAAATATTTATTAATAACTGGGTATTGGCGGGTTCAATTCTGAGTGAATAATGCCAGGATTGGTCCTGGCTCATTAAGGGATGCGATTCTGTGGCCCCTATGACGGCCGTTAGGAAAGTAGCTCCGGCCCGTTCGGCATGATGGTTCTCACAGAAGTTAAATGGATATGAATACGCTCTACAACCTGGTATTCTTGTTAATTGGTTTATCTTCCTTTGGTTTCTTTTGTTTTGTATCTTTTGTCGCGTGCTCCTGGGGCGGCGTTTTCATTCAAAACGTCTTGATACTATTAGTTATTGCACTTCCTTCTTAGATGTGTGCCCCTAGGCGCAGCTTTGGATCCGTTTTATTCTTCTTTAAAATATTTGAGGCGACTCGTAGTAAATTGAATTTCAGTTCATGTATTTTATTCATACATTGTGAATTTTCATATTGAGTTAGACATTCTTATATATGGACTATTTATTCCTATGCATTTTGGGTATGAATACCCTTCGTCAGGGATTAGTCCTGCAGTCAGAATATAAGTATCATAAACAACTGTGCACGATATATTATCAGGTAATGTCACATTTAGTTGTTGTACTCGTTTAGGTAAACCGGTTAAGACTATGTTTGTGTACATTCATTGTTGCATTAAGGAAAATTAATCGTGTGTTGTTAAAGACGTGAATTTCATCTCTTTTCATTCGCCGTTCAGTGCGAGAAGAGCATTATCAAATTATGGTGCGCGATACAGGAAGTGGCTTTAAAAAAACTTTCAAACCATGTGAGTAAATGAAATGAATACTGTAACTGATGTTTTAGCTGCCATATGTATGTGGCATATGTGCCCATGAGTTTTCGTTGTGTTAAATGATTTAGTGACCAGTTCATGATAGAGAAAAGTGTAAATAAATGTTACATTTCATGCGTTCTGCAATAAAGTGGGGCTATGAGGAGAAGCGGGTTGCCGTTGTTCACAGCGTGTCGTTTTTTAAAACCGAAAGTGCTATGTGCTCGTTGCGCGGAATTAAATATAAATTTCATACCTTTATATGCCAAGAATGTTTTCAGTGCTCCTCGCTGGGGAATTTTTGTTGCCGATATGTGCTATCGTTCAAAGAGCATCTATATGATAGGTTTTCTGCGTATAAGTGGCATAGTAAAAGGACTAAGGTATATTAACATTGGGGGCCATTTTGAAATATGTGTGTGGTTGATCGTATTGGGGGCCATCTTTGAATGTGTTTGTGTGCCATTATAGTGAATGAAAGTAAGGGATACTGATAGAATACAAATGACAAAAGTGTAACAGAAATGGGAAACAATTAATGATAAACTGATTCAAAGGTAACAATTAAATTCAATGCGTTCATTAATGCCATGTGGATATACGCTGTCCAATTTTTTTGATCCAAATGTTTTCTCGCTGCAATAGAAATTTTCTGTTATCTCGTCCTTCTGCTTTTTGTACCACTTCGAGGATTAAGAATCGTAGTTGACTAATGTTGTGATGATTTTCATTGAAGTGTTGTGCCACAGTTGATTTGAATTGTTTGGTACGTATGTTGGATTTATGTTCATTGATTCTTATCTTGATTTTTCTTTCTGTTTTTCCCACGTAGATTTTACCACATGGGCATTTGATTAGGTATACTACGTTGTTGGTATCACAAGTGGCTGTGACTTTAAGTTTTATGATATTTCCATTTCTTGGGTGAGCTATAGTAGTTCATGGGATGATGTTGTTACAGTTGTTACAATTATAGCATGCCATCGTTCCTTTGTAAGTGTTGACTAACCGGAACAAACAACAAAATATCAAACAACTACTATATTTGTCGAAACGAGAGATAAACCAGAGATTACACGCAAGCACACTAATCAAGTACCATCGAGCACAGCGAATACCAAGAGGATTAAGAATACCCTTAAAGCCATCTTTATGCAAAAATGCACAAAGATTCAAAGACCACTGGTACGCCATTCTCAATAAATGTTCTTTAGATCTAAGTCCTCATCCTGGGATCCTCACCCTCCGCCTGGGACGACTCGTGGTGGCCCCCCGCCCTAGGCAGCGCACCCAAACCAACAGACCACGCACGCAACCTGGGCTTCATCCTGGACTCCTCCCTCTCCATGACCAGACAAGTCAACGCCGTCTCCTCGTCGTGCTTCAACATCCTGCGCATGCTACGTAAGATCTTCCGGTGGATCCCCACCGAGACCAGGAAGACGGTCACCCAGGCCCTCGTCACCAGCCGCCTGGATTACTGCAACTCCCTCTACGCCGGAACCACCGCCAAACTCCAGAAGAGACTCCAGCGGATCCAGAACGCCTCAGCACGACTCATCCTGGACATCCCCCGTCGCAGCCACATCTCCGGACACCTGAGAGACCTGCACTGGCTCCCGGTCAACAAGAGGATCACCTTCCGACTCCTCACCCACGCACACAAAGCCCCACACAACCAAGGCCCAGGATACCTCAACAGCCGCCTCAACTTCTACGCACCCAATCGCCAGCTTCGATCGACCGGCCACGCCCTTGCCGCGTCCCCCGCATCCGAAGAGCCACCACAGGGGGACGGTCCTTCTCCTACCTCGCCGCCAAGACATGGAACTCCCTCCCGACCCACCTCCGCCTGACCCAGGACCACCTCGCCTTCAGGAAGCAGCTCAAGACCTGGCTGTTCGAGCAGTAGCGGACCCCCCCTCCCCCAGCGCCTTGAGACCCTCTGGGTGAGTAGTGCGCTATATAAATGTTTGATTGATTGATAATTCTATTGATTATAGAAGAATTATCAACCATTTTGGAAGATCTATCAAAAGAAATAGTCACCGTCACTAATGAACTCACCAATTCCATGTCAGCAGATGAAGGGTCCAAAGTCTTAGATGAGATCAATGAACAACTAACCAAACATTCACAATAAATCAATGAAAGAAAAATACGGAAATTCAGACGTGACACCATGGACTATAAACTTGGAGAAGTTTATAGCTGGGCGGAGGTCTACGCAAGACGTAGACAAACCAAACCATATACACAACAAACCGATACATCATCAACAGACAGTGACACCCCAAGTAGACCACCAAGGAACACCAATACCAGAGAAATTACCTTACCAACAAAGGCCACCGCATCAACATCTAAGGAATTGAATCGAACTCAAGTTCATACTCAAGAACAGCCTTTTTTAGAGGTAAACCAACCAGAAAAGGGAGACCCAGGAGGAGTAAAAGAAAAAGAAACACCGAACACCAGAAGCACAACAGGACCGAGGAAAGAGAAAGCCAAGAAACAAACAACATGAGCTTGGTAATAAACATATCAGACCAACAATTGAAAGACATCGAATTAAAAACCCTACAAAGAGGCACTTCATATGTTCAGACAACCAACACAAACCATTTGGAACTTGAAATATGTCTATTCAAATTCATGAGAAAGTTACGCCTTCAACACTATTTCCAAAATATTCTACCTCCACAAACTAATCCTGAACCTGATCAACTCAAAGGATTATCAACACAAAGCACATACATGGCAAAATAAGCCACAAAACATTGGATACTTTTGAAAATTTAGTCAATCACGACTTACTGAAACTCAAACTTTTCAAAAAAAGAAGAAAAATTAATTTAACCCAAAAAGAAATTGGCATTATCAAAAACATAGCCAACAATCCGAACATCACATGTCAAAAAGCAGACAAGGGAGGGGCACTAGTTATCCTCAACACAACAACTTATGAAACAGCAGTAACTAGTCACCTAGCGGACAAAACTACCTACATAAAACTTGACAACAATCCTACGGATACCTTTCACAATATGCTAAAAACCTTATTAACCAAGCATTTGACAAAGGAACAATCAATAACAGAACCAAAAAATTTCTCATCCAAGAATTTCCAAAAAGTCCGACCATATACATGAAACCAAAAATCCATAAAAATCCATTGAACCCACCATTTAGACCAATCGTGTCTACAAAAGGAAGCATACATGAACCCATCGGACAATTCATCGACAGATACCTTCAACCTATGGTCTTCAAAATGCCAACATATGTCAAAGACACTACAGATTTTCTCCAAAAATTGCAAAAAATTGAAATTCATCCAGATGAGACGATTTTACTGTGCACCATCGATGTGAAATCTCTATACACGTCTATACCACACAACCTAGGGATTGAAGCAGTAGAACAAGCATTGTTACACTCAGATCAAAATCTGGATACCCAAGTCTGCCTTATGGAGCTGTTACAATTCACTTAGTTTCACAGCTATTTCAAATGGAAAAATGAATGGTACATACAAACCACCGGAACTTCCATGGGCAATTGCGCCGCACCAGCGTACGCGAATCTGTTCATGGACAAATTTGAACAAGATCACATACTCTCGAAAGTCCAATGGAAGAAACACAGCAAATTGTTCTTACGTTACATTGATGACATGTTTGTAGTATGGAATGGTCCACTATCTACTTTAACTGAAGCACTTCAAAATCTGAATCTAATTGACGAACGAATACAGTTCACACATGACATACAAAATGAACATATCAACTTCTTGGATGTTCGAATATCTTTCATTAACCACAAATTTGAAACTGATCTATACAGGAAACCAACTGATCGAAACAATACACTACACTATGCCAGCTTCCACCAAAAACCACTCAAACAATATTTACCTTACTCACAAATGTTGCAAGTTAAACGCATAGTATCTGATCCACAAACAACCAATATACGCCTACAGGAAACTATGGAGCGTTTTTTACAAAGAGGATACCCATCAAGAATATTAAACAAAGCACTCAACAGATGCCAATCACAAAACAAGAATGATCTTCTTACCAAACCTACACAAGAAAAAACTAACCCATTAGTGATGGTTTCTAAATTCTCTACTGGTAGTCAAGACATGAAACGCATAATCAAACGACATTGGCCAATGTTAACCATGGAACCAGACTTTAAAAACCTTTTTCAGGAACTACCCACATTTGCATATACCAGAAGTAAAAACCTGGGAGAAACACTCAAGCAAACCAATAAAGTTGATGTCAACACTTACAAAGGAACGATGGCATGCTATAATTGTAACAGCATCATCCCAGGAACTACTATAACTTACCCAAGAAATGGAAATATCATAAAACTTAAAGTCACAGCCACTTGTGATACCAACAACGTAGTATACCTAATCAAATGCCCATGTGATAAAATCTACGTGGGAAAAACAGAAAGAAAAATCAAGATAAGAATCAATGAACATAAATCCAACATACGTACCAAACAATTCAAATCAACTGTGGCACAACACTTCCATGACAATCATCACAACATTAGTCAACTACGATTCTTAATCCTCGAAGTGGTACAAAAAGCAGAAGGACGAGATAACAGAAAATTTCTATTGCAGAGAGAAAACATTTGGATCAAAAAATTGGACAGCGTATATCCACATGGGATTAATGAACGCATTGAATTTAATTGTTACCTTTGAATCAGTTTATCATTAATTGTTTCCCATTTCTGTTACACTTTTGTCATTTGTATTCTATCAGTATCCCTTACTTTCATTCACTATAATGGCACACAAACACATTCAAAGATGGCCCCCAATACGATCAACCACACACATATTTCAAAATGGCCCCCAATGTTAATATACCTTAGTCCTTTTACTATGCCACTTATACGCAGAAAACCTATCATATAGACTCTCTTTGAACGATAGCACATATCGGCAACAAAAATTCTCCAGCTAGGAGCACTGAAAACATTCTTGGCATATAAAGGTATGAAATTTATATTTAATTTTGCGCAATGAGCACATAGCACTTTCGGTTTAAAAAAACGACACGCTGTGAACAACGGCAACCCGCTTCACCTCATAGCCCCACTTTATTGCAGAACGGATGAAATTTAACATTTATTTACAATTTTCTCTATCACGAACTGGTCACTAAATCATTTAACACAACGAAAACTCATGGGCACATATGCCACATACATATGGCAGCTAAAACATCAGTTACACTATTCATTTCATTTACTCACATGGTTTGAAAGTTTTTTTAAAGCCACTTCCTGTATCGCGCACCGTAATTTGATAATGCTCTTCTCGCACTGAACGGCGAATGAAAAGAGATGAAATTCACGTCTTTAACAACACACGATTAATTTTCCTTAATGCAACAATGAATGTACACAAACATAGTCTTAACCGGTTTACCTAAACGAGTACAACAACTAAATGTGACATTACCTGAAAATATATCGTGCACAGTTGTTTATGATACTTATATTCTGACTGCAGGACTAATCCCTGACGAAGGGTATTCATACCCAAAATGCATAGGAATAAATAGTCCATATATAAGAATGTCTAACTCAATAGGAAAATTAACAATGTATGAATAAAATACATGAATTGAAATTCAATTTACTACGAGTCACCTCAAATCTCTCAGAAGATAGTCTTGGAAAGAGCTGTGTGCAAAAACTGGAAAGGGGTCTTCCTTTTGCTCTCCTTGCCCGGGACGCTACGCTGCTTGTGGGGCCCTTGATCTGCCAAACTCACCGGGACTGCGAGGACCTGGGAGCATTCCGCTCCGTTCATCCAGCTCACCTGTTCCTCTTCCCGCTGATCAGTCCGACGCCACGCCTCGCGGCCCCCGCTGCGCGGGAGCCGCTCGCAGGCTTCATCACTATCACTACTTAAAGGCTCGGCTGGCGCGCTGAAGGTTGGGTCTTCCTTTTGCTCTCCTTGCCCAGGACGCTACGCTGCTTGTGGGGCCCTTGAACTGCCAAACTCACCGGGACTGCGAGGACCTGGGAGCATTCCGCTCCGTTCATCCAGCTCACCTGTTCCTCTTCCCGCTGATCAGTCCGACGCCACGCCTCGCGGCCCCCGCTGCGCGGGAGCCGCTCGCAGGCTTCATCACTATCACTACTTAAAGGCTCGGCTGGCGCGCTGAAGGTTGGGTCTTCCTTTTGCTCTCCTTGCCCAGGACGCTACGCTGCTTGTGGGGCCCTTGAACTGCCAAACTCACCGGGACTGCGAGGACCTGGGAGCATTCCGCTCCGTTCATCCAGCTCACCTGTTCCTCTTCTGGCAGCCCCGCCCCCTTCACTACTTAGCTCAGTCCACGCGAATTCGCAGCGCGGATCGCAGCGCGGGCGAAGACCGGGCAAAGAGCGGGCCGTTTTAGGCCGTTTGAGGCCGGCAGAGACCGGACCGGGCCCCCTCTCTAACGTTGTCATCATCCCAAGGCTCTTTTTTATACTCCATTAGCCTGTGGCTTTGACTGTCCCGCCCGCCATGGCCACTAGAGTATCCAGGAGTAAGGCTGCCCAACAGTGCTCTAGCACATTGGACAAATTCTTTCCTAAGACTAGTGCTGCGGCTAGCAAAGGCCGCACACCACCAGTCATTCTCCCTGAGGCAAGTGTGGAAAATGTGTCAGTATCAATGGTCCCCTCGGACTCTTCATCCATTGATATTAGTACTCCAACACCTTTTGATGCCACCCATCTATCTCTCATGGATAGTATTGACCAGACAATCGAGACAGTCCTCCAACAACTTAGGACCCCTTCCAATCTATTGAGGGATAGTGAGTCTCTGTGTCCCTCGGGGGTGGCGGAGTCCACTCCACATATTAATTGTGCGGAAATGTCTGAAGTGCAGGATGAAGGGCAGGTTGCAGCGCCAACTGATCCCGTAGGCAGGAGAGTCTACCACCCTTTAAAAAGGAAAAGGTTAAGGAAACTAAGAGGGGTAAAAAGGGCCAAAGTAGATAAAATTAACCCAATATCAGATGCTAGCTCTGCCATTCCGGCTTCTCCCGTGGTTATCTCCCCAGAAATTGGCTGTGATCATTCAGATCCGCCATTAGTTAAAGTGGTACCTGGGTGTTCTGCCCCGTTTGTATTCGGAGGAAATCCTCCAAATGCAGCAGAGGCTCTGATTGGCTCTTTTAGGGATATCCTTAGGAGCATGTTGGAGCCTCTGTCTGCAAAATTGGATTCCATAGTTGATAGACTTAAGGCTTTAGAAGATGCACATAATAGGATCAGTCCTAGCAGGGGGTTGGGTCCAGGTGCACAGACGGCTCCCCTGGATTCTGCAGGGTTTGGACCGTCTACTGCTGGAACAAGCATACAGGTCCCGGTCGGGGCACAAGATAGTGCTACAAGTAGCCATGCTCCCCCTTTGCTCCCTTTACAACTGCCTAGGCCCCCTATTCCGGCACCTAGAAGATCTAAACAACCAACACCATCCCTCCCAACGAGTGGGGGGCGAGCCAATAATGATTATACTGATCGCCCTATGAGTCCTAATAGTAGACGTAGGGCGGTTAATTTGCCCCCCGAGGCTGTGCCTTATACAGCGATTATGGTGGGAGTTCCTGAGCTCACTGGTGGCATCAGAGAGCCACAGGACTCACTTCGTAATAAAGTAATTAGCTGGCTGAATATTAACAGGCCCCTCCCTTCTAACATCAATGGTGAAGTGCTGATGGTCAGAAGGATCCCATGGATTGGAACTACCCCCCAAAATAGGGCAGGGGACTGTATCATAATTAGCTTCAAAAGCCCACTAGTTGCTCCGTACATTTGCAACTGGTTGGTAAGGCCGGATAAATCCAACATAGACGTAGTGTCCCTCTCGCATTTCTATCTAAATGTTTCCAATTTAGGAGTGGGGAGGGAACAGAGTTGGACTAGAGTGGGCTTTGCCGTAGACGGTTCACGGTACAGACCCAAGTATAATTCACTGCCTGTCCATGGTAATCTTGTCCTTCAGAATAGATTCTCTTGTCTGGACCTAGTAGATTGACCAATAAGGGGGGTCATTCCGCAACACCCGATAATTTCTGCCTATGGGTCTTCATTCAGGGGGGAAGGTACATCCGATCCCGTAAATAAAAAAAGGTCCCTGGCCCCTGCAAAAGATGGAGGGACCACATTGGGAAGCACTCAAGTGTTAGATGAGGATCCACCAAATACATTATCTGCTGCTGGAAAGCAATTGGTGGAGCACGCTGAATTACCCATTCGGCCGCCCATTACCATTGGCTTGGGTGACTTGGGTAATTCTGCACTTGATATCCCGTCTGCACTTAGTGAAGTTGGTCCCCAACTCCAAGGCCCAGGTTTGACCATTCTGTCCTGGAATGTAGCTGGCATCTCCAGTAAGGTGAATATCCCAGAGTGGGAAACTTTGGTTAGCAAAGGTGACATACTCCTCTTTCAAGAGACATGGGCCAGGGCGCCTCAGGTTAGGAGGGGATATGACATTTTTGAAATCCCGGCAAGATCGAATGGGAGAGGGAGACCCTCGGGAGGTTTGGCAATCTGGGTGGCGAGCCACATTGGGTGCCAGGTGGCTGGTATGGATACACTTTCACCGGACATACAGTGTGTGCTCCTCAGTTGGCCTGACAAAAGCACGTGGGCTATTGTTAATGTCTACTCTCGACCTGTCGCTGTGGGCAAAGAATCTCCCACGTTGGCTGATCTCTCATCTTTTCTGGGGCAATTGACAGGCAACTTGAAAATAGTAATGGGAGGAGATTTTAATTGCCACTTTGAACCCCTGGAGGGCCTAATGGAGGGTGCTTTTACTGCCGAGGATGACCATTGGGGAGTCCCTCCTTCTTCATCACCTCACCCCAAAGCTTGGTCTCCGTTGGCAGTACAACTTACTTCTCTCACCCTGAATTTTGCACTAAGGGCGTGTAATGGGCGCACCCCTTCTGACACTCCTTCGGTGTGCACCTTCAACAAAAAGGGCCATGAGTCAAGGCTGGACTACATTTTTATAGATATTTCCCTGTGGCCTAAAGTTTTAGATTTTAGAGTGATCCCGAGGACAGACAGTGACCATAATGCCCTTTCCTTGGAGATCCAGCACCCAGCCCCTACTTTAAGGACGCCAACTACCGATCTTGCAATCGATCAGGGAGACATATTACTCACCACAAGCAGGCGTCGAGTGAAATGGGGGAAGATAGTTGAGAAAGAAGAAGCTTTAACAAACCTCTATGGTATAGCACTCCCTAGGTTCCATGAGGTGGACGCCCTCATAAACCAACCTAGACCCGCAGATTATAATGAGAGGCTATCTGGTATTCACCAGGCCCTAGTAAGGGACCTCGCAGATGTCTTCAACCCGGCCCTGCCCATTAGAAGGAAAAAGGCTCGTGCTCCGACTTGGTATACCTCCATTTGTAGGAAAACTAAGTCTGAGCTACTTTCTGCAATTAAAGATGGTAGTGATAAGGTGAAGATCGCTGCCCTTAGGAGGGAGTACAAGGCAGCACTGGCCAACGCAAGGGCAGAGTGGGATTGGAATCACTGGCATGACCTGTCTGGAGCCCTCAAATCTAAAGACTTTAGAAAATTTTGGGCTCTTGTAAACAATGGAACAGGGGATTTGTTGTCTGCAGTAGAACCCAATATTGCCCCCTCTGTCTGGGAGGCTCATTTTGGGTCTCTATATCAAGAATCCACTCTCTGGCCGGAGGGGATGATGGTAGAGTCCCCCTGCCTGCCAGATGTGGCCTTGGAATTTTCTTTGGGGGAGGTGAAGCTGGCACTGGAGGGCTTAGCGCTGGGGAAGGCACCGGGGCTGGACAAGTTACCCGGTGATCTGTTCAGATATCACCCTGACATTTGGGCCCCGTACTTTCTAGTCCTTTTCAATGCCATCTTGGGAGGTATGGCGATCCCTTTCTCCTGGTTAGGGGCTGAAATAGTTCCGATTTATAAGAAAGGGTCCCCCTTGAGTCCTGCAAATTATAGGCCTATCAGCCTGATAGATTTTCCCCAGAAGCTTTTTGCGCGCCTCATTCTGAACCACCTATTAGACTGGGTCGAGGAAAATGACATCTTGAGTCCCTTGCAGGCTGGCTTCAGGAGAAACACATCGACCATGGACCAGATCTTCCGCCTAGTTCTCCTCTACTGGAAGACGGTGAGGATCGAGGGCGGGAGATTGTACATGGTCTTTGTGGATCTGAGGTCAGCCTTTGACCTAGTCCCGCGCAGGAAACTCTGGGAGGTGTTGGAGAAGTTAGGTATTCCCCCCCAGCTACTTAACATCCTGGTCAGGCTGCATGAGAACAACTATGCGCAAGTTAGGTGTGGGAAGGATGGTAGACTCTCATCCAGGTTTCCTGTGTGCCGAGGTGTGAGGCAGGGTTGTGTCTTGGCACCGACCCTGTTTTGTTTCTTCATCAATAATGTCATCTCACATCTGGAAAACGTCAAGGATAACGACGCCCCCTGTTTGGCAGGTAGGAGGGTTCCGGCAATCATGTTCGCCGATGATACCCTCCTCCTTTCAAAATCGCCAATGGGGATCCAGAGGATCCTGGATGGTTTTGGTCTCTTCTGCCATCAGCATGGGTTGGAGGTGAATACAGAGAAGACCAAGTTTATGATCTTTAACCCACCAACTAAAACTAGGCCTAATCCTACCCTGGGGACCGTTAGCCTCGAGAGGGTGTCCACCTTCACATATCTGGGGGTTATATTGCAGGAAAACTTGGCATGGGACCGACAGATAGTACGATCCAAGGCTAAACTATCCCAACTCTCGGGTGCAATCCTGAAAGTGGCTAACACTTCTTCCTTCAAGCCCATAAGCCCGGCCCTTGAAACCTATAAGACCCAGGCCAAGGCAGCGGCCATGTATGGCAGTGAGCTATGGGGACATAAAACGGTGAAGGGTCTATCAATAGTGGAAAATAGCTTTCTAAGGCGCCTTCTAGCCCTTCCAAGTGCCACGCCACTCCAGCCTTTGAGAATGGACATGGGTCTCCCCCCTATCGCAGAGGAGCTTGTGACAAAGCCAGTGAAGTTCTGGCACAGGCTCTGGTCTACGGACGAACTCCATCATTATAGGGAGGATCTTACCCATGTCATGAGCTTAAATTCTAGCGGTAAAATCCCCTGGCTCACCTTCGTGGAAAACGAACTGTCTGGCATTAATCTCCGCGTTCTGTGGGAGGACCCTGTACGAGGCTGCCGTGCAATTTCGCGCAAGGCTCTGGCACAAATCTATAAAGCCAGGTCCCTTGCACATTTGACGGCTGCTCAAAATAGTGGCACCTTAACCCTGCAATTTTTAGAATCCAAAAATTCTTATGTTTTCGAACCTTTTATGGATTTTATCTTTCCCATCCTGGCAAGGAAATTGTATGTTCAGTGGAGGTATAGCACACTACCTATTAATTCATACACTTCGAAGTGGTCAAATGGGGGCGATAAAATATGTCCCTGCTGTAACAACCATGTGGAAGATGACCCCCATATTTTGTTTGTGTGCCCTGCATACCAAAGGCCCAGAAAATATTGGATAGCGCCAATCTGTAAGAACCTGGGATTCAGAGAGTTTGCACAAGCATACAGGATTTTGAAAACTAGTACCCTGGGCCACATTGTGTTTGCTGTTTCCAAATTTCTTATGGCCATTTGGTTGATTAGAAGGAAAAAATTGTCTGAAGCTCCCTGAACTTTTTAAAGAATCTTTTAAATGTAATTTTAACTCATTCATTGCTGGGAGAGTCGTTTTTACTCAAATGTATTTTAATAATGTTTTATTGTCTGTAATGTTTTTATTGTGTCTTTTATGGTCTATATGACCGAAATAAAGAATTTTTGGATTGGATTGGATGGATTGGAAAGGGCGGGACGTGCCACTGTCAGGAAACAGATAAAACGCGTTACAAACTGGCCCTTCAGGTTCATCATCAGAACATTAAGGGGCTCGGACCACCTTTAATTCTCAATGCATTAAAGAGGCAGACCATAATAGGAGGGAGAATTTCAAAATTATCCCCAGCCTTACTGACCCTAAAACCATGTCCCCCCACCAGAGAGTAGCCAAACACTATGCTCAAGACTCAGCGACTTCTTTGAGGACAAGATCCTCAAAATTCAGGCAAATTTAGTGGGTGTGACTCATCTAACTCTTGGGCTAGGATCTGGAGACAAGGTTGGACCAACAGCAGATTCCAAACTGGCGTCCTTCATTCCCCTACCATGGAGGAATTGATGGCACAGTTCCCGAACTGCAGGTCAGAGTCTCCTGAAGATTCTATGCCACCTCACATCCTGAAGACTATCTCGGATATTATTGCTCCTATCTACGAGGAGCTATTTGCCATCTACCTTCACTCAGGCGTTATACCAGGTGACTGGAAAAGAGCAAACGTTATTCCATTGCTCAAAAAGACTCGGTCCTCTGGAGCAAAACTGTGGAAGTGGGGGTGCCGCAGGGCCCCTCCCTGAATCATACTTTCTTCAAAGTTTATATGACCTCATTATTTGGTCGAATCCTTTGACATCAAGGTCATGTTGTTAGAAATGGGGGTTTCTATTTGGCAATGGTTTGCACCTTTGTCCAAGTAGGAACCCTTCTTCCTAGTCAGGGTAAGGGCGTTACACTCCTAAAATAACTCCTGCTCAGGCTTATTTCAGAGGCAGTGTGTACAGCATTTGCACATAACCAACAGTAATACAGTAAAGACACTACAAAAGGACACCACACCTGTTTATAAAAATATCCAATATTTTTATATATCCAAAACAAGATCAGAATGGCAAAAATCCAACATACAATACTTTTAAAAAATATGCACTTTGCAAGAATACTTTGAAAACACAGTTCCTTGAAGTCGGTAGCTCCGTCCGGTACTACCCCAGTGCTGTACACAACAGAATACAACAGTTCCGTCTGACCGCGTCATTTAGGTGCATCGACAGACTCTTAAACAGTACCTTTGGTGTTGCGGCAGACATGTTGGTGCGGGGCAGTCGTGGCAACCGTCGCGGTTGCGATGCGAAACGTAGCGGTGCCCTCAAGTCGCATCAGCTCAGTAACATTCATCAAGTGCCATCGGTTAAATCAGGGCTGTGGTGCGGAGTGAAGGCGGTGCTCGTTGTGGTGCTGACAGATCACAATGCAGGCGACAGAGTCGGTTGCAGGAAGCTGGCTTCGGTCAGTCCAGACTGCTGTGTGGGGTGGGGTGGGGCATCATAAGACTCACGATTGTGCCCCAATCCACGATGCGGTCACGGAAGTCGCGGTCAGCATGCTGCGACAGTGTCGGTGAGCCCAGGATGGCAAAGTGAAGTGAGGTGGTGCAGAGTGCGGTGCCAACAGGTCACTGTGCAAGCAGCGGCTTGGTGGAGGTGGCGTCAGTTGTTGTTGTGGTTGGTGAGGCAAGGGTTGAGGTGAGAGATGTGCACGGTGCCCTCTGCAGTGCCTTCAGGACACAGAGCAGGCAGGGGAGTCGGTTGCTTTCCCCCCTCTGTGACAACTGAAACCACAGTTCTAGAGGCGGTACCCAGAGGTCCGTAAAGTCTTTGCGGTCCCTGAGTTCTCAGAACAGGAGGCAAGGTCTACTTAAAGCCCTTGGAGATACTCAGCACAAGTAAAGAAAGTTCAGTCCAGTCCTTTCACTGCCCAAGGCAGAAGCAGCAACTGCAGGCCAACCCAGCAAAGCAACAACACAGCAAAGGGGCAGAACTTCTTCTAGTAGTTCTTCCAACTCTTCTTCTTGGCAGGTTGCTTGATTCCAGCGAGTTCTAAAGTTCTGGGTCCCAATATTTCTACTGTATTTCTCTTTGTTCTTTCCTGTACCCAGCAATGTCCAAGGCAGACCACGCCCATTCAGGTGAAAGGAAATCTCCTCCCTCTACTCTAAATGGATCCCTGGTCTATTCAGCCCAACCCTGACTCATCCAGGATAGGCAGAACACACCTCGACCCCCCCCGTGGCTGTCTGAAGAGAATGCACATCCCTAGCCAATGTCACTCCACAGCCAGACAGTCAATGCACAAACCCAGCAGAGGCACATAGGATGGCTGAGCAAGAAAACACTTACTTTCTAAAAGTAGTATTTTCAAACCCAGAACATAAAAATCATCTTTACTAAAAGATGCATTTTTATATTCTGAGTCCAGGCATAGTAAACTCCATTGCTCCATCTTGTCCCAATGGAAAGATATGCTTATGGTTTAAATTTTTTTATTGAAAGACAGCTCAAAAGACATCAGCTCAGAGAACATACAGTGAGACCCAAGTACCCCTTACAATGCTAGAACTACCATCTGGGTCTTTGTCATTCTTCTTGTCACCAAAGTGTGCTCCAGCTGAACAATCTTATACTCAACCCCAACTTTCAAATAAAAAACCCACCCGTCCCATTGAAAAACTCCCTCCAAGTAACTCAGCCCCCCCGCCGACCCTCAAGCCCCCTCCCTCTTCCTGAGCTCCATAACTCACTCAAGGCCCTGCCAGATTTAATGTCCATTTCCCTCTGTAGTCTCTGCAATACGTAACAATCTTAGATAGCGGGGACACGTGACCTCCCTAAACTCCGAGGATAAGAGTGATAAGAAGGGTTTCCACAGCTCCCTGCATCTGTCCCCCTACCCTGCCAAGGTAAGCTCCAACTTTTCCATACCCAGGACATACCACAGTCGGTGGAGCCATCCTACGAAAGTCGGTAGCTGAGGTGTGTGCCAGTGTGTAAGTATGTTTTGTATAGCAGACCCCAACGCGATGGCCATCAACCTGCCTCTGCGTGAGCGTAATGGGTATGTCAGAGGATTGGGCAAACCCAGGAGCACATAAGTGGGAAAACGCGGTATCTCTGTTTCGAAGTGCTTATCCACTTCATCCAAGACCAGCCTCCAGTAGGATTGGAGGTGCGTACAGTCCCACAATATGTGCGTAAGACTGCCTATCTAACCGCAACCCCTCCAGCACGTCGCTTCCCGAGAGTGATCCATCGCATGTAAGCGCTCCGGCGTATAATACCAATATGTCACGACTTTTGTGAGTCTTGGTGAGCCCCTTGAGATATGCTGAATGTCGTGCCCTGTAGTAGATGCCCTCCCATTCTTTATGAGTCAGGGTTCTTCCCAGTTTGCGTTCCCATCTGAGCCTGCTCGTGTTATATGTGTGTTTGTGTTTAATCTGCAGCTGTTTGTAAAGATCTGAAACTAGGTGTTTGTCTGATGTGCGTGTGATAAGCCATCGCTCGTAAGGGAAGAGGCGCCTCTCCGCCCCCAAGCGGACCTGCGGCTGAAGCGCCCAGTGCCTTATCTGCATATACCGTAACCTCTCCGTCTCCGGCAGCCCAAAATCTCTCCGCATGGAAGAGAACGAGTTCACCCCCTCTTCTCCGTAAACATGACACAGGGACCTACAGCCTGCCGCCTTCCAACACGAAAAGGCAGCCTCCTCCAGTCCTGGAGTAAAATCGGGATTGCCTATCAGCGGGGTAAGCGGGGACGGGAACAATGTGAGTTCGTGTGTAAGATTGGTGGTGTCCCAAACTGCCAGGGGGACCCGCGTAATATAGGAGGCATATAGGTTAGGCGGTCGGTGCGCCTTGCGTAAGAAAGGAACGTCCTGTAACGGTCGCGCAGCTACCGCCTGATCTTGGAATAGCCAGTGCTTCTCGGACTCCCATTGGCTCCACTCCACTAGATATCTCAGCTGAGCTGCTTGAAAGTAGAGTCCCAGATCTGGGATACCCAATCCGCCCGCTTCCGGAGCCAGTACCCCCAGTGCCCGCCGCATCCGCGGCTTCCTGCCGTTCCAAATAAACCGAGCCAGGTCTGACTGTGTCGCTCGAATCCATCCCACCGGTGGGCGGAGAGGTATCGCGCGAAAGAAATAGAGAATCTGTGGAAGGATGGTCATTTTGACCGCCGCAATCCTACCCAACCATGAGAGGGGATAATGCTGCCACCTGTCAAGGTCCCGGCGGACCCTGTCGCGTAGCTGTACGTAGTTCATCTGCACTATCTTAGAAAGTGATGGGGCTAACTGGATCCCTAAGTAAGGTATCGTATCCGTTGCCCAACGAATGGGGAGCCGGGCCTGCAAATGCTCACAAGTGGACCGGGACAGCGACAGATCTAGGGCTAAGGATTTCTCAGCGTTCACTTTGAACCCGGCCGCTCGAGCGAAAGCCTCCAATTCGGCCCAGCACGCTGGAAGGGCAGGGCCCGGATCAGATAAAGCTAATAATACATCATCCGCATAGAGGCTGATCGTGTGGACGAAGCCCCCAAACCGGATGCCTGTGATCTCTGGGTTTTGTCGCACCCTCTGAGCCAGAGGCTCCATATAGAGGGCAAAGAGAAGGGGGGACAACGGACACCCCTGTCTCGTGCCCCGCTCAATGCGGAACCCGGAGGAAGTGTAACCGTTCACCCTAACAGTAGCTGTGGGGTATCTATAACAGTTAAGGATATGCGTGCGAAATCGGTCGCCTATTCCAGCCCTCCCCAGGACTTGCTCTAAAAATGGCCAGTGTACCCGGTCGAACGCCTTTTCGGCATCAATGGTGAGCATCATGAATTCCCCCGGTACCCTAGTGGCCTTCTCGATAAGATGCAATATTCGCTTTGTGTTATCAGACGTCTGCCTCTCAGGGATGAAACCCGCCTGATCCGGGTTCGTGAGTCCCGGCATAAGAGGGCAAAGGCGAGAGGCCAGTATCCCCGTATATAACTTAAGATCTATGTTAAGGAGTGATATCGGGCGGTAGGAGCCGCACTGCGTTCCGTCCTTGCCCGGCTTAGGAATCACCGCTATCGACGCCTCCAAGAGTTCGCCTGGAATAGCTCCTTGATCGGCAAAGGAATTGAACAGCTTGGTGAGGATCGGGGCCAACAGAGAGCCAAATTTCTTATAAAAGAGGGCAGGAAAACCGTCGGGACCCGGGGCCTTTCCTAATTTAAGCCGCGAAATAGCAGACATGACTTCATCCGTATGAATGCTTCTGTCGAGATGGTCGGCCTGCTCAGGTGATAAAGCCGGTAATTCGACCGAATCCAGGAAGGCCTCCCCCTCCGAGCGGGCCAACGGGGCTTCTGCATACAGAGATGCATAAAAGTCGCGGAATGCCTCTGCAATATCGCCGTCATCTGTCGCTGTCGAGCCATCTGCCCGAGAAATCAATTTAACATTCTGTCGTTGACGAACCTCTCTGAGTTTATGAGCCAGAAGACACCCACACCTGTCCCCACCCGCATAGTACGCATGCCTCAGCCTCAACGCCGCGTACTCCGCACTGTCTTGATCGAGCGCTGCTAACAGTTGGCGAGCCGCTTTAAGTTGCCGCCAAACTCTCGGAGCTCCTGTCCTCTGGTGTATGCGCTCCAGCTCTCTCACCTGTTGCGTAAGCTCTTCCTGTTTACAGGCGCGATCCCTATTGTCTGCCACCGAGATCGAAATGAACTCCCCTCTAAGGACCGCCTTTAGCGCTGCCCATTGCGTAGCCAGCGAAGTGTCTGTGTTGTCATTATGTGTACGATACTCATGGATGGTGCACTGAATGCGCTGTACGACCTCTTCTCGGTGTAGGAGAGCGTCTCTGAGACGCAACACCCTAGAAGGACGTGATGTGGATGGAAGAGTGAAAGTAGCGGTCACCAGAGCGTGATCCGATAACGACACCACCCCTATGTCGGCTGCAGTCGAGAGCGCTCGCATCGGTGCAGAGACTAATAGATAATCTACCTGGGCATAGGTCTTGTGCGCATTAGAGTAAAAGGAGTACTCCCTATCACGGGGATGCCGGGAATGCCAGAGGTCGTCCAACCCTAAATCCTGCAAACGCGCTAGCCCCTCCGCAGAAATGGCCCCAGTTTGATGTGAGCGCTGACTGGATCTGTCCTGAACGTTGTCAAACACCAGGTTAAGGTCCCCCCCTATAATGATATGGCGTTCTGGTGTAGTCGTGGCTTCTGTGAGCGCAGAGTGTAGGAATCGCTCAGAACCCTCATTCGGGGCGTAGATGGAGCCAATAGTGAATGGCAACCCCCCAAGAGCAAGACAGTAGGTCAGAAGGCGTCCCCTGATCTCGGCCACCTTATGGAGGACCTCCCCCCTAAATCGCTGCGCCACTAGTATCGCCACCCCAGCTGTCTTAGTAGGGCCAGAAGAGAAGAACTGGGTGGGGAACCTCCGAGACCTAAGGCGGTGACAGTCGCGCGCCAGCAGGTGGGTTTCCTGCAGGAGGCAGAGATCCGCTTGGGAGTTTTCCAAGTATGATAGAACAGCCTTACGCTTAACTGGGTTATTAAGACCCTGGGCATTCAGGGTCAGTATTTTAAGTGTAGCGGGTGGCATGATGTGTAACACATGGGGAACTCTGCAGCGGTATAGCAGCACTCATCGCGGCTCTAGACCTACGGCTTGTCAGCGAGTCAGAGACACGGGAGTGCAAATGACGATTCAGGCTGTACGGGGGCGACGGGCATGGAGCTCCAGACCCTCTCCCACCCCAACAAACCCCCTCAAAAACATAAAAAGAAAAACCCCAAACCATGAAACCTGTAAACATATAGTCCATCGCACGCCTGTGACTGGTAGAGAGTCTGTGGGGAACGTCCATCAATCATGGAAGGAAGCCTCCCTCCCGCCGAGGATACAGATGCAAGAAAAGGATTATATCAGGTACCGTGCTTGTTCAGTTCAGCCACTCTGCGAACCTGGAAGATCTGTTGACACAGCCTCAAGTGCCGCCAAACGGCCCTTTGAGATCTCTGCGACTGGCGGTTTGTTAAGACGGCGTCTACAGCCCTGCTGCCGCCAACGAGGCCCAGCATGTCCCGTGCCCGATGTGGAGGTCCCCTCTCCCCCTTCTTCCTCTGAGAGGTCCACCCCTAGCAATTTGGCGGCCTCGGACAGAGAGCGTAGCTGGTACAGTTTGTCGTCCTTACGAAAGACCAGGCGAAAGGGGTGATCCCAGCTGTAAGGGATGTTGTTGTGTTGGAGGTGCGCCGTGATGGGTCTGAACAGGCGCCGTTTTTGCAGCGTGAGCGCGGATAGGTCCTGAAACAACACTGGTCTGTGATTTCGAAATTGTAAAGGGTGCAGACGGCGTGCCTTTTGCATTATCATCTCCTTGGTACGGTAGTCCTGCACGCACACCAAGATATCTGACGGGGACGCTGACGGTGCTCTAGGGGGACCCACTCTATGTGCCTGGTTTATCCCCAGACTCGTGTCCAGCGGGCGCTCTAAAATGTGGTTGAATAGCTCCCTCGTGTAGACTAAAAGGTCCTTCGAGTCCTCGTCCACCCCCACTCCCCTAATTCGGATGTTATGGCGACGAGAGTGGTTCTCGAGGTCATCAAGATGTACCTGAAGGTCCACCTGTTGATCATGTAGTAAGATGATCTCCTGCTGTAGATTTGCGATTTCCTCATCCTTTCCGTCACTCTTGCCCTCCAGGTCAGCCACTCGCTCGCCAATACTGTCTACGTCACGGCGGACTTTTTTGAACTCAGACGTGAACTCTTGTTTAAAAGTTTGGATGTCGTCCCGCAGTGCGGCGAACATGGACTCCAGGAAGGCCTTAGTGATAGGCTCCGAGCTCCCGGCGTCCGGCCTCCCCTTACCCGGTCCCGCGGCTTCCGCAGTCGCGGCCATCTGGCCCCCCCGGGATTTGGAGAACAAATCCTTAATGCTTTTATCCTGTCGTTTTCTGTACGTGGTCATGGCGCAGCTCGCAAGTCCCTGCGTATATCCCGCGGAGTGCCTTCCTGCAGGACCGCCACTCAGTCGAGGCACGCCAGGAGGCCCGAGGCCGGAGGATCCCTCCCCTGCTCAGGGGAGTCCGACGTGTTCGAAGGGCGATGGTGTCGCTATCCCCTGTCCCTGTGGGGGTGTCGTTGGAAGGCGATCAGCCCGCGTCCCCAGGCCACTGTCACAAGCTCCGGACCGCGTGCCCCCCCCTGCGGGCTGCCACTAAAGCCATGTCGTCCTTAGGCCCAGTGCACCCCAGTGTCTCAAGTCGCCTCATTCACCGTGTAATGAGGCCCGGCCCAGCACCGCCGATCGGGCACAAGGACACGGCCCTCAGAGGCCCCGCCGGGCCCCAAGTATGCTCCAACTGTCACTAGGGGGAGGCAAGGCACACCGCAGTCCCAGACACGGACACAGAAACCAGGGAGGCGAGGTCTCTCCGTTGCCACCCTCCGTCGCGCTCCTCCGCGGTCAGCCGCACCAAGGCCCGCTCCGCCAGTCGCGACCTCCTCCAGCCATCAAGGCCGACTCCCGACGTCCAGCCTGAACCATCCGCCGGCTGCAATCTCTCGGCACCCACTAGTCTGCACCAATTGGCCGCTGCTCCAAGGGCTGGGGCACCACCGCCGGGCCCGAGGCAGAACCAGGCACCCCAGGCCGCACCCCGGCGATCCCAGGGCCAGCCGTGCGGATATCCCCCGCGGGACCGAGCTGCCCGGCCCTCCGTGCTCCCCGAGGCCTCTCCTGCAAGCACTGTGCGTGGGGGTCGGTCTCTTCCCGGTCCCGCTGCCCTGTTGGGAAACTGTGGGGTCGCCGTGGGAGTAGCTCCCTGCTCTCCGGGCACCAACGAGCTCTCCGTGGTCCGCCCCCTCTCCAGCGTCGCTCTCACCTCGAGGACGGAGGGCCAGGTCCACGCGGCCGCCGGTCTTCGTCGCAGGCTCCCGCCCCACGCCGGAGGTCGCCTCCGCTGCACACCGCCTGCCTCAGCCTCCAGGACCGCCGCCGCCCCCACCGGTCAGCAGGCTGCTCGCCGGCACTGCGCTCTCCAACGCGGCCTCCGCCCCGCCGCTCTCCGCCGCCGCCGTCTCGCGGCCAAAAATGCTCTCGGTCTCTGGGCACCACCCCGCCCTCGGTGAGTTGAGGTCACGGGTCGCCGTAGGTCGAAATCTGGGCACCTGCTGCGCTACTAACGGCCCAACGGCCGGTGCTGTATCTGTTCCTGGAGGGAGCTCTGGAGCAGCACGTCCGCTCACTCCGCCATCTTGGCTCCGCCCCTCGGAAAGATATGCTTATAAGATGTTATAAGCAAACCCCCATTCTATCCTATGGAACCGAAAGCCTTTCAGTAGTGAAAAACGAAATGCACTATAATTCATTACCAGGACATGCAATGCACACCAGTACATGTTCTTCCTTTAACCTACACAGCACAATGACCACCAGGGTACCTTGGGTCTACCTTAGGGGTGACTTACATGTCAGGAAAGGGAAGGTTAGGGCCTGGCAAGTGGGTCCACTTGCCAGGTTGAGATGGCAGCTACAAACTGTGCGCAGACACTGCATTGGCAGGTCTGAGAAGCCTTTACAGGGCTGCTTGTGTGGGTGGCACAACCAGTGCACTAGGAGCATTTGATTTACAGGCCCTGGCACCCTTAGTGCACTTTACTAGGGACTTACTAGTAAATCAAATATGCCAATCATGGAAACACCAATCCATAACACAATTTACCGCAGGAGCACTTGCACTTTACCACTGAACCGTAGTGAGAAAGTGTGCAGAGTCATAAATCCAGCCACAGAGTCAAAACCAGGAGGTCAGGAATCAAAAAGACTGGGGAGACATGCCAAAAGATGCCAGGTTTAACAAATATCATACGTGGATGATACACAGCTCCTGCTCACTTATGATGGGGACCCAAGCGCAATAAATTACTGTGCAACCCAGACAAAACCAAGATCTTATTGTTAGGGTTGAATCCCCTCCCTGGGTGGGCAGGAGCATGGCCCAACAACTTTCCCCCAACCTCCTCCAATGGTGCCGGCCAGAAATTTGGCCATTATGTTTGACTCTCAACTATCTTTGAGTACACAGATGTCAGCAGTAGTTGTTCTGCTTCTGGATTTACCACATTCTGAGTAAATTTCTCAACTTCGTGCCTCATGATGACCAAGTCACTGTGTTCAGGGCACTGATTTTCTCCAGGCTGGACTATGCCAATGTCCTGTACATGGGTCTCCCTGAATATCTGGTTCATCATTTACAATTAGTTCAGAACATGGCAGTCCACCTACTTTATAAACTACCTAATCGCGCATCGCTATCTCGGCTATGGGAAAAACTGCACTGGTTACAGGTTCGGCAACACATTATCTACACGACTTTGACACTTATACATCAAGCCCTCCACAACAAAGGGCCATGTACTTAAATGAGTGGATCAAAGAATATAGACCAGGGAGGTCCCAACTCTTAGGCCCCCATTTTAAAAATTAGCATAGATGGGACTCATTTACAGTCAAGGTGGCCAGCATGTGGAATCAGATGCCTGAGCATCTTTGATTTATCACGAAGGAAACGAGATTCAATAAAGTGTTGAAAACCTATTTATTCAAACTTTAGGGATTGTAGGACTCCTGATGTACCTTGCTTCAATCTCTGTCTCTGGTTGCCTAAGCGCCGGGACATTCTTAGAGTAGCCATGCACTATATAAGAACCTCTCATTCATTCAGATGTTTTCAAATGGTATGCTTAAATATTTTATCCCTTTAGCTGTGTATTGTCTTTTATTGTTTTAAGTGCTTTGCCGTGAAATAAACCTAATTGATTGATTGGATGACTTTGGTTAAGTGGGATCTTTCACAACACAATTGCCATCATCACTCATACTGCATTGACGAAGGTACAGGGCCGCTCCAGATTTTACTGTAATTCCACAAGAACACAACCTCACAAACACACTTAGTGAACCATGCCAGTAAACGGTAAATGCAGGACACTTTTAAGGCAATAGAGTCAAGAGACCCACAGGACTTCAAGTGTGCTATACTAATATGCCTGTTATACATTTTGCTTACCACTGGAAAGTATTCTGACAGGGCTGCTGTGGGAGCTCAACTTGGGAACATATACATGTTTGCAATTACTCCCCATCTATATATTTCAAGGGCGACCTCTTACCCCCGCATTACAGCACTATGCCATCATATGGGAAGTAGAAAGTACGGGACTGTGCTTAATTTGAGCCGGTGGTTGCAGTTGGAGCACACTAGCATCATTTTTGGGGACAAGCACTTATTTTTCCTCAACAGAATTATATCCACAGCAAAAGAGAGAAAAACACAAGCAGAGGAAAGTAGGAAGAAAAGAAAGACAGAAATGGGGGTAGCAGTGATTAAAAAGAACCTGCAAGAGTCAGTCCCCAAAGAATGGAAACAAGCAGAAGTCTAACACCTTCTCAAGAAACCCTCTGCTGATCACAGAAACCTCAAAAACTACCATCTCATCTCTTTGCTCCCCTTTCCTGCCAAAGTCCTCGAAAAAGCCATCAACCAGTGGCGGCTTTTCCTGCCAGTCGGTAGTGGAGCGGGGAGTTAAAAAAAATAAGATCACTTACCTGCCGGCCGGCACCAATCCTCCCCGTCCTTTTCCTGGCTTCTCTGCAAACAGGAAGCACCCAGGCTCCCTAAGCCAATCACAATACTGTGTTGTGATTGGTCTGGCCATGGCTCAGCGCTCAAACAGGGAATGGAAGCTTGGGCATGCACTCTACCCAGGCTGTAACAGAGCATGGGTGGAGAACACGCAATGTACGCTTGACTGTTTTGCTGGCCCAAGACGACCGGCCAAACCGTCATGGGCACTTAGACAGTGCCACCACTCCACCCTGCTGCCCAGCCTAGCTCCACATTGCAAAACTGCCTCAGCACGGAAAAATAAAATGTTAATAGCCTTGCGTTATCATTTTTTTTGTTGCAGTGCTGAAAGGCAGTGGGGCATTGCTCCTCCGCCTTAGAAGAGAAGCCACCCATGCCATCAACTGCCAATTCATAAAACACCTGGAAAACAGGTAATTTCTGGACACCTCCCAAACCAGTTTCTGCTCAAACCACAGCACCAAAACTGCCCACATTGCTGCCACCAACGACATCAGAACCCTCCTTGACCGGGGAGAAACAGCAGCACTAATCCTTCTAAATCTCTCAACGTCATTCAACATCGTATCCCATCACAGACTTCATCACATTGGAATCCAAGGAGACGCCTTCAAGTGGATCGCCTCCTTCTTCAACCGAAGAAACCACAGAATCTACCTACCCCCATTTACATTGTAACCCAAGAACATCATCTGTGGCGTCCCTAAAGGCTCATCCCTTAGCCCTACAGTCTTCAACACATACATTGCCCTCTTGGCCAGCATCATCAGAACCCATGGACTAAACATTATATCCCACGCTGACGACACCCAGTTCATCCTCTCGCTATCAGAAGACCCCTCCACCACAATGGAAAAACTTCAGCAGTTGCATGACGAGTGTTGCCAACTGGATGAAATACAGCAGCCTAAACCTCAACGCAAATAAAATGGAAGAGCTGATCTTCCGGAACAACACCTCTCTGTGGAATGACTCCTGGTGGCCTCACAAACTAGGACCCTCACCCACTCTGACAGACCGCAACATTGGCATTATCCTGGACAGCAAGCTCACCATGAAAGCCAGATCCATCTGGTCTCTTCTGCCCGCTTACTAACTCTTCACATGCTCCGTAAGATCTTCAAATGTCTCCTCGTCAACACCAGATGAACCATCAGTCAAGCTGGCTGGACTGCAGCAATGCACTCTAAATAGAAATTACCACGCACCTCCTGTAGAGACTGCAGACCATAGAGAACTCAGCAGCCAAACTCATCCTCATCCTCCTCAAATGGGCCCACATACGCCTCACCTAAAGAAGCTCCACTGGCTGCCCATTCAGAAGAGATGTCAATTCAGGATGCTGATCCACACCTACAAGGCCCTTCACAATCAAGGACCGGCATACATCAACCACCACACCATCCCTCCAGACACCTGCGCTCCAGCTTCCTCTCCCTTGCAAACACCCCCTACATCCGCCAGAACAGCAGCACAGGATGCTCTTTCTCCTACTTCACTGCAAAGTTATGGAACAACCTCCCCTTCACCTCTGGCCCTCATCTTCTCTTCTGGAATTCAGGAAAAGACTCAAGAACTGACTGTTCAACTGAACCATTTTGAAACAGCAAGGTCTCTTAGCACCTGGATAGCCTCGTGGGTGATAAGCTGTGCTGTATGAATCTTATTTGATTGAGTGAAATAATGGGGCAGGCAGAGTATGGTGGTGGAAGAAAGAGGCATGATGTGGAAACCAGACTACCCAGCCCTGGTATTCAGCTATTCTAGCATTTGTCAGTGTCTGCTGAGGGCATCTGAGAAAAAGTTGGAGAGCGGGAACTTATTATTTTGCAAATTAACCACTGCCACAGGACAATTAAGTCTTTTGTCCCAGTGACTAGGAAAACAGTTGAGCATCATGAATTGATTGTGTTATGTTTATATCTCAGAAAGCTTTTGATAGTGTTCCACACAAACCCTAAATAAGTTAAACAGCACTGGTAAAGGACCCTTCCCACGCCACCTTCTCCTTAGCTGCGACAGAAGCAGGGAGCACACAGGCGCCCTCCCCTAAGCCAATCCCAAAACTGCACAGCAGCGTTGTAATTGGTCTGAGTGCCGTGGTTCGGTTTAGGCTGTGTAATCCAGCCTGGGGAAGAACAATTGCACATGACTGTTTGGCCGGCCCAAGACGGCCGGCCAAACAGTCATGCACAGTTAGGGAGTGCAAACCACTCCTCCCCCTGTGACCCCAGCCCTGACCTAACCTAGTCCGTAGTGAACAATAAGATTATAATAACGGGGTTATTATTAGCATTTTATTTTTCCTTTTTCCTCCTCTCAGAGCAGTGGGGCGACGCTCTTCCACCTTAGCGGAGGAGCCGCCCCATATCGTTTGGCTGTTACATCAAATGGCCTTGAGATGGCTACAACGTGTAGCACAGCTCTTTGGAGAGATTCAAGGATATTCAGATTCAAAGACACAGGTGTTTAGATCACTAAATAGGAGGATTTACTATCCCTGTGGAAAGGTCTTAAGCGAGGAACGTTTGTTCTGAAGGCCACATCTTCAGGATAGGATAAAAAGAAAGTTTAGATATGGGCTGCTAAAATGTTATATGTAAACATTTTTATAAAGTGGACATGGATCTCAAAGGTGTGTTGACATCTTCAGCAAACATGCAAGTAGATAGCTGAAGTTCCCAAACAATGACTTACTATCGATAGGTCTTAGTTTTCAGGCTTTTCTTGAACATTAGAAGGAATTCCAAAGAGTGACTGCAAAGAAAATCCAAAGGATGTGAAACGGGACTCCCTTTCACTCTCTCAAATAATGTGGCAGAAGCAATCAGACTGTATTTTTTTCATTGAGATATTGGTAGCCACTAAACAGAAGGTCTAGGTTTATCAATACTTTGAACAAACTGTGTTGATTTTAGATTTACTTTCCAGCACAAAACTTGCTCTGCACTGGAAAGGTCCCAATAAGGAATGCAAAGTAGTACTAGGCACTACTTTGCATCTATGGGGAGTCCTATTGGAGGTACATGGGCGTTTCCATGTAGCCACTCATGAATTTTGATGCAAAGCCCTATCTACTAACATTTGCAGACTGAGCTTTGCACCAAAACAATCACTCCTCGAGGAAAAAAAGGGGAAAAGGTTAATTTTCTCCATATTTTTTTTAACCTTTGCATTTGTATTGTACTATACAGGACACATAGAAAGTAGGACATGTTTTAAAATAATCTAAGCATAATATTTTGTACTGGAAGGATATCCTTTCAGTGTGAACTCCATGCTAGACTCACACACACCATTGCACTACGGCGCAAAGGTGTGTGCATGGCACAAGGCAGCCAGATTGTGCACTGACGCTTTGGAAGAGAGCAGCAGTACCATATGTTAGTAGATATGGCGCTGTACTGCTCTCTCCCTTTTTATGCAATGCAGCACAGCAACTTTAGTTCACATTTCTCAAAACAAAGAGGCTACTAAAATGACCTATTTTAAAATACAGACCTACATTGATTATGATCAGTCTAAACATAAAAAAATACATTTACACCTAATGCAGGGAAATGTAAACAGTGCAGTTTTTACATTGCGGCGGGTGCTGCAGCCAGCAGCACCCGCTGCAGTGCAAAGTATGGCAAGTGCTGCCGCATCTTAATACCCCATGTGGTACCGCCGCCATGTAGGCGGGCGGTCCCACTTCCCAAGATGATGGCGGATGGACTGCAGTCCGTCTGCCATCGTAATCAGCCTCATAGTTTTTTTTTTTTTCTTTTTTTTAAATTTTATTGTGCAGAGAAAAAGGGTACAAGCACGGGCCTACAACCTCCTGGGCCGGCCGCTAGTATTCAGAAATGATCAAGCAGTTCAAAAACAATGACTGGCCCGCAGGGGCTCCGCTAAATGACAGGCGATCAGGCTGCACATAAGGGAAGTCAGGATACACCCTTTTTACATAACTATCAACAAAAATAAAGAAAAACAAAAAGCAAGGCGAAAAACATGAAAAGGACGTCTAACCACAGCAGAGGAACTCCACATAGGACCACCCTAGGGTGGTCAATAAAAAGGGGGTCCGAGAGGGAGGGGGGGCCACGGGAAAACCAAATCTATACTCAGATGAACAAATTGAGCAAGGAACCCTCAAGGATCAGGGGGACAAGATAACATCAGACGTATCCACCAGGGGGGGAGAACAGATAGTCCCTCGATACACATTCCACTGACCCCAGATTCTACCCCACGCCCCCGGTTTACCACGAGCCACATACACCGTCTTCTCCCTGAACATGCACCAGTCCATGTTCTCCTTCCATACGGACACGGTGGGAGGCCGTTGGGAACCCCAAAGCTGCGCAATATCTCTCTTTGCGATCATGTTCCCAAGGGCCGCCCACCGAGCCTGGGCCGCATTATAGTCATTGGGCTTCCACACATTCAGAACACATCGGCGCACCTCCGGCAGCAAAGCGACCCCAGTGACTCGTTTCATAACATCATGCACCCGGCGCCAATATTCCGCCACCTCGCGGCACTCCCAGAGGATGTGGAGAAAGGTGGCACTGAGCCTGCAGCCACGCTTGCAGAGCCCTTCATCAGAAAACCCCATCGAGACCAAACGGGGACCCGTCACATAGACACGATGGAGGATCTTAAGCTGGACCAGACGGAGCCGGGCCGGGATGGCGACCTCCTTAGGGGATGACAGCGCAGGCTGCCAGTCCTCGTCGTCCAACTCAACCCCATCTCCCGTCCATGCCTCCCAAAGACGCACCAAGAGATCAGCCCGATTATTTAATAGTTTTTTATAAATCAGGGAGATAGTACTGTCGGGGACGTGTCCATCGAGTATACGGTCCTCGAGAGGCGAAGAGACAGGGACCGTGGTCCCCTCCCCAAAGACCGAGAGCAGGGCGTGCCGAACCTGGGCATAGCGGAAGAACTCCCTGTCACTAAGCTTGTACTTTAACCCATAGGTCCCACACTCTGCTAATGCCGATCGTATCCCAGTGCTCAAAGCCTTTCGTTGTCCAGAGGCTTCCCAAGCGCTCTGAGGCGAATAGAGGAGTAGCACACGTTAACCGCTCACTCCAGCCCACAGCTACATTCGCCGCCTTCCACACACGTACCGCAATCCTAGTAGGGCCCGTGAGGGTCCCTCCGGCAGATCGAGAGTAGAGCGCTCTGTTATAGTTACCGCCGGGAAGCAGGAATTTATCCATCTCATATGCCGGGTTCGAGCCAGGAGCGTACGTAGCATGGTTAATAGCAGACAGCTGGGAGGCCCAATAGTACCTTCTAATGTCGGGAAGCGCGATGCCCCCGTCATACCAGGGAAGAGTCAGCTTTGCCAAAGCGATACGCGCACGACCGTCCCAAACCAGTCTCCTCTGCAAACTCTCCACTTCCCTAAAGTAGGCCGCCGGAATGATATCGAAGGAGTTCTGGAGTGCGTAAAGAAATCTGGGAAGGGACATCATTTTAAACAGTGCTGCGCGACCAAGTGGAGACAAGGGCAACCTACACCACCGAGCCGTATCCGTCCTCAAACGCCGGAGGGGAGACAGGAGATTCTGCTCGTAGCGGACCGCCGGATCCAACGAAACGTATACCCCCAAGTATTTAAAGCCGGATTGAGATGTTTGGACCGGAAGCCGAGGCGGCAAGAGAGGAAGGCCACCGGAGATAGGATACACGCAAGATTTGGACCAGTTAATTATCAAACCCGAATTTCTCCCGAAGGAAGTAAGGACATCAAAAAGCACAGTGAGTGACTTCCGCGGCGAGGTGAGGTACAGAAGAATATCCTCCGCGTACAACGAGACCCGATCCTCGAAGCCCGGGGCCCACCGGATCCCTCTGATCGAGGGCTCCCAGCGGAGCCAGGCGGCGAGCGGTTCCAAGGCGAGAGCAAAGAGCAGAGGGGACAACGGGCACCCCTGCCTAGTACCCCTCCCGAGAGCGAAGGGCCGAGAAACCCGCCCATTGACAACAACCTGAGCCATTGGACCAGCATAGAGGAGCTTCACCCAACTAATAAATCCCTCCCCAAAGCCAAACTTCGCCAATACGGCCCAAAGGAATGGCCACTCGACAGGGACATCTTAAGGATTTGGGGGGCCCTGGGCCAAACATATTTTGGGGGCCCCTGTTCAGGACACCTTTGAATTTATGATCTAATTTGAGCCCCTGTTTCCCACGCAGTTTCCGCTTCCTCAGCTGTGCTAGCGATCCAGTTTGCATCATAGGCATTAGCCTATCTATTTCCGTTGTAAATGGACACGCGCAGCTTACAGCTGTAGGATTCAGGGTTTCCTGCCCTGCCACTAGGTTTTTTAATACTTTTTACATTGTATATTTGAGGCTGAATTACTCTGTGCTTTTTAACAATTTCTCCTACCTATGCGCCCTTGCACTTTACTTGATTCTGCTTGCCTACACCTCCTTAGCTGCTCCGATTCGCATCTCGGTTTTCCTCCAGTCCTGGTCTGCTGCTGCTGATACGCCGATTGTGCGGAGGGCTGGGGCTACTATCGGGCTCCTCACTTATGCCTATGCAGTTTCCGCTTCCTCAGCGGCGTTGGCGATCCAGTTTGCATCATAGGCATTAGCCCATATATTCCCGATGCAAACGGACGCGCTAAGTGGACATGCTCAGCAGGCGCAACGCTGGCGCGCCGAAGGCAAGACTGTCTGCGCCTGGAGGCGTTTGGCGCCGGCCATGCTGCCCAGTTCCCCTCCGGTGAGTTTCTTCCACTATATTGCAATAGAAAAAAACTGCTTAGCCTTAGGTGGCTACCATTATGTCAGTGTACAGCCGCTGATCCGAGGTTGGAGGTAGACTTTCGATAAAATTCTTAGGAGGGACCGATCGAATGGGAAGGAGGGAGGTGTCGCCATAATTTACAATACAAAACTAGACTGCTTAGGCTTCTGCTGTACCTTATCCCCCATCATAGCATAGCTGGATTTCTGATTTACAGACCTCCCAGTGCTATTGGAAATGTTATTACTACGCTTAATACAGCCACCACTTCCCTGGCCTTAAAGTACAACAACTGCCTCATTCTGAGATATTTCAATATACATTTGGACAATGGAAAAGACCCTCCAACAATTTCCTTGTTGGAGGCGCAGCAGGCCTGCAACATGTTTCCATCTATTTCTTTGGCCACCCATGAGAAGGGCCATACCCTAGACCAAATCGTTCACAACTTTGACATATCAGTAAGCCTACCTCTTCCCATTACCTTGTCTGACCACCTCCTATTAAAATTTGTCATTCCCAACTCTGCCACAGACCCTCGAGCTAACACAGGGCAGAGGGTCTCTAATTACAGGACGTTCCATAAAATATCCATCTCGATGTTAGCAGACGCCCTCGGTCATTCCTCACCAGAGCTGTCTGGCTGCCCCGACTCGGACGCCCTCTCAATAGATTCATGGCTCCGAACCAACATTGATGCAGCGGTACCAGTTGTTTGTCGCTCCTCAAAGACGTCAGCCCCACCAGCTCCATGGTTTAACGATTCCCTCAGATCTCGCAACAGAAATTATGGAAAAATTGAACGGAAATGGCATAAATCCTATCTACCTAAGGACAGGAAGGTGTATAAAGACACCTTAAAAGCTCATTACATTCTTGTCAAAGCAGCCAAGCAAAAACTTCTTTCAAACCAAGATAGAAAATGCCCAAAATAAGAGTAAGGACATATTTAGCAGACTTTAATCCTTTACTGCCCTGAAAGCCGGCACAAAGGAAGGGCCATGCACTGAAGAATGGTCTAAGTAAATAGTTGAATTCTTCCACAAAAAGATCTCCATGATCCAACAAGCCTTCACTAACATCTCAGAGGAAGAACTGGCCTTCTACCTTAGTTCTAATAGCAAATTGCACCTCTTGGATCATCCATCTTTACTAGCTTTCCCTGAGTTTCAGCTTGAAGAGTCACTGGCCCCTCTCCAAAGCATTAAGTCTGGCTCTCCTACTGACCCATGTCCAGGGAATATCCTGAACCTATTAGCTCCCACCATAAGCCCCACAGTAAACCAGATTTTTAATGCTTCTCTCTCCTCAGGCAACATGCAGAAATTATGGAAGAATGCCAAGTTTCTTCCACTGATAAAAAAGGCTAACGCCAAACCGACGGACCCTGCCAACTACAGGCCAATCTCCCTTCTTCTGACCCTCTCCACAGTACTAGAGAAGCATGTAAACAAGGCCCTCATTGAAGATGGGAGGCTCCTTCATGAGTCCAATCCGGTTTTAGGGCTAACTACAGTATGGAGCCCGCTCTGCTAGAAGTGACTGACTTTCTCAAGGGTAAGCTGGACCAGGGAAGGAAGGCTGTTCTGATACTGCTTGATACGTTGGCAGTCTTTGATATGTTCCCACATGAGAGGCTCCTGGAGAGACTTGCTGACATCGGTCTTGGGGGGAACCACCTTAACATGGATGTCATCCTTGGTAAATAGATCTCAGGACATCTGGCTCCCCCCTTTCTCATCCCCAGTTCCAGCCATGAATCTAGGTGTCCCTCAGGGCTCCATTCTCAGTCCTACCCTTTTTAATATATATATATCCCCCTTGCATTTCTGGTAGAGGAAGAGGGCACCAAAATTGTTTCCTATGCTGATGACACTCAGCTGATTTTTACGTGTGAAAAAGGAACCGACTTTGACGGGGCAATGATTAGGTCTTGCAAAGGTTTTTAACTGGCTTAAGATCAATCAGCTGAAGTGCAATCCTGACAAAACTGAAGTGGTTTTCTTTGGTAATCCAGAAACGCCTGACTGGAGCTCTTGGTGGCCAAAAGATCTGCCGCCCCCGACCGCTGAAAAGGAGAAAGTCAAAAACCTAGGAATTGTCATAGACAAGACACTCTCCATGCACTTTCAAATTCAAAATCTAACTGGCGCTTGCTTTGGCATACTCTGGATGCTAAAAAATCTCCTGCCACTGTTACCACTTGAGAGAAGAAAGATCGTGGTGCAGGCTCTGGTGACATCAAAGCTTGACTATGTCATCAGCTTGTACCTCGGTCTTCCCAAATCCCTTATCCAGCGCCTACAAGTGGTACAATACGCGGCGGCCAGAGCCATCCTGAGACCTAAACCCAGATCTAGTATGACCCCTATTCTTAAGTCTCTCCGCATAAAAGAACGGATCGACTTCAAAGCGATGACCATCTTCTTTAAAGCTTTCCATGGCTTAGGAGCCGGCTACATAAATAAGCGTGTTAATCGCTACACAACATCTAGACCCCTAAATTCTTCCAATGCCAACCTGGCCATCATGCCTAAAATATGCAGTGCCCACATTGGAGGCAGATCCCACGGCTTTCTAGGGGCAAAATTGTGGAATAGCCTCCCTGAGTCTCTGAGACTAACTACAGACCTACTCTCTTTCATGGAAGAACTTAAAAACCTGGCTTTTTGATAACTGATAGGTCTTTTATGCACCTTTTCCTCCCACTGTCATGCGCCAGGACACTCTAGTCTGAGTAGCTGCGCGCTTTATTAAATACACTATTTCATTTCATTAGGTCCCTGACAGTGCAAAGAAACACTCGTCCAAATTCTAAGGGCCTTATTTATGAGGCCTTGCTTCACTTTTATGCCGCTGGTGCGTCACTTTTTGTGAAGCACCGGCAGCGTAAAATTTGTGCAATGTTACGCCCTATTTACAAAGTGACGCATCTAGGCAGATGCTTCACTTTGTAAACCCCTGCACCACATTATACCTACGCCAGGTATAATGTATGCAGGGTGGGTGTTGCCCTTCAAAATGCCTCGTAGAAGTGGTGCATTGAAATCTATGAGAACTCAGTGCGCCATTTCTAGGATGCCATTGCGTCAATATCTTACACCTGTCTCACAGCAGGCGTAAGACTGATGCAGGCCCTTTCACATGGGGCTTGCCCCATGTGAAAGGACACATTGCTGGAGTTGCATCTATTTTCAGACACACCCCAGCAATGCATCACTTTTGCGCGTACAGATACGTCAGAAATACTGACGTATCTGTAACTCCTTGCGACATGATGCGTCATACAGTAAATATGACACATCCTTCATGTCGCAAGGATGGCGCAGTAAGAAGTGACGCAACCCTGTTTTCACACAGCGATGCATCACTTCTCATAAGTAAGGCCCTAAATGTGTTTACATCTAATATTCAGGGATAGTTATGTGAGTTTTCAATATTGTAACACAGCAGCAGCTCACCAATATTACTGCAAATAATCTCTGTGATGCCCTCCCATTTCTTATATGTTAGGCCTTGTTTTGATCTAAAATAAACTTTTTTTATGTATATTGCATGAAACATAAACACAAAATTTCTCTGCAAAATGGCTGTACTAGATTCTCACACTTCAGGTACATAAGAAATATATGAAAGGAAAACAGTATTTAAAACAAACTGTTTAAGAAATATTCAAGGTCATTAGGGCAAAAACTCTGGAGAACGGAGCTGACTGTCAGGGGGCCCCCTGAAAGGCTGGGGCCCTGGGCCAGAGCCCACTTTGCCCATGCATTAAAACGTCTCTGCCACTCGATGGTATCAAAGGCCATCGTGGCGTCTAAGGAAACCAATATGGCCGGTTCAGAGAAGTACTCCGCCCTAGCGAGGACGCCATGTAGACGCCGCAAGTTGAGGGCGGTATTACGATGAGGGATAAAGCCGCATTGATCCGGATGTATCAAATCACATATAACTCTCAGCAAGCGATTAGCGAGGACCTTGGCAAGGATTTTCGGTTCGGCATTTAGTAGGGAAATAGGCCTATATGAAGCACAGCGGTCTCGTGGCTTACCGTCCTTGGGAATAACAACTATAGTAGCCAGACGCTGGTCGTCGGGAAGGGAACCCCGCTCGAGCGACTCCAGAAACATACGACGGAGGAAGGGCGCGATTTTATCCGGGCGTAGTTTATACAGTTCAATCGGCAGTCCGTTGGGGCCCATAGCCTTGCCAGAGCGAAGGGAACGAATCGCGGTAGCAATCTCGTCGACTGACAGGGAGGCATCCATCTGCTCACGGTCCTCGACGGATAGGCCGGGCAAGGCAATATCCCGCAGCAAGAGACGAGAGTCATCCTCATCTCTATCAGACACCGGGGAATACACCGCCCGGAGGTGATCAGCAAAACACTCCACAATCTCACCAGGGTCAGTCACACACACTTCATCCGAGACCCGAAGCTCCGGGACCACACGATTCACTCTCTCCTTCTTATCCAACCAAGCAATCAGTTTACCCGCCTTGTCCCCGGCGTCATACAACCTACCCTGTTGCTAGCCTCATAGTTTGTTAAACACTTTTAGATACAATAATTTCGGTCAAACAACCTCATTCCTTGAAATTATCCCAAAGCGTGCTTTGCTCAAAATGAAGAAATGAAGGTGGGGGTAATTAAGCAAGGGTTGGCATCCATTAACCCCCTACCAATGAAATTCAACCACCTAGAATCCATGAATCTCCTTCATCATCAAAATCTAAAAAGTATCACAAAATAAATGGAAAACTGGTCCTTAAAAATTTGAAAAATTAAAGAGTGTAAGTGGTTTTCTGTGGGACAACCTTGGAAACCCACATATACCCTTTTTAAAAAACACAAAAACCTCTGACATCCGTTTATTCCAACTTGCCTAGAGTCCAGTAACCTGTAAAAAAAAGATGCAAAAATACAAAAACAATCTAAAATGCCCCCATTTTTCCTTTTAACTAGCCTCAACTGCCCTTTCCCTGCATTAAATGTACATCTATGGAACACTAGTAGTTAAAAAACATAAAGGCCTGATGTCCAATATTGCCATTCACATAGAGTGGGCACAAATTGAGCACCGACTTATTTGCGAATGGAAAGGAATTTGGTGAATGACCTATGTACTAACCGGTCAGTTAAAAAATGTCATAATCTTGCTCGTGGTCCTCCCTATATCATCAATATTTATGAAGTAGATCATAAATTGAGACTTACTACAATTTGGAGATTGGATGTCATCACAGGTATTGTGGCCTTTTGGGGGTCTGCAGACCACCATGCCTATAATCGCTTTTAAAAAAGAAGTAATTGAAGGCCATTTTCCGTAAAAGAAACAGGGCTGCATTAAAAAAGATTTTGTTTTCATTTGTTTCAGATTTGGCAGTGGTCCCAAATTGTATGTTGTTCTGGGTTCACCAATTAATTTCCCACCTGTTCCCACCTCAAACGGCAGGTAGGTAGAAACCACAAAAAAATCAATTACCACTTAAAAAAATGCAAAAACTGTGGAAAAATAGGAGTTATTTTTACGAGTCTTATGCCTGAAAGCTCGGAAGATGGTGAGATTAGCACAGCAAACCTTTCATTAATTACATTTTTTTGGGGGAAAAAAACATTTTCTTGCACAGCACGTTTTTCCCCATTTTCCCCCAAAACACAAACTTTAGCTGTAGTTTGGCAATTTTCCTCCTAGAGAATCCATAATCCCTTGGTCCTTTGGAATACGAAACACGAGGGAAACAATGGAGGCAAATTTGGCCCGGGATACCTCACGTGTTAAAAAAAAAGTTATGAAGGCTTAAGTTTGCAGCTCCAAACACAGGGCTCAGCACTGCAGCGAAAAGCCTCATCAATAAAGGGAGTAAACAAGCAAATGGAGGCACTAATGAAGAAGCACGAGTTACACATTCATTGTGGATGAGAAAGAGAAGATTTTTCTTACATGCATGTATTCCGGAGGTGTTTTAGGAATTTGGGTCAATTAGGCCCTCAAAATGAGGAGGGGCAGTTTCAGGCTCTTGTGTAATACCCAACATTCCTTTTTTTTCTTCTTCAAACAGCAATCATCGTATGCGAAACCTGAAGACAATTTCACAGTCTATTCAGGACGATCATCCATCTGCCAAGGCTTAGAAACGTGAAATGCTATGACAACACATGCAGTTCCATTAATGAGAACTCCGAACTGAGGGGCATATGTATGGGAATAGTAGCGCAGGGCTGTGCAGCAGGTCACCTTGTTGCGTTGCCATGCATCATAGGGAATGGGCAGGTATGCGCCGTATTCAAGCAATATGGTGCATTCCTGTCCTTTTCCCCTGCGCTGGCGCCATTTCAGCATCCCAGCCCGACCGCAGGCATCCTTGCGCCATGGTGCCTGTGTTGTAGGCAGGATTGTAGGCACGTTCCTGCACAAAAACAATACGTAGAGTCGTATTCCTCTTTCTATGTGCACTTAAGAAAGAGGAAAAAACGAGAAATAGATATTTCTCCTCATTACGCCTCACCTGCGGAGGCGTATGTTTTTGGCGCATTCCCAGGTTTACCAGGTTTGGTAAATCTGGGAATGTGTAAAAATCCATGGGAGTTGCACAGGAACTCACATGGAACGCCTTCCTTGAGAAGAGTAAGGCGATGCAGCGATGTGCGCTGCGTTGCCTTGCTCTACATTAATGAAGCCGTGCAATGTTGCTTTGCATGGCTTCATAAATCTGACTTGGAGGCTTGCGTTACGCATGTAACACTTTGCGTGGTGCAAACGTGACGCAGGCCTCTCATAAATATGGCCCTTAGTGTGCAGTTCTTGCTTTGAGAAATGCGTGCATGGTCGCACACTATCAATGTTCGGCCATAATGATTATTGCAATAAGGTAATTACATTGCCTGGCCTGCCGAGCCCTGAGATGCTCCTGAAGGCATCTGTGCTCTGATTTCTTATTTCAACAAAGGTTACAACCCACGGACGAAGAAAGGTGGATTTAACAACCTATCCCGGTTTTGCTGAATATTTCACCCAGTCCTACCCACACCCATATGAAATGTAAAGGGAGAAAAAAATGTCTCTCACTCACTCACATTGAGTATGGGGAAATGGGGGCAGGGAATTCACCTTTGTGAATAGTTAGTTGATTACATATTTAGGGTCCGTCTCACCTAAAAACAGAACATGACTCCAGCACGGTTCTCCTTACCTTTGGAGCACATTTCCGATTTTAATTCTCAAACAAAGGAGGCTGCAGACGCTGCAGCTTTACAGAAGCGCTGAAAGCTGCAAGGATTCATCCATGATGCGTTACATTTGCATTTTAGTTTCCACCCTCTCCCCTGCAGGAAGAATCAGTTGGATTGTTAATTCGCATTTTTCAGAACATCACATTTAAATTTACAGCTGCAAATGAAGGAATATATGCACTTAGGCTCAACCGAGGTGCTAAATGGCATTGTGAATCGGGCCCTTAGAGGTTGAAATACTTTTTGCTTTTTTTAATTTTTTGTATAATTTGTCATAATTTGTTTTCAACTTCTCATTGTACTTATATACTTCACCCACATAATTTATTTTATTTAAATTTAGGCGAACTTTAATTGCATTTTTGTTTTTCTATTAGCAGTGTAACCTGTTGGGTTTAATTTGAATCTATGGCATCCTCACTTGAGAGCTGGGATTCTAATACATTGCAATTTGTCTTCTGGTAATTCTCACTAATCAATTATCAGACAAAAAGTGTAAATTCACACCCTTCCTGAATTGCTTTAGGAGATACATAAAATCTTTGAAAACTGAAATAGAGGGGAGGGACTTAATGTGCCATACACCAACTTTGCTGCTCTTTCAAAGCTCCATGGCCGGACAGCTGAAGTGCTTCGAAGTCGACGTTTTTAGCTGTAGGATTACAGAAGTGACTACCGTGGAGAGAACCAGCTGGGGATGCCTCCGTCATGCAGCACTGCACCAGTGATGACAATGACATTGCTGTGTGCTGCAGTGACATCCCTCATCACTGTGTGTGGAGGTACAGAATCCTGCCTTTTACAGAGGAGAGAAGACACCCTTATCCTAAAGTTCTGTTGCTACGGACCCCAGGGGCGGCTCCTCCATTAGGGCAGAGGAGCTTTGCCCCACTGCTTTCTCGGAGTGCGAGAAGCAGAAACATAAAATGGTAAAAAGCAGAAGTGTTTGGTTGGGGGTGGGCAGGCGTTGGCGGGTCTGCTCTAGAGCAGGAGAGGAGTAGCTTCCCCACTGCTGAGGCCACTCACTGTTTGTTCGGCCCTCTGGGGCCGACCAAACCAGTCATGCACACTCTGCCTTTTCTCCATGTAGACTGCATGCACCCTACATGGAGAAAATGGCCCTCCATAGGCACCTGGCTGGTCGGCGTCCCAACTAATCACAATGCTGCCATTGCAGCATTGTGATTGGCTTAGGGGAGGGGAGGGAGGATGCCTGCTTCCTGTTCCTGCCAGAGGCAGGAGAGCACGAAAACGCAGGATCCGTCCGGCTGGTGGACAGGTACATTTTTTAAGTGTATTAACCCCACCCGGGAATAATGCTGGTCGCGATTGGCGGACCCTACATTTCTCTAGGATCATGGTCGCGAGTGGGTAGAACATTCAAGGCAGTAACAGTTGTTGACCAGGGTTCCACGAACCCTGGGCGTGCTGGAGGCTTTGGGCGGCGGTGGAAGCCTTGGAAGAGCTGAGCACAATGGCTCTCCCTGAATTTGGATTCCAACTCCACCGAGTGCAACAGTGTGGAAAATGTAGGATAGGTTAGGGGTTAAATTAACATACTTCTTAATTAAATAATTTTTGTAAAATAAATAACGTACTAATAATTAATTAACAAAAACATTTATAATAAAGTCCAATACAATTAAATTAATATTTACTTAAATAGCATTAAATTACTTCTTACCCTATTCCCCCATAAACACACAACCCGCTACACATACAAAATAACACAATTAACTTAATTATCAATTAATCAACGAATAAAAATTAATTACCAATTAATAATACATTTATAATGCATTAATTAGTAATAACAATAAATTAATAATAATACATTAATTATAATTAATATAATGATAAATAAATCAATTAATACAAATTAATTACCAATTAATAATTATTTAACAATAGATTAATAATCAATAACAATAAATTAAAACATATCAATTAATTAAATATAATTAAATTGCTTCCCAACCTATTCCCCTAAAAACCCACAACCCGCTACACATAAAAAATAACATAATTAATTTAATTATCAATTGATCAATTAAAAGAAATTATTTACCAAGTAATAATTAATTAACAATAAATTAAATAACAATAACAATATATAAAAAATATATTTATAAATTAATAATAATTAATATATAATGATAAATTAATCCATTAATAATTATTTACCAATTAATAATGAATTAACAATAAATCAATAATCAATAACAATAAATAAAAACATATCAATTAATTAATTATAATTAAATGACTTCCCACCCTATTCCCCTATAAACCCACAACCCGCTCTGATACTAAAACACAAAATTTACATTAAAAAAATTACTAATTTCTAAACATTTAATACATATATTTAAAAATAATAAAAATACATTACACATTTTTTTAAACATAGATATAAAGTACATACTAAAACACATAACACTAATATAAATATCAATATAATTAACAACGATATTTTTGCTGACGATATCACTTATTTCAATATTACTTAATTCGATATTACTTACTTCGATATACAAAAAAACAATATTACTTACCTTATGGTCGATATTCTGGTCACCGATATTTTGCCCCTACTATATTAAACAATCGATATTAGTGTGGGTCGATATAAAAAAGTCGATTTTTTGACTGCTCACCACGATGCGATGGATGCACTGTATTTAGAATACAGTGCTCCATGGCACAAGGATTCACTGATCCGTCAGAAATTCTGATGCATCTTTTGGCGCTAAAGTGACGCATTGCTGGAGTTGGTCGTAAGATTGATGCACAGTCAAATCATAGAGTGACAGTGAAAAGCTGTAAATTTCACTGCGTCAGTTCTTTGTGGCTTTTAACATAGGACTGCCTACCCTGCATGCATCATACCTCTGGTATAATATGGCCCAGGCCTGAACAAACGGACGCATTGGGCCAAATGCGTTAGTTTGCAAACATGGAACACTGATTGGGCCGCCACTGCGTCAAAACAAATGATGCTGCGGCGGCACTAGCTCATTGTAAATATACCCTATGTGTTCTGCATTCTGAAGAAACGGAAAGATGGAGCAAAACGCCATTAACAACTGTTTTTGTGCAGGAAGGTGTCCTTTCCTGCACAAACATGATCATCCCTGTGACGCAGGTGCAAGGGTGCCTGCGTAGGTGCACGGCTGCTGTTTGTGCGCCGGCGCAGGGGAGAGCCAGGGTGCGCCGTATTCTTGTAAACATGGCGCCTGCCTGTCTTTTTGAAATGGCAAAGCTTGGCGCAGCAAAATTGCTAGAAGCGCCGCACTGCGCCATCTCATTGTAAATATGCCCCTGGGTTATAGGATTGGGCAGGCGGAACAAGAAATCTCTGACAACGAGGACTCTGGGTGGCAACTTCCAGCGCTGTTTGTTAGCCCAGGCCTGAAATGCAAAGAAGCACAGGCAAAAGTTGGGGCTTTGAAGGGTCCCAATGAGAGAAATAATATCTGAATACTAGGAATAGAAAGAAAAAAGAAAACCGGAAGCATGGAGTATTTCTTCAATAGCCTACTGAAAACCTTGTTTGATTACCACTCCCCCAATAAGCACCTTAGGCGAATGGACTCCTCGCTTCCTTCTCGCGAGGCTGGCACCTGGCAGGTCTCTCCGGTTGACCGTAGCAAGACAGCTCAATGTTAGGGATGGAGATTGAATTCTACAGATGACACTGCAAGAGGAAAGGCCAAATGTGTAATTTGTTCCAGACTTTCTTTGGCAGTTCAGATGGCTCAGAAAGCGTTTATGGATGTCAAGAGAGCTCTGCGTGACAAAAATATTAAATATGTCGTGCTGCTCCTGTTGAAGCTGTGCATTGACTTCTAATGGAGCAACTATTTCGTTTAGTTCAGCGGGTAATTCCATGGACTTTGGATGGCACAGACGTGGATCTTCCAGGTTAGTTTCCCCAAGAAGAAGTATGGAGTGGAAGCATGGAGGGGATACTGAGAGCCTTGAGCCAGCTGCTTGAGAAGGGTCCTTGAGTTGTTACTGACACCGGGAAGGGAGTGGAGTTCACTAGCTGACACTAACACTAACTAAAAGACAGCGACCTGGAAGGGCTTGGAGGCATCTCTACGGGCTGTATATGACGTATGGCGGTGGATGAAAGTGGATCAAAGCCAGATGATGTATGTTCAGAATAATTGTTGGTTTGGGCAGGGAGGGCTGCTCTTCAAGTGTGACAAGCCATGAGAAGGGGGAGAAGGTTGCAAGCCGCGCTCTACAACTCTTTCTGATTGATCAATTGATCGATTGATTGAGAATCAAACTCTTGGGGCTATGACACGCTAGGCTCTAGTAAACGGCAAATGAGTGCAACAGTAGACATACTTCTTGTTTGGTATTCAATTTACATTTAATTCAAGAGCCATAGGGGTCCTGAAAAAAGGGTGACTTGTCACTGATAGTTGAGAGATTTTCAGTGAAGCCGGTATGGGAGGGTTGGGGGTCAGAATGAACATGTTGGCTGCATCTTCATGTTGGCATTCTGGGGTTGGAAGATGATATGTCTGTAATTCGCAGACATGAAAATGGTCTCATGCACACCATGTGACACTGAGGGTCTCTAGAGGAACCGGTGGCAGGGTGAGCTTGAGCCCAAGCAACACCTGAACGCAATGACCTGGAACATAGGAGGCCTAGATTACTAATGTCAGGAAGGTAATGGTTTACATTATGTGACACAGGGTGAACATTGGCACATTGCAAGAGAGCTCCTTGACCTATTCTGGGCATTTGACCTTTGCTAGGCAGTGAGGGTGCCACAGGTACTTCTCTTCATACTACTCACACTTCAGGGGCTGTAGCCCTGCCATATTAGCATTGTCTTTCTCATGCCCTGAATTGCGGTATATCCAAATTGTATGTAGTAGTGAACAGTAACATAGGTGGCGGCGGATCGGTTATGTTGGTGAACGTTTCTGGCTCAAACACAGTTGATGCTCTGGTCTAGGACGACTTGGCTGTGAGATGCTGAGAATGTCAGGGACTGCAGTTCCTCTGCACCGTAGACTTTAAAACAACCATGGATGGGAGGATGTAGAGTGCAGCGTGCATTGAAAGAGGAAAAGAACGGATAGAAATTTAAACTTTTCTCCTCATTGCATCTCGTTACTGCTCCCCTAGGGTGGCAAGGCATTCTGGCGCATTTCCAGATTCACGATTGCTCGTAAATCTGGGAATGCATCAGTGGACATGGGTGTTGCGTGGGAACACTCACAGCAACACCCATGTCACGCCCCTAACACGCAAAGTGTTGCTTGAAAAGGAGCGATATTTACAAGCACAGGGTAAGCCATGCAGGGGGGCTTTACGTGTGTTTGTAAATCTCACGCAACAGGTTGTGTCACCGGTGCGTCATGCAACGTGATGCACTGGCAACGCAAGTGGCCTGTAAAGCTGACCCTGCGTTCTTTGAGACATTCAGTGCCACCAAGGCTGGCATAAAGTCTCAAATTAAGGATAAAAATATGAAAAAACAAGGGATTAGAATATAGTGGCCGAAATTAAGATGGGACTGACCAAGTGTAGGTCGCTGGTTGAGAGAGAGGTCAACCTGGCAGGCTGTTCTGGGTTGTACAATGAAGCACTCAGATTGTCTGTACTAAAAATCATCAAGGTATATCGGTGCATAGGGAGGGTGACATCAACGTGGTGTTTAAAAACTAATTCAAGGTCCAATATAGGTCCAGGTCGACACTCCCTATTGACGTAACTCATTAGTATCTGGACCAGAAAGCCCTGCCCTGGATAGAGGAACCATGAATCGATCAACTAAACGTGCACACATTCTTGTTGAACAATGAAATAGATAAGCCTCTCAGTGAATGTGATGGCTCCAAGCCTTGTGGCCCAGATTGACTGAAATGCAAGTTTTATACGACTCAAAACAAAACTGATCCTTCGTCTACTCCCCATGTGTGAGGAGGTGTTGGAAACTGGCACACTGCCCAAATACACTAGGGAGGTGCGACTTACCTTATTGCCGGTCCTATAGACCCTTGTTGGACCTGGCCCTTTCTGCAGGATCACCCCAGATTTTTGCCTTCATTTTTTGAACCCGGTTTCTGTTGGCTTTTAGGGCTCTCTGCACTTTACTCTTGCTAACAGCAATAAAGGGTTTGTCCTCTCCCTCTTAAACATGGTAAAATTGGGATACACCTGATTGGTAAATGTAATTTACTTACAAATTTCTAGTATATGTTACTACATGTACTCAGGGCCTGTAAATTAAATGCGCCTAATGGGCTGTCGCATGCATTCTGCCACCCACTAAAGTAGCACTGTAGACACATGTTTCAGGCCTGGCTCTGTAGCCTGTAGTACAGTTATAAACTGCCATATTGAACTGGCAAAACTACTCTTTTGCCAGGCCAAAACCTTCTTTTTTAATAATTTTAAGTCACCTCTTAGATAGGCCCTAAACACCTTATTTTGTTTAAATCTGTTTTTATTAGTTTTCAATTTACCCATCGTCATGAAAAATAGGATGCATCATATCAAGCTGGTCATACATTGAACCAGTGAGTAATTTCAAATAAACATTCCGGCTGCATGGGAGTAGAACCAATATACATGTAAATGACATTATTGACCTTGTTACAAGCGGAGCCTCAACAGGATAAAAGCCATCATACATATGGCAGGGTGCATGATATTTAAAAAATAGGACGTATGTACTTACATTTTACATGTGCTGGCAATGTAAATCTCCTAAGTTCGTTTTTCACTGTAGTAAGCCTTGTTCTCTCGTAGACTAACAGTGGGTTACCTTATTACACTTAATGAGTCAATACTTCAGTTTAGGAGGCATAGAAATACTTCTTCCACTCAATTTAATTGAGATTTAAAAGAAATGCTCTTTAATGGTAAGGGCATAGTTTAAGTTACTATTCTGAAAATGCCACTTTTAGAAAGTTAAACGTTTCCTGTCCAAACCAAATGTGCTTTTCTGCCAGTGTCCAGGGTCACATGACTTGTATCTCATCTAACTTAATAGAGAATGTTGTGTGGCCCGTTTATGCGTGGACTTAAGGTACCTCAATGACAACATTTTGGTAGACCAATTTCCTCTGCCTAGGATTGATGAGATGCTATCTTTGACACGAAATGCAAAGTGGTTTTCCACTTTGGACCTCTCTGCTGCATATCACCAAGTGGTATTAGAAAAAAGTAGCAGACAATTCACTACCTTTTGTACACCTTTCGGGTGTTATAGATTTAAACGAATGCCATTTGGGTTGGCATCAGCCGCTGCGGTATTTCAGAGGTTGATGTCAAACCTTTTCAGTCACATTCAGGAAGTTACTTTCTTTCAAGATGATATCTTAACTATGGGAAAAAATAAGATACACCATGATACTGTGCTAAGAGACGTTTTGACCATTCTCAAAGATAATGGGTTAGTGGCTGAAGGCAGCAAGTGCAAATTTGCTCAGAAATCAGTCACTTCTTTGGGTCACGAGATTGGGTGTGGTGGTATTAAACCTAAAAGCAGTCTAGTAGAAGCCATTCGTAATGCTCCCCCGCCAAAATCTAAGGATGAACTTAGATCTTTTCTTGGTTTGGCAGAATTTTATTCAAAATTTGTTAATAATTTTGCCCAGAAAACATATGGAATGCATACACTCGTGAAAAACAAAGCTATATTCTTGTGGACTGATGCATGCCAAAATTCGTTTAATAGCATTAAAGAAGCCATTGCTCATGCGCCCACCTTACAAGGTTTTGATCCACAGGCATATACCATTGTTACAACAGATGCTAGTGGAACTGGCCTTGGAGGTGTATTATCGCAAATGTCAGAACAAGGTAAAGAGGTTGTAATAGCTTTCGCGTCTCTCTCTTTGTCTCCAACGGAAGAGAAATACTCGGTAATAGAGCGAGAGGCATTAGCTTGCGTGTGGGCTATGGAACATTTTAGAAAGTTTATTTGGGACAAGAAATTTCTGTTACGTTCTGACCATAAACCTCTAATGAAATTACTAACAACAGAAGGTCTTTCTAGAGCTTCAGCAAGAATTGCAAGAATTTCGATGCGCCTCCAAGACTTTGTTTATGAGGTCCAATATGTCCCTGGTGCAAAAAATGTCATAGCTGATTTCCTCAGCAGACTTTCTCTACCAATGAAAGAGGTGGAGTGTGATCCATGGGGTGAGTTTTCCGTAGCAGGTGTGTTTGATGACACATCTGATTTACGTAAAAATGACTGGCAAGAAGAGTGTGACAAGGACGAAATCTTATCTATGGTTAAAAACTAAGTCATCCATGGTTGGTCTAATGATTGCAAATCTAACACCAATTTAAGAGCGTTCTGGGAAATTCGTGATGAACTGAGCTTGGATGCAGATTTTGTGTGCAGAGGAGAAAAAATTGTACCCCCCTTAGGTATGAGAAAAAAAATTATTGTTATTGGTCACGAAGGTCATCCTGGAGTTTCTCGCACAAAAAGAAACATTAAAGCACTTTACTGGTGGCCCAGGGTTGATTTAGAGATAGAAAGGTTTGTGCAAGCTTGTATCAATTATGAGTGTTCGGATAAGGCACAGAAGACACTCAACCCTCCCATGTCTTCACTTCCTTGCCCTAGTTTACCCTGACAAGAGGTTGCTCTAGATATTATGGGACAGTTAGTGTGGCAAGACGGAGTCACCAAGTATATCTTAGTGTTGGTGGATTTGTTTTCCAGATGGTTGGAAGTTGAGGTTGTCACTAAAGTAAATACAGAAACAGTTATTAGTTTCTTAGAAAAGTGTTTTTTAAGAGAGGGTTTCTCAATATTGACAGACAATGGGGTTCAGTTCAAATCTGATTTGATGAGGGATTTCATGAACAGCACGGGTATTGAGCAGAAATTCACAGCTTTGTATCACCCTAGAGGAAATTCAGTGGTAGAAAGAGTGAACAGGGTCTTAAAGGGTATCCTACAATTGGCAAAAAAAGGGAACAAGAATTGGGATAATGAACTTAATAAATTAATTTGGTCGTATAGAATTACTATCCATGATACTGTAGGGGAGAGTCCATTTGGTTTAATGCGAGGTAGATTCCCTCATTGCAAGATTAATCCAGGATAGATTGGTAAAACAAAAAAATATGAATGGGATTCTGAACAAGTGAGGCAATCCATTATCAAGTCACATTATAAAAATAAATTATATTTTGATGCCAACCACGGCACTAGAGATGTTTGCGTGAAAGTGGGGCAAAGCGTCAGAGTAAAACAAGTTAAAAAATCTGGCAAAATGCAGTCAAAATGTTTTGAACCTAGAACTATCACTAAGGTCATGAGGAATACGGTGCAACTCGATGATGGCAGCATTCATCATATGAGTCGCATTGCACTTTCTACAGATAGTGGAATTAGTAAAAAGTATGTTTTGGAAAGGAGAAGAGATTATTGGTGGTTAGATATTTTTCCGTCTCTTGAGGAAAGTAACAAGATGTTGGGCAGTACAGCAGCGGGAGGTGATGCACCTAGTTCACCATCAATGCAAGCACCTCGGTCCTCATTGGTGCATTCACCTCGAACGTTGCAGATGTTGCATGATGGAGCAGGTGCTGAAGTTCCTCATGTACATGATAGCATCTGTGGTCAAACATCAAGTAATTTGGAGGATACTGAAGGTCGGCATCAGGAAGGTATTAGAGAATTGGACACGCAAGACAGTAGGGTGTCCTATGACTCTTCCATTGAGAACAAATCTAGCAAATGTGGAAGACCAATAATCACTCCCAAGAAGTTTGAAGATTTTGTTCGTTTTTAATTACTTATTCTTATGTATATTCACATGTAATTTTATTTCTTTGTTGTTGTCATCCTTATGCGTAATAGTATTGTCAGGAATGTTAAATTGTGTTAAGAAGGGAGATGTGTAGTAATGGTGTATCTCTTTAAGAGATGTTCCATGATTAGAATCTTTATAGGTAACCAGAATGTCATGATATGAATAGTAGGTCGTTAGTCATTCGTACCTGCCTGTCTCTTGAGAGCTGCATCTATCTTGTATACTTAGCTGTTGGAATAAATCTTCCATATATTCAAACTACTCAACCTTCTCATTATTCACTCCATGCTGATCCTGCGATATTGCTACAGACACACTCAGATACTACCACCAGCAACTGAGAGACACCAAACAAGAAGACAAAAGAGTACTAACTGAACTCATTGAAGGGAGCTCTAACAGTTGCAAGGAGATCTTCGCAATTGTGAAGAAATTCACCACACTCTTGGCCTCTGTCATCACCATCACCAACTCCTACAAACTCTGTGACAAACGTGCTGCTTCCACAGCAAAATCACAAACATCGATAATTTCAAACACCAACCAGACACAGAGATCTCATACCCAACCTGCCCATCACCTTCCAAAAGGCCGCCTGAATGAATGGAAAACTCTTAAGAGAGAAGATATAGAGAACAACCTGCAGACCACCCACTCAGAGACACCAATCAATCCAAGACCCCACCACATCTACCAATCAATATGCCAATCTGCCAGTCAGCACCACCCTCACCCACATCATCAACACCTCCATCACATCCGCCACCTTCCCAGAAGACTGGAAGCATACAGCTGTCAATGCCTTCCTCATGAAGCCATTGACTGACCCGAACGAATCAAGCACCTTCCACCCGATCTTCCTGCTCCCCCACCCAGCCAAAGTGATAAAGAAGGATATCAAAATGCAATTCACAAGCCACCTCGAACAACACAACCTAATGGACGGCGCCCAGTCAGGTTTCACAAAAATACACAGCACTGAAACAGACCTCATAGCAGCCACCAACGACATCTGCACCCAAATGGAAAGAGGAGAAACAGCAGCACTCATCCTCCTCGACCTCTCCACTGCATTTTACACAGACTCCTACAGCGCACTCAGCAGAAGACTACACAAGATTTGAATCGAAGGACCTACACTCAGCTGGATCTGCTCCTTCTCATGAGAAGAATGCAGAAAATCAGGCTCTCTCCCTTCACATAAGAGACCAAGAACTAAATCTGCATAGCTGAATGGATTAACTGGTCTTCGGAAACATGACCTCCCCATGGGACAAAGCTTGGTGCCCGACTGAACTAGGAACAGCGCCCACCGATCACGCCAGAAATCTGGGGATCATCCTGGATAACAAACTCAACATAACGTCAATTGTCAACTTAGTGAGTGCTGCCTGCTTCTACATCCTATGTATGCAAAAAAAGATTTTCAACTGGCTGCCACATAACGCCAGACGAACTGTCATGCAAGCAGTCATCACAAGCAGACTCGACTATGACAATGGACTCTACACTGTAATCGACAACCAATATGAAAGGAAGATCACATAGAGTATTTTGGGATAGATGTCAGCTGCAATATTGATGTGATGATCAAGAACAACTATGGTAAGGTACTATATGGCTAGGAGAGTTTGGTGGAACTATGAATTAGACTTCCACTGTCAACCACGGGTGGTGTTGCCTACATTTTTGTATTTGTTTTTGAACTTCGCAGTTAGACTGCCCAATGAGTTATTTAGCTGTTTTAGGGACGTTTGTATCAGGTTGCTCTGGCCTGGGGGCAGTGATGTATCAAGGGGGGGAGCACAAGTTTTAGGGGTGGTGGCCTCCTACCCCTGCTCTTACCTGCGGCTGTGCGGGGTGGAAAAACGCAGGATTCGTTCGCCAGCACCCTCCAACCCCCTGCTCTTATGGCCGCTGCAGGGCAGCAAAGGCTGGGACCGCCACGGGTGGCAAAAGGCCTAGCTACACCACTGGCTGTGGGGTCATCCCTGTGTTACGTGTGATACACTTGTAAAGCCCTATGACAAGGATAGCCTAGAGCTGCAAGACTTCTGAAGTTAATAGTTAACTGCACAATCTCAGCATATCTCGCATTGGTTTTCTCACCATCGGGGGTGTAACAAACACCGCTGCAGCCCCCGCAGTGCGGGGGGCCAGTCTTCAGTGGGTTAAGTGGGCCCCCTCAGCTCTTCAGTAGAGAGCTGTGAGAGAGAGACTTGCTCTAAAGCAGCTGCAGTGTGCAGCCTGCTCTGAGCTTCTCGGGTTGACCCAGGACTGACGAGAAAACAAAGTAACAAGTTACATTGTTTCTCTTCAGTCAGAGCCACGAGCCAGGCCCGGAAAAAGGATGGGGGTGGGGGCCCTCAGAGACAGCATTCTCCACAGGACACATCCTCTGAGAAGGGACGCGGCAGCATAGAGCTGACAGGGGCAAGAGAAGGATCGTAGTTCCAGGAACACTATCTGCTGGGACGCATTGGAAGGTAAACAAGAATTTGCAATATATGGTTTTGCAATATATGGTTTGGATTAAATTGGAATTGGAATTGTTAGTTGTGAGTTGTGGAATTGTGTTGTGTGAATTGGATCTGTGTAGTGAAATAATGTGCATGGTATAAAAAATATGGATAGTAATTGTGTGGTATTGAGAGTACTGGAATTATGTGGAGTGGGATTGTGGGTCATGGATGGGATTGTGTGTCTTGGAGTGGGACTGTGTGTCTTGGAGTGAGATTATCTGGAATGGTATTTTGTGTTGTGGAGTGGTATGTAGTAGAGTTTACTTATGTGGTGCAATGTTAAATATTGTAGTATTATGTGGAATTTTGTGGTGTAGATTGGATGTATGTGGTGTGTTGTGTAATTGTGTTGTTGGTTTGAATTATGTAGTTTGTTGTTGAATTATGTGGTGTGGAATGGAAATGTGTAGAGTTGAATTTGTGTGACGTGGAAGTGTGCGCTGTTGGGTGAAAATTATGTTGAGTGGTATTATGAGGCATGGTGTTACGTGTAGTTATGTGGAATGTTGGTACTTGGCTTAGACTGGATTTATGTGTAGTGTATTTATGCAATATGGAGTAGAGCATAATTATGTGGAAGTAAATTGTGTGGTGCTGAGTGGTATTATGTGGAGTGTAATTAAGTTGTGTGATGAATTGTGTGGGGATGAATTGTGGAATTGTGTGATGTGTGGAATTATGTGGCATGGTGTGGTGTATAATTGTGCAGAGTGGAATTATGCACCATGTTGCAGAGCTGTATTTTGTGGAGGGTAATTATGTGTTTTGGAGTGGAGTGTAAATATGTTGTGTGAAGTATAATTACATAGGTTGAAGTGGAATTATGTGTAGTTGAATTGTGTTGTGTGGAGTGTAATTATGTGGTTTGGAGTGGTATTAAGTTGTGTGGAATGTTATTATGTGATGTGGAATTATGTGGTATTGAGTGAAGTGGAAATACGTGTTTTTTAATTTTTAGGATTTTAATTCTGTGGTATGGAATGTTGTAGGGTTAAATTATTCCTATTTGAATTGTGTGGCATGGAATTATGAGATGTTTAAATGCGCTGTGTGTGGTAGACTTAGCATAGCTGCCAAGGTTTCAGATTGCGATGTGTGACATCTTCATAATTTCAGTGTAATTATGAGTGACATTTCAACGACTATGAGTGACACTTTCTTGTGAGCAAAATCAAGCAATGAAGAGGAGGAAACCTATAAATGTTAGAAATGACGCCCATTTGAGCAACTAGAAACTCTAAGAAAGTCACTGAACTAAGGTGCGCTAACAGCAGGCTACTGAAAACTGTCGGACTGTGTGAATGTCACCCACTATCACAGTTAAATGATTAAAACGTCACACTTACCAATCTGAAACCTTGGCATCTATGAGTGAATCAGTGCGAAAATGTGCTCTACTTGAAGTGTACTCCTCTGCACCCTCATGGTGACCAGCCTGCCAGGTGTCTTTGCAAACTTGCAAGCGCTAAGCAGTTTTCCATCAGCTACATGTTAAAGTAACTCTACAAAATAAATACATAGGATGTTCTCTTCAGAAATCAGACGTTTGCCTGCGCCGTGTTACACTTACTCCAGCACTTTAAAAGTGGCAGTTCATTCAAAGTCCAATCAGGCCTCCCATAATGTCTGGTTACTCTGCGTAGAAATGCTGCTAAATTTTTTTTAAATGCTAATCTGTGGTCAGATTAAACCTTCCAAAAAGAGTAATCAGTCCGTTTTTGGTATGCTAAAATCACAGTAAGACCCAGTGACTTACCCTCTAGTGCCTCCTCAGTGATCTTCTGTCTGAGGTAGGGTGCAACTGGGATCTAACATGTTTTAGGACTATGTGGTCTAGACTGCCCTGGTCTGCAGTGTTTCGTCCATTTAGCCAAGAGTGTGAGAGGAGGGGAGATCTGAGCCTGAAGCAGTATGTGCAGTGGTGCCTCTGATGTTCCCAGACTAGAGTTAGGCCACAGCTCCCTGCGCCACGGTAGGCACCTAGACCTTCAGCACAATCAGCCCGTCTGCGGAGCAAGGTCTGTAGGTGCATTAAAACAACACCTGCTGGACGGAGGGGGACTTGAGGCCTCTTCTGTGTGTGTGTAAATTGGGCCTCACGGGTCTGCGACCAGCAGGCAGCGGCCCAAACTTGAGAGGCTGGACGAGGCATGTAAGAAACTGGCTCTATATATACTGCACCAAAGTGAGGTACAGTGTGTATAGAGTCCAAGGGTCTCCAGAGGTTTGGCAGAGGTTAAAGTTAAATAGAACCTTGCTCTCTAAAGTGGTAGCTTGATCGAGCAGTAAGGCAGTATCAGAGGACAGTGTTAAGCATTGGATGTACAAACTGTCAGCAAATGAATTCACACACTCAAGAACTGATCTCTAGGCCAATTGTTTTTGTATAAAAAAATATACTGTTGTTTTATTTCTAGAACCAAGCAAGCCTGGTACAGGTAAGCATATAAATACTTTGCAGTAGTAATTTACTTGTATGAACACAGTTCAAAATTGCAGTATAACTTGTACTGATTTTGGTTACAGTTTAATTTAAGTAAGCAGTTTGCAACACTTAGCAGGTATGGTACATTCGAATGAATGGGTTTGTAAAGAAAAATGCAATTGATTACTCTTCAGATTACTTTTGCTAACATAGGGCTGGATCCTAGATTCAGCACTGGGACATTTCCTGAAAACTGTTGAGTAAATTTGTTTTAGTTACAGGTACGATTTTAAAGAATATTATTGTATTTCAAAAGTTGGAAACTTTTTCACATAGAATCACTGATGAGGGTCATGAACCCGAAACCCGTCCCAGGATGCTCGTTTCCGGTCCAGGGAAGACATGGCTTGACAGTTCGGGCTGGACTGTTCCCATGAGGCACAGGGTCGGACTGATTTGCATATTTCCATGTCCGAACTGGGGTGGGGGAGTGAGCTAAAGAATGATGATGGATTAAACCCAGATCATTTGACTGGGGGGTGAGTGTTTGATTTGCTCAAACGTTCCGTCCATCATCCCCTTTGGTATCGCTTTGTTCGCCCTAAGTTGGCAGGGTATGCCCAGACGTGGGTCCCTTGCTCACTGGATTGAAGATAGCCTGGCGGATGAGGGTCATGAGCCCGAAACCGGTCCCAGGATGCTTGTTTGCGGTCCAGGGAAGACATGGCTTGGCAGTTCGGGCTGGACTGTTCCCATGAGGCACAGGGTCAGACTGATTTGCATATGGCCATGTCCGAACTGGGGTGGTGGAGTGAGCTAAAGAATGATGATGGATTAAACCCAAACCCAGATCAGTTGGCTGGGAGTGAGTGTTTGATTTGCTCAAACGTTCCGTCCATCATCCCCTTTGGGATACCTAGATTCAGCACTGGGACATTTCCTGAAAACAGTTGAGAAAATGAGTTTTGGTTATTTGTGTGATTTTTAAGGAATATTCTTACTTTTCAAAAGTCGACACAAAAATTTTTTGGGAGAAAAAGTGTCAATGTTATTCTCTGAGGAAAAACAGGTTATCGGTTTCGAGGTAAGTAATCGGTCTTTTGAGTTAGGGTTCTGGGGTTAGACTCCGGGGTCTCCCAGGGTCAGTGATGCACTGTTGTTGCACCCCCAGTGGCACTAGGGCGGCCGGGTGCAGAGTGTTGAGGCCCAATGTTAGCCTATGGAGGATAGGGGGCTCCTGTTGGTGGCTGCTGGCAAGCAGGTCACGGGGTTGTGGAAGCAAAGCTCCTAGGGTTAAGCTCAGCGCAAGCTGGGGACCAGGTTAGCACCAAAGGGGCACCCTCAGCGGCACTAGGGCGGCCGGGTGTAGGTTGCTGTTTTGAGGTCGGGTGCCCTGTTGATTTCAATGGAGATTCTCCGGGACAAAGAAACAAAGCAGGCTCGGGGACGAGGATCTTCCTGGAGTGACCACCACTTTGAGGGGTAATTTGGGATGTTGAGGATTAGTTAGGCACCACTGGGTTGGGCACACAAGGCCCTGGGGCATTGGGTGCAGGGGTGCCTTGGGACGTCGGATTTTCTTACACGCTCTGGTTGTGGTGGGGGGGGGGTCCTCTGGATTGAGGCTGCAGGCGTCGTCAGGAGGCTTGAGGCAGGTCAGGGGTTGCCGGATCTTGGTTCAGGATCGCTGGGGGGACCTCCTTTGGTATTTGCCCACTCGAGCTCGGGCCGGATTCGGCGGGTGCAGAGTGCGCGGGATTCGCGGTTCCTGGCTGGCACCAGAAGCTGCAGTTCAAACACGTCCTGTATTCACAGGAAAATCAGCTTGGAAAGTGAAGGTAGGCAGGTCCTCCGGGGTTTTTGAGGTTGCTGTCCGCTGGACACGCCGGGGTTTCGCAGGAGCAGGTTCGAGGGGAGACAGGCCTGTAGGGCTGGGGCCAAGTCAGTGGACGTTGTCCTCTTGTTAGCTCTGCACGGCTTCTCGTCCTTCTTCTTCTCTTCTTTTTCTTGTGGTTTCTGGATCTGAGGAAGGAAGGTTCAGGATGCCCCCTAAATACTAAATTTAGGGGCGTTACAGGTAGGTAGGGCAGGGACCAATGGGTCCCTTCCCTGGGATGGGTACACCCCCTATTCTGCCACTCTCCAGTGGGAGGGGGGCAGGAGCCTGTCCCTGGTTGGCTGAGTCCCCCCATCCTCAAGATGGCAGGGACTCAAGGTTGTTCTTCACCTCGCCTCCCCCACCTTAGGGGTGAAGTTGGCAGAGGTGGGCACACCTCTTTTCCTCACTTGTTTTTCCCACCGGTTCTCCCGCTTAAAGTGGGGGGTAGAACCAGTGGGGACCAGTTGCTGAGAGCAGCAAATGGTCTGGAGAGGCTCACAAAGCGGCAAGCCTTTGAAGTCTCTCCTTTGTGAACCCTGCCCATCCTGGGGGTGGAGGCTTGGCACCTCGTCCCAGGATGTGCACTGTTTCAGGCCCCTGAGACCAGCGAGCTCTCGACCCAGGGGTCCAGAAACATGTCTGGTGGTGGCAGCCTAAGCAGCCCCTCAGTCAGGTCACTAGTAGTTGGTCGAATTTCAGGGGGCACCTCTAAGATGCCCTCTGTTGTGCATTTTACATTAAATCCCACACTGGCATCAGTGTGGGTTTCATGTGCTGAGAAGTTTGATACCAAACTTCCCAGTCTTCAGTGTAGCCATTATGGTGCTGTGGAGTTCGTAATGACAAACTCCCAGCATCATATATTCTTAATGGCAGCACTGCACTTACAGTGCCCAGGAATGGACTTGGGCACTGTAGGGGTACAGAGGGGTGACTGATGTACGCCAGAGCAGTGATTTGTGGGCATGGCACACAGGGATGTGTGCCATGTCGACTCTTGACTTTGTTCTGCACCAAGGCACTCAGTCTGCAAAGGCAGTGTGTGAGTGTCAGGGTACAGGGCCTCTGAGGGTGGCACAATAAGTGCTGCAGCCCTTAGAGGCCTTCTCTGGTCACAGTGCCCTGGGCACCTGTGGTACCATTAACCAGGGGCTGACATGTGGCCAGAGATGCCAATTGGGTTTGTTTTTGGGGAAAGAGCACAGGCCCTGGGAACCTGATTGGCAGGGACCCAGGGCACACCAAGAAAAAGTGCATCAGTAGTTTGGCAAAAAGTGGGGGGGGTTACTGCAACAGAAACCCACTTTCCTACAAGGCACTATTGTAGACTGTTAGAGCATACCTCTTGATGGACTCTAGTCAAAAGAGGAGCATTAAGGACTGCGGGAGGGCCAACAGGCGTTGGATGGCTGCAAGGTGACTGACCACAGTAACAGGTGGAACAACAAGAGATGACTGGAGGCGCTAACCCTCTGAGGAGCAATATTTCATGGCAGTAAAGGGAGGGGAGGTTATGTTTGTGCACTCCGAGAGTGTATTGTGCGGTATCCGAACAATGTCACCTGGGTACAGTAACGCTTTCGTAAACCGTTGTCACTCATTTAGCAATGACTCAATGTAACACCCCTAATCAGTGTAGCTATATATCTATCTTGCATCTGAAGAAATCAACGCTCTGACACAGGTAAGAGTTACCAATACACCTAGGTCACAGGAGTTAGGGGACCTACACAGTTAATGTTTTTGTTTTTCCTTCCGGTATGTTATTCATTTAATACTTACTCATCATTCTTTCTGTTCGCCCAACAGCAAAACAGCAATGAAATTGGGCACTTCAGCGCTGTGGTGTCATCGTGTTGTAATCTTAGATCCCGGCTCCTCCATGCGGAGCGGCCGTTTTTGCACATCGTTCCCCGTAGGGAGGCGGAGGTTATCCCGGTTCACATCACCCACTCTAGACCTCCGGTGCCCTTCTCAAGCCCATAGCTCCCGCCAGGAACCAGTCCTTGCTTATGTCGCACTCGAAACGGCTGACATCGTAGGGCTGCCGGTGCATGGCGCGCACCTGCAAGAAATCCTCGTGAGACCTAACTTTATGGACATACTACAGAAATACGGCAAAATGTTGTGGGCATAGAAAAGGGACATTGATTACAGGACTACCACACAGGCAGCTGTACTGCATAACGAAATTTACCGCAGCGCGTTTAGGAGACGGGGAAGCACCAGAAAACAGATGGCGACCACATGGAAATAATACTACACAAGCATTGATTAGCAGCACTGGTACCCGAGGAGGCACGATGCCTGTTATGCGTGATTTTGCATTTCAGTGCGGTGATACGGATCACCACACTTAAATGCGTTAGTCTAACGCCTGATGCGTGGTACTTGGCAGGGCTGAATTAGGTGGCGTGGATTTGGACAAGCTGTGCACGCTAAGGCTTTTATGTCATGGGGTATAAAGTGGATGTTTGGCTATTTTTCTTTGTAAAAGTAATATGGGCTGTTTCTTTACCTTCCGGTACATTTCTGAACAATTTGTTAAGCAAAATTGTATTGTTGCATTGTGTGCGCATGCAGGGAAGAACAAGTGTCTGGCAGACATGCAAAAAATCATCCTACGTCTCAGTATTAACTTCCACACTTCTAAGCAGTAATTCCAATCCTAGAATGAGTTACCTGTTTGCTTTAAAACGACAGTTAGTAAAACAAGTAAGTGCTTTGCGAGCCTGTATAAGTAGCAAAGGTTTTAGAAGGACTTGTTTTCGTGCAAGGTATTGCTTTTCCTAGTTTACGGAAGGGATAAAAAACATCTCCTGATAATAATAGGGTTGACAGAAAGGTGCGATAGCAGAATATTGATACGTGTGAATCTGGTGAGGACTGCGGGCAGCAAGTGCTTGATACGCTATTTGCATAAGAAAATACTATATTTTTTTTTCATTATCCTCCATTAGTTATTAGTAAGGAAGGGGGAAGAGAAGCGTTCACCGACAGCATTCGGTTAATCTTAGGGAGACAAAGAATGCTGTGGTCTGTGGTAGATGCCGCTCAGAAGTCATAGGTATATGTATCAGGAGCTGCCATTGAAAGGAAGAGCAAATGCTCTTTAGATGTTGCCGGTATTGATGGCTGCTGTGCGGTTGCAGACTTCACTGGGCTGACAGTGGGTGGGGAAATGCTACGTTGTTACTGTAGGTTTAATTACATGAATCGCACATTCTCTCTGGTGTTTGTCCTTGGGGTACTTGCTGACTGGTGCTACACATGGGACCAGGTTTACCTTTGACAGGAGGTATGGTTTAGTGGGGTACATAGTGTAAATTAATGTTGGTGTGAGGAAACAAAAATCTTACTCTTTGTACATTTAATATTATTGTGTGCATCATGCAGAGGATGAAAAGTAGCAGGAATGGCTTTGATGTTGTAGAGGCTAGCAGCAAGAACTGTTTTCGGGTGGTCAGTTTAATAGATTGTTTAACATGTTTTAAACTACTACAGTGGCATTGGGAAGGGCAGCAGCTGAAAGGACCAACCATCAGTCTTTCTGTCGGTGGTGGACAGGGGAGCAGCGGGCGGCGGTCACGGGTTTGCAGTGACATCCGAGGGGTGGTTTTAAAGGCGGGTGGAAAAGCATAACTGCGGGTTTTGTAGGTGTGAGAGTAGAGTTATTGGATGCGTTAGTAGCAGGCATGAAGGCAGTGGTCTGTGTTTGGAGGTGGTTAACTGAGCGGGCTTCGCTTGAAGGTGGGTCATCAAGTAGGAGCTGTATTTGGTGGGCCGGCTGGAGGCAGTGTAATGTGACTTTGCTGGAGGGTGCAGCAGCAGTATTTACAGATATAAGTAAATCGCCCAATGAAAGAACGGATGTGACCAATGGAGGAAACAGAACCCTTTTTTATGGCTGGGGTGAGCCCCTGCAGTATGGCGGGTCACTGGCCTGAGAGCTCTTGACTGACGTGGAGAATGGGGGGCCCCCTCCATGTACTTTGCAGGAGGGCCCCCTCAAGTTTTGTTAAGCCACTGCTGACCATTCAACATGACTGCAGGCCAACTTTATCAACATTTTGTGGCTGTGCAGGTTCATCAAAAGTGGTGCAAACTGGCACAAACTATTGGTTTGGGATTTAGCACTAAAGGAATTCAAAGTACAGCTCTGCACTGCTTTGTGTCAGGGGCATCCCATAGGTGGTACATGTGGGTTCCCATGCAACCACCCATAAATTCGGACACAAAGCCCTGATTACTAACAATTTTTAAACATGGCTTTGCACCAAACAGTTACACCTCTTTGATCAATTATAAAGTTGGATAAACAAAAATCTCCAAACTTTTCAAACTTGGCACGGATGCTGTACTGTACACCACTGTTAAAAATAAACACATAGGATAGCCCAAGTCTAAACAGTGTTCAATATGGAATAGCAGGCAGCAAAGTCAAAATATCAAAGACAATAGTAATTTCAAATAACCAGGGTTTACGCTAGAATGGGGTTCAGTTGGAGCAGTGTGCTAGAGATGCACATGTTGATGTAGTTTATGTACATTTTCACCTAATGCACGTCAAAGTAAGAGGGCCAAGTGACAACCATTAATTGGTTACAATAAACATCTATCTAACATGCAGGTGTTCAGAACTTTTTCTCCAAGGAAGCACTGAACGTGCTTGAAGGGACAATAGCATTCATAGCCACAAATACTAACTTTATTACTCACACAAAACTCTGCTTCCTTTACCAGCTTTGAAAACGAGGTTACGCTTGCTAAAATGTGCAATGTACAAAATGAAGCATCCTGGTCCCGGGCCGTCTATGGCCTTGCAAAGCTATAAGTAAATGCAATACAGCAGAATGCTTTAGATCAGCAGGAAAACATGTTTCTAACTTGCACATAGTGAATACATGCATAACGGTGTATTTCTTTTTTATGCATTTCTCGTAATGAATATATCTAAAATAATATAGCATAACAAAATATGCTTTCACAAGGACACATACAAAGTTGTAAACGTTTTGAACTATGTCTAAGCACATTATTTAGTTCTGAAAGGGTACCCATCCAGTAAAAAACCTATGCTAGATATCATGCAACCACCTTTACACAATGGTGCAATATTGTTTGCATGGCACAAACAAGGCAACCTAAAGTGTGGCAACACTGGAGGAGGGAGCAACAGTGTCATACCTTAGAAGATATGGCGCTGCCCTGCTCTCTCTTTTCATGCAACACTCACAGCAGCTTTGGTTGCTGCACTGCATCCAGTGATGTTTAAGTAAATTTGCTGCCAAATGTACATCTGGAAGAGCTATAGCCCTCCCAGATGGGGTGCAGGCAGTGTGTTGGGCAGAATCTCAAAAGACGTAGGGCAGAGAATGGCAAGCGCTTGGTAGGGTGGGCATGGGAGAAGCTGGCTAGCAAATAACGGCTGGGCTTGGCCTATCCCCCTTCTTGGCGTGCATAAACATAGCTGAGGCATCTGTAGCATTTGCTCCAAGGTAGCGTAGCACAGACTAATGACCGCACTGATGATAAAGCAATTGTGTGACTTTTGAAGGTGATTGATTCCTAACATTGAGGCACTTTAAAGAAAGGGAGGTCAGGTAGTAGTAGCCTTTATTTATTCTCTAGAGTTAAACACAAAATGGGAGACCCTGTTGCCTGGATTCCCTGCACACCCGCCTTTCTGGCTGTATGAGAGCAGACTATTGTGATGAAAGAGGAGGGGAAGCTTGGATCAACTTTGTACAAAATGTTGCCAGGATCTATCGACAATCTGATATGGAGAAGCTGTAGCCGAGTCCCCGCTTTCTGATGAACGATGGCACTACTGATAAAGCGAACGAAACTGACATTTGATAAATACATACATACAGTGCTTACATTTGTAAAATAAATGTGCAGGGCTGTCGTAAGGAGGTCACTGCAGCTCGCACCACACAATGCCCCTGCTATGCTTCCAGTGATAGTACCAACACTACTAACCCTCACGCTCCTACAAGTGTGACAATTCGGACTATTTCAGACCCCCAAAGCTATAAGAATGGCTTTGGAAGCAGGTAATAGTCATTTTTAATTAATATAGCATTAATGATAAACTGTTGTTGTGGCCATCTATAAATTAGCTTGGCAGTGCCACCTTGTGGCAAGCTGTCACAAGCTCCGGTGCTGACAATTAAGTGCCGGTGCCGAGCACCGGAAATACCCGGCTCAAATTAAGCACTGCAAACATATGTTATTGCATTTATCAGCTGTACTATACTCCAAATGGCTTCAGAGAATGTTGTCTGCTGGTAAGTCAGGCGCCGCTGGTAAATTTGGAGCTGCTGCAACCAATTTGATGCATTTGGTCTGGAGTCCCTGTGTTGGATCATTTTGAGGGAATGGATCTCAAATGGTTGAGGCCATGACTGGGGCATCGGTAACCAAGGAACCAATAGTTATGCTAGCTGGCTTGTCCCAAGAGATACCAAAGCGTTACAGGGGATTGGCTGCGTTGACTTACTGGTGGCGAAGTACTGTGCTGGGGCATTTAAATTAAAACAAAATAATATAGTTTATAATAAAAGTGCAGTATTAACGTGCAGGCTTAAATAAAAGAAAAATGCTTTTAGAAACTGTGTAAAAATGTACACAGCTGCCACATGTACTCATATAAGGCCTCAAATTGTTCGATTGCACTGCTAAAAGCTGTTCACTTAGAAATGCGAAACACATGAACTGATTTTCTTAGTAAAAGATGAGAACATGTACAATAGAGATATTACAAAAATGTGTAACTCTTGACCTTCGCAAAAAGCTGCTTTTTCATAATAAAATTAACATTTTATAAAATGGTTCAGTATTTCTTGAGGAAATGTTTCTGTTTGAACAGAGCTCACTGTTACAATTGATTGGGGTTTAGTGTTTTTAAATGGAGAGCTGGGCAACCACATATGAAGAATCAGCTCATAATTTAGATTTTGACCTCTTCAACTAACTCCTATTTCCTTTTCAGAATGTCATCGCAAACATGTTTACTTTTAATTAAAAGATGTTTCAACTTCTACGTAGTTTGTTGTGTGGACTTTAGTTTTGAAGGATAGATTAGTACAAGTATATGTGGGGAAGCTAAGCCATAAGCAGAGCTGAACCCTGTACGACATTAGTTGCAACAAATTTGACTAAGACAGGTGACAGACTATTGTTCTCTCACAGATGTGATGAGGAGCAATTTGGTTCCCGTGAAAACCTCGGACGATGGTTGGATGGAAGAAGACGGGAGAGACAATTGCTGCAGATTCTAACAAACTGCGTTGTTTATCGAGGTGCATGCTCCTAGATCACAGACTCAGACTCTCTCTCCTTTCCTCCCTTTTGCCACCCTCTCATGATGGCTCACATTCACAGACTCCTTTTGTTCGCAGAGCTTTGATTAAGAACCCGATTCTCCTTGCCCGGGACCCTGTGCTATATTGTGCTGAGACGCTGTTAACAGACGTTCTGCTTTCATATTTCTCATTTTATTGAACTGAGTTTACTGGAGCTTTATGCTTGCTCTCGCTCTCTCGACATAGAGCTCTTTATAAGCTCTATCTGACTTTTCTCTCACTCTTTGAATAGGATTTGTATGGAACACGCTTATTGCCTTTAAATAATGTATGCTTTGTATTGAATTAACAAGATTTAAAATTTTGAATGATGAATAAGCAGTGGCTACTAAAGATTTGAATTAATAAAACCTTTTAAACTTCCCTAACTTTCTTCTTTGACTCACTCCTTTATTGATGATGAACTGTTGATGTAGTGAGGACTTGATTTCTCTTCGCTACAACGGCCAAGGTCCACCGGCTTGAACGAGCGGGGATTGGCCCGGATGAATGGTAAACCATAATACTTATTCTCGCTCCAGCAGCTGCACCGCAATTACCTGGGTTAAAAACACAGGAGTTAGAGACTGGCTGCATGAGCGTACAAGGTGATATGACTTTGAACAGGAATATTTAAAAGAGGTAGCTAGCAGTCCCAACTCTAAAGCTGTAGGGGTTCATTGAGAGGACTACCCCAAATAATTTCCTCAGCATGGGGATGGAGGACAGTAGGACATTCGAGAGTTCCTGGGACAGAGATGAACTTAACCTTAGAGTGGTGTTCCCATTGGCTGGAGCTGAAAGGAAGAGGATTCTCCCCTTGGAAAGGACAGTGTGAGAGATTCCCCAAAAGCAGGATCCAGGATTCCCCAAATTCCCCCAGAGGACGATGGCGATTACCGTTACATCCCTCGTCCTCATGCCAATCATTACTACATGAGGAAATGAAACCATTTACAGGGAACAAGGAACAAAAAAAGAAATGCTACCTGGTGGCAGGTGGGCTACTGTCTCTACTGATTGTACAAAGGTTAATCCCCCTGCTGGGCTTGGCTTGAATCTTGTACCTATGTGGGAGCAGCAGCCTATGGGGAGTGTTTTGCATTGAACCCCCAAAGATTGAAAGGTGTGAGTAATTCTAATGCTTATGACACACTCGTCTTCCCTGGAGGGAAGACTTAGTTGTCAGTTTCTTTTTTTAAACTCAGTACACTTATGATGCATGTGGCGCTATGATCTGGCTGAATGGCGTCTTCTATTGCTGTGTTCTGTCTCAGTAAAATCAGGCCACCGACAGTCTTGCTTTGTGCCATCTTTGCTTCGTATATGCACTATGAGTGTCTTTAAAAAATATATCAGGATTTACATAGAAGTGGTATAGTTCCATGCTTACATAAAAGTGGTATAGTTTCATGCTTTTATGCCAGGGTGCGCATGTGCGTGGCAGAGTGTTCTGGGTAAAAGTCGATTTCAGTGACTTGAGCATGCATGGACCACGGTCAGTCTATGCATGTGCATAGTTTCATTTTCAGCAGACGTGAGTGGTAGTGTTATTGACTACTGCTGAGCATTTAAGGAGGAGGTTGAGTTTGTGATTGTTTTGGTTGTTTGCGGATGTATATTTTTTGGAATATTGCATTACTTTTGTCGAAAATCTAACTCATGAGGAAGCATACAGAGAAAAGAAGACATCATTGCCCATCTCTGTCCTCTTCATGTTCTTCTTCTCCTATGTTGCCTCCTGATAAAGGTTCTAAGGAATTAGACAAAGAGGATGAGAATATAAAACGCTGATTTTGGAGACATTAGCATCTTTGAAGAACAAAAGTTGGGACAACATGGGTATTTCACAGCATGGATCCATGTACTCTGATTTGTCTGCATCAGAGTTGTTGGTTAAAATGTGGGCTTCCGGTCGTGAGCTGAAGGGGAAATATATCACGAAAGGCCTGCTGTCAGATATGTTGAATTACATTTACGAGGCAGCACAAAGCCACTTTTTTTGGCTTAATGCTGCCTTGTAAATATTGTTCCCTTTAACGCAGCTTTCTGCATTAAAGGGGAGTGCAAAGGGTGTTGCTGGGGGCATTCCAAGCAGCATCTTAGGCGTTTTGACACTGCCCCAGATTTACAAAAAATCGTAAATCAGAGGAAGCTCCAAAAATGTGAGCCTCCACATGGCAGGCGTAAGGGAGGCACAACGAGGAGAAATATTCTTATTTCTCCTCTCTTTTCCTTTTTCTATGTGTGCTGCATTCAGCAGTACACATTGAAAAGAGTAAAAGAGCCTCTTGTGATTGTTTTTGTGCAGGAAAGTTTTCCTTCCTGCACAAAAATAATCTTTCCCACAACGCAGGCACCCCTGCACCATGGTTCAAAGATGCCTGAATTGGTTCACGGCAGCCCATTGTGCGCCGGCTCAGAGGAAAAGTACAGGAATGCGCTGTAATTGTTAATCTCCATCACATTCCGGTACCATGTAACAGACCGAGTGACAATGCCCAAAATAATATTTTACCATTGAAAATCAACTGCTTGGCACTCCGATAAACAATGTTCAAGACCAAGTCCAGGTCCTGAGAAGAACCCCCAGCATGATGGGGTTTGAAAGGCGTTGACTCCTGCTTAAGCGATGAGATCTATTGGGTGTGTCACGAGGGAATAATTTCCATCATTTTTCCCTGCAAGGAGAACACCCTTTAAAATCACTATTCCTTAAGCATCAGACACGGGCAGGATAGTAGGCAAAAGCCTCTGTCAACGAAGTTGTAGTGTCCGCCCAGTGCATATTACAAATAAGGACTGGTTATTTGGAATTTATTTCACAATTTATGATTATTTCATTTGCTCACTGTTATGTTTAAAGTGTTTTGCATTCTATTGTGTTGCATTACGAAATGTTCATGCTTGATTTATTTGTAATTATGAAAATGTTATTTCATAAAAAGTGCTGCCTGACAAGATGACATGAAAATAATGGTTTAATCTTGTTCTTAAAAAATTCTGAAATAAGAGTGAAACAAAACACTCGGGCCTTTGATTTGAATGTCTAACGTCTGGTTTCATTAATGTGTCATAAAGAACCTTTCTGGCCATCTCACATGTTATATAGTATGTTCGTGGTCCAGTCCGGAAAGTGCAAGAACCCATGCCTTCTTTGTTCAAAAAGCGTCTGATAGATATGGTACACTGCTGCCCTATCACTGAGAGAGGTCTTTCTCCAGAAATGCTCACGATCAGGCACATAGACCTTTTGCATCCATGAATATTTCCCACCTGCCAGGGGTTTGCAAAAGATATCCATGAAAGGAAGCATGGGAATAGATGATTTGCTCCAGAAGTAGCTAAATAGGTTGTTGTTTGCCTTAAAAATAATCCAGAATCATAAAAAGCCATCTACTTTGAAGTCTTACTCTAGACATGGGGAACTTTTTGACTTTTGATGTGCTCAGAAAAATCTATCTTCTTTCTCTTGTCCAGTTTCTTCTATTCTATGTTTCTCACTGAGTGGATTAACAAGAACTTGGCTGTTTCTACCTTGAAATTACAATGGTTTGCTCTCAAGGTGTTTCTTGAAGCAGAATCTTCATTTCACAAAACTGAGCCTTTAGTGAATAGATTATTTAAATGTTTCTTGATTTCACAGCCAATGTGTCACCATTTTGCCCCATTGGTTTTGAAATCTTTACAATCCCTACTATTTGAACATTTAGAAATGGCAGATATTATGCTTCTTTCTTATTAGAACATTGGAATGGTGAGAGCTCCACTGAAGACAATGGAGTTACTCCGGGATTTTAATGGCTGGTATAAGCCCAGAGCACCAACATTCCAATGTTTGTCCGGATGTTTTTCTCTTTTTAATTTAGAACATTCTACCCTCAGTGGGTGAAATGTTCTAATAGCCTTATAGCCTTTCTGCCTCAGGCATACATGTTGTTAAAGGCCCTCGCTCTCATTATAGGCCCTTGCCTGTGGTTGCTGAGGCCTATAACTAGGGTTTAGGGCCTTCAACAACTGGTATAGCCCTCGGCAGAGGGGCTAAAAAGCTATATTAGAGTATTGGAATGTTAAGAGCCCCATTGAAGACAGTGGAGTTGCTACAGGCTTGTAAAGGCTGGTATAAGCACAGATCTACAACATTCCATTGTTTGTCTTAGAACATTCTACCATTAGTAGGTGAAATCTTCTGCCTCTGACTATATCAGGCTATATCAGTTGTTAAAGGCCCTCAACCTTGTTATAGGCCCTTGCCTGTAGCTCGGCGCTATAACTCGGCAGTGGGCTATAAGGCTATATTAAGTCTCTTTTCTGTTCACAGTCACTTCAGCATGAAGGTTGGGGGAACTCTCTGCTTTTCTTTATCATCCGTGCTTTCTGAGATGTTTGGATGATGCAGTGGCTTTGAGATCTGATTTCACTTTTAATTCAAAAATCTAAATTTTACTCCTCTCAGGAAATTATGTTGGCAGGATTTTATCTCCATCTCCTTCTGAGGAAGAAAGGTTGTTGATTTTGTTGAGTATTAAAGTGCCATATCTGATCATCATGACAGGTCCAGTGCATTCAGGAAGATGCATTCTCTGTTTGCAACCTTTGATCTTTCTGGTCAGGGAAAAAAGGCGACCAAACGAAGTTTGAGTCCATGGTTGAAAGAGACTATTAGACTGTCTAATTAAAGGAACAAAGAGATAATCCCAGAGAGTGTACATGGCCATTCAACCATATCAGTGGTGGTCTCCTAAGCATGCAAGAAGTCTCTTTGGAGAAGATTTGTAGGGCCGGCACTTAGGCCTCAGACCACAACCTCATAAGACATTATAGAATCTATAAGGAGGCCAAAATAACTTTTGTGTGGGAGTATTGCAATCAGCTATGGTTTGATTGTTATTGATTTAGAGCATTTTTGTTGTTTATTATGCACTATCTAACAATTACAATTTCAGTGAGAATTACAATATATTGCTGCTTGTGGTGACATTTTCATAATTGGCCTGCGGTTGCTTTGCTTAACCTCATGTAGTAATGAGTGGGACAAGGATGAGGGGCGTAGAGGTTACTGCCTGTTTACTTATTGGTAATCTTTATTACTCACATGTCCTTGTCCTGGTCATTACCACACACCACCCTCCCTGGGTCACGTTTTGATGAGGCTTTGAGTTACAGGACGTGCAGGGGGCTGCAAACCTCCTTATAGCACCCAGCTGGGGTGGATGGGGTTATAAGTCACATTTCCTGTTTTGTGTCCTGTTTCTTGTAAATTGTTATAATCTTCATGTAGCAATGATGAGGGCGAGTTGGACTAAGAGTAATAAAAATCACTGTATGGAATTGGGTCATTTTCCCAGAGGTAGCAGCAGGGAGGAGCCTTTACACTGAGGATGGGTGTGGATTAAGGAAATATCTCAGTGAAGAGGGAATGGATTCCCACCTGGTAGAATGCGAGATGACCCCCGGCCCCTGAAGTGAAGTGAAGTAAAAGGCAGAGGAGTTATGCCATTCTAGGAGGTGGAAAGAGAACCAGGGAGCAAGAGAGCTGCAGGGTGGAGAATGATTCGTTTAATTCAGTTAAAATAAACAGGAAAATCATTTGTTTTGACCATGGTGGTACATTTTAAATTCTGAGTTTGTGCTTCTCCAGATCAAGCACTCCTAAACTATACCCAGTATGAATGACATGTGACTTCTATACCTTGTAGTCCTATTTCTTATGTAACATTTCCTATACACTGATTTACACACGTGTGATTCATTGTCTCTGTGTGATGTAAAGTAGCTCGATAAAACAAAAGAAAAGCATGTGAGAGTGGTTATGGAGGCTCGAGGGTCACTGTTAAAGGGTGGTAAGTGAGGGAATTCATGGAGAAGGAGGTCATTGGGGGGCAACAACAAACATACTCGCCCTGGGCGCCACCAGTGCTAAAGCCCACCCTGTTGGACCTATTCATACAAGCGCATTAGTTTCAATGAAATTTCGTAAATCTGATACACACATATGTTCCCTCACATATAGGAAAGCCTCATCAAAGGCACGACGTGACAAACATATCCAGTGTCCTGAAGAATTGGAAAAAATGTCCCAAGTGTTGGATCAGGGTTCCCTGGCCGGCAATAGAGTCGACTCATGCCAAGGCACGGCTGCCTTTTTTTCATCCATGCCTGCTGAAACATTAGCACAGGAAGCCAGATTTTTATGAAATTCGCGCACCTGCCCACCACTTCATGAAATAATAGAGTACAAATGGCCTCAAGCGAGGGAGAAAAAAATAGCTCTGCATTAGAGATGCGATGTATGTAACTTGAGTTTCCCATGAACGTTCAAATAATCAAACGTCATTGTGAAATAAAATTGCCATTTATGTCAGAGCGCTAACAGTTTCCATCTGCATATGTGTGGCCTCTGCTCCTTCTAACCTTGCCAAAACAATTTCCTAATAAACAGCCATTGTACAAGCAATCAAATGAACGAATTCATGGAAACATGGTTTGTATTTATATTTTTATTATCCAAAAGCAGTACTCGGAAATGTGAACGCGCTTATTTCGTACTGATGACGAAGGGCAACGTGTTTGGCATTACATTAGGGAAATAATAACAAAAACAGCATTTACTTGACCGACAGACCGCTAGAGAAAATAGAGAAGAAAGACGCGCATTAGTTAAAGTAAGACCACCGTCTGTGAGCCAGTTTCAATAGGTCACGTGACGCAACCTTGATAGAATGGCGGGTTTCCGGTTGAGTCTGGCGGGAGGGTAACTTTTCTTTGTCATGCAGTTCAGTCTGAATCGAAAATAGGAGCCGCTCCAGGGACATGTAAAAGCAACGGCTTTGTATAAAATACCCCACCGTGCTGTCACTGTCCTAGAGTTTGAGGTGAGGTGAGGCGGGCAGCAGTGGGCAGATGTTCGCCCAGGGCGCCGCGATGAATCATGGTTCACGCCCACACAACCCAGCAGCGCGCGCTGATTGCCGCATTATGAGGACGTTGAGCTCGGAGATCAATGCAAGCCTGTCTCCTTGATGTTATTATTTACCGTTGCACGAGCTGACCTTCGGTAAGGGTTATGTAAACGTTGTACTCTTACCTTGTTAAATTCACATTGTCGATAACAACAAACTGATGTACACCACATTTGCACTGTATCAGCGTAAAGCCAGTTGCCTTGTAGAGCAATAACACCGTCTATGTACAAACAACAACGAGACATGAAACATTCCAGTGGAGCTGAGGTGAAAAATGGAAAAATGCCACACATTATTCCATGCAGCTCAGCTACTGAAGTGTGTGCTCTCTATGGTACTATGTATTCTCCGAAAATCTGACCACCATTGTTAGAAATGAGGGTCTCTAGTTGGCAAGGGCTTGCACCTTTGTCCAAATAGGGACCCTTCTTCCTAGTCAGGGTAAGGGAGTTACACTCCTAAAATAACCCCTGCTCACCCCCTTGGTAGCTTGGCACGAGCAGTCAGGCTTATCTTAGAGGCCATGTGTAAAGCATTTGCACATAACCAACAGTAATATAATGTAAGCATTTGTAATTCACTATCAGGACATGCCAGACTCACCAGGGTATGTCCTACCTTTCACATACAATGCACCCTGCCCACAGGGGTACCTTGGGCCAACCTTAGGGGTGACTAACATGTAGAAAAGGAAAGGTTTAGGGACTGGCAAGTTTGTGCACTTGGCAAGTCGACATGGCAGCCCCAGACTACAAATAAAACTTTGAGGAAATTACACAGGTAGGCTAAGAAACAACGGGACATATTTACAAGCCCCTTCGCCACCACAACATCACTTTTAGTGACGTTTGGTGGTGATTGGGGCTTCGCCTTATTTACAAGTCAGCGTTAAGCCACTTAATGTAGATTAGCTCTGCCTTGTAAATAAGGCCCCCTTTCAAGCTATAATTAGCGTGAAAGGGGTGAGCAATGGGTGTTGCAATCGATTTTGACGCTTCCCCCTATTTACAAGGGTGGCGTAAATAGGAGGCAGCACCAAAATTAAGACTAGGGAAAACCTGGTCTTAAAGAGGTAAAACGAGGAAAAATGCTTTATTTCTCCTTGTTTTTGCCGTTTGCATGTGTTCTGCATTGTGCAGCACACATAGAAAGAGCAAATTGCCATTGATTGTTTATGTGCAGGAAAGTGACCCTTCCACATAAACAATAAAAAAAAAAAATGAAATGACATTTTGCAACGTTTATGTGTGCTGCATTAAGCAGCACACATAAAAGTTACAAAACTTAATTTAAAGATTGTTTATGTGCAGGAAGGGAGACCTTTCTGCACATAAACAATCTTCCCCTCAATGCAGACACCCTTGCACTATGGTGCAAGGGTGCCTGTGTTGGCTCTAGGCTGCTAAGTTTAGCACCAGCGCAAGGGTAAAAGCAGGGCTGCACCATATTGTTGTAAATATGGTGCAGCCCTGCGTTTCTGAAGTGGCGGAATGCGACATTAAGCCAGGAAGGCTAACGCCGCACTCTGTCACTTCGTTGTAAATATGCCCCAACATGTTTTGGACTAAGTGAGAGTTGTCTTTTTTAGGTTTCTTCTAAGTGCTTGCACTGTGCTTGTGAAATCTCTTGTAATCTAAAAACAAATATTAAAATGCGCTTAAAGCCTGCCCGTTACTCACCATTAATTACCATTGGTTGGCTTCCTCATCACCAAGTACATCTTCCTGCCTGCGATCAGTGTCCCTATTCCCTGCCCTCCTCTCACTGTCGGTTGTGTTTCCCACACCTGCACCACTCCCAATGCCCATTGTGCTTTCCCCACCTCCCACCCTACTCCCAAGGTGCTCCGGCGTGGAGAGTGTGAGTCCGTCCCCGGATGCTGTGGAATCCGTGACCCCAACTGGCCTGTGGGCTCGTTGACTTGGACTTTTGGAGGGTCCACTGATGTATTACCTTCTCCATTGCCGGTAGGCCTGACTCGGACTGTTTGCCAGCTTCTAGCTTAACTCCCCTCCCCCACCTCCCCCTATGCTCCATGGGACTTGTTTTTGTTTTATTTGTACCCTGTGTAACTGATGTAATAAGTTCAACTGTTTTATTTCTCGACTTTCATGTTAAGCGCTCTGGTACCTCCGGGTATAGCCAGCGCTATATAATACTCTTCAAATAAACAAATACATAAAATAAAAATACTCCCACTATCCCTTCTTTTTGCCCCACAGCGTGCAGACTCCCTTTGTCCCTTCTCATGTTGCTTCTCCCCCAACCTCCCACTCTGCTCTTAGACATATTACACAGCAACACGGGCTGCTGTGCAACATAGCTCAAAGGAAACAAGCATTGAAAATGCAATAGGTCTCGCCTTTGATTAAGTTAAAGCCATTTGCTTTGCTAATGGTATTCTATAGCAAAGCAAATGACTTTAACATAATCAAAGGCGAGACCTATTGCATTTTTAATGCTTGTTGGTAGGGAGATTAAATGATTTGCCCAGGATGTTGAGCCAACGCCGATGCTCGATCCTTGTTCCCCAACTCTGGCCGTTAGGCCACATCCTCAAATTCTGGGAGTTCAGACTAGATTAATTTCAGCAGAAACAAATCGCCATCTTAAAACAATGTAAGAGTGGGTATCATGAAGTTATCCGGTGACCTTAAATACAAAGTGCCCCGTTTTGGCCGACCAGCCTTAGATTGTCTCAAGCGCATATTTAGCTTTACCGCTGCCTTCGATTGACTCTGACCGGCAGGCCTTAGTAATCAATCAATCAATCAATCAATACGGACTGTGGTAATCTAACTAATACAAGAAACAAACCAGCAAACGCTCGCCTCTGTTGTTGGCCGGAGGGGACACCTCGTCCTCCGAGGGAACACTTCTTACAACGTCGGGGGTGGGCATGCTGCACTATGAGAACCATGCACTACTCGAAAGAGCCAGCCAGCTGGAAAGGCCACGTCACCCGCAGGGGGGTGTTTACAGAAGACAGCCCCTTGATGTTTCCCCCACTGTCCGGGAAGAAAAGTCTTTTTTCAGTGGCCATTTGGCCCCTCAGGCTAGCCGCAGTCAGCGCGAGATCTCTTACCCCATCCCCCCGGAGCGATATCTAGTCCTGGATAAAGTTGGGTATTCACGAGGGCTCACTCGCTTGGTCATCCTTGGTTTCTGGCTAGTTTTCATTCCACCTCATATCTATTTTTCTAAACACCCTACACTTTAAGTGGCCTTTGCTCACTCACTCTAGAAGTTCTAGAGAAAAACACTTTCCCAACGGCAGATTATTTGTTAAAGAGTCATAGAGCCGCACATCCCAGCCATGATACCCTGCGTTGCCCGTAATTTTGGTACATAATGTCCCCACCTGAAGCTGCACGCCGTGTCTTGATGTTTGTGCAGGCACAGGCCCCCGACTCGACCCTGCACAGTGCGCTGACCGTCACTTAGTTTACAGGCTGTTCTCGTCTGTGTTAAATTGTTCACACGGTCACTGTCTATCCATCTGCGTAAAACACTCCAAAGTAAAAAAAAAAACACAAAGGTGTTTGGGGACGCCCTTTGGCTTTGTTTTCCAAAGTATGTATTTGTTTAGGCCTAGATTGCTCCCCAGAACAGATGTGTAATGCGATGTGAACTCTGTTCCTAGATGCATGTCCTCCGTTGAAATCCACGTTTAAGATTCTCTTTGGCTAAAAATACACAGTTATGACTGTTTACTCGTTTAATTGATTGCTTTTAGTATAAAAATATAGTATTGCTTTCTATAACTTACTACAAAGTCCATTTTGAAGTCATAATCCTTTCGGACTCTGGTTTAAGAACTGTGAATACCACGTGACTCAATGGCGTCAGTGTTTTCATGTCTTCGGTTCCCATTCAGCAGCCCAGTGCATTTTTTTGTTGTTGCATATTTATATAGTGTGAACTCGACCCGGAGGTATTGGAGCGCTTTACATGAGCACCAGTTGCATTACACAAGGACACACTTCTTTTGTGTAGGGAGATTAAGTGATTTGCCCAGAATCACGGAACGTCGAGCCAACGCAGAGGCTCGATCCTTGTTCCCCACTCTGGCCGTTAGGCCACAGCCTCCAATTCTGGGAGTTCAGACTAGATTCATTTCAGCTGAAACAAATCGGCATCTTAAAAAAATGTAAGAGTGGGGATCATGAAGTCATCCGGTGACCTTAAATACAAAGTGCCCCGTTTTGGCCGCCCAGCCTTAGATTGTCTCAAGCGCATATTTAGCTTTACCATTGCCTTCGATTGACTCTGACCGGCAGGCATTACTAATCAATCAAATGCTCGATAAGGACTGTGGTAATCTAACTAATACAAGAAACAAACCAACAAACGCTCGCCTCTGGTTGTTGGTCGGAGGGGACACCTCGTCCTCTGAGGGAACACTTCTTACAACGTCGGGGGTGGCCATGCTGCACTATGAGAACCATGCACTACTCGAAAGAGCCAGCCAGCTGGAAAGGCCACGTCACCCGCAGGGGGGTGTTTACAGAAGACAGCCCCTTGATGTTTCCCCCACTGTCCAGGAAGAAAAGTCTTTTTTCAGGTAGGGTAACAATTTCCTAAAATGTTATCACACCTTTATCCTTTCCCTTAATCCGCTGGGAAAGTTACTTTGTTTAATTAAAAAAAGGGGGAGAGACGTCCCCACCCCTACAAACCAGGCTAAACGGCCCCTTGATAATTATTCCCGGGTCAGGCTTTAGCGGGGCATTACGGTCCGCCGGAGCGTGTGATATTTGCTTTGAGTTTTCGGGCTGTATGTTTTTTGCTGCTTGTTTTGTTTGGGGGGCTACTTTGAGTTTCCAATGAAGGGCATTGAAGCGCTCCTGGACAGGGGTGAACAGCAGCTCGGCCTGGGAGGGGGGTGTGTGTGTGTTGTTTTCACCCTCTTTCCTCCCTTTGTTTGGGCCTGCGTCTGCCCAGCCGCCTTGGAGCAGCTGTTTCAGCACATGGCGTAGGACCCCCATGGGCTGGTGTCCGCTCTGGAGCCTTTGAAGGGCCTGCCAGGCTTGTGCTGGGGTGCTGTGGTCGAGGGAGGGGGAGACGTGGGGGGTTTGATTGTGAAGCTCAGGCCGCAACACGGCGCGCCAGAGAAATTAAAGTTTCTCTTGCAGGACACCGCGATCATTTATTTTCTAACTTTAACACTGAGCGAGGGGGGGGTGAAGGGGGGGAGGACTCCATCATACGGGAAGGCACCTTTACATCTCATTCCTTATTTCAGTTTGGAAAGGAAACGTTACAGAGATATGACTTTTGCAGAATCAGTAAGTGAGAACCAAATGCGCAAAAAAGAAAAGGTGAAGCTGTGGGGTTTCGCGCCTCACTGCACCGCAATTTCCGAATGACCGGGGTGAAAGTCGACGAGGACGACTAGGATGGAGTTTGCTGCGCGTGCCTGTTCTCGACAGAGACTTTTCTCTTTTGGAGCCGTCCCACTTGGACAGACTGCCCTGCTGGCGTAAAAGGTTTATTATCTTCTTTATGGGGCCATCTGTTTCGCCCCATAAAGAAGATAAGAAACCTTTTACGCCAGCAGGAAGTCAGACGAGCCAGTCAGACGAGCCAGTCCAAATGGGACGGCTCTAAAAGAGAAAAGTGTACGTCACTGGAAGCTCTTTTCCAATTGCTGGCCACCGTTTAGCATAAACGGTGATGCCAGCCAATGGAAAAGAGGGGCGGGGCTTAAACCCCGCTAGTGAAAGCTACCCAAAAACATAAAATCTCGTCAGCGAGACTGCGCATGTGCGCAGCCTACGCTACCCGAGACCTAAAACAGCACTATGACTCGCACGATGCTGACCGCATCATAGTGCTTTAAAAAAATGTAAACCATGTTGCACAACAGCTCGCACTGCAGTACAACATGGCAAACAACATTGACAACGCCAATAGATCTCGCATAGGGAAAACCTGGTGACGTTACCAGTGCTTGTTATTAGTTAGAAGGAGAATAGGTGCACCACAATACATTTACAAAAATGCAAAGACGCAAGCTCAGTTTTTCCCAATAGGAAATCACTAAAGTAAGTTATTTATTTTATTGTAGTCCATTGATTAGCACAGAGTCTTGCAAGATAAAGTCATGTAGTAACGTGCGCAAAAGCAGCACCATGGCAGCAGGGCTCATGCTAACTTAGCAATGTCTACAATGACCCTAACGGCTATATGGCGATATATATATGTATAAATGTATATATATATATATTCACTTAAAAAACCATAGGTTTCACACATGTTATAGTTAGCTGGACATTTCACTCGTAAAAAAACATTGAAATTCCCCCGTTATAGTTAGTTCAGATAACTATAACTCGCGCGCCCGCAATCCACTGCTCATGACGTCACATATTACATCACTCATGACATGGTCAGTGGCATCACTCATGACATCACTGATGACATCATCCTTGTGATAGAGTGGCGGTCGTATGTTTTATTATATTTTTTATATATTTATTTTACAATAAGCTACTTATGTATATAGTTATAGATTGACTGAATCCTGTAATATGGAATGGCTCGTTTAAAATGTTTTTTTTTAAAGGTTTTTCACCGTGCGCGCACCCCGCGATTTTTTGAAAAAAAAATAAATGTTTTTTTCACCCTTCGGGATCCTTCAGGGACCCCCTGACAAAGGCTAGGGGGTCAGGAACTCTCTACCTTGCCCCCTTTTCACGTTCTCCACTTTTCTTTTTCACTGTCACACACAAAACACACAAAATGGTGGCCGACACTTCCTGATTTCGACCGATTCGAATGTTGACTGACATGTAACCACCAATCAGAATTACGCTCGCGCACGTTATGGTGCTTGTAGATATTTATGTACTTTTAACTGCAATTTTCTCAGGAACTACTGAACAGATTGACACCATATATGAAAAAGGCACATGCCTGACCTGAGGACTACCTCTTTGCCAAATTTCAAGTAATTCTGTTCAGCTGTTCGGGCTGTACCTATGACTAAAGGTCCTATGGGAAAATGCATGGGGAAAACGCGTTTTGGGACCCCCCTTTTTTCTCAGCCCCCGCTTGACGAATCACCCCAAGACTTTCAGGGTAGGAGCTGAGCAGAGCGCCCCATTAGTTTTGAAAATTTTGCGAGGATTCGTCAACCGGCGCCAAAGTTATTCAAAATAGAATTTTCAGATTTCCTATGGAAACTCGGTCCTAACTATAACTATCTACTGGCGACTGCCAGTAGATAATATACATATACATACATATATATATATATATGACGCTTTATCTCCATGAGCAGCCATTGTCGCTTCTGCCAAAGAACGGAGCGCGGACCACATGATTAGGCAGCTATTATGTTTTATTCAGCCACAGTAACACCACCAGCATGACGCGTTTCGATCCTCCAAGGATCTTGATCACATGATATCTCACCAAAGGCCCTTACGCTCTGAGAGGGCACTCGATTCTCTCCCCCACCATCCGGTTATGTTGCCTTGCTGACGCTCGCATTCCTGACTCTCACCACGTGTTTCTTCCATCCATTTATGCCGGCCGCGGCAGGACTGCACCATCTTCCCCAATTTGAATGAAGAGGCTGGGGTTTGAAACCATTTTGAACCGATGACAGCGCAGCAGGTCTGATGTAATACACCCGCCCAGACGTCATGGATCCTACTACAGGACACTAATTTGCAATTAATTGTGCACATGAAAATGGAACCCACTTAGCATGCACAACAAATACCTACGAACAAAGTGCAGCCCACTGAGGGCGAACAACCAATAGTAAGCATGCAAACAAAATAAAAGAGCAATCCGTTTCACCTGAAAGAAGCAGCCTATGATTAAGGGGCGGAATGCCCTGAAACGCGTCAGGCACCTACATTGACCATGATGTGAACGCGAGTGGATATCGCTGAAAGCCGGAGGGTTGACTCGCTGCTTAGTGCATCCTGAAAAGCTCCAGGGCATGTGCGTTTTAATATATATATATATATATATATATATATATATATATATATATATATATATATATATATATATATATATATATATATATATATATATATTCACCATATGTTTTCCATGATTTGGGGTCGCGCTCACCAGCAGATAAGTTTCCACTTTCTTTGATCAAGAGGCCTGCAGCTTCCCATTCCTGCGTAGCGTCCCTGGCCTTACGCGTTTCGAATCTTCGTGATTCTCATCAGAGGCCCGTGCAGCATCCTTTTTCTTAAAACCACATTGTCCCGCTTGAGTTTTTATAACATCTACTTGGCCTCAAGTGTGCCCAATCAAGAGTCATTTGTTTAGAACTCTGGGAAATGTAGTCCATTTCATTAAAGTTTTTTTCCCTCCAGTGGGTGTTGTTGCTGCGCGTCAATCTGGGACCAATTAATCGCCCTCCATTGGGCTTTAGAATCGGACTCTGCTTGCCTGTAATTATGAATCTGCTGTGCCCGTTGGGGAAAACAAAGGATTTGTTTTCACGGGTCCGGCGTTTCTTTCCGGCAGTGCGGTATCCCACGCGGCCTGGAACTGCCGCTTGTATATTCACCATATGTTTTCCATGATTTGGGGTCGCGCTCACCAGCAGATAAGTTTCCACTTTCTTTGATCAAGAGGCCTGCAGCTTCCCATTCCTGCGTAGCGTCCCTGGCCTTACGCGTTTCGAATCTTCGTGATTCTCATCAGAGGCCCGTGCAGCATCCTTTTTCTTAAAACCACATTGTCCTGCTTGAGTTTTTATAACATCTACTTGGCCTCAAGTGTGCCCAATCAAGAGTCATTTGTTTAGAACTCTGGGAAATGTAGTCCATTTCATTAAAGTTTTTTTCCCTCCAGTGGGTGTTGATGCTGCTCGTCAATCTGGGACCAATTAATCGCCCTCCATTGGGCTTTAGAATCGGACTCTGCTTGCCTGTAATTATGAATCTGCTGTGCCCGTTGGGGAAAACAAAGGATTTGTTTTCACGGGTCCGGCGTTTCTTTCCGGCAGTGCGGTATCCCACGCGGCCTGGAACTGCCGCTTGTATATTCACCATATGTTTTCCATGATTTGGGGTCGCGCTCACCAGCAGATAAGTTTCCACTTTCTTTGATCAAGAGGCCTGCAGCTTCCCATTCCTGCGTAGCGTCCCTGGCCTTACGCGTTTCGAATCTTCGTGATTCTCATCAGAGGCCCGTGCAGCATCCTTTTTCTTAAAACCACATTGTCCCGCTTGAGTTTTTATAACATCTACTTGGCCTCAAGTGTGCCCAATCAAGAGTCATTTGTTTAGAACTCTGGGAAATGTAGTCCATTTCATTAAAGTTTTTTTCCCTCCAGTGGGTGTTGATGCTGCGCGTCAATCTGGGACCAATTAATCGCCCTCCATTGGGCTTTAGAATCGGACTCTGCTTGCCTGTAATTATGAATCTGCTGTGCCCGTTGGGGAAAACAAAGGATTTGTTTTCACGGGTCCGGCGTTTCTTTCCGGCAGTGCGGTATCCCACGCGGCCTAGAACTGCCGCTTGTATATTCACCATATGTTTTCCATGATTTGGGGTCGCGCTCACCAGCAGATAAGTTTCCACTTTCTTTGATCAAGAGGCCTGCAGCTTCCCATTCCTGCGTAGCGTCCCTGGCCTTACGCGTTTCGAATCTTCGTGATTCTCATCAGAGGCCCGTGCAGCATCCTTTTTCTTAAAACCACATTGTCTCGCTTGAGTTTTTATAACATCTACTTGGCCTCAAGTGTGCCCAATCAAGAGTCATTTGTTTAGAACTCTGGGAAATGTAGTCCATTTAATTAAAGATTTTTCCCTCCAGTGGGTGTTGATGCTGCGCGTCAATCTGGGACCAATTAATCGCCCTCCATTGGGCTTTAGAATCGGACTCTGCTTGCCTGTAATTATGAATCTGCTGTGCCCGTTGGGGAAAACAAAGGATTTGTTTTCACGGGTCCGGCGTTTCTTTCCGGCAGTGCGGTATCCCACGCGGCCTGGAACTGCCGCTTGTATATTCACCATATGTTTTCCATGATTTGGGGTCGCGCTCACCAGCAGATACGTTTCCACTTTCTTTGATCAAGAGGCCTGCAGCTTCCCATTCCTGCGTAGCGTCCCTGGCCTTACGCGTTTCGAATCTTCGTGATTCTCATCAGAGGCCCGTGCAGCATCCTTTTTCTTAAAACCACATTGTCCAGCTTGAGTTTTTATAACATCTACTTGGCCTCAAGTGTGCCCAATCAAGAGTCATTTGTTTAGAACTCTGGGAAATGTAGTCCATTTCATTAAAGTTTTTTTCCCTCCAGTGGGTGTTGATGCTGCGCGTCAATCTGGGACCAATTAATCGCCCTCCATTGGGCTTTAGAATCGGACTCTGCTTGCCTGTAATTATGAATCTGCTGTGCCCGTTGGGGAAAACAAAGGATTTGTTTTCACGGGTCCGGCGTTTCTTTCCGGCAGTGCGGTATCCCACGCGGCCTGGAACTGCTGCTTGTATATTCACCATATGTTTTCCATGATTTGGGGTCGCGCTCACCAGCAGATAAGTTTCCACTTTCTTTGATCAAGAGGCCTGCAGCTTCCCATTCCTGAGTAGCGTCCCTGGCCTTACGCGTTTCGAATCTTCGTGATTCTCATCAGAGGCCCGTGCAGCATCCTTTTTCTTAAAACCACATTGTCCCGCTTGAGTTTTCATAACATCTACTTGGCCTCAAGTGTGCCCAATCAAGAGTCATTTGTTTAGAACTCTGGGAAATGTAGTCCATTTCATTAAAGCTTTTTCCCTCCAGTGGGTGTTGATGCTGCGCGTCAATCTGGGACCAATTAATCGCCCTCCATTGGGCTTTAGAATCGGACTCTGCTTGCCTGTAATTAAGAATCTGCTGTGCCCGTTGGGGAAAACAAAGGATTTGTTTTCACGGGTCCGGCGTTTCTTTCCGGCAGTGCGGTATCCCACGCGGCCTGGAACTGCCGCTTGTATATTCACCATATGTTTTCCATGATTTGGGGTCGCGCTCACCAGCAGATAAGTTTCCACTTTCTTTGATCAAGAGGCCTGCAGCTTCCCATTCCTGCATAGCGTCCCTGGCCTTACGCGTTTCGAATCTTCGTGATTCTCATCAGAGGCCCGTGCAGCATCCTTTTTCTTAAAACCACATTGTCCCGCTTGAGTTTTTATAACATCTACTTGGCCTCAAGTGTGCCCAATCAAGAGTCATTTGTTTAGAACTCTGGGAAATGTAGTCCATTTCATTAAAGTTTTTTTCCCTCCAGTGGGTGTTGATGCTGCGCGTCAATCTGGGACCAATTAATCGCCCTCCATTGGGCTTTAGAATCGGACTCTGCTTGCCTGTAATTATGAATCTGCTGTGCCCGTTGGGGAAAACAAAGGATTTGTTTTCACGGGTCCGGCGCTTCTTTCCGGCAGTGCGGTATCCCACGCGGCCTGGAACTGCCGCTTGTATATTCACCATATGTTTTCCATGATTTGGGGTCGCGCTCACCAGCAGATAAGTTTCCACTACCACTACCAGTCCCTGAATTCCGTGAATGATAATCCAAAAGTAATAAACATAGATGATGGGAATTGCTGGTGGGCGTTTGCCATTTCAATTTCAACACAGCTGCCTAAGGAAGGGCTTATGGCTTGAAACGCGTAGCAGCAACAGATTGTAGAGGCTGTCATTTGGGACATGTGCTATCCTGGGTGTGCCTCCACCTTGCGGGGTAACTTTTCAAAACATATTAGTGACCGACCCCCGGTCACGGACGGCACCACCACAGATTGAGTTTGGGTTCGCCGCCGCCGGAGCACCGAGCGGCATTGCGAAACGGGAATGCCTGGCTGAAATTATGTATTTCCCACATGACTTTGTTTCCTCAAAACGTGATTGTTTTATTGAAAAGAAATTGTGGCACCCAATTTTGGGATGATTGTTGTTAGACTTCCAGTCCCTGAATTCCGTGAATGATAATCCAAAAGTAATAAACATAGATGATGGGAATTGCTGGTGGTCGTTTGCCATTTCAATTTTAACACAGCTGCCTAAGGAAGGGCTTATGGCTTGAAACGCGTAGCAGCAACAGATTGTAGAGGCTGTCATTTGGGACCTGTGCTATCCTGGGTGTGCCTCCACCTTGCGGGGTAACTTTTCAAAACATATTAGTGACCGACCCCCGGTCACGGACGGCACCACAACAGATTGAGTTTGGGTTCGCTGCCGCCGGAGCACCGAGCGGCATTGCGAAACGGGAATGCCTGGCTGAAATTATGCATTTCCCACATGACTTTGTTTCCTCAAAACGTGATTGTTTTATTGAAAAGAAATTGTGGCACCCAATTTTGGGATGATTGTTGTTAGACTACCAGTCCCTGAATTCCGTGAATGATAATCCAAAAGTAATAAACATAGATGATGGGAATTGCTGGTGGTCGTTTGCCATTTCAATTTCAACACAGCTGCCTAAGGAAGGGCTTATGGCTTGAAACGCGTAGCAGCAACAGATTGTAGAGGCTGTCATTTGGGACCTTTGCTATCCTGGGTGTGCCTCCACCTTGCGGGGTAACTTTTCAAAACATATTAGTGACCGACCCCCGGTCACGGACGGCACCACCACAGATTGAGTTTGGGTTCGCCACCGCCGGAGCACCCAGCGGCATTGCGAAACGGGAATGCCTGGCTGAAATTATGTATTTCCCACATGACTTTGTTTCCTCAAAACGTGATTGTTTTATTGAAAAGAAATTGTGGCACCCAATTTTGGGATGATTGTTGTTAGAGTACCAGTCCCTGAATTCCGTGAATGATAATCCAAAAGTAATAAACATAGATGATGGGAATTGCTGGTGGTCGTTTGCCATTTCAATTTCAACACAGCTGCCTAAGGAAGGGCTTATGGCTTGAAACGCGTAGCAACAACAGATTGTAGAGGCTGTCATTTGGGACCTGTGCTATCCTGGGTGTGCCTCCACCTTGCGGGGTAACTTTTCAAAACATATTAGTGACCGACCCCCGGTCACGGACGGCACCACCACAGATTGAGTTTGGTTTCGCCGCCGCCGGAGCACCGAGCGGCATTGCGAAACGGGAATGCCTGGCTGAAATTATGTATTTCCCACATGACTTTGTTTCCTCAAAACGTGATTGTTTTATTGAAAAGAAATTGTGGCACCCAATTTTGGGATGATTGTTGTTAGACTACCAGTCCCTGAATTCCGTGAATGATAATCCAAAAGTAATAAACATAGATGATGGGAATTGCTGGTGGTCGTTTGCCATTTCAATTTCAACACAGCTGCCTAAGGAAGGGCTTATGGCTTGAAACGCGTAGCAGCAACAGATTGTAGAGGCTGTCATTTGGGACCTGTGCTATCCTGGGTGTGCCTCCACCTTGCGGGGTAACTTTTCAAAACATATTAGTGACCGACCCCCGGTCACGGACGGCACCACCACAGATTGAGTTTGGGTTCGCCGCCGCCGGAGCACCCAGCGGCATTGCGAAACGGGAATGCCTGGCTGAAATTATGTATTTCCCACATGACTTTGTTTCCTCAAAACGTGATTGTTTTATTGAAAAGAAATTGTGGCACCCAATTTTGGGATGATTGTTGTTAGACTACCAGTCCCTGAAATCCGTGAATGATAATCCAAAAGTAATAAACATAGATGATGGGAATTGCTGGTGGTCGTTTGCCATTTCAATTTCAACACAGCTGCCTAAGGAAGGGCTTATGGCTTGAAACGCGTAGCAACAACAGATTGTAGAGGCTGTCATTTGGGACCTGTGCTATCCTGGGTGTGCCTCCACCTTGCGGGGTAACTTTTCAAAACATATTAGTGTCCGACCCCCGGTCACGGACGGCACCACCACAGATTGAGTTTGGGTTCGCCGCCGCCGGAGCACCGAGCGGCATTGCGAAACGGGAATGCCTGGCTGAAATTATGTATTTCCCACATGACTTTGTTTCCTCAAAACGTGATTGTTTTATTGAAAAGAAATTGTGGCACCCAATTTTGGGATGATTGTTGTTAGACTACCAGTCCCTGAATTCCGTGAATGATAATCCAAAAGTAATAAACATAGATGATGGGAATTGCTGGTGGTCGTTTGCCATTTCAATTTCAACACAGCTGCCTAAGGAAGGGCTTATGGCTTGAAACGCGTAGCAGCAACAGATTATAGAGGCTGTCATTTGGGACCTGTGCTATCCTGGGTGTGCCTCCACCTTGCGGGGTAACTTTTCAAAACATATATATATATGCCTCAGCTTTGCTTACATTACATCAGTTGTTTGAGAATAGGTCAGATATGACCCAGGAAACCACAGATCTGTCGAATACACAGGAGCGCCTATCTGCTGCAAATATCAGGCAAAGTGGTGCAGGTATAAGCCCCTTCAAACCAAAATCAAGATTTATCCCAATGATGCCGAAAGACGCCATCGACATCTTTCACGAAGTGGTAGTGGAGGACATTAAAAAATTACACTACCGTACCAAACATAAAAAACGACATAGAAGTTACCAAGAAATTAAGTACTGTGATTTGGTGAAAAAACTTGAATCTAATCATGAGATATTGGTTACGAAATCGGACAAAGGGGGCAACGTTGTGCTTTGGCCACAAAAGGACTACAAAATAGAAGCGCAAAGACATCTGGATGATGACACATGCTATGGAAAAGTTGATATGAAAACATATAACACAGCAAGGAATGGGTTAAAAAGTAAATTGCTACAATGGAAAAGAGATGGATGCATCTCTGCGGATGAATTTGATTTTCTGTTTGTGGAACACCCAATCCTGCCAAGATTATACTTCATTCCCAAAGTTCACAAACTTACTAAACCAGTGCCAGGAAGACCTATTATTGCAGCTATTGGGAGTATGGGAGAACACATCACGCAGTATGTGGATTTCTTCCTTCAAGATCTAGTTAAAGAACTTCCAACATACATTAGAGACACTGGGGATCTATTAAATAAGCTGACTAACATCCAATGGGCAGAAGATCTATTGCTCATTTCATTGGATATAGAGTCGCTCTATACCAGTATTGAACACAAAATAGGCCTAAACGCCCTAGCACATTTTTTGGGAAAAAGACCATTAGAAATGTATAATCACAACAAAATGTTGGTAGACCTTGCTTCGTGGTGTTTGTTTAACAACTTCTTTTTATTTGGTAATGAAGTGTTTATACAGAAGAGAGGCGTAGCTATGGGGGCCTGCTTTTCCCCCAGCTATGCATGTTTGCATGTAGGTTGGTGGGAAGAGCAGGTCCTCAAATGCTTATTCCAAGATGAATACTGTACCCATGTGATTCAGTGGTGGCGGTATATTGATGATGTTTTTATCATTTGGAAAGGGGATGAAAAAAGTGCAAAGGATTTTATTGACAAAATCAATTGTAACAGCTATAATCTTAAGTTTACATCACATTTGAGCAAGACGCAAATTGATTTCTTAGATGTAAAAATTTATGTCAAAAATAACCAGCTGGCCACCTCCCTACATAGGAAAACAACAGCAGGGAACACCACTTTACATGCCAGCAGCGCACATCCACACCACACCATCACAAGCATACCCCTAGGGGAGCTTACACGCCTTAAACGTATCTGTAGTACTCCTGAAGACTACGAAATATGTAAACAGGAAGCACTAAGCAGATTCCGCATGAGAGGATACAATGATAAAATCCTCAATGAAGCAGTTGGTAAAGTAGAAACAATACCGAGAACAACACTTCTATCCCCTAAAGACCAACTGGTGGCCATTGATACCGTAAACAACGCTCCAAGATTGATTACAACATTTAACAGACAAGAAAGACAGATCAGGTCAATTGTCAAACGAAACTGGCAAATCGTTCTGACTGATGGGGTTCTAGCCCCCATGTTATCTTCACGACCTACGATCACTCATAGGAAGGGCCCTTCCATGAAAACTCAGATCGCGAAACCATTTCCAGAACTTGCGGTTGCAAAGCACTGGTTACAACCCAAGCAAGGGTTTGTTAAGTGTTCTTCGTGTAGAGCATGTAGATTTGGAGTGAATACCGACTCATACTCTACTCCCTTTAGCCCCTACACTACTAAAATTTTGGGTAGATTCAACTGCAAGACAGAGTTTGCAGTGTATGTTCTGACGTGCACCTGTGATCTCAGATATGTGGGAAGCACGAAGCTGCAGGTGCACGTCAGAATCCTACAACACCTACGTGCCATAGTTAACAACGATTCATCTTACCCAGTGGCTAGGCATTTTAAGCTGGTGCACAACAATGATTTAAACTGTCTAAAATATTTTGTAGTGGCGAATGTACCCAAATTACGACGGGGAGGCAATAGAGAGAAGAGACTAAGACAACTAGAATCCAAAATGATTAAAGAATTTGACAGTAAGACTCCCAATGGATTAAACAATACAGATGAAATGTATCATTTTCTGTAACTTACATTGGGTCTTACGATAGCTACACGTGGCTTGACAATTGATTTTAGGCACACAGTGAGTTGTGCAGTCTCTTATTCACTTATTGAGTTATTAAAGTTTGTGTAATGTCGATATTCATCTTCTATTTCAGACAATGTACAGTTCTTCCAAGATAGCCAAACATGATTGTTTGTTTTTTCCACTTCGTATATATTATTGAAAGCATCAACTGGTTTTAGTCAGATTTTAGCCCGGTTTTTAACTTTGTTGAATGTGGGTTTTTAACTGTCTTTTACCTTGATGTTTTTTAGGGTTGCTTACACATATTATTGATTATGTATTTGGCACATTTCTATTTTTGCACTAGCACTTTATGACGATCCACTTTGGATCAGTTTATTAGCACTTTATATCCGTATAAATGACACTGCTACGATTGGTCTGTTGACAGATAAACTAAATGGGCAACAAATATGCAGCATTGAAGCAGTTATATAAAACATGGAGTCATGAGGATATTTTCAATTTTTGAAACTTAGTTCTAACCAATTGAAATTGTTGCATTGTTTTAACAAATCTTTTGGTTTTAAATCACGATATATACAATTGTTACTAAAGGTGTTTTTATATAGACATTTTATAAAAACTCTATTTATTAATATTATTTATAGGTTTTAGAACTATTTATATACATTATTAGTACTGTACAATTGTGTTATCTAATGAATTGACTCCAGAATCAGCATTTACGCATTTAAGCAGTCCATGTTAGAAAGCAGACTATTAACAACAGTTACGTTTTGCAGTGTGTCTTCTATGTTTATACATCATGTGATGTCAGCACTCTAATCACGGTGAAGTATTTAAAAACAATGATGAGCATGCTTCAAACTGACTTGTGAGCAAGGGCTTTCGTAGCCCGAAACGCGTCAGGTTCGAGGTTAAAGAACAATAAACTCCATCTAACCTAATTTCGCTGGGTCCGCGTCTCTGTTCGCCATTGCTGTGGAGGTGCAGGGATACTATCGCTTTTCTATATATTACCTACTGGCGGTCGCCAGTAGGTAGTTATAGTTAGGACCCCTTTTCCATAGGAAAACCTCAACATTCTATTTTGAATAACTTTTGCGCCGGTCGACGAATCCTCGCGAATTTCTCAAAATAGGTGGGGCGCTACGCTCCGCTCCTACCCTGAAAGTCTCGGGGGGATTCGTCAAGCGGGGGCTGAGATAAAAGGGGGGTCCCAAAACGCGTTTTTCCCATGCATTTTTCCATAGGACCTTTAGAACGAGCTACAGCCCGAACGGCTGAACAGAATTACTAGAAATTTGGCAGAGAGGTAGTCCCTAGGTCAAGGAAGTGCCTTTTGTAGGTTTGGTGTAAATCTGTTCAGTAGATTCTGAGAAAATAGCCTTTAAATCAATATATATATCTGAGCCCGCTTACGGTACGCTTACCGTACGCTTACCGTACGCTTACCGTAAGCGTACGGTGGCGTGCGCGAGCGCGATTCTGATTGGCTCTTAGATCTTAGTAAACATTCGAATCGGCCGAAACCAGGAAGCGGCGTCCGCCATTTTGTCTCTCGCACTGAGTGTTGTTTATCAAACATGATGGCCAAAAACATGTTACGGGGCTGTTTTGACAACTCCCTCCCACATAGTCATGTTGAGGGAGTCTCCAAACATCCCCCAAGAGCAAAAACGGTTTTATTTTTTTTTCGGCAATTTCGCGGGGTACGCTTACCGTACGCTTACCGTACGCTTACCGTACGCTTACCGTACGCTTACGGTAAAAAAATAAAAATAAAAAAAACACTATCCACACTTACCCCACCCCCTGTGCTTTTGGTGGCCGCAGGCCACCAAATGTGCAGGGCTTATTAATAGAGAAAAAAAACGTAATTTTGGCAACATGAAATTATAAAATCGAAATAAAAAAACACTATCCACATTGACCTCACCCCCTGTGCTTTTGGTGGCCGAAGGCCACCAAATGTACAGGGCTTATTAAAGTTGATAAAAACCGTGCACGGAACGAACTGCGTTAAGTGGGCGCGCACGCCACAAATGGCGTAAAGTAACTTAGCATTTAAAAAACCGTACAAATTCACTGAAAAAACCATAGGTTTCACACACGTTATAGTTAGGAAATAGCATTTAAAAAACCTTGCTAATTCACTGAAAAAACCATAGGTTTCACACATGTTATAGTTAGCTGGACATTTTACTGATAAAAAACCAATGAAATTCCCCCGTTATAGTTACTGTAGGCAACTATAACTCACGCGACCGTAATCCTCTGCTGATGACATATGTGTCTTTATGAAAAAAAAATATTTGTAATATATGTATAGCTAAAATTTAATGGAAGAAGACATGGGCAAATAAGTGTCTAAATACAGTATTAGCATCAGCAGAGGATTGCGGTCGCGTGAGTTATAGTTGCCTACAGTAACTATAACGGGGGAATTTCATTGGTTTTTTATCAGTAAAATGTCCAGCTAACTATAACATGTGTGAAACCTATGGTTTTTTCAGTGAATTAGCAAGGTTTTTTAAATGCTATTTCCTAACTATAACGTGTGTGAAACCTATGGTTTTTTCAGTGAATATATATATATACACATACATACATACATATATATATCTACATATACATAAATACCATATATATATTTACATATATATATTACCTACTGGCGGTCGCCAGTAGGTAGTTATAGTTAGGACCTAGCATCCATAGGAAACTTGTTTTTGTTTTCCCAATATCTTTGGCGCCTATATATATGGCGATATATATATATGTATATATATATATATACACATACATCTTCGCCAAGAGAGGCAGGGGAAAGAAATGGTAAGCATGAAGTCAATGACTATGCCCCCTGATAACACTGTGGTCAATCTGTCTGAAACGATACTCACTGAAGCTGAATCTCAACTCCTATCCCTGGGCCTGTCATTCTGCCCACGCAACACCTTTAATTATGTTCAAACCCGTATAGATGTTTTTAAATTTATCCGGAAGTTGAAATTGAAAAAGTATTTTAAATTAAACAAAATACAAGATCAAGCATCAACCATAACTATGAAAGAGCGCCCTAGAAGCAAATTCCAAGTAGCAGACACCAGCATGCTTAAAACAGTCCATGCATTATCCAGGAATGAAGAAAGTGGTACTGGTTCAACGCAAGAAGAATTGGCATCAATGGGTATAACCAACAACCTTCCATGCTATAGGCATTTTAAACCAGCCTCCACATTTATACCTCTTATGCCAAAAGATGTTATTGACAGTTTTAACGACATAGTAATTGAAGATCTGAAAACATTGCAATCTGTATCATCAAGAAAACATAAAAGATACAAATACATGGAAAAGCAATATGCTAAGTTGATGAAAAAATTAAGGAGTAACTCTAATCTCATCATTAACAAAGCAGATAAAGGTGGCAATATCGTCATTTGGCCGCGCACTCTCTATATGGAAGAGGCGAAGCGTCATTTGGAGGACATAAACTGCTATATAAAAGGATCATTTAATGACATCAAAAACCTCAAGGAGTTTGTCTTCAAAGAGCTAAATCAATGGAAGAGGGAAGGTTTATTAAGCAAGCAAGAATTCAGCTTCCTTAAAAATGATTTTCCGGTTACACCCACACTTTACTTTATACCTAAGATTCATAAACAGTCTACACCAGTACCAGGACGGCCCATTATTTCAGCTCAAAAAAGCCTCCTGGAACCTATGTCCAAGTATGTGGACCATTTTCTGCATGAATCAGTAGAAAACCTTCCCTCTTTCATCAAAGACACTGGACATTTTTTGTCTAAATTGAGTGAAGTACCTTGGGAAGAGGACTATGTACTGGTGGTCATGGATATTTGTACTTTATACACTAGCATTCATCATACTGATGGTTTAACAGCTGTGAAATACTTTTTAGATAAGCGTAACATTGAATTTAGTCAACATAATGGTATGATATTACGAATGATACAAATCTGCCTAGAGAATAACTATTTTCTTTTCAACAAAGAGATTTACCGGCAACAGAGAGGAGTTGCGATGGGGGCATGCTTTTCCCCAACCTATGCATGTCTTCATGTTGGGTGGTGGGAGGAGCATGTCCTCAGAGGAACCCATAAACTAATCTTTGACTCCAATATAATTAGATTTTGGAGGTTCATAGACGACATATGTTTGATTTGGAAAGGTACCCCTGAATCGGCTAAATCTTTTCTCAACATGATTAACATCAATAGTTTAAATTTACAATTTACTGCCGATATTAATAAATCCTCTGTCCAATTTCTAGATGTTGAAATTTACATTGACAATAAAGTTATTCAAACTAAATTGCATAGAAAAAAAACAGCGGGAAATGCGATTTTACACGCTAGCAGTGCCCACCCTGGCCATCTTATTAAAAGCATACCATACGGTGAATTTTTACGTATGCGCAGAATTTGCAGTTCAAACTCTGATCTAGAAAAATGCCAACTTGAGTCCCTCAATAGATTTCTTGCCCGTGGATACAATTTGAAAGAGCTAGAATTGGCCAGAACTAAAGCCAATAGCCATACTAGAGAGGAATGTCTCAATACCGTTGCTCAATCCAAAAGAAAAAACCCAGATGATGTGCTTAGAGATGATCAAGAGGGAACTAGGCTAATAACTACGTTTAATGTAGAAGAAAGGAAAATAAGAGGCATTTTAACTAAACATTGGCCTTTGTTAAAAACAGACATTACTTTGGCCCCTCTTTTGCCTGATAAACCTCTGATCACCTTTAGAAGAGCTCCCTCGATGAGGGATGCTCTGGTAAAGTCTAGCCCTGAGGTAATTAACCCTAGCAACTGGTTATCCACGAAAACAGGTTTCCGTAAATGTATTTCTTGCAGGGCCTGTAAATTTGGCAAGAATACTACAGAATATTGCAGTGTATTTGATAATAACCCTATCAAAATTCAGAAGCCTCTGTCATGCCGTACAGACTATGCAGTGTATGTATTGGAATGCACTTGTAAATTGAAATACGTGGGAAGTACTAAATTACAAGTTTTTAATCGCATCCTTCAACACCTTAGAGCAATAGTCAATGCAGACGATAGTTACCCAGTAGCACGACATTTTAAATTGGTGCACAACAAAAACCTAAATGATTTATGTTACTTTGTCATTGACTCTGTACAAAAGAACTTAAGAGGCGGAAACAGAGAGAAACAGTTAAGGCAACTGGAGTCCAAATACATTCTTCTATTAGATACAAGAATCCCTAAAGGACTGAATACAGGGGAAGATCTCCATAACTTCTTATAGTTCTTTGATGGGTTTAATATGAATTATGTCTTTTGATTTTATCAAATGCATTTAGGCATGTTTTACACTGCATTGTTAATTGATTACAAAATAAAAACATTTTTTTTTTTTTTTTAAGGGAGCTCAGGTCAGTCATGGTTTACACGATTTTTGATGATTATATTTATCCTATGAATCTTTATGTGATGATTTTTAGCATAATTACTGTGATCATATTTGTTGATCTTAATGGGTAGTACATTTGTTCTGAATCGAGGAAATAGTTGATTTAAGTATTTAGACATATAATTTGCACAATTATGCATTATATGAATTTTATTTGCCACTATTTTTCCTTCTTTTATTCATGGGACAAATTGGATATGATATGAATTTTAATATCATTATTGATTTTTCAATTTATTAGTTTGTTTAAATAATTTTGGATTTTAGCACTAGCACTTTATTTATACGCGTGATTGGGACAATGCAATAGGACAATTCATATGTAGGAGCATTAATTCAGGTCACTTGGCTATAATTAGACTTCAGACTTAGGCTGTCTACTAAAACTGCTTATGCAAAAAAGATTAGTCTTTTTAATACTTAATGGATTTTATACATTTTGTATTTTTTCACTTTTTATATATTTAACAGTGATAATGTATTTATTATGTTATTTATGTATTTATGAATTTTAAACATTTACTTGTCTAATTGTAAGTATTTTGTTTAGCTCCTTGCACTAACCGTCACGCAGCTCTGATTATCCAATCTGTTACAGTATATAAATCATGTGCTTCACCGGGGGGTCATGTGATCAAGGCTGTGTGTTCACAGCCGAAACGCGTCATGCTGACAAATGGAAGAATAAATTAAGCACGTTAAAACTTTCTACGGCGCACTTTTGTGGTCTGTACCTGTGTGACTTGTGGAGTATGCTTCAAGGGATCCAGGATCATTGAATTTATATATATATATATATTCACTGAAAAAACCATGGGTTTCACACACGTTATAGTTAGGAATTAGCATTTAAAAAACCTTAGAAATTCAGTGAAAAAACCATAGGTTTCACACACGTTATAGTTAGGAATTAGCATTTAAAAAACCTTAGAAATTCAGTGAAAAAACCATAGGTTTCACACATGTTATAGTTAGCTGGACATTTTACTCGTAAAAAACCAATGAAATTGCCCCGTTATAGTTAGTTCAGCTAACTATAACTCGCGCGCCCGCAATGCACTGCTGATGACGTCACATATTACATCACTCATGACATGGTCAGTGACATCACTCATGACATCACTGATGACATCTCAAATGACATCACTCCAACACAGGATACTGACCTAAATGAGGAGCATAGCTTCTTCTTAATCTATTATACTCCTTTACACAGTTTGTATCAGCACTAACTTTTGACTCATCAAAGTCTATCATGAATAAACCTGATAATGTTTTGACTCGTGACAAAGCAACATATGCCATACCTTATTTGAACACAGTTGAACCAATGTTCACAAATGCACAATCTACAGTCAATCCTTGAGACTTGTGAATAGTTACAGCATATGCTAGAGAAAACGGAAACTGCTTCCTACGTACATATAAGTCTTTCACAAGCATAAAACGAACTGTACAACGACAAATATCTTTAACTTCATCTATCTGATCAAATTTTATTTTTAAACATTCAACTCCTTCTTTTTTCTGGTAATTAATAAAACCCACAACTCTTCCCATCGCTCCATTAACTAAACCTTTCTCAACATCCAAATTTCTCCTTAAAAACACTCTACAGTTCATGCAAACATATAGATTTTTTTCTAATCCAGCTGTTTTGGAGATGTTCTTCTCTAGTGAGTCCAATTTATTTTTCAGTTTGCCTGTTACTGTGACAGTAATTCTTCCATCCTCAATTTTGTCCACTGCTTCCAATTTCCTGATCTCTTCCTTTTCCAATTTCAAAAGCTCCTCATTGAATATTGAGCATTCACGTAGAGTTGGCATTAAGCAGATGACACTTTTGTTTTCTGCAATGTTCTTGTATATCTTCTCTGCAACTATTTCTTCCTTTGGAAATAAATTATGTAGCAGCCGACTCTGTAATGCTTTTTTGCCAACTTCTGTCAGTAGTCCAATCCTGATATCTTTCAGAATACTTCCATATTCTTCATCGTTTGCTTGCCTCATATTAGTAGTAAGTTCCTTGTACTCAAAGAAGGACCAAATATTTGTATTTCCGATGCTTCCCAATGACTTCTTCGTGTCTTCATGTGTCACAGTATTAAACACTGGTTGTCCTTTAACTGGAGTAAGTTGCAAAAGATCTCCAAAAACTATGACGTGTTTTCCACCAAATAACATGTCATAGTCTGTCTTCAAAATTTGCTGCATTCTTAAATGCACAAAGGCAAGCATTAGGTTTGATACCATGCTCACCTCATCAATAATGAGAACTTGCATCTTCTTCAATACTCTTGAAACTTCCAAGGATGCTTCTCCAGTTAGCTTGTTGAATTGTATTTTGTTCTCATGCTCCACTGGTAACATTAGCAAACGATGTAAGGTGATTCCTTTTATGTTATATGCTGCTAACCCAGTTGGAGCAGTAACCACACAAGACAAAGTAGAATCCGTTTTTTGCTGTAGGTAGCTTCTGATGACTTTTATTAGGAAACTTTTTCCAGTTCCAGCTTGTCCGCTTACATACATCCTGATTGGATGAAATGATGTGCATGAGCACTCTTTTTTTACATGTAGAAATCCGTGATCAATTTTGTTTTTGATCTCTTCATAAATTTGTTGCTGCTCTTGATTCAGTTGTCTTTCCAAATTTTCTAAGTCTATAAATTCTTCTTGAGCTTGATTCATAGCCGTTTCCACTTCATTCATGGCTATTGATGCTTCATTTTCAATGATTGGTTGTCCTAGGGGATCTTGACTGTGTGTTCCTGAACTTTGGCTGTCCTGAGAACTGTCTCTAGCTATTTCTGCTGCAATTGTAGTTTCCTGTTCAATTTCTTCATTTAACATTTGCAGATAAGTTGTGAATGTATTGCATTGTATGCTGTCTTTGCAAGCATTAAATGAATCTTCATAGCTTTGAAATTCTCCCAGTAGTTCATCCTCTGTACGCCATGGTTTAAACAACTGTAAAAGAGCCAAGTAGTAAAATTCTTTCTTGTCAGTAGTGTCGCAACTCAGCTTCCGGTGATTTATCAAACTTCCTTTTGTTTGCTTCACCAAACATCCTTCTTCACCAACGACTTTATATTTTCCATTATTGATGTCTTCTGTGGCTTTCCTTGAATAAATGTAGTTCTGCAGCACTTCATAGAGACACATGTTCTCCAGATGTTGACTTCTCTTGGGATAATATGTGTCCAACATGTTTGTTTTCAATATATCTGTACTTTCTGGGTCATTCTCGACCAAATATTCAATTTCTCCTACAGATTTCAGTACCCGATTTCTCATTGCTGCAAGGCCTAAACTTGCCCAAATTATTCTTCTTGACTTCGAGTAGAGACTTGCAGAAGATAACCTATCTGAACATTCGTAGGATCCAATTTCTCGATGCGATAACATCTTCAAACTGAAACTGTACAGCTTCTTACTGACAGTCTTCTCGTGAGAAATCTCTTCCCACATTTCCTTCAATTCTGTTTTTTCTGATTTCGTAATGTAAGACGTTACATATCGTGCAACAGCAATGGAATTGTCAGCTACATACTGTATATCCATGTTAGCGTTCCACATGGATAAAATGACTGGGTTGTAGTCATTTATATTTTTTGATTCTTCTTTTCTTTTAAGGTTGTAGGTATTCTTAGGTGATTTTCTTGTGATAGTATGTCTCACAGCTGACATAAAACTGTTTACTCTTCCATTTGAAAGAACAGGTCTAGGAAATCCAAATCGACATTTAGTGTAGTATTTTTCTTTGCTCTTGTATTTCCGTCGACAGTATTTTCCACACCGATGACTTTGGAAACGTAAAACTTGCTCCTTTAACTTGTTCTCTTCTGTGCTTTTTGGTATAGCACATGTTGCATATTCTTGAATGTAAGATAACACTGCTTCATCAGCATCTGTTCCAAACTTTGGGGCATCCTTGATCCACAACAGCATATGAATATGAGGAGCACCTCTTGCCTGGTACTCTTTTCTCCAAAAGAAATCCACTACTTCTCCAAGGGGTGGATTTTTTTTATTGCAGATGAAGGACATCATAGCCTCAAATCTATGATTGAAATATCTGCAAACATTAACCGGATCCAATGAGCACAGTTCTCCTGCTGTCTTGTATTCGATGTTTTTAATGTTTGAATTGGCCTCTCGTAGAAAATCCAGTAAATCATCCCAAGCGTACTCGGCACAGCTTAGGGTAAGGAACCATGTTGGTGTTCCTAAATTCCGTAACATGCATTTTAGTTCACCATGGCGTCGGTACCAATATTCATTTGTCCCACGCTGACAAGCCATCAGATTGATCAGTTGTGTTTCCAAATGATCATCTCGGTGCTGCACTTTCTCCATAAAATCCTTAGCAGACACATTTTGTAAATGTACTCCACTTTTTAAAATGTGATTTACTGCATAAGACAGTGCAGACAAGTCGCTTTCAAATAAAAGATGGAACAAATAAGGAATACTTTGTCGAAATCTGGGATCTTCAGCATATAGTCTTGTAGTCCGATACTCTGAAGCTGGAATCTGTTCTGGACGTTCATCGTATCGTCCTCCTTTTCCTTTAGGAAACAGCTGAGGAAAACATCGAGCTTCCAAGCTCTCCTCCCATACACTCACAGGAGTTCCTTTTGCTTTCTTCATCTGAAAGAGATCAATATTGTCTCCCATAACTTCTTTCGAATGAAGAGGATGTATGCTAAAATGTTCATAAATTTCTTCTTCCTTTGACTTGTCCACTTTTTCAATTTGTCCAGTTGGTGTTTCTGTGTCTTCTTGAAAATCTTCTTCTTCTTCTTCTTCTTCTATATAAATTGATTCATACCATTTGTTATTTTTTTTCAAATACAAATTTGCTCTTTGTACTTTCCGCACATCTACCAGCTCCTGCCAAATCTTCTTATTCTTTGTAGGTACACCATTAACCAGAATAATTAATGGTTCAGTTTCCAAAGTATCCGCATCAATAGTTTCCATATTTTTTTTCAAATCCAAGGGCAAATACACCACTCTACCTTTTAAACCTCTCAGTAAATCTGAAGGAGGTAATTTACCAGTTTTGGGCTCCATACGTACTATGGTCTGGAACGGATGAACACATTGAATGAGTATAGACTCATATGTATTTAATTCAGAAAGTTCAGCAGGAATAGCATCCAATTCTAAATTATTATGTACAGCTCTAGTCGGCATTCTATTTTCCTCTAACTTGTTGTAACAGTATTTACAAATACGCTGATCTTCACCCAATTCAAAACAATTTTCTAGAAATATATATGTGGCAAAATCCTTCCACTTATAATTATCTTCATTTTCACTCTTTCTGTAGAGATCAACATTCCTAGTTTGTTTTCTATAATGAGTTCTGCGGCAACAAATACAAGTAACATTTGGTCTTTCATTAGAGACTATTGCAAATTTTGTTATGTGATCATTAAATGTCTTACTTACAGAAGGTTCTACATTCTCTTCCACTTCTTCCTCATTTACTGTGTCCTTCTCTGCACTGTTTTGTTCAGGACCAAAGTAACAAAACTGAATTTCATCAACAACCTTCTCTACATCTGATACCGTTCCTCGGAACAGAGCCCTATTCAATTCATTTAACTTTATTGCTGGACTTTTGGCAAAATACAACCGTCTCACAAACTTTCTCATTTCAGTATGATGAACAGCCAGCATCCTAAAATGATGGAAAACACTATTGCACACTTTTCTAGATAGACAAGCCAGAGAATGACCCTGCAAACCAGTATTCTCTCTCACTCTGCATGGATCCAGACTTTGAAGCACCTTAATCTTCTGTTTTACACTTTTTTTACTATATTCTCTAAGAAACTCTCGAAATTTGTCAATAGAATCCTGACGCACAGTGCAAATACTACTACAATTCCAAGTGTACACTGGGGCTTTAGGACGTCTCCCCATTGCCTCATCTGCCATCACTTGTACCTCATCTCTTGGAACCATTATCTCCTTCTCCATTATGCAACCATTTTTCACTTCGTAAGCACGACCTCTGGTGTCAACTGCATGCAGCAAACTATTACTTTGAAAATAGCTCTCTTCATTAAAAAAAGGTTCACTACTTGAACTATGCATCCACTTTCCTAAAAACACTTTACAAAAGTTTGTTCTGTTCACTACTCTTTTGCTTTTGCTTTGTGATTTCAGTACATTAACCATTTTATCTAATGTACGCATCCTATTCAAAATTAATATGAATAGTTTCCTTTTTAATTCTAATGCCTTTGCTGCAATGGCTTCAATTTCTTTTTTCTCTTGTAATATTTTGCCTTTTGCTTATATTTCTTCACATCCTTTATCAAATTGGACATAACTCTTCTCTGAAACATTTTTCTACGTATCTCTTTAAACGCTGTTTTTCTGTTTATGTAAATCTTTTCAGTTGCAGAAGGTATATTTGCATTAACTAAATTCTCAATTTTTTCCTGTTCTCTTCCTTTTGTAACATTCTTTCCAGTACAGACATTTTGTACATTTTTCTTTGTTTTGAATATATTTTTAAGAAATTGTTTTTTCTGCTTACCAGAAGATTTTTTCTTTTTCCCAACATGAGCATCTTCTACTAACTTTGGTCCTCCAGTTGTCTTCAAATATAGTTTTTTTTTTAGCGTTTTTTGAACTCTGGATTTTGTAGGCATCTTAAATTTTGTTCACTGCTCTTCAGCAATACCTGAAAAAAACTAAAAAAAAAATCCTTTATTGTATTTAAATATATTACTACATTTCTTTTCACAATAGTCACAAAACGAAATTTCTTTGCCAATTTGAATGCACACAAACTGCTCTTTTTTTTGGGCAAGTGAAAATCACTTTTACAAACTGTCACATTATGAAACCACTTTTCAGATTTTTTAAAAAGCCCATGTCCAGAGTGCTACACTCCAGCAAGGGCAACCAGCCTTAGTGATGCTGAATGTATTTGCATTACAGACTGAAACCTGAAAACCCCACTCGCTTGTAAATACTGTGCATGACTATACATGGCAAGCACATGGGTGTGTGCTAAGACTCTGCTTCTTCCCCCAAAAATTTGCTCCCCCTTTCCATCTAATGCAACTGTGAAATCACCAGAGCAAGACGCAATAAATCTCTGCCTATAATTCCTCTCTGCACACAGAGTCATGTTTTCACATTAGTCCCAAAACGAAATTTCTTTGCCAATTTGAAAGCACACTTACTGCTCTTTTTTTTTTCGGGGCAAGTGAAAATCACTTTTTACAAGTGAAAATCACTTTTACAGACTGACACATTATGAAACCACTTTTTTTGATTTATTTAAATGCACATGTCCAAACTGTTTTTTCAGACCACCACCATGTGTATTCTCGGTGACTGCCTACACTCCAGCAAGGGCAACCAGCCTTAGTGATGCTGAATGTATCTGCATTACAGACTGAAACCTGAAAACCCCACTCGCTTGTAAATACTGTGCATGACTATACATGGCAAGCACATGGGTGTGTGCTAAGACTCTGCTTCTTCCCCCAAAAATTCGCTCCCCCTTTCCATCTAATGTAACTGTGAAATCACCAGAGCAATACGCAATAAATCTCTGCCTATAATTCCTCTCTGCACACAGAGTCATGTTTTCACATTAGTCCCAAAACGAAATTTCTTTGCCAATTTGAAAGCACACTTACTGCTCTTTTTTTTTTCGGGGCAAGTGAAAATCACTTTTTACAAGTGAAAATCACTTTTACAGACTGACACATTATGAAACCACTTTTTTTGATTTATTTAAATGCACATGTCCAAACTGTTTTTTCAGACCACCACCATGTGTATTCTCGGTGACTGCCTACACTCCAGCAAGGGCAACCAGCCTTAGTGATGCTGAATGTATTTGCATTACAGACTGAAACCTGAAAACCCCACTCGCTTGTAAATACTGTGCATGACTATACATGGCAAGCACATGGGTGTGTGCTAAGACTCTACTTCTTCCCCCAAAAATTCGCTCCCCCTTTCCATCTAATGCAACTGTGAAATCACCAGAGCAAGACGCAATAAATCTCTGCCTATAATTCCTCTCTGCACACAGAGTCATGTTTTCACATTAGTCACAAAACGAAATTTCTTTGCCAATTTGAATGCACGCAAACTGCTCTTTTTTTTGGGCAAGTGAAAATCACTTTTACAAACTGTCACATTATGAAACCACTTTTCAGATTTTTTTAAATGCACATGTCCAAACTGTTTTTTCAGACCACCACCATGTGTATTCTCGGTGACTGCCTACACTCCAGCAAGGGCAACCAGCCTTAGTGATGCTGAATGTATTTGCATTACAGACTGAAACCTGAAAACCCCACTCGCTTGTAAATACTGTGCATGACTATACATGGCAAGCACATGGGTGTGTGCTAAGACTCTGCTTCTTCCCCCAAAAATTTGCTCCCCCTTTCCATCTAATGCAACTGTGAAATCACCAGAGCAAGACGCAATAAATCTCTGCCTATAATTCCTCTCTGCACACAGAGTCATGTTATCACATTAGTCCCAAAACGAAATTTCTTTGCCAATTTGAAAGCACACTTACTGCTCTTTTTTTTTTCGGCGCAAGTGAAAATCACTTTTACAGACTGACACATTATGAAACCACTTTTTTTGATTTATTTAAATGCACATGTCCAAACTGTTTTTTCAGACCACCACCATGTGTATTCTCGGTGACTGCCTACACTCCAGCAAGGGCAACCAGCCTTAGTGATGCTGAATGTATTTGCATTACAGACTGAAACCTGAAAACCCCACTCGCTTGTAAATACTGTGCATGACTATACATGGCAAGCACATGGGTGTGTGCTAAGACTCTACTTCTTCCCCCAAAAATTCGCTCCCCCTTTCCATCTAATGCAACTGTGAAATCACCAGAGCAATACGCAATAAATCTCTGCCTATAATTCCTCTCTGCACACAGAGTCATGTTTTCACATTAGTCCCAAAACTAAATTTCTTTGCCAATTTGAAAGCACACTTACTGCTCTTTTTTTTTCGGGGCAAGTGAAAATCACTTTTTACAAGTGAAAATCACTTTTACAGACTGACACATTATGAAACCACTTTTTTTGATTTATTTAAATGCACATGTCCAAACTGTTTTTTCAGACCACCACCATGTGTATTCTCGGTGACTGCCTACACTCCAGCAAGGGCAACCAGCCTTAGTGATGCTGAATGTATTTGCATTACAGACTGAAACCTGAAAACCCCACTCGCTTGTAAATACTGTGCATGACTATACATGGCAAGCACATGGGTGTGTGCTAAGACTCTGCTTCTTCCCCCAAAAATTCGCTCCCCCTTTCCATCTAATGTAACTGTGAAATCACCAGAGCAATACGCAATAAATCTCTGCCTATAATTCCTCTCTGCACACAGAGTCATGATTTCACATTAGTCCCAAAACGAAATTTGTTTGCCAATTTGAAAGTACACTTACTGCTCTTTTTTTTTTCGGGGCAAGTGAAAATCACTTTTTACAAGTGAAAATCACTTTTACAGACTGACACATTATGAAACCACTTTTTTTGATTTATTTAAATGCACATGTCCAAACTGTTTTTTCAGACCACCACCATGTGTATTCTCGGTGACTGCCTACACTCCAGCAAGGGCAACCAGCCTTAGTGATGCTGAATGTATTTGCATTACAGACTGAAACCTGAAAACCCCACTCGCTTGTAAATACTGTGCATGACTATACATGGCAAGCACATGGGTGTGTGCTAAGGCTCTGCTTCTTCCTCCAAAAATTCGCTCCCCCTTTCCATCTAATGCAACTGTGAAATCACCAGAGCAATACGCAATAAATCTCTGCCTATAATTCCTCTCTGCACACAGAGTCATGTTTTCACATTAGTCCCAAAACGAAATTTCTTTGCCAATTTGAAAGCACACTTACTGCTCTTTTTTTTTTCGGGGCAAGTGAAAATCACTTTTACAGACTGACACATTATGAAACCACCATGTGTAACTACAACAAAAACAATTTCCATTTCTATTATTCATTTCTTAAGTTACCACATACATCCCCTCTCAAACTGTAAACTCGCCTTTAAAATTAGTTAGTTGTGAAAGAAATGTGACACTCAAACAGCAGATTATCAGAGCCAGGATCTCTGTTGTGTTCACCTCTCTCCTCTCAGCAGAACCAGATAATGGCAAACTTTCCCACAATTTTTCCACACATATACTTGTAAGTTTCAAATCTCAGTGCTTCCCCCTTTTTTTCAAATGTAATCACACATTTGTATTGGTTGAAAACCAACCCTTTTCCAAAAGTACCCTTCCCCCAACTTGACTTCTGCCTAGTACCCTTCCCCCAACTTGACTTCTGCCTGCTACCATAGCAACAGCTCATGGAACACTGCTGTGTTGAGTTAGTTCAGAAGTTCGCCAAACAATGTTTCAAATTCCACAGAGCAAGAGTGCTTGACTTTTCAAACCTAACAGCAAATCCATAGTACTGTTCTTTGGTTACACATTTTTTTTTACCAATACAAAACATGCTTCTATTAATTTACACATACAGCCTAGTTTTTATTCTAGAATGGTATGAAACAGCCAATCAGTTCTTTTTGTTTTGAAAAAAATATGTATGCCTCCATTTCCAAACTGTCTTTCTTTTCATATTGCCATTCTACTGAAAGACACCTCCTGAGTGCATCCAGTTCTCCTTTGAAGATGTTCACAGTGTGGATTGTAGGGCACAGCTATGTCTTCTGGAGTGAAAAGTTTGCAGAGAAAACAGGTATGGTGAGAGACCTTGCTTTGCCAAATGTAGACATTAAATGGATTGGTCAGAGAGGGTTAAAGTGGCACCAATTGATGCCATTGGTGAAATCCTTCATTCAAATCCAACACCCTGACCTCATAATAGTGCACTGTGGTGGCAATGACCTAGGCACTTTGACTGGGGTAGGTCTGGAAATGCTTATGAAGGACACCTTTGCACAACTGTTTACACTTTTCCCTAAAACTGCCTTTGTGTTTTCCAACATATGCCAAAGGCAAAAATGGAACTGGTCCAATCATTTCTGTCCACAGATTGACAAAGCAAGAAAGCACGTCAACAAATCTGTTTCTGCTTTCCTCCGTGACTATGGTATGGGTGCCATTTACCACAACAACTTGCGTTATGACATGCAAGACATTTATAGAGGAGATGGTGTGCACTTCAATGATGAAGGGAACAGAGTCTTCCTCTTGAACCTTAGACTCTGCATCGGTACTTACTTGTAGGTACCACTAAAAAAATGACTTCATAAACACAACAGCTCTTTTTAGAGCTCCCTAATATCTAAACTCTTAAATCTGCTTTTCATTTATTTTTTTTTATTTTTTTTACCGTACGCTTACCGTAAGCTTACCGTACGCGTACCCCGTGATTTTTTTTAAAATCAATAAATGTTTTTTTTGTACTTTTCTGTCCTTCTTTGACCCCCTTACAAATGTTAGGGGGTCTGTAACTCTCCTCATTGCCCCCTTTCCTTGTTTTCACTCTTTTTTTTCAGAGTGAAATACACAAAATGGCGGCCGCCGCTTCCTGGTTTCGACCGATTCGAATGTTTACTAAGATCTAAGAGCCAATCAGAATCGCGTTCGCGCACGCCACCGTACGCTTACCGTAAGCGTACGGTAAGCGTACCGTAAGCGGGCTCAGATATATATATTGATTTAAAGGCTATTTTCTCAGAATCTACTGAACAGATTTACACCAAACCTACAAAAGGCACTTCCTTGACCTAGGGACTACCTCTCTGCCAAATTTTGAGTAATTCTGTTCAGCCGTTCGGGCTGTAGCTCGTTCTAAAGGTCCTATGGAAAAATGCATGGAAAAAACGCGTTTTGGGACCCCCCTTTTATCTCAGCCCCAGCTTGACGGATCCCCCCGAGACTTTCAGGGTAGGAGCGGAGCGTAGCGCCCCACCTATTTTGAGAAATTCGCGAGGATTCGTCGACCGGCGCCAAAGTTATTCAAAATAGAATGTTGAGGTTTTCCTATGGAAACGTGGTCCTAACTATAACTACCTACTGGCGACCGCCAGTAGGTAATATATATATATATATATATATATATATATATATATATATATATATATATATGGCGCTTTATCTCCATGAGCAGCCATTGTCGCTTCTGCAAAAGAACGGAGCGCGGACCACAGGATTAGTGCAGCTATTATGTTTTATTCAGCCACAGTAACACCACCAGCATGACACGTTTCGATCCTCCAAGGATCTTGATCACATGATATCTCACCAAAGGCCCTTATGCTCTGAGAGGGCACTCGACGCTCTCCCCCACCATCCGGTTATGTTGCCTTGCTGACCCTCGCATTCCTGACTCTCATTATTATTCTGCCATGTCCGACGCGTTTCAAGGCTAGTACGCCTCTTAATCATGGCCTGTGCACAGAGGGAAATGAAAACCCCACCACGTGTTTATTCCACCCATTTATTGACGGTAAGACTGCCCTCAGTGGGCGTGGCACATTGCTAGACAACCAGCACCATGCTGGTAATTGCGGTCCAAACGAGGTGAATAAAATTATAACCTTTAGTAGGCTCAGTTCCCCTGTTAGTTGCAGCTTCAATTAATCCTTTAGTAGGAGAGAAAGTCAGGTTTGCGTGCATGTGTTCACCTTGGAAGAGCGTGCTTCACAGAAAGGATTTGTTCCTCTCACAAGCCTTTCCAGTCTTTGACAATGCTTTCAGTCTTAGACGGTGATGGTGCTCCTCCCCACGGTCAAGGGTAGCCGTGCAACTATGTATCTCACCAAATGCCCTTACGCTCTGAGAGGGCACTCGACGCTCTCCCCCACCATCCGGTTATGTTGCCTTGCTGACGCTCGCATTCCTGACTCTCATTATTATTCTGCCATGTCCGAAGCGTTTCAAGGCTAGTACGCCTCTTAATCATGGACTGTGCACAGAGGGAAATGAAAACTCACCATGTGTTTCTTCCATCCATTTATGCCGGCCGCGGCAGGACTGCACCATCTTCCCCAATTTGAATGAAGAGGCTGGGGTTTGAACCGATTTTGAACCGATGACAGCGCAGCAGGTCTGATGTAATACACCCGCCCAGACGTCATGGATCCTACTACAGGACACTAATTTGCAATTAATTGTGCACGTGAAAACGGAACCCACTTAGGGTGATACTAAAGGAGCTCTTGGTGAAATACAAGTCCCAGCATGCACAACAAATACCTACGAACAAAGTGCAGCCCACTGAGGGAGAACAACCAATAGTAAGCATGCAAACAAAATAAAAGAGCAATCCGTTTCACCTGCAAGAAGCAGCCTATGATTAAGGGGCGGAATGCCCTGAAACGCATCAGGCACCTACATTGACCATGATGTGTACGCGAGTGGATATCGCTGAAAGCCGGAGGGTTGACTCGCTGCTGAGTGCATCCTGAAAAGCTCCAGGGCAATGAGCGTTTTAATATATATACACACATATATATATATATATATTATCTACTGGCGGTCGCCAGTAGATAGTTATAGTTAGGACCGAGTTCCCATAGGAAATCTGAAAATTCAATTTTGAATAACTTTGGCGCTGGTTGACTTATGTTCGTGAAATTTTCAAAACTAATGGGGCGCTCCACTCAGCTCCTACCCTGAAAGTCTCGGGGTGATTCGTCAAGCGGGGGCTGAGAAAAAAAGGGGGTCCCAAAACGCGTTTTCCCCATGCATTTTCCCATAGGACCTTTAGTCGAAGGTACAGCCCGAACGGCTGAACAGAATTACTTGAAATTTGGCAAAGAGGTAGTCCTCAGGTCAGGCATGTGCCTTTTGCATATATGGTGTAAATCCGTTCAGTAGTTCCTGAGAGAATCAAAAGTAAAATCATATACATATCTGGGCGGAGCCTAACCACACATCTCATTGTGAGATCTGATTGGCTGTCAGCACTTCATCCAAGAAGTGTTGGCAGCCATCTTGGGACCAATATACATGATAGCACCTCATTAAAAAGCATTGCAGTTAATAGAAGGTTTTAAGACTTTAGTTACATTATAAATCATTTGTTGATGGTACCATACTCATTTTAGGAACTGTGGTATGTTCTAAGATGATTTTACCATGTGAAAAAGCCTTCTGCTGGGATATCATGAATCATCTTTGAGAGAAAACTATTTTCACATGCTTTTCCCACAGAGGTTTGGAAGGTGATCTATAAGCTAAACTGAGAGCATATTTTCTGTAAATTCACATTATCTTTCTCAGACATGTGAGAATGAAGTCTGACATTCTCAGTAAAACATGTACATCCAACAAGGGCAGAGACTGTCAGTTGATTCCTTTGTGTTCTACTGCAGCTTCCCAGAGTGTTCCAAAGAACAGCTAGAGCGCTAACAGTCTTACTTATGACAAAGGTATGGCACACCTGAAGCCATCTTGATTGGAATAAAGTGGTAACATTTAAAACATTTAATTTAAAAAGGAACAACATGAGAGGGTTCATTTTGCCATAGAATGTATGATTAGTGCTGCAGAAAGAAAAATTAGGGCACATTTTGAGTGACTTCTCAAATCCTCTTCTATTTCATTAAAGAATTCTGACATGCAGACTGAAACATGCACTTTCAATACCAGCAGCAGACTTCCCTGGTGAGCAGTAGCTTTACTACAGTGATCTAATGAGGAACTAGAGTGCTACCATTCAGAATTTATGGCAAATGTGTGACACATCTGAATGCCTTCTTCATTGAATCAAAGTAAAAAACTGACAGTATGCCTACTGAGGAGACTGCAGTAAATGAGGAAATTAGGAAATTTCATAACAAGTCTCCCAAGATGGCCACCAGAGACAAAAGAGCCCAAATGTAGCACAAATATCACCGAGATGTAGCCCAAGTATAGCCCAATGACAGAAATCCCAGAGTGTTTTAAAGAACAACTAGAGCGCTGAGGTTCTGGACTTTTTAGAGTCCAGAGGTGTCAGGGAAACAACACCCAAAAGACCCCTGAGTTCCTTCCTGCCTTGGTGCACAAATAAACAGAGACACGGGCTTCTCGATGGTGGCGTCAGACACAAGGTTTATTTACTGCAGGGACACAGAAGTCGTAGGAACCACACAAAGGCAGAATCTAGGAGACTGTTCGAATTGTATAAAGTGGGTCGCTCCTTAAATACACCAAATGTGTCCTCAGGCAATGTTGCAAAAATATCTTTCATGCCTAGCCCGGTATCCCAAACAAACAATAAACATATATCAAACGATAATTATTTGTAAGTTTCCAGTGTTCGATCAAGTCTTCATGTCAGTTTCCCATTCTTCGACGATCCTCCCCATCATAAAAATTGTATCCTCCCCATAGTAAAAGCCCAGAAGGAGAGGAGCGGAGCCAGGTGGGAAAGATTGATAAGTAGGATAAGAGATGCTTGTGGGTCATAAACGGGCATGGCTACTGGCTTCGGCCTCCTAATCGTGATCAGGCCAACGAACATAAGAACCAGTATAGCACGATTGGCCTCAGGCGAGGGAGGTAGCTTCTGCCTAGTCATGCAGCATCAGCTTCTTTGGACTAACGCTTACGTGTCCTTAACAAGGTGATTCAGCCAGGGTCATTGCTTTGTCCATTGACTATGTGAGGGCAAGAAACAAGATGGATGCCGTATCTAAGATGGATGCCATGAAGTGACAATGGAATGCCCTATTTCTCAGTGAATCCATGCTCGTAGCACAGCGAAAACACTGTCACATACTATATGGATCATTTACGATTCGCTGGTACCAAGATTGTGTCAGTGCTGCGATACCGAACACACAGGTTTGGATCGAGACAGAACCTCAGACCGTCCTTTTGCCCTTACATAGGCAATAACTTGCTCTAGTCAGAATCCATTTCTATATTCATCAGGTCACTGATATGTTGTTGGAGCATTATTCTATCCCGTGGCGTATCGCCTAAAACCGGTGGTCTTCTTACGCAGGTTGCAGCGCAGAGGCCACATAAGGCAGGACCACACTGAACGATGAGACAGCATGAAAATAGAAATACCAACAAAACACCAATGACTATCAGAACCTTCCATCCCCACGCAGATAACAGATTCCAGAACCATCCCATCAGTGACCAATCACCTTTGTCTAAATGAATAGAGTCAGTGATCTTGTGTAACTTGGAAATGGCCTCATATACTGTTGGCGCATTATTTGGGATAAAGACACAGCAACTCGATTGGATCATCTTACATACTCCACCTTGATCTGCAAGTAATACGTCAAGGACCATACGGTTCTGCAACGTCATGAGGCGATCCGCTTGAAGCTCAGCTGTCAGGTTACTAAGGGCACCAGCAGTTTCAGTAATGGTGGATTCAACTACCCGTGTTAGTTGACGCAAGTTTCTACTGTTGGCCATGGGCCCCCAGAATGGAAGGAAACCTTTGAAAAAGTCTCCTGCTTCTTGGCCAGCTGTATCTTCCTTGTCGAAGACACCTCTCACAACTCTAGTTTTGTGATAATCCGGTGCGGCAGTGTATGTCGGAGGTAATAGTCGGGCAATATAACATGAGCCTGAAAAGTCAGCAGGCAGCCATGTATATGCTCTATCTTTGCAGACAAAATAGGTACCCTTAGCAGCTAAAAATGCAGGGGAAGACTGTGATGGGAAAACGTACGTTTCAGTACAGTCACTCTTCCCTAGTCGAGCTCTCGGATTCCTCCCATTCCCTTGTAAACAGACCTGACCTTGGTGGGGTACGACCCAAATTGGAGTCGAGCTTTTACGCTTGTTTTCACCCAAACTAATGCCGTACTCCGTAGCATTCCAACCCATATAAACTCGTAACTCATCCTTGGGAATAAACGGAGTGTCACTGACATCTCTAACCATGTCAGTAATTCCCTTTACCAAGGCTCTATTAGCAGAGTTATACCTAGTGGAACGCGGAGGCCGCGGGGGATAGGTCTCTAGAGCATAAGCGAACATGGTCTGAAATGCCCAAAATGATCCATTATAACTAAAGGGCAGAACCAGATAGGGGATACCCTTGTTCATAGTATGTGGTATCAGACCACACACCCAGCAGTTCGTTGTATTTACTACTAGTTGGTGTTGGTGCAAGAGCTGAATGAAAGTGTTATTTATAAACTCAGAGCGTCGCGCTTGCTCGTGTGCAGGAAAAGGGTGAAAAGAATGAAGAGAAACAACAGTCGGAGAAACAGAAACAGGGGGAGGCACTGTAGATGTAACAGGTGCAAAAATCAGTTGGATACCAAAAACGATTCCGCCTACCAAAGTTATTAAAACAATCAGAAAGGTTAGAGCGTATTGCATCATGAAACATTTGCTATGCAGAATTCTATACAGTTTTGTCTTACGAGCATTTATGACGTTAGCTCGTCGCAGTTCAGGAAGCTCCATCTTCTACAACCGTTCGTAACGGATGGTTTGTACCTGGTGAGAAATTGCCTCTGCTTACCCTGGGAGTTCCCAAAATAAACAGAAGAGACCGACCTTGTGTCTGGCCCCCTGCAAGTTAAAACAAGGCACACGTTACGACCCTACGGTAACCCAGATGGCAAGGCGAGAGAACAACAAAAACAAAAGGACAAAAATTATAGAGCAAACTTCCTGACTGAATGCAACGTGATAAGATCAAAACAGTTTTCAAACGGAAAGGTGATTATGCTATGTTATTGGTTCATGGAATGAGAACGTAGGTTATATCTGTACTTTCCGGGTCTTGTCTGATCCTGAAACAGCGGATCCGCAGGTGCAGTAATGTTCAAATCCGCAGGTGGCAAATGTTCACTTTGTACAACACTCTGTTCAGGGTTCAACGGAAACGTTCCCGGTGCAGTATCAGAGTTCTGTATTTCAGATCGTTTGTCCGTCATGCACTCTGCATCACTGAACGGGATAAGCCTAGGAACAGGTTCTGTTTCGGATACACCAAATCCCTGTCTAACCCAGTTATCGTAGGGGAGTGGGAGAGGCACACGCTTCGTATGGGTAGCGTGCACCCAATTTTTCCTGCCAGCCAGGCGTACAGCAGTTCTAGTGGCCAGGAGCACCTGAAACGGACCCACGAATCTTGGCTGGAGGTTCCGGGTCCGTCCAAAGTTCCGCACCACAACCAGATCACCGGGTTTCAATGTGTGACCTGGACTCTCTGGCAGCTTAGGCAAGGATTCAAATACCTGTTGGTGAATAAGACTCAATTTAGCAGTCAGGTCAAAAAGGTAATCAATCAACATTGGATATTCGATCTGTTTGAACTCCTTGGGCCTAGGGACTCCCCAGACATTAGCAGGGCGACCAAACACAATCTCATATGGGCTAAGCCCTACTCGAGAGTGTACAGTCGCTCTGGTGGACAATAAAGCCAAAGGCAGTGCGTCTGGCCAAGATAAACCAGTGGAAGCTTGGATTTTAGCAAGTTTCAGCTTCAAGGTACCATTGTACCCCTCAACCAAACCTGCTGCCTGGGGGTGATTTGCGCTATGGAATTTTTGCTTGATTCCCAAACCCGTACACACACTCTGCATAACTTTCCCTACGAACTCACTTCCATTGTCCGACTATACAATCCGTGGCATACCATACCTGGGGAAGTACTCTTTGAGGAGGATTTTGGCAGTGGACATAGCAGTGTTATCCTTTAACGTATACGCTTCAATCCATCTTGAAAAAGCACAGACTACCACTAGTACATATTTGAGATTATTACATCTGTCCATGTGGATAAAGTCCAACTGAATCACTTCAAAGGGACAAGAAGGGGGAGCAAAGTGACCAGCTGGGGTTGGGGTTCCCTTGCCAGGATTATGCATCAGGCATATCATGCAATTTTTCACCACTCTCTCCGCGCACTTAGTAATTCCATCGTTCTTCCATACTGGAGCTAACATCTTACAGATCCCTTTCGAACTGATGTGCGCCGCTCCATGCGCCATAGTGACTACCGCAAGTACATACGCATCAGGTAGCATCCAACGCTGATGCTCAGACAAATCAACCCAACATCCACTCGAATCCATTTTACCCGTTTTCTCCCTCCATGCATTCTTCTCATTTTCAGTTGCTTCATTCTGGATTGCCTTCACACTTTCAATCGTATTCTCACACATTCCTGATTCAGCAATCCATCTTGCAGACGTTGCAACGTACATTCGGCTCATCATGTTCTTGGCCGTCTCTTTGGCGACCTCATCAGCAAACGCAGATATGAAGATTTAATTTCAATACTACTGGCTAGCGCAAGGTTAACAATCGCCCGTGCATGGATCTTACCCACACCTCCATCGACTATTGAATGGTGGGGATTAGTTAAAGAAACATATGATATGGAACTAGCATTGGCAAAAACGAGAGGGATGAAGGCATTATGTAAAGTAAATAAGATATGGGGTGTATTATTCTGAAAATGTTTGCAAAAGGGGTCCCTTTTCTCTCCCCCCCCTTTTTTTTTTTTTTTTTTCTTTTCTCTTTTCCTCCCCCCCCCCCCCCCTCTCCCCTGCAATGAGGGCTAATAGTTATTTAGGTAGATATGAAGGATAATATATTTATAGAAATGATATAATTACCTGTTCCAATGCTTGTACTTATTTGCCTAAAACTTATTGAATTGCATAATATGTATTAATTTTTCTTTTTCTTTCATGTTGGTAATAAAGAAATTTATTAAAAAAAAAAAAAAAAAGAAAAAAAGAGATGCTTGTGGGTCATAAACGGGCATGGCTACTGGCTTCGGCCTCCTAATCGTGATCAGGCCAACGAACACAAGAACCAGTATAGCACGATTGGCCTCAGGCGAGGGAGGTAGCTTCTGCCTAGTCATGCAGCATCAGCTTCTTTGGACTAACGCTTACGTGTCCTTAACAAGGTGATTCAGCCAGGGTCATTGCTTTGTCCATTGACTATGTGAGGGCAAGAAACAAGATGGATGCCGTATCTAAGATGGATGCCATGAAGTGACAACGGAATGCCCTATTTCTCAGTGAATCCATGCTCGTAGCACAGCGAAAACACTGTCACATACTATATGGATCATTTACGGTTCGCTGGTACCAATATCGTGTCAGTGCTGCGATACCAAACACACGGGTTTGGATCGAGACAGAACCTCAGCGCTAACAATCTTACTTATGACAAAGGTATGGCACACCTGAAGCCATCTTGATTGGAATAAAGTGGTAACATTTAAAACATTTAATTTGCAAAGGAACAAAATGAGGGGGTTCATTTTGCCATAGAAATTATGATTAGTGCTGCAGAAAGAAAACTTAGGGCACATTTTGACTTCTCAAATCCTCTTCTATTTCATTAAAAAGTTCTGACATGCAGACTGAAACATGCACTTTGAATACCAGCAGCAGACTTCCCTGGTGAGCAGTAGCTTTGCTACAGTGATCTAATGAGGAACTAGAGTGCTACCATTCAGAATTTATGGCAAATGTGTCACATCTGAATGCCTTCTTGATGGAACCAAAGTAAACAAGCATTGAAAATGCAATAGGTCTCGCCCTTGTTTAAGTTAAAGCAATTCTGTTTGTAATTAGGTGGCTTTGTAGCTTTGCTTTTATTAGTGTTTTTCAAAATTTCATGTACATAACATGCATATATGTATATGTATGCATGCATTTATATTTGTATTTATATAGATATGCAGATTATATATATGTTTATATATGTATGTATATATTATCTACTGGCGGTCGCCAGTAGATAGTTATAGTTAGGACCGTGTTTCCATAGGAAATCTGAAAATTCTATTTTGAATAACTTTGGGGCCGGTTCACGAATCCTTGCGAATTTTTCAAAATAGGTGGGGCGCTTCGCTCCGCTCCTACCCTGAAAGTCTCGGGGTGATTAGTCAAGCCGGGGCCGAGGAAAAAGGGAGGTCCCAAAACGCGTTTTCTCCATGCATTTTTCCATAGGGACCTTTAGTCCAAGGTACAGCCCGAACGGCTGAACAGAATTACTTGAAATTTGGCAAAGAGAAAGTCCTCAGGTCAGGGATGTGCCTTTTGAATATCTGGAGTCAATCTGTTCAGTAGTTCCTGAGAAAATTGCAGTTAAAAGTACATATATATCTATAAGCGCGCACCGTGCGCGTACGGTAAGCATACCGTACGCGCATGCTGCCGTGCGCGAGCGTAATTCTGATTGGTGGTTACATGACAGTAAACATTCCAGTCGGTCGAAATCAGGAAGTGTCGGCCGCCATTTTGTCTCTCGCAGTCTGAGGCAGTGAAAAACAAAGGTGGAGACTGTGAAAAGGGGGCAGGGTGGACAATTCCTGACCCCCTAGCCTTTATCTGGGGGTCACTGAAGGACCCCCAAGGATGAAAAAAACCTTTTTTTTTTTTTAAAAAACGCGGTGTGCGCGCACTGTGCGCGCACGGCACGCACAACGCATCGTGGGTGCTCGGTGCGCGATGCGCACCGAGCGCCCACAGCATGCGCACGGTGCGCGCACGGTGAAGAACCAGAAAAAAAATATTAATAAATACATAACTTAGCATTTAAAAAAACGTACAAATTCACTTAAAAAACCATAGGTTTCACACACGTTATAGTTAGGAATTAGCATTTAAAAAACCTTGCAAATTCACTTAAAAAACCATAGGTTTCACACATGTTATAGTTAGCTGGACATTTCCCTCGTAAAAAAACAATTAAATTCCCCCGTTATAGTTAGTGCAGGCAACTATAACTCACGTGACCGCAATCCTCTGCTGATGATGTCAGATATTACATCACTGATTAAATATGTGTCTTTCTGAAAAATAAATATTTGTAATATATGTATAGCTAAAGATTATTGGAAGAAGACATGGGTAAATAGGTGTCTAAATACAGTGATGTAATCTGACGTCATCAGCAGAGGATTGCGGTCGCGTGAGTTATAGTTGCCTGCACTAACTATAACGGGGAATTTCATTGTTTTTTTACGAGGGAAATGTCCAGCTAACTATAACATGTGTGAAACCTATGGTTTTTTAAGTGAATATATATATATATATATATATATCACCAAAAAATGCCCTTGCATTAAAGACGCACTCCTCCAGTTGGCAAGTACAACTTTTATTCACCAGAGGAACAGGGTTACAGCTCCGCAATTTTGTCCATTGCCTGACGCGTTTCAGTGCATTCGCGCACTTTCTTCAGAGGCAGTCTTTAAAAGCACATCCATTTTCAGGCTCACCACAAGCCCCCAGTGCATTGCTTTACTCAATTTATATTAGCCTCCGGTGTGCCGATTTTTTTCTTTCCAAAGCATGCCGGAACTTGTAGTGAAATTCAAGCCTCCTTGCAACCTCCGATAGTTCTGTGCTGATTAAGATCAATTACCTGGACCCTTTACAGCCCCATTGGCTTCCAGAGCTGAAAACCTGTTCCAAAATTATGCAGCACCAACTGCGCCATCCTTAAAGTCCTGTCAGTCAGGCTTGACGGTCCCTTTCATTTAGAGGGAGGTGCGAACTTTCACGGCTGGACTAGCCGTGTATAAATCACCCAAAAATGCCCTTGCATTAAAGACGCACTCCTCCAGTTGGCAAGTACAACTTTTATTCACCAGAGGAACAGGGTTACAGCTCCGCAATTTTGTCCATTGCCTGACGCGTTTCAGTGCATTCGCGCACTTTCTTCAAAGGCAGTCTTTAAAAGCACATCCATTTTCAGGCTCACCACAAGCCCCCAGTGCATTGCTTTACTCAATTTATATTAGCCTCCGGTGTGCCGATTTTTTTCTTTCCAAAGCATGCCGGAACTTGTAGTGAAATTCAAGCCTCCTTGCAACCTCCGATAGTTCTGTGCTGATTAAGATCAATTACCTGGACCTGGATATATATATATATATATACATATATATATATATACCAAAATTAGACAACGCTTCTTCTGGGGTGCTGGGACCCATGGAGGGTGGCATACATGCCGGCGAAGCACACCGGTAAATCCAATGTTCCAAGAAAACTCCAAATAGTGTTCGTATGCTCTCAGTAGTAAAGGCACAGCAACAACGTAGTTCAGGTCAGAGTGTTAAACACTCTGACCTGAACTACGTTGTTGCTGTGCCTTTACTACTGAGAGCATACGAACACTATTTGGAGTTTTCTTGGAACATATATATATATATATATATATATAAAACCTACTGGCAGTCGCCAGTGGGTAGTTATAGTTAGGACCTTGTTTCTATTCAAAAAGTGTTTCTTCTTTTCCCAATAACTTTGGCGCCGGTTGACGAATCTTCACAAAATTTTCAAAACGTTGGTCTCACTCCGGTCAGCTCCTATCCTGAAAGTTTCGGGGTGATTCGCCAAGCGGGAGCCGAGAAAATAAGGCGGTCCCAAAACGCTTTTTCTCTATGTTATTTCCCATAGGAAACTTTAGACATGACTACAGCCTGAATTGCTGAACGGAATTACACCAAAGTTTGCAAAAAGGTAGCCCTTGGTTCAGAAAAAGACCTTTTTTTTTAAATGGTGTGAATCCGTTCAGTAGGTGCTGAGAAATTAAAAAAATAAGAGTAAAAAAATCAATTTCCCATAGGAAACTTTATGCCAGAATACAGCCGAAACTGCTGAACGGATTTACCCCAAATTTGGCAAAAAGGTACTGCTTGGCTCAGAAAGCGACCTTTTTAAAAATGGTGTAAATCCTTTCAGTTGCTGCTGAGAAAATCAAAAATAATAGTTTCGATATTTAGAGGCAATGAGGATCCGCGCACCCTCCCGATCACTAGCTGCATTCTAATTGGCTATCAACACTTCAAACCAGGAAGTGTTGGCAGCCATCTTGTACCTCGGTAGAATCGAGCACAAGAAATCAGAAAAACAAACGCGAAAAAAAGAAAAGGGGTCTGGGTAGAAACACCCTGACCCCCTAGGCCTGCTTAGGGGGTCCCACAAGGACCCCCAGGGCCCAAAAAATCTTTTTTTTTTAAATCGCGGGATGCGCAGAGGATCCGAGGATCCGGACGCGCTTCATTATTAATTAGCCCCTGGGTGGGCCAAGTCCCGGTGGCATCTTAAAAATATATGTGCGGGGGCCCAGGGGGACGCCCGCAGCCCCGTGGACCGCCACCCTTCGGGGCTTTCTAAAAATATTTGTGGGGGCACACAGCCCCCCCGCAGCCCCGGAGACCGCCACCCCCGGGGCTTTTAAAAAAAAAAAAATAACCTGTGTGGGGGGGCTCGAGCCCCCCACACGCCCCGGTGACCGCCACCTCCCCGGTGCACTAAATATTTAAATTTGGGGGTCAGTTCTGGACCCCCCAGCCCCGGGGACCACCAACTCCCTGGGGCTGTGCACTAGGTGGGAGGGGGGCAAGGCCCCCCTCCTGGAGCCCTTCATGGCCCTGGGGACTCCCACCCCCCAGGGCCGGCTCCTGCAGTGGCCCGGGAAGGGGACCACGTGGCCCCCCTCCACCATTATAATTTGTTATTTTTTTTTAAGCATGGCAAGGCCGGCCCCGGGGAATGGGGTCCCCGGTGCCATAAATGGCCTGAGGAGGGGGCCCCCATCCAATAATTAAAATAAAAAAAAAACAGGCCATGCCCCAAGCGATGGGGTCCCCGGGGCCGAATATGGCCTCGGGAGGGGTGGGGCCACACGGCCCCCTTCCAATTTTTATAGGGGTCAGGCCCTGGGGGATGGGGTCCCCAGGGCCAATAAAAAAGGAAAGAAAGGGGGGGCCACACAGCCCCCTTCTTAAAAAAATAGATAAAGAAAAAAGACTGGCATCGTGCCCGAGGCCCGCCCCTTCCTTGCAGCACTCTGCAAACGCGCCCCCTGCCGCGGGAACTAATTCCCATTGAATACTGGGGGTCCCTGGGGGCCAACTAGCCCACCAGTAACCTCCAGTATGCACCAGGGAGCTACTTTGCAGAGAGATGTTCAGAGGCCACGCCCCTTTTTACACCTCTCTGCAACACAGCTCTGTGGCGCTTACTGTAGGTACCTGGTGGGCTAGTTGGATCCCATGGACCCTCAGGATTCAACGGGACTTTATCCCCCAACTTAAAATGGCCCGTGGCATGTTTTAAGAGGTAGTTTTAATCCCCCTGCCCTATTATGTACTAGGGACTTACAGAGGAGGTCATGCTAATCACAGGGTACCCCAATGCATAGTGTTCCCTAGTGTATGTAGGTGTTTTTACTGTATTCTAAGTGTCTTTTAGCATAGCACTGGCTCTAGGCCTGGTTAGTCAGAGTCAGTTACCACCAGTACCCGTCTGAAAAAGTTGAGGGCACAGGAGGACTTTATGCTCCTCTGTTGGTTCTTTCTGCACATCTCTTCTTCTTCCTGCACTTTTCTTCGTCTTTGTGGAGTTCTGTTGCTTCTTTCTGCATTTCTTTTTTTTCTTTCTGTACGTTGTTTCTTCTTTCTTCACATATCCTACCTCTGTATGCATAGTTAGAATCTTGCATTTAAAAAACCTTTGAAATTCACTTTAAAAAAAACATAGGTTTCAGGCACGTTATAGTTAGAAATTAGCATTTAAAACACCTTTGAAATTCACTGAAAAAAACATAGGTTTTGGGGGGGCGTGGCCAGGCGCCGACGGAGATGGCCGCCTAGCTCGTGAGCTCCGTTGAGCTACCTGTGCTGCCCGCATAATCCGCCTCTATATCCGCCCTGCAGGCACCGGAGCAGCCGCGCCGCCTTCCTGAAGGGGGGGCACGCTCGGCAGAGGCCAGCGGAGCGCCCGGCGACAGAGGGGGCGATCGGTGGCCGCATCGGCTGGTGCGGCGCCGGCATCCGTGACCGGCTGGAGCCTGAGACCCGGGCCGGCCGTAACTCGAGGTCCCGGCTTGGGGCCTGTCTCGCCTGCGGGGCCGCGGCTGGATCGCGCTTGCGGGAGGCGGCCGGACTGCTGTGAGAGAACGTGAGGCCTGGATACTGTGCTGCGAGGGGGCCGAGCCTACAGAGATCCGGCGGGGGAGGCTGCCTCCGCGGCGCTGAGCCCCGGAGGCACGTGGCAGGCCCGACACTGGATCGGGGGCCGGACTGGGTGCGACGAGGAGAGTGCCGTGGCCCTGGCGCTCGGGCCCTGAAGTGCTCCAAGACAGTGTGACCAGGCTGCGACAGAGGCAGAGACAGCGGGGTCGCTGCGGGGGTGAGGCCGTACTGGACCCCACGAATGCGGAGCCCACGCCCGGCCCGGGACGAGAGTGAGTAGGCCCTGGCACACGGACTCGGTGGGCAGCTGCGACCCTGGGAATAAGGCTGCCGGGGAGGCACCGACCGGAGGCAGAGGACTGCTTTGGGCGAGGCGCGACTGGAACAGCCATCCCGCAATTTAACACCCGCCATTTGGGGGCCCCGGAGAGTGACTCACGCCGGAGGTTGGCGCGCACGGAGGGCGCGAGTGGCCGACGCTCGGAGCAGGGAGGCGACTGTTGGTCGGGCCACGAGTGCGACGCCGGCCGTGGAAGAGGCGACGGTGCGCTGGCCCGGGGCGGCAGGGGGACACACCGCGAAGCCCGGGGCCCTGGCTTGCGCCCGGACTGGGGCACGTCTTTGACGGAGCGCCAAGATACTGTTGCCATGCGCCCCAAGGCGGGGAAACCCTCGCAAACTAACAAGCTCGACAAGTATACAGTGCCCGCTGGTCCGGCGCTCCCCGGGGCGACGGCGGATCCCACGGCGGAGAAAGCGGAACCCTCCCTGACTTCCATTATGGCCGCCATCCAGACGCTGGGAACGAACCTGGAGACCAAAATGGACAAGATCTCGATCGAGGTCAACCTACTGCGCACGGACCTCGGAAGGACTACAGAGCGGTCGAAAGCCAACGAGACGGACATTAAGGCCCTGCAGACAGCAGAGTAGCGGCTGGAGGGCCGCATCAATGAGCTAGTCTCTCACCACCGCCAAATGGCTCTGCGGCTTGAGGACCAAGAAGGGAGGGCGAGGCGCAGTAATATCCGCGTCGTGGGTGTGCCGGAGGGAATGGAGGAGGGCAGTGTGGAGCTCTTCCTCGAGGACCTCATCCTCCACCACTTGAAGCCCGGAAAGCTTTCAAAGCTCTTCACGATAGAGCGGGCTCATCGGGCCCCGATCCCTAAGCCCCGGCCGGGGGCCCCACCTAGGACAATCATCGCGAAGATCCTGAACTACCGGGACCGGGACGCCATCCTGCAAGAGGCCAGACGGAAAGGGGATCTCCAACGCGAGGGGGCCACCATCAGATTCTTCCCTGACTTCACGCTCCGGGTACAGCAGGAGCGCCGCTCGTTCCTGGGCGTCAAGGCGGCGCTCAGGGAGCGAGGGATTAAATACATGATGTTCTTCCCCGCTAAACTGAAGATCATCGCAGAGGGCAAGACGCACTTCTTCACCTCGCCGGAGGCGGTCCGGGAGTGGCTGGCCGCGGCGCCGGCGGAGGGCAGCGGCGGACGCGACCGGGACCGCCTGCCCCGGGTGGTGGAAACTTCCCCTGGATCGTTAGAGAATGGAGTGGGGAGAGCGGAACAGAGCCAGGGGTCGTGGCGGTCCAGATCGAACAGTCCACGATGGGACTCCCCCCCGGACACGACGAAGTGCTGAACATTCTGAACACGGCGGCAGGCCGCAACGCACAGTAAAGTATGTGACCAGAACTGGGGACATGGAGGGGCGGCAGGGAGGTGGGATGGCTGGGAATCCCTTCCCCTCCCCCTCTCTTTAGTGCTTTTCAATGACATTGAGCTGGTACCTAAAATCGCCTTGCACATTTCATGGTGTTCTACTGCGGGCAGCATAGTGTGGGCGGCGGCTAGAGTTGGCGCCGGCCTCAGTTTTTCCCTGACAGAGTTTTTCCGGGGAGGGTGGCTACTCTCTCCGGGTTGGGCTGGGCGACAGGCGCTCTGCTAATTGGGGTAGTGGGTAGTTTCAGGCCCGCAGAGCAGGGGGCAGGGAGGGGGGTGGGGGGTTTTGTTTGGGGGACGGTTCTAGGGGCTGCAGGGGAGTTATGGCTAACGCCGGAAGTTGGGCCTCTTGAGTTGGCCTTAATCGTGATGTTCACAGCAGAAGGTTGCGGGGGGGGGGGTTTGGGGGGGGACGTTGTATGGTTGTTATGGTCACACATTGCTAGTTGCTGGGGGACGGCGGACAGCGCCGGGGCACGGGGACGGGTGGAGATCTTCTGTAGGGACTATGGCTAGTAGTGGAGGGGAGGGCCTTAGTCTCCTTAGTTGGAATGTCAATGGGCTGGGGGACGGGCTCAAGCGTACTATTGTTATGCAGTTTATCAAACGCCACCTTCCCGATGTAGTGCTTTTACAGGAAACGCACTTGATGGGAAACACGTGCCAGGCCCTCAACAGATTTGGATATACCCTAGCGGTGCACTCCGGCTTCACCTCTGGCTCGAGGGGAGTGGGGATCCTGCTGCGACGCTCCCTGTCCTTACAAATTGACCGCACGGAAATAGACTCCCTGGGACGATTCGCGGGTTTGTCGGGGAGGTGGGCGGGTCGGCGGGTCAACTTCGTTTCCACATATATTCCCCCCGGCTTGCAGACGCTGGCATACGCAGACCTGGGTAAGCTTCTGCTCTCCTTCCCCGATGGACAGTTGATGGTTGGGGGGGACTTTAACGCGGTGGCCTCCGGCACACTGGACAGGCACCCGCCTAGGGTGACCCCCCGGGGCAGGGGTGGTTGGCGGATTTCCTCGAGGCCTTCGGGCTTACGGACGCCTGGCGGCTGATGCACCCTGAGAGTAGACACTTCACCTTCCACTCGGGTCCGCATCGTTCTTTCTCTCGGCTGGACTATGTCCTGACCTCCCTGCAGCCGGATATGCACATCCGAGAGGCCTCGCTCCTGGCACGGGGCATCTCTGACCATTCGCCAGTGTACGTGCGGGCGGAGCTAGGGGGTGGAAGGGAGGGATGTATTTTCCCCATACCCGCTTGGCGCCTACGGAACGAGGACATGCGAAGAGAGCTGACTAGCTCCATTGAGCGCTACTTTGAGCTCAACACTGGGTCGACGAACTCTGCAGTCACCCTGTGGGAGGCCTTCAAGGCGGTGCTGCGGGGGGAGGCCCGGTCGGCTGTTGCCGGCTGCCGTAAGGAACGAGAGGCGCAGGTCACCTCGGCTGAGGCGGACCTGCGAGCGCTTGAAGAAGCCACGTGTGAGGAGGCGGAGCAGGGTGTACACCACCGGCTGCGTCTTAAAACCGCAGAATACAAGGAATTGGTAACACACTCGGCCCAGCCGGCCATTCAGCACAAGGTGGGCAGGATATACGACCAGGGAGACAAGGCAGGCAAACTTATCGCGTGGTTGGAGAAAAAGCAGCGGGCCGCAACGGTGGTGCCGGAGATCAGGACGCGGGCGGGGGATACGGTAACGGAGCCCAGAGAGATTGTCGCGGAATTCACGGAGCACTTCCGACGGGTATACAGTAGAGGGTCGGACCGTCCGGAGGGAGACTCAGACGACTTGCTGGCGGATATTCGTATGCCCAGCCTGTCAGATGCCGACCGCGAGGCTCTGGAAGCCCCTCTCACCGCGACCGAACTGGAGCGCTCGATTTTGGACCTCCGCCCGGGGAAGGCGCTGGGCCCCAATGGTCTGCCTATCGAGCTCTACAAGCTGAAGCCGGACGTCCTTGGCAGGCATCTCCTCCGAATGTTCGAGGAAAGTGTAGAGGCGGGGATACTGCCGCGTGACCAACGCGTGGCCACCATAGTGGCCATACCCAAGGAGGGGAGGCCCAGGGATGCCTGCTCCTCGTATAGGCCGATCTCTCTACTGAACGCAGAGCCGAAAATACTTGCCAAGACGCTTGCGAACAGGCTCCACTCATTCCTCCCCATGCTGGTCCACCCGGATCAATCCGGCTTCATGCCCCACCGCAACACGGCGCTCAATCTCCGCCGCCTGCACGGGGTACTGGGTAGGTGCCACACGATTCGGGAGGACGCGGTGGTGGTATCGCTTGATGCCACAATGGCATTCGATACACTCGAATGGCCCTACATGATGGCAGTACTCCGAAAGCTGGGTTTTGGGCCGCGCTTCATGGCATGGGTTCGCCTCCTATACACAGAGCCACTGGCGCAGGTAGTGGTTAACGGCAGGGTGTCTGAGGTGTTTGGTCTGAGGGGCACCAGACAGGGGTGCCCGCTCTCCCCTCTCCTCTTCGCGCTTTCTCTCGAGCCGCTGGCAGCGTGGATCCGACAGGACAGATGCCTCACGGGGCTACGGTGGGCGGACGGATGGGAAGACAGAATATCCCTCTACGCTGATGATATCCTCCTTTATCTTTCCCACCCGCGGAGATCCATGCTGGCGGTGATGGATATTCTTGTAAGCTTCGGGAAGAATTCTGGGTTTTGCATCAACTGGGCGAAATCCGTCCTCTATGTTCTGCACGGCGACCCCCCCAGGCTGCCTGACACCTGTCCACTAGCAATCGCGGATGAGGGCTTTAGATACCTCGGAGTGTTTGTCACACTGGATAAAGCCCTCCGGTTTGAAAGGAATCTCCTGCCGCCGCTGCAACGGTTCCAGCGTGACTCAGCCTCGTGGCAACGGCTGCCGCTGTCGCTGCTGGGCCGCGGGGCCCTCTTCAAAATGATGGCCCTCCCTAGGTTTCTGTATGCGCTCCAAAACCATCCAGACTTGGTGCCTGCCTCGTATTTTGCGGCGGTGGAGGCGGCACAGAGGGCCCTCCTATGGTCGGGAGCGCCCAGAATAGCGCTGCGGAAGCTCACCCTGGGGTGGTATGACGGGGGGATCGCTCTCCCGGATGTCCGCAAGTACTACTGGGCCGCCCACCTGTCGGCAATAAACCAGGGGACATACTGCGACGGCAACGACCCGGGTTATTGGATGGACAGGTGGTTGCTCCCAGGGGGGAACTATGACGTCGCGTTATACTCTAGACCGGGCAAGTTCCACCTCACGGGGCCAACGAAACACTCAGTTCAAATATGGCACACCGCGCACCGGGCGCTGGGGTGGGCTAACACACTTACACTGGCCACCCCCCTGTGGGCGTCAGAGAGATTGGGCAGCCTGAGGCACACGAAGGGGTTCCGTAACTGGGACCTCATTGGGATCTCCCGGGTGGGGGACCTTTAGGGGCCGGAGGGGGTCAGACCATTTGCCTACCTCCAGGACACCTACGACATGGCGCGAACAGAATATTTCAGGTACCTCCAGGTCCGTCACTCCCTTCGAGCTAACATCCCTCCGGGGACCCGACCTCCGCAGGCCTCCCCGCTTGAGGACAGGCTGTTGGACGGCCACATGCCGGAGCATGCCATTTCCCTCACATACAAAAAACTGATTAATAACCCCCCCCGACCCCCTAGACTCCTTGAAAGCGAAATGGGTGGCAGACGGGCTGGAGATTGATGATGAGGAGTGGATTACCGCGCTGGGGTCTCCTAGGGAAGTAGCGATATCAGCTAGACTCCGATTGGTGCAGTTAAAAATTTTGCACAGGGTGTATGTCTCCTGCACCAGGCTCCAGGCGATGGGTAGGGGAGGGGAGGGACTGTGCCGTCGGGGGTGTGGAGAGAGAGGTTCCTTTTTTCATATTCTATGGGAGTGCCCGGGGGTACAGCGGTACTGGAGGCGAGTGGTGTCCTGTATGGGGGAGGTCTTGGAAACTGAGATACGCACGGAGGCTAAGAGATGTTTGCTGAACATTTGGGAACCCACGGACTTGTCCCAACGGGGGAGACTATGGGTCACACTGGGACAAATTGTCGCCAAAAGGAATATAGCCCGCCTCTGGGGGGCATCGACCCTGCCGAAATTGAGGGACTGGCAGAACGATATGGACTGGTGTATGCTACAGGAAAAGACGGTATACACGGCACGAGGGTGTCCCAGGAAATGGGAGGAGGTGTGGTCGCTCTGGAACGCATACCGGGGGGATATAGTTGAGCCGCCGCGGGCCCGCTTATCCGGCCTCGAAAGTGTGGACGTCATATAGGCTGCAGGCCGGTTCGGGCTGCTGGCCTGGTCTTTGGACTGTCCTCATCAGTTTCCGGTGCTGCGTCACCCTAGATGCACTGCATGAAAGAGACCTGTCTTGTGTGACCTGTTTTGTGTTTTTGTTGTCTGAAAATAATAAAAAGATTTACAAAAAAAAAAAAAACATAGGTTTCAGGAACGTTATAGTTAGAAATTAGCATTCAAAAAACCTTCTAAATTCCCTGAAAAAAACATAGGTTTTAGGGAAAGTTATAGTTAGTTGCACATTTCACTCGTACAAAACCAGAGAAATTCCCCCGTTATAGTTAGTTCAGCTAACTATAACTCGCGCCCCCTCAATGCACTGCTGATGACGTCACATATTACATCACTCATGACATGGTCAGTGACATCACTGATGACATCACTGATGATATCTCAAATGACACCACTGATGACATCATCCATGTGATAATTTCATGCATCTTCTCACACCCTAATATCACTTTTGATACACCCACTCTAAATTACAGACTGCCATTCTCAAAACCATAGACACTCCAACATCAATAACTACATACCCACTCCCTGATTCTTAGGTCTACACACACATCCACTCACTCATCCGTACAGTCACTCATACTCACGGTCACTCAGTACAGGACTATCATATGCACTCATACACCTATATAGACACTCACACACTGCCACTCATCCATAGAGGTACTCACACACCTAGTCAGTCATGCAAATAATTAATCACACTCCCATTTACTCACCTATACAGTTATACACACACCAGCTCACTTACTCATACAAAAACTAGCACATTCTTACGCTCTTATACAATCACTGATACAAGCACACACTCATCCATACAGCTACTCTCATAATCACACACTCTCAGTTATAGCCATTTATATACTCTAACACACATATATACTGCCTTTCACATATGTAGTTACTCACACATGTACCACTGAGATATACATTCACTCACTAACACACCCATCCACACACTCACCCACCCATACAGTCCATCACATATGCACTCTTGAAACCATGCACCCAGTGAATCACCCACTCACACATCTATGCACAGAGTCACACACACCCCACCCACACAAACACTCAGGCACCCATACAGATACTCAGACAACCAATCAATAACTCATATAAACACTCATGTAGCTATTCACAAACCCATGCAGCCGCTTACACACCAACAGACAGACGGATACAGACATTCACACAGTTTAGTCACTAACCCATGCATTCAGTAAGATACGTTTAATCACTCACTTATAGTCAGTCACGCACCTACTAAATCATCAATTCAGACACTTATAAACCAACTCATTCTTCAATACGTCTTTCCCTATATATATATATATATATATATATATATATATATATATATATATATATATATATATATATACATATTTCAACTTTACAGAAAAATACAGTCAATGGATGACGTCATCAGTGATGTCATTTGAGATGTCATCAGTGATGACACTGACCATGCCATGAGTGATGTAATATGTGACGTCATCAGCAGTGCATTGCAGGGGAGCAAGTTATAGTTAGCTGAACTAACTATAACGGGGGAATTTCTCTGGTTTTGTACGAGTGAAATATCCAACTAACTATAACTTTCCCTAAAACCTATGGTTTTTTCAGTGAATTTATATGTATATATACCCCACCCCAAAAAATATTTAGTTGTAAAACAGGGAAAAAAGTTATTTTAGGGATTTAATTAACATTCATGTTTCCATTACGGATTTTAACGAACTAAACCATCATGACCAGAATGCACTAAGGCACACGCCCAGGGGGGCGGGACTATGTCAATATCATCGCGAGTGCACAACGTGAAAGGCTGTTCTCCACCATTGCTGAAGCCAGTGAGAAAGGGAATGACTCCTGAAACGCGTATGGCGTCAAAACGGCAGAAAATGCGCTGGGATGACATTTGTAATTTAGCTGCTGCCTGCCAGAGAATAAAGTGAATTACTTACACGTCGTGTGTGGGGTCTTCAAGCTTTGAGCGTTCTCGATTGGATATATATAGTGGCCTGCTCTGGCCACGAAGACTCCCCACTGCAGACAGAAGCAGGTCTGTGCACTCGCACTGTCAGGTGCACAATAAGAACGACGTTACTTCTCTGTCATGCGCAAATGAAGCAGCGGATCACCTTTGCCTGTAACAGCGACCCGATGGTTTGTCACTACTGGAGGGAGAAGGAGAGCCTGTTTCCATTACGGATTTTAACGAGCTAAACCATCATGACCAGAATGCACTAAGGCACACGCCCAGGGGGGCGGGACTATGTCAATATCATCGCGAGTGCACAACGTGAAAGGCTGTTCTCCACCATTGCCGAAGCCAGTGAGAAAGGGAATGACTCCTGAAACGCGTATGGCGTCAAAACGGCAGAAAATGCGCTGGGATGACATTTGTAATTTAGCTGCTGCCTGCCAGAGAATAAAGTGAATTACTTACACGTCGTGTGTGGGGTCTTCAAGCTTTGAGCGTTCTCGATTGGATATATATAGTGGCCTGCTCTGGCCACGAAGACTCCCCACTGCAGACAGAAGCAGGTCTGTGCACTCGCACTGTCAGGTGCACAATAAGAACGACGTTACTTCTCTGTCAGGCGCAAATGAAGCAGCGGATCACCTATGCCTGTAACAGCGACCCGATGGTTTGTCACTACTGGAGGGAGAAGGAGAGCCTGTTTCCATTACGGATTTTAACGAACTAAACCATCATGACCAGAATGCACTAAGGCACACGCCCAGGGGGGCGGGATTATGTCAATATCATCGCGAGTGCACAACATGAAAGGCTGTTCTCCACCATTGCCGAAGCCAGTGAGAAAGGGAATGACTCCTGAAACGCGTATGGCGTCAAAACGGCAGAAAATGCGCTGGGATGACATTTGTAATTTAGCTGCTGCCTGCCAGAGAATAAAGTGAATTACTTACACGTCGTGTGTGGGGTCTTCAAGCTTTGAGTGTTCTCGATTGGATATATATAGTGGCCTGCTCTGGCCACGAAGACTCCCCACTGCAGACAGAAGCAGGTCTGTGCACTCGCACTGTCAGGTGCACAATAAGAACGACGTTACTTCTCTGTCAGGTGCAAATGAAGCAGCGGATCACCTTTGCCTGTAACAGCGACCCGATGGTTTGTCACTACTGGAGGGAGAAGGAGAGCCTGTTTCCATTACGGATTTTAACGAACTAAACCATCATGACCAGAATGCACTAAGGCACACGCCCAGGGGGGCGGGACTATGTCAATATCATCGCGAGTGCACAACGTGAAAGGCTGTTCGCCACCATTGCCGAAGCCAGTGAGAAAGGGAATGACTCCTGAAACGCGTATGGCGTCAAAACGGCAGAAAATGCGCTGGGATGAAATTTGTAATTTAGCTGCTGCCTGCCAGAGAATAAAGTGAATTACTTACACGTCGTGTGTGGGGTCTTCAAGCTTTGAGCGTTCTCAATTGGATATATATAGTGGCCTGCTCTGGCCACGAAGACTCCCCACTGCAGACAGAAGCAGGTCTGTGCACTCGCACTGTCAGGTGCACAATAAGAACGACGTTACTTCTCTGTCAGGCGCAAATGAAGCAGCGGATCACCTATGCCTGTAACAGCGACCCGATGGTTTGTCACTACTGGAGGGAGAAGGAGAGCCTGTTTCCATTACGGATTTTAACGAACTAAACCATCATGACCAGAATGTACTAAGGCACACGCCCAGGGGGGCGGGACTATGTCAATATCATCGCGAGTGCACAACGTGAAAGGCTGTTTTCCACCATTGCCGAAGCCAGTGAGAAAGGGAATGACTCCTGAAACGCGTATGGCGTCAAAACGGCAGAAAATGCGCTGGGATGACATTTGTAATTTAGCTGCTGCCTGCCAGAGAATAAAGTGAATTACTTACACGTCGTGTGTGGGGTCTTCAAGCTTTGAGCGTTCTCAATTGGATATATATAGTGGCCTGCTCTGGCCACGAAGACTCCCCACTGCAGACAGAAGCAGGTCTGTGCACTCGCACTGTCAGGTGCACAATAAGAACGACGTTACTTCTCTGTCAGGCGCAAATGAAGCAGCGGATCACCTATGCCTGTAACAGCGACCCGATGGTTTGTCACTACTGGAGGGAGAAGGAGAGCCTGTTTCCATTACGGATTTTAACGAACTAAACCATCATGACCAGAATGCACTAAGGCACACGCCCAGGGGGGCGGGACTATGTCAATATCATCGCGAGTGCACAACGTGAAAGGCTGTTCTCCACCATTGCCGAAGCCAGTGAGAAAGGGAATGACTCCTGAAACGCGTATGGCGTCAAAACGGCAGAAAATGCGCTGGGATGACATTTGTAATTTAGCTGCTGCCTGCCAGAGAATAAAGTGAATTACTTACACGTCGTGTGTGGGGTCTTCAAGCTTTGAGCGTTCTCAATTGGATATATATAGTGGCCTGCTCTGGCCACGAAGACTCCCCACTGCAGACAGAAGCAGGTCTGTGCACTCGCACTGTCAGGTGCACAATAAGAACGACGTTACTTCTCTGTCAGGCGCAAATGAAGCAGCGGATCACCTATGCCTGTAACAGCGACCCGATGGTTTGTCACTACTGGAGGGAGAAGGAGAGCCTGTTTCCATTACGGATTTTAACGAACTAAACCATCATGACCAGAATGCACTAAGGCACACGCCCAGGGGGGCGGGACTATGTCAATATCATCGCGAGTGCACAACGTGAAAGGCTGTTCTCCACCATTGCCGAAGCCAGTGAGAAAGGGAATGACTCCTGAAACGCGTATGGCGTCAAAACGGCAGAAAATGCGCTGGGATGACATTTGTAATTTAGCTGCTGCCTGCCAGAGAATAAAGTGAATTACTTACACGTCGTGTGTGGGGTCTTCAAGCTTTGAGCGTTCTCGATTGGATATATATATATATACATATTTCAACTTTACAGAAAAATACAGTCAATGGATGATGTCATCAGTGATGTCATTTGAGATGTCATCAGTGATGTCACTGACCATGCCATGAGTGATGTAATATGTGACGTCATCAGCAGTGCATTGCAGGGGAGCAAGTTATAGTTAGCTGAACTAACTATAACGGGGGAATTTCTCTGGTTTTGTACGAGTGAAATATCCAACTAACTATAACTTTCCCTAAAACCTATGGTTTTTTCAGTGAATTTATATGTCTATATACCCCACCCAAAAAAATATTTAGTTGTAAAACAGGGAAAAAAGTTATTTTAGGGATTTAATTAATGAACATTCATGTTGCTAAATATACAATTGAGTGCTGCAATAATTGCTTTCTCATGTAATGAAAATTATGTGATCAATGCTGCAATGTCTTGATGGTGTAATTTTCCATTCGGGACCTGCTCATGGGCAGGCTACACTGCACACATGAGTCATAATTGTGCATCTATAGGCTGTGTGTGACATTTTGAGAGCACACCTGCATAATGGAAGATTTAACTATGTATTTACTGTCATACCTCTTCATGTGGAGTCTGAAAGGGCATGTAAGGTTCCAAATGTATTTAAGGAGTTTGTACCTAGACATTGGGATGCTACACTTGGCGCTTAATGTCATACTTGTGTATGGAAAGGCTCGGCTGGACATTTATTCAAACTATGATGCAGAAACTATCACCAGCCTAAATATGCATCCATTCTCACCATCCTTTTACTGTAGGGCTTATCCAATGTTGGTAGAATGTCCTTTCTTTTGCTCCTGGTGAGTAATTGGATTGTTGGCTGACTAGGATGTGGGACCTGGTCAAGCAACAGTTATAAACCCTGACAGAGTGAACCACAAAAGGTCACTAAATTCCCCTGTACTTTACTAGGTAGCTTGGCACAAAAAGCAGACAGTTTTAATTCGAAGGCAAGTGTACAGTATTCATGCAGCACACAAACAATAATAAACTGAAAACACACCAAAAGGAAAATCACACAACAACAACAAAAACAATCAGTAGAACTGGACTTGTGAAGTTGTTTGTAAAGCTAGTGCCTAAAAGATCAAAGTGGCAACTGCTGACATCTAGTCATGGAAGACCGGGTCAAATTTGAAAAATATGTCTGACTGCGATGGAGCGCGGTTCGGGTACAAGCAGTGGATTGGGCCAGGTCGAGTTTCAAGTTTAATTTATTTGCATAGTTAATTAAAACTGTTGCAATACAAAATAACATCAACTTTAAACTAGTTATACATATAAAAATGTCATAGTTCATATATTTATATTTTTTAAGTCAGTTTTATAATCAGAGAGAAGAAAAGGAAGTTCTCCTAACCAAGCTATTTTTGATTTTGCACATGTTATTTAAGGGTTGAATGTACTTAGTTCCAGTCTATCACTTCCATTCACTACTTATGCCAGACTTCAGTACAAAGTGCAAAAAAGTGCATTAGACTTTAATAAAGTGCATTAGTGCCAAGAATAGAGTAAATAGAAGGGAGCTTCCTCTTTGATCCTCCGTGCTAGCATTGCACTTGTTCCCGACGACTAAGATGGTTAGTAACTATTGAGCAGGCATTTTCTTTTCGCATGACCTCAGGAACTTAACTAGACAGCAGTTCAGTTGTCGATCATTAGGTGTAAAACATGTCAACACCGCTTGTCTCCTAGTGCATACCCCTCGCTGGTTAAAATGGCATTGGTGGTGAGCCGCATAAGCGGCAGGTAGTGCCCGCTTTCTCCTTTAGCCAGGGTGGAAAATGCTGTATATAGGGTAACAGAACAAGTCTGTGCTTCAAGAACTTGATTTTTGTGATTTTGGAATAGCCCAGATCAAAATAATTTGGAGCAGCTGGCACAGTGTAGGTGTTCAAAGTCATCCATCCATGTGCCCTTTTCGAGAGAGAGGCCTTGTCCTCAATCCATGAAAGATATTTGACCGTCTTCCAGACCCATTTTTTAAACGTGCTGGTATTTGTGGGTGTATCCCAGAGCTGGTTCAGCCCCATATTGTGCAGGCTGCTTTTGAGATATTTGGCAGCGGGTAAGGCGGTTTGTTGTTGTAATTCCTTCCATAGATGTTCATTTAGAGTTCCTTGAGCGGATTTCCGCACTTTGTCCCAAGTGATAATATATGCCCCTTGTCTCGCAAAAGACTGTTTGTGTATACTAAACTCTAGCCTGATTTGCGCAGGTGAGGTATAGTTAGGCAGACCAAAAATTACCCTATAAGAAGCTGTTACTGTAATGTCAAGTATTTTAGCATCTCTACCTCTCTGTGCCTTGCTGTAATAGGCAATTGTTGGCAGAATCATAGCACGACCCACCTGTACCAAGGGCAGAATCGATGAGCCGTTTAATTGAATGTTTAATGCTTTTAAAGAGATTGACAGGGCAAGACCTTTATGCCTGATGCTGTTTTTCTGTACAGAGAATCGGCCGCCTTTATCTATCTTCACGGCAAGATATTTATATTCCAATGTGTCCTCAATTTGGGTCTTTCCCCAGAACCAAGCTGCAGATTTTTCCCTTTTTTTCTGACCGTCGTGGTTCTTGTTTATTCCAGATTTATTGGTAGACCATTTGCTTTAGAATAGTCCTGCATGACGTTTAAAATATGTTGTAAGACTACTTGCGTTTGGCTGTTCAGGACTATGTCGTCCTCATAGGAGACTTGGTAGTGTAAAACCTCCTAGTTTTGGGGGATGTGAGGTACAACTGTTTAAAAGGGGACAAGATCTGCTAGAAATAAATTAAGGGTGTGGGTGCTAAACCACATCCTTGTTTAAGCCCTTTTTCAGTTGGTATACGTCTTGACAGTAATGACCCATCGCCCATCTTTATCTGAACCCATGTATCCATATGAAGATTGATCAGCAGGTTTAATAGGGGCTGTAGCATCCCCCAACAGGCGCAATTTGGACCATAGGCTGTTGCGATTTACCTGATCGAAGACTGCCTTGTAGTCTATAAAACATAGGTGTAGGGGTATCTTTGCAGATTCTGCCTTATCCATTAGCATTGCCATAGTTAGTATATTTGTGGTTGTCCTGACTGTTTTTGCGAAGCCAGTCTGATTTTGTGGGATTACTGATTGTTCATTGGCCCAAGCCTGGAGCTCCTCTAGTAGCATGCCTGCAAATAACTTTGCCTCATTGTCCATGAGGGCCACTAGCCGATAGTTTTGTGGTAGCGACTTTTCACCTATATTGAAAATTGGTGAAATAATTAATCCTCTCCAGGAGCACGGCAGTATGTTCATCAACCTTATTTCTGTGAAAAGTGGTTCCAATGATATGGCCAATACGTTTGAATCTTGTTTATAAAGTGCTGGTGGTATTCCGTTTGGGCCTGGGACCCCTTCTCTCCTTCCCTTCGCTATTTGCGGTTTGATGGTACTAATTTTGCTCTTTAGATGGTCCTCTGTTGGTAGATCTCCCTCTGGTTTTCCAAGAACTATGTGGTTACTTGCTGTCCAGGCAGTGGTGGTTGTTACACCTCTTGAAGCAATTTGGGTTCCTTGACCCAAAGCCATGAGTTCCGTATCTTGGTGGAATGAGTCCTGAGGTAGTTTACCCATGCTTCCTCTGAAATGTTAGAAGAGATTCCCTCGTGGGCAGGACAAATGAATTGATTTATAGTTCTCCAGAATCTAGCACTATTACTCTGTTTGATGTCAGCATGTAATTTTGCCCAGAGATCATCCTCCGCAGATCTATTAGCATCCCTTTTTTGTTTTCTCAACAGCACCTTTTGCTTTCGTAACAGTTCTAGTTGTTTTTTGTCAGTTGGCTTGCGTCGAAGTTGTCTCAACGTACGATAAATTGAATTTTTAGTGAGCTTGATTTATTTTTTGGCACCTTGTAACATAGGCTTCACGTTGCTAAATCTCTGTTGAGTTGTTGGTTTAATCCTAGTAGCATATGCTGCCATAGTTGTAGTAAAGTTCTCCCATTTCCCAACTTCACTTGACTCGACTCTCGATTCAAAGTTCTGTCTTGCGATTGCCAGCATGCTACTATCTGCTGGTTGCATGAACTTGATTCTTTTAAGATTGGTAGTAAATTCTGATCCTTGAGGAGCCGAAGACCACTCAAACATAGGGATGATTGTTCTAAGCACAATTTCTTGAGACCGGTGGTCACTGTCAGCTTTGTTGCCCAGATGGAATGAAGAAATTTGATGAAACAGGGCTAAGGAAATGAAGGTATAGTCTAGTATTGTATTAGTTTTTGTTGAGCTGTGTGTTGTGTGTGGGAGGGTTATCCCCAGCAGATCTTCCATTTATTTGAGGTTAAGATGTTCAAGTTCCTCCAGAACAAGCTGTCCGATCTTAGTTTGTTTGCCTGTTTGCGGTTTCCCTTGCAGTGGGATGTTCAAGATTGAATTTTGAAGTAGCACTTCTTCACCTGAGGAGGTACCCATTAGATTGAGGTTTAGGTCCCCAGTGAGAATAAGGTCAGTTGTAGGCCCTTCCCCTATGCATGCTTCCAAAAAGCTACACAGTTCTTTTGCTGCCTTAGTTCTCAGTTTTGGATGAATATGTGCATTAATTATTGTAAATGTCGCTACCTCTTGCTTCTGATAATGAAGATGGAGTAAGTAGGTTTACTGCCAATGTCGCTGGAGATGTTGGCCCAATTTCACAGGCTGTGGATATACTTGTGTTCGAGACATACATTACTACTCCTCCTTGCAGGTGACCATATTTTGCCCCCTTAAGAGCACTAGTAAAAAAAACGCAGAAATCCCTGAAGGTGCGGAGGGTCAATTTGCCAAGTCTCTTGTAGTGCTACAATGTCAAACACCCTTATGTAGGTGACAAAGTCTAGGTCTGTCAGTTTGTTGGCTAATCCGTTTACATTCCATGAGCATATTTGCAGAAACCCTTTTGTGCTGGTCCTTTGCGATGGATAGAGGTGTTGTCAATGTTTTGGGTTATTTATTGTTCACAAAATCTACCTTAGGTCCGTTTCCCAGTTTTGTAGCATTGTAGAATCCTGGCGGTTTCTGGAGTTTACTAGTGACAGTGCCCCACAGCTCCTTTAAGCACCGATGTTACTGATCTATTTGCAGTTACTTCGACTGCCCTTATATTTTCTGGGTTCAGCAAATCGGGGTATCCTGGCTCAGTGTATGGAATGATGTTTATCCCTAGTTTTTAAAGATATTACTTTCTAGAAGTATTTTTTGTGCAATTGATGTTGATGTCCATGATGTTTTAGTTTTTTCTCCTTCCACGGAGTCCTTGCATTTAATAAATTCTACTGAAACTAAGTCCGACGTCGTCACCTCTGTCAAGGTTGGTATGTGGGACAGTAGACGCAATATGTTACCTCGATTCATGATGTTGTGTCTTCCTTTGGATCTATTTTCTGGTGTAAACCATAAGGCGCTTGTTTCCCTCCCAGTTTTCACAGGAGCAGCGGCTTTGCGATTTCTTGGGGACTGAAAGATGGCCTCATTACATAATAGCCCTGATACGGGCCGGTGCCAAGGATACTCCATGTATCCTTCCTCATTTTTCAACTGTGTATTTTGTACTAATCTTGGCAGTTGTCCTACACTTCCATGCCAGAATGGTTTCAGGCTGATTCGGTTTTGTTTTGGGGATGCCTGAATTTCCTGTCTCTGTTGGTCCTCTGGTTTTAAGAAGGGGGTTGTTTGTGTGTTAGTTGTACTCTTATGATAAATTTGGCTGATCCTTGTATCATCTGGCTCCCTATTGGCTATACATTTGACTTTATGATTTTCCAAATTTTTCATATTTCCCTGATTGCCCTTGGCGGCGCAATATTTTGTGAGTGATGTTGAGGAATTACTAAAAAGCGAGTAATCCTGATTTAGTTCTCGTTGTTGGATTCTCATTGTTGTTCCTGCTGCTTCCTCCTTTATTCTTTCGAGGGTTAGTGATATTTCCTTTTGATTGAGGCTGTGTTAACTCTTTATCCACTGCCTCCCCAGGTGACAGAATCTTATTTACATCTTGCATTTTGCTAGGGGAGGTTTGACTTGATCCTGTCATAACTTCTATGTTCTTTTTCTTTATTCCTCCTAGTTTGGATTTGCTTTCTTGATTTGTTTCTTTTTGCAATGGTGTTGTCCCAAAGAGATGCAAGAATCCATCCTGATTAGTACTTGATTTTTGATTTCGGCCTTTCCGTTTTTGTGCGCGTCTTTGTCTTGCATTCATTTTGTTTTCCCGTTTATCTTCTACTAGAGGATCAGACAGTTGGCTTGGTGTTGTTGCTTTTTTACTGCCCTCATTCCATATGATGTTATGTTTTGGTTTTATCTTAGTGGAAGGGTGCTCTTCCTTAATGGTTGGAGTCAAATGTGTTGCCATAGCTTCTTGATTTCCATTAAAGGGTTGATCATCCAGAGGCGGTGTATGTGCACATTGTGAGGCATTAGTGGAAGGGAAGCTAGTTTGTCAACAACCGGGCTGCATCCACAGATATGATTGTTAGCTTGAGTGTGAACCTGTATATTTTGCAGAAAAGTGGCTTACCGTCAATTTCAACCACAGAGACTGCCAGAGTATTCAGTAAGGTTAGTTATGTGTCCATTTTATTAGATTGGTATTGCAGGGCCTCTACCAGGAGTTTCACTTTTTTAACAGACTTGTCCAGACATTCCCATGATCTGTTTGTTGCGTGTCTCCTGTTGCACCACTTGTGTCTTTAGGTGAGTTTTGTCGGTCTTGCGTCTCCCCAGCTACCTGGTGTCCCTTGTGCCCCTCAGTTTGTGAGTTTGCAAGAGGGTCATTCCTGCAATTGTCCTGAGAGTAAGTTGCCAGGAGGCCCTCCCACTCTTCTTTGCCTAGATATGAAAATTGTTCCGGATCTTCCGTCTTGCAAATTAGGGACATCTCCAAATTAGTTTGTATTGGTGATGGAGCAAGTGGTGTTTTATGCTCTAAGCCCAGATTGGCCACTGATAATACAGATAGTGCCAATGTGAGTTTTATGTCATTCCTCTCCTTCGTGGGTGAATCTAATGTATTATCCGACTGCAGAATTTCTTTCGGACTGTCTAGCTTGCATATGGTTAGTGCCTCAGTTGTAACGCAGTTACCTCCCTTGTCTTTGCTGTGAGATGTGAATCCGGACATTGGTGCATTTAGTGCATCCGAAATGCAGTCACCTAATCCTTCTATGGAAGATTTTTGCACTTCCTTAGTCCTGTGTTCTCGCATTGTCTCTATATCGACTACAGTAAGTTTTTCCAGGGTCTTGGACTCTGGGGCCCAAAAATAGTTTGGCACTGTGGGATTGATATTGAATAGGCTGGCCTGGAATTGTCCACCCCAGTGCTTGAGCTTTTCTTTCCTTTTTGGTTATCGCTACCCCGTTGGCGAGTAGGCTGGAGGGGTGTCCAAAGGCCCGGTAATGCTGTGGAGCACGAGAGGAGAGTATCACCCGCATTTTTTAAGAAACAACATTTCGTATCTATTTTAGGCTGAAAAAAGCAATGTTTTGCGGTTTTACTTTTTTCCGTTTCTGAAGTGATATTGCTTGACTTATTTGTGTCAGGGATTATTTAAATTAAAGAGCCATCTTGCTGTGAGTCGGGCCTGGTCTTTGCTTGTGGTTCACCCAGGGAGCCATCAGATGTTTTAAGTTTTCTTTTACGCTTGCTTGTGTTGCTATGCTATGCTATGGCTGTCCTTTAGTGTCTTTTTGTTTCTCATTATGACCCTTTGTAGGTTGGAACTTGGTAGCTTGATATATCCTTATGTCTTCAGGTTGTCTGAAGTTATGAGAGCCTTATCCGCTGGTGGTTGCTGCAGACTGGAGCTTCAATGTGTTCCCCAGGTTTGATTCGTATTGTATTGTATATGGTGTTGGTTTTTAATTAGACATTTACTCCTTTGACTTGGGAGCAGCAAGATTATAATGACCCTCTGAACATTGTTGCTTTAGTTTAGTTGCATCAGTTCCATCTGAGAGAGAAAGAGGGAGAGGGGAGGGGAGGTCTCCTGCAGGCCCTTGCGTTAGCCTTATCCCTGTAGATGTGCCCCACTGGTCCTGTTGCTGAGCCAGTTGTTGACTGACTGTCAACAACTGACTGTGCACGGGGAGGGGGGCCTCCTGGTGATACCGCAAGGCTGTACCCACATCTAGATGGGCCGCCTCCGCGGCAACGCCAGGGCACGCTCTCCGCAACCACCCACTAGCCACTAGTGGTGGCTGCTCACACCTGTCCTGCTGCACCTCCCTGCTGCGTACCGCTACGCAAGCACGGGCAGTGCTGCTGACTGAATTTAAAATGTAATAGTGCATCCGGGGTGGGGTGGGAGCGGGTGAACAGCCTTCTATTGCCTCTGTATACAGCGTGGGTGCAAGCGGGCTTCACAGCTCATACCGCTTTGCGCCTCGCAACAGGTCTTCCGGCTGTTGCTGCCTTGGGCTAAACAACACATGCCCGGGCTTCCGATATCGCAGCTTCAGGCTCGGTTTTTGGGTTCTCGGGGCCAGGACTGCGTCTGGGCTGTCGAACCGCCGTGCCTCTCTGTCCGCTCTCTGTCTGCTCCACTTCGTCTTGCCACGACCCCTTCCCGCTCAGGCACAAGCAATCATACAGGTTCGATCGAGACGTGGATTGGGCCAGGTCGGTGCTTACATTCGGAAAGTTTGATGAAAATGTTCTGAGAAGATAAAGTTCAGAAGGGCAAGGCTGCAGGAGGATTTCGATAAGGGAGCCTCATTATCAGGGATCTTTGAGTCAAAGTCGCTGTGAAGTTTTCTATGTTCGGACCTAGTCTTTTTTTGGAAGTCCAAAATCTCCAGCAGGATGAGGCAGGCGGTTGTAGCCCAAGACAATTCCAGGAGCTCGGATACCTCTTTAGCGAAGAACCGCTGAACAGGATTTGCTGCTGAGGGAAAGAGCGTAGCAGGAGCAACCGCAAAGTCAAGCCAACAGGTGATGCACCTAAAGTTGCTAGACTATCAGGTTGGTTCTAGCCTCCCCTTGGTGCTCAGAGAAGCTGTAAGCCAGAAATATTTCAAGTCCCAAGTTTGGATTTTGGCTATCTGGGCACCTTTAGCTCCACAACCAAGGGTCAAGGACTTGTGGACACCACTTGTGGGTTCAGGACTCAGGCTGGGTCTAGGTGCGTGTTCAAGATGGTGGGAGCCTTTTATGTCCCTTGTGGCTCTGAACAGGAGGACAGCAAACTAGCCTTTAGAGTCACTCTGGTATTCCTGGGTTCAGGTGAAGATGCAGGGCTCAACCAGCAGTGCTGGTCAGGTACAGCAGGTCACAGCAGCAGGCAATCACCTGAGAATCCTTTGGTAATTCCAGAAAATGAACTGAGGAGTGGGTCTGCGGGTCCTATTTTTATACCTAGTGCCTCCTTTGAAGGTGGGTGAAGTTTCTAGAGGTTTTTCTTTGAAGTGCTTGTCAATTTCCTGACTCCACTGCCCTAGCTCCATACTGGCTGTGTTGAAAATGTGGAGGTTATAAGCCATTTGCATGAAGACAGAGCACAGTCTATTTAGTTGTAAGTGGGACTGTGTCCAGCTACGCCTCCATCCTGCAGACACACCTAGTCCTTCTATTCTATTGTGTGACTGTTTTGGAGGAATTCACAATGTTTAACTGTCAGTTACACCCAGTCATGTGACTCAATAGGGGCTGCAGGCACCAAATGGCTAAGAGCAGAAAAATGCCTTATCAAGAGACTTCAGATCATCCAGAACACCACTGCTTGACTAGTGCTCAACCTCCAAGTCCTCATCCCTTCTTTGATCTCTACACTGGCTACCCATTCAGAAAAGAGCACTAAACAAATATCTATGCCATACCCACAGAGCCACAGTACTTAGCCAACAAAGTCTTTTGTCATCAGCCTTCCAGACTCTTCCATTCTTTCACTCAGAAGCTGGCCGTGATTGCCCATATCTGCCTCTCAATGAATTGGGGGTTAGTCTTTCCCCCACCTTTCTCCCACCCAATCACAAATAACTGGAACAAGCCTCCCCACTCCTTACCAGCTCTTTTCCCATCGTCAGGCTGAATCTGAAAACCTGGTTACTCTAGATCAGCGTGTATTTGGGCTTACAGGCTAATTAGCCTTTTGTTTTCTGCACAAGAATAACCTGCTCGGGGGAGTGTGTGTGTTACAGATCTAACTGACGTAACAATGACATTTTGCCCCCATGATTTGAAGCAGCTCTTGAGAGTAGGGGAACGGGAGATACAGAGACACCATTCACAAGTCAAGAGAGGGCTAGGCCCTAGAGGTACTAAAATTGAAGGTGGAACTGGACAAAATCATTACTTGATGTTTAGTTATCTCACATTTGAATCAATATCAAGAAAATGAACTGATATACCTGAGTAAGGAAATTACAAGGCATGCAGTTACTACAGATGAGAAAACCTGAGAGAATTAGCAGAGAAATACGAGGTGGATCTCTCCAAGAGTATTCCCTCACAGAAAGGTTTTAGGGCACACTTAGTTAATGAAGTGATTGTCACCATGCGATCTTCAGGAAGTAAGCTACACCTTGCCAAACTGGTCAAATGCATTAAGAAACGGTTTGATTTTGACAGATTAGAGAGTAAATAGGTGAAAAAGCAGGGGAAGAAAAGAAAGAAACAAAAACTGTAGGGGTAAATAGTAAGCTGTCTTCAGTGCCCCCATATAAAGATGAGGCTTTGACATTTAATTTAGGATTACCAGGTGGAGGGTATGTTCATGTGCCATCCAGCTGAAGTGGTCTTGCACCATTCACAAACAACTTGATTGAGGGAGAATTCTGCTCACTGGTATACTCAGGTTGACAGGTTTGTGACAATTTCAAAGGTTTTGAGGACACATTTGGATACCTTTTTTGACATTGTGGAACTGCGTGATTTTTGGGCTGAATGTAAGATAGCTGTGCAATGGCCACATACAGAGCCCTCAAGGGATCTGCGTACCTGTGCACCTTCGTCTACAGAGATGATAAAGTATAGAGAGGTGATTACTTTCTTGAAGAGAAAGGTTCCAGTAAGACAACAACAACAATAACAACAACTTTCTTTATTCGGTTATTTCCATAACAATAAAAGAGTACAAACATACAGTTAAAATACAATTAAAAACATAACTCATCGAGGGGCACGGCCAACATCATGGCCGGGTAGTTGTGTTCCTTGACAGCTCGGCCGGCCCCGAACTAATACTGACAATAATCCTGTCCCTCGACGCCGCAAAAGGATGGGTACAGAGAGCCCTTTACACAGCGAACTCGGATAGGGTAATCCAAGATGGCGCCGCTCCGACGGAACCGAGCTCTGGCGGAGACCCGAGGCTGATGGAGGGTCGGAGCGCCAAATGACTGCCTGGACTGAGAGATTGCCTTGATTGAGCCGTGGTCGAGCGGGGACACTGGAACGCTTGTTGGCGTGAGGTGCACCTCAGGAGCACTGCAGAGCCAGGAGGCGTGAAAGTGACCTGACGGCAGAGTGTTCCTGGTGTCCGGCGCCCACACGGGATGACCGGGCGGAGCCCCCTGACGGTGCGGTGGGCTCGGGAAGACGCGATATGCCACCAGCAGAAGCCTAGAGGTGGCAGATGATGCCCAAGAGCGGAGCTGAGCCCCATGAATCTGCTATCCCTTGGATCTAATGCAGTCGCAGCAGGAGCCTTGAAGAGCTGCCCAGAGAGTGACGGTCACCGGGAGCCCTAGGCGGTTTACCACGAAGATAGTTTCTGTGAAGGGCAGCTTGGGTAGACAGAGACTGACAATAACTGCTTTGAGGCAGGAGCCTGGGAGAGCTGTACCTACAACCAGCACAGAAGAGACATAGAGCACCCCCCCCCCCCCGCCAATTGATAACCGGACGCACTATTCAGGGACCTGGGGATAGAAAGGAGAGTAGTCACTGGAGCCGAAGGCCGCTAAAGCCTTTTCAGAGGTAAACCCTGCAAGAGAAATAACAATACCCCCCACCTGGCCAGGTCCGATTAGGCAGCTTGGGCGACATCGGACCTGCTAGTGATGGGCCCAACCCAGAATTGAAATCCCGGGCGAGATTTAGAGAGAAGCTGCACTGTGGTAACACAGGAGACTTGAATGGCGTGGCAGCAGGAACTCACAACTTGTCGCGACCATCTACTTGCCAATAACGAGCCGGCACAATTGGTAACTTCCCGGTATGAAGTAATGGTGTGGAGTGAGGGGAGCTGCCAGGAGCTTGCGACTCCAAGCAACAAAAGGACGTACCTGTTCGTGCCTCTACCGAACTGAGACAAAACGACTCAGGGTGCAAAACACCCCAGTGAAAAAGGAAGGAATGTTCCAAAATGGACACTGTTGTGTACCCCCTGGGACCCAGGAGCTGACACGAAGGGTAAAGCACAATTCGGAAGCACGGAAAGCTACTCACCCGTAGACAACAGATACAGATACTAAGAACTTCTACCGAATCAAACACTATAGCAAAAGACAAAGAGCCTAAATCAGCAAAACAGGGGAAACTGGACCGGTTTGCCAAAGTACTCCCCAAAACAATAGGGGCGGAAGGAGATAATACATCTCTCCCTGACAATGCAGCCATACTGCAGGCGATCCACACATCCAGAGAGAGCCAGGCTGGGAAGATGGCAGAGGTTCGCTCAGAGGTAACACTACTACGTCACGACCTGAGATAAGTCTCTGAGAGAGTCACTGAAGCTGAATACCGTATCTCAGAGGTGGAAGATATCTCTCATACCATGCGTAAAGAAGTGTCGGGACTCCTAGCCTCACTGAAAGAATAGCCTGGAGAGTCGACGACGCAGAAAATAGGACCCGTAGGAACAATCTCCGATTTATTGGATTTCCGGAATGTGCAGAAAGAACGGATCCAGGCCAATTCCTCCTGTACATTTTAAAGGATGCCCTCCATGAAACACAGTTTTCACCATGCTTCATTATAGAGAAGGCACACAGGATGCCAAATGTCCGCCATATGCCGGGGGCCTCCCTAGGCCCTTAATTGCTCGTTTCTTAAATTTTCAAGATCGTTGTAGGAGAGTAGGATCTGCTTCTTATGGTTACCCCCACTTTTTGCTGATGTTTCACTGTTTATCGACTTTAGTCTGGCTGGGACCCTGCTATTCAGGGCCCCAGCCTAGCTGCCTCCTCTCTAAATTGATTGCATGTACTTTAGGTACACTCCAGATTGGATTCTGGGGTACCCTTATAAGTCCCTAGTATATGGTATACTATGTACCCAGGGCATCGGTACCCCAGAGGCCTACCAGGGGCTGCAGCATGTATTGTGCCACCCCTGGGAACCCATTTAAAATGACACCACAGGTCCGCTACAGCAGCCTGTGTAAGGTGGTGTATGCACACCTTACCGAGATATAAGTTACATATATCTCTACATATCACTGCACATGTAAACCTATCAGTCACCCCTATGGCAGGCCTTAACAATCCTGAAGGCAGGGTGCTGGGTTTCATGTGAGAGGGTGCCCATGCATGAGCAGAGCCCCTCTGCAGCTTTCGGAACCTTTATTACAGGGTTGTTTGTGATGCAGCCAAACCATATACTCTTAAGTGCATTATAACCTTGCGGTAAATGCTAACTTTGGAATGACTGCATGGAAGCATGTCGTGTTTGGTGTCAACTGAAAATGGTGTGGGAGGTATGATTTCACCCTACTAGAGGGAGAAACATGGCACCACCGGTAAACCCGGTACCAGCTTAACAGACCCTGGCATCACAAAATGGATGCTGCCAGCCACAGACATGAGTCTGCCCACCTGTTGCTGGATGAAACTCCGGCAGGGAAGGCCTGGACAATAGGTTTCCTGTCACAGGGAGGTGTAACCACCTCCCAGACAGGCTTTAGTGTATTGGGGCTGGGTGGGTGCACTCCAAGAGTGCTTTGATGTCTGCATTGGGGGTACATTTGGTGTCCCTGTGCATAGTCCAGCTCAAACTGGTTGCAGGGGCACTCAGTCCCTGCTCTGGTGCGAAACTGGACAAAGGACATGGGTATAGCCACCCCTCTGCCCTGACCCGTCCACAGGTGGGTCCCCAGAGTTTGTCCCACCCCTTTCTTGGCATAAAGTAGGAACCCCAGACTACAGGACTTTAGATTTACCTGGACGAAACACTGCTACAGAATCCCAGAACTTCTACTATCTACATGACGTTGGATTACCGAAGAATTTTCCTTGGAGTAAAGGAGTTACTCCCCTGCAAGGCAGGGCAAGACACATCTGTCCGGTTTGCATCAAAGCTGCTGCCGAAGGACACAGACGATTTTGCAACACAGGAGGTAGGTTTCCAAGCTTCTCCGAGGCCAATCCGTGCCCTCAGCAACTCTGAGATCCAAAGCCCTCGTGGGGACTGTGCAACCCGAACCCCTGGACACTGCGACCATTTGCAGCAGCATATGCTTCTTGGCGATCCCTGAGGCTGTGCTTTGGGCTTCTTGAAGTCCAGACCCCGAGCAGTTATTTCAACGAAGATTGCTGGCCTACACTCTTCGAGTGACCCGTGGGCTGGTATCCAGTGATTCCTCTCGAGGTCCTTTTGCGCTCCCTTTGCGGACTTGTGGGTCCCTGAGAAGGGTACTTTGACTTTCAACGGACTTACCTGGTTGCTCCAGATGTGCCCTGACTCTCCATTGCTAGGGGAGTCCACAGGACCTTGCTGGTCCACACCAAAGCCATTTTGCTCTCACCGCGTGGGTTGCAGATGCCAAGGCTTGTTTGTCTTCAATCCGGAAACTGACCCCCCAGCACTCAACATCCTTCATGGGACAGCTCGCCTGCGGTCTTTGGTCTTTGTCGACGCCTCCTGGTGCCCGTGGCAGTGGAGTCAAGCTTCGCCTCTTTGCACCTGAAACACCCGACATCGGTGGGCATTCGTCTGTCGTGCCCCTGGTCACTGGCAAGTGACCCAGACTCTGTCTCCTCTGCTTTCAGGTTCTTCACATCTTCGATCCAGGCTTGGATCACACCGGACACTTCTCCTTTCCACAGCAGCAGCACTTTGCAGCACATCGCCATTGAAATCAACCACAATTCCCAACACCATTTGACACCCATGCATCCGGTTTCCCTGGGTGAGGTAACACAAGTACTCCGGTGCTCCCGTGGGTGCTGGCCCTAGAACCCTCTAAGTCTAAAGGGGTTTGCTCAAAATCCTCTCCTAAGTGTCCTTATTCTTTAAAATTCCAAGCGCGACTTTCCTATTGAATTGTACGGGGCACATGCTGTACACGTACCCCGTGGGTCTCCTGTGTCACTGCCTTGGGTGGTTCCTTGGGGTCCCAGTGATTCTACGTGCTCTAGGCACTGTGTCTAGCCAAGCCGTGGTTCTTAATATATGGGATGGCCTCCCCCTGGGGCCCATTGTATATTGTGCTATTTACTGTCGTTTAATAACTGTGTTATTGTGTGCCTTGCTCTCTAACTTCCTAAAGAGGTTAGTAGAGTGTTTAGAAATAAACACATATATTTTATATAAATACCTTGTGTGGTTCTCCTTTCATTTAGATATTCAAGATGTTATAATCTGGTAAACCAAGCTGCTTTACACTCCTTCAAGACTTAGCCTGAAGGCTGCTCTCCATAGCTACCACTAGGATAGCTTTCAATAAAGGTTGTCTTAAACCTAATCATCAATAAGGGTTGTTTGGACTGGTGCAAGGTGCCCCCTATTACTAGTGGACAGCATATACCAGACCAACTTCTCACAATCGTGATTTAATACTCCGGGAACTGAGGCAAAAAGGAGAGCTCAAATATACAAACACACGAGTGATGGTATTCCCGGACTATTCTCTAGAAGTGCAAAAGCAGAGACGAACATTCGATCCAGTCAAGGAAAAACTAAGAACACTCCGGTTCCAGTACATACTACTCTTCCCAGCTGAACTTAAAGTCATCTTCCGGGGCACCACACAGTTCTTTCAGACCGCAGACGAAGCATGGTCCTGGATCGAAGAAAGACCCTCGCTGGGACGTAGAACAACTCAAACAGAAATGCTCCAACCAGACAAACGACTGAGATCAGGTCAAGAGAGACCCAGAGAGAAACGTCTGAGACATGCAATAAAGGCACAGAGAACCACACCAGGAACGCCACTGCAACCTACCCAATCCAGGGCGGATAGGTCACAAATGTTGGACTCGGAAGAAGACACAACACGAGGAAACGTAGCCCAGCCCAGGCCCTTCTAAAATCGAGTGAATATGTTACATTGGAAATATCGGAGAGAGAAGACTCAACGGATGTGGACAGTGAACATCCACTCCTTAGAGACTGTTGGACTTGGCCCTTATTGTCCAAAATGTTTTCGCTGTTCCCCCCAGCCTTTTTACCATGTGTGAAATAATACCTGCTGCGCAATGGCGTGCGCAGACTTATTTGTACTGTTGTAAAGAAAGGTTACTTTCAAAATGGACGCCATTCCTGTCTGCACATGTGCCGCCTGTCTGAGGTGGGTTGCTGGTCTAGTTGTCTGTTTCCCACCCCCAGCGTTTTGGAGAGAAGCCTGGCAGACAGGGTGCTCTGCACCTCCCCCTAAACCAGTTGGGACCGGTTCCCCAGGGAACCTTCCAGAAGCTTCCAGCCCTTTCTGGTAGGTGGGGTGAGGGATGTATATATAGGGGGGCTGTGCCACCATGTGCTCAGTCTGAGCGTGGACTTGATTGTGAGGGGACATACTGTCAGGAGGTACCGCCGCAAGGGCCTGTGTGCTGCCCCCTGTGCCTACCCGTACCCCTCCACTGTCCACAGGGCCAATGAGAGCCCGCTGCTGGAGTACAGACTGCAGTACCAGGAGGAGTGCCACGTTACAGGGGATGACGGATCCTAGGAGCTGCTGTCCTGTGCTGATGAGTACCCACTGACTGCGGATCTGGCCTAGCACTGCCTGCCTGCTCTCCTGCCCTAGTGTCTTGTGAGCGCTACAACTCTATTCCATCAGTGACTGTGCCCCAGAAAGAGGTGAGGAGCGTGGGCACTACTTTACCTTATGGAACCTAGCGCCTAGTGAGCGCTACATCGGTGCACCCAGGAGGTGAGGAGCGTGTGCGCCTCGTGAGCGCTATATCCTAATCGCCAGAGGGAATCCCGGTGAGTGGGATCCTCTCCTTCGCTCCTGAAATTAGCGGGAGCCTACCCCACGTGATTGCCACCTGTTGCCTAATTGAAACAGCGGGAGCCTACCCCGTGTTTCTGCCACATGTGTACTTTATTTTTACAGTGGGTGCCCACCCCGCGTTATGGCAGCGCTTCGCATGCCTTTAAATTAAGCGGGTGCCCACCCCGTGTATTGCCGCCAAGAAATAAATCACCGCCCGAGTACAATCGCGTCTGAAGCGCTTTGAAAGAAATCACCGCCGCAACCCGGGTGTTGAGAAACCCCGGGCCGCTGCGCTGCTCACAGCAACCCGGAAGCCAGGCAGGAATGCGCGTGGTTGGGGTGGGGGGGGGGTGGTCAAGGCCCACCGGCAGGAAGAAGGAAGCTGGAAGCCAGCGGTGGCGTTGCGGGGCTCCCGTGGTGACGAGGGAGCCCCGTGTTGGCAAAGCAGCCAGGCGGGAACCTCTCCCGCGCTGGCCCAGCACCAGACGACATCCGGAGCCTCACGGGCTCCAAGCCGAAGTCCCAGGTCCCAGGTGGGGGCGCGGGTGAAGGAGGAGGCCGCTGGGACACCCAGGGTCCCGACGCGACGGCCGAAGCCGGAGGGAGATGTTCAGAGAGGTCCTGGCAGAGCAGGGGACGGTCGAGGCACATACCCGTGCCTGTCCCCTGCCGGAGGGAGCCTGGTGATCAGCGGAGGGCACAAGAGGAGTCCCGGTGAGTGGGGCCCAGACTTACTTGGTAGAGGTGGGGTGGAGTCGGGGCACATTGTCGGTGGCCGCCCCCCTGTGGCCGCACTGAGGGCCCCATGGTGCCCGTACCTGCTTTGGGGGCACACAGCGGCACCGCAGTTGCGGCCGCTGCCACGTTGTTGGGACCTTTGGACCTTTTTGTCTTAAAGCCCCAGTGGGCGCTCATCAGGGCACAGCCGTGCCAGAGCACTCCTACCCAGTTGCACCGCCAGTTATTGGGCAGCTGCAACGTCCTGGGGGTATTGATAAGTTGAGGGTCCCAGAAGAAGGCCCCCATCCACCCGGTACTGATTTATCGAATACGACTGCCCCGCGGGACAGTGGGCCGTCGCAACGAATGGGGCACACGGGGCTTTATGCCTGCGAGGCCTAGTGCCTCTCAGGATTTATGTACAGGTGATTTAAGCTAAGGCTATGCCTGTGCTAGGGGGTGATGCTAATGCATGTATGCTGGTAATGTTTCCCCCCAAATTGCTGATGTTTTGTTCATGCTTTCACCCTAATGGTGTTGCCTCCATGCCCACATGTTGACACCTAGTGCTAATGGGGTATACGCAACTGTTATGGTCGCAGGTTTCGGCCTGCTCTGATGTAGGCTAAGGTGATGAGAAGTACCGGTATGCTAATGTTGATGCCTAATGCTCTTTTCTAATGATGTTTATGCTAATAGGATTTACGCCTAATGGGGTCTTTCCCCCTCAGGCTCACATTGTTGGTGTTCTGCATAACGTGTCTTCCTGCGAGCCTGCCTAATGTCATGTGATTATGCCCAATGCTAAGGTGCATGCCGATATCAGGCAATGGTGATCTAGGCCTATGTCTGAGCCATTCTGATGTATGCTAATTAGATTATGCCCGCAGGTTTCTAAGCCTAATGCTAATGTTGTGGAGGCCAGCAAGGTGTTAATGTTCTGCATAATATTTTTCACACTTCATGCTCATGCGCCTATTTGGATGCTGCATTTATACCGATGGTTTTGTGCAGGATAGGCCTCTCTTAGAAATGCCATGATGTCTGCAGAATGTCTCGATGCATTATTTGCATTCTACGCCTAATGTTCTTTTTGCAGATGATGCTAATGTGGTATGCCTAAAGGGATTCATGCCAAGGTACTGAGCGGAGTTCAGTTATTCCCTAGCAGGTACGACTGGCTACGTTTATTATTGCTCATGGACTTTCACTTATCCTTTGCAACCTGTGATGATTCTGGCAGCGGCCCGATTGGCCCTGCCTTGTAATTAGACCCCCCTGTGAGTTGCTACCCGGTGCCGGCTGACACGGAAGATATGCACTTGTGTTCTGCATTCTAATGTGTTTTTATAATACACAAGTTATTTTTATGCAACCTGGTGTGAAGTCTCTTTTTGTAGTGTGCCTGGTGTATCGCCTGTGAGTGCTGCGTGGATGCTTCACACATTTCCTCCGGAGTTTGGCCCACCCGCTCTGCACCATGCTACCCGTTTCTAACAGAGACATGCAGCAGTTGGAGGCTCCAGACACTATCCTGATAACGGCAAGTAAGCAGCAGCCACAGCAATTCAAGAACGGCGAAGAGGAATGAGATGCAAGGGCCGGAAGGCGCCAAGAGACAGTAAGACATCCCCAGGGCCTTGCAGACTTTATAGCCTTTTGGGCGTTTATTGTGATCATATAGTACGTAAATACTGGGTTAATTGTGGTGGGGGTGGAGGGAGGGATACAGACCACTTTGTGAATTACCCATGCTGTAGTTGTCATGTTGACAAATTGGGGGGCGGTATGGGTAATGGAAGAGCGTAGGGGGGTAAGTTGGGAAACGAGAATTGTTGTGGGACAAGTTCAATGCAGGAGAAGTTTTATTCTGAACTAGTTCGAATGGATACCGAGGTTAATATGGGAATGGGAGGCGACGAGAACACTGGTGGGAAGAGCCAGAATTGCAGTGACTTGCTAACATCTCTACAATGGTTGAGGGTTGATACATAGTAATGACGTGGAACGTCAATGGGTTAGGGAATAAAATCAAGAGAAGGCTAGTATCTAACTATCTCAAAAGACTCAAACCTGACATGGTCCTCCTACAGGAGACACACCTGATGGGCTCCCACTGCTCCTTCCTAGGAAGAGGGCAATACATCACTTTAGCGCATGCAGGATTTACCAAGTGCTCAAGAGGAGTAGCGATTCTCATTAAGAAATCGCCCCACTTTCGTGTTATCAAACAATGGACAGACCCCGGCGGGACATTTGTGGCAGTGCAGGGGATTTGGAATCGCAAGAAATTCTTGCTTATTAGTGTTTATGCCCCCCCACGGCTACAACAGCGCACATTAGAAAAACTTGCCGAGATACTCGTGCAATCGGGACCCGCCACGCACATTATTGGGGTAGACTTTAATGATGTAATCAATCCCCTTCTAGATCGCACGCAGGTAGGTCCCTGGACACATGGGCCCACACATTTGGCTAAATTTTAAGATGCACTCGGACTGACTGATCTATAGCGACGACAACACCCAAACATGCATGCCTATTCCTATTTCTCGGGAGCCCACGGGGGTGTTCTCCAGATTGGACTACCTCTTTGCTCCGGCAGGGTAGGTGGAGACCATAAAAAAGTTGGATTATCTGGCAAGGGGTATATCTGATCATTCGCCACTCTGGTTTACGGCTGGGGGGAAGAACAGGGAACATAGGAGACTGAGCGCATGGGCCTTGCGGGATGCAGAAGCTGCCAGAGAAATCAGTGAAGACTCAGAACTATATTTTTAGAGAAAATGGAGGCTCAGTGACATCGGCGGCCACCCTATGGGAGGCCTTCAAGGCAGTGATCACGGATAGGGCACAAAATATACTTGCACATAAAACGAGACAGGAAACCCAGGAGATAGAGGCCCGGGAGTGTAAACTAATAGGCCTGGAAAATAATGGGACACACCCGAAATAGATGGCCGTACCCTCCGCCAGATAGAAATAACAAAAAGGGAATATCAGGCTTTGGTAACCCAAGAGACAAAAGCTTATTTACTAGCCACCCAACATCGATTGTATGAGACGGGAGACAGAGCGGGGAAACTCCTGGCCTGGCTGAGTAGCAAAGAGAAGGAGGCAAAATGGGTAACATCTATTCAGGATCAGGGGCAAACATACACAACACCTAAAGACATAGCGGGGCCTTTGCCCGATACTATGCAGAACTCAATAGAGCCAGAACACAGGTTAACGAGACACAAATAGCCAGTTATCTGGAAGCAATTGAGGTTCCCACACTCCCACAGGAAGAGTGGGATATTTTAGACAAGGATTTGACCCTTGAGGAGTTGACAGGTTGGATGACAAAAATCAGGGAAAACTCCGGGTCCCAACGGGTTACCTGGGGATTTTTTTTAAAATAAAACAGTAGTCCACTGAGCCCTCATCTACTAAACATGTTCCTAGCGTCAAAAGAGGAAGGGATACTCCCACCTGACCTTCAAATTGCCATAGTGGTGGTCATAAAGCGGGGAAACCCCCACGGGGAGTGCTGGACCTATCGACCCATATCGCTGCTCAACATAGAAAAAGAGAAACTGGCCACTATTTTGGCGACGCCCCTCCTGGCGGTTATTACCCCCCTGGTACATACAGACTGATCAGGCTTCATGCATAAGCGAGCCACACAATTAAATCTGCGCAGGCTGGCCAATTGGATTGACACGGTTAAGAATAGAGACAGCCCACACTTGCTCCTCTCACTTGACGTCGAAAAGGCGTTCGACACAGTGCATTGGCCATTAATGAGACACACCCTGGAAAAATTTGGATTTGGTCCGACCTTCCTGGAAAGGCTGACACTCCTTTACACAGAACCTGAGCCCAAAGTCCGAGTAAATGGGGTGACTGCGGCGAGTTGGTCCGTTCAGCGGGGCACTAGACAGGGATGTCCCCTGTCCCCGCTATTGTTTGCCCTGATACTGGAGCCTCTGGCGTGTGTGGTCAGATCCCACCAGGGGTTGGGTGGCTTTATAGACAAGAAACAACTTTTGGATGAAGAGCGCATATTCCTGTATGCAGATGATATTCTGTTATATATTACAGACCCGGCCGCGACACTCCCGAAAGTCCTACACATATTGGAAGAATACGGTCGTAATGCAGGCTACAGAATCAGTTGGAGTAAATCCACCCCATACTCACTGGGAGGCGCCATAGAGACCCAGGAATATCTACATTTACGGGCGTTAAGGTGTAGTCGACTCCTTCCTGCTACCCAAAGGGTGTTGGAAGCATGGAAAGGAGCTGAGAAACAGATGCAATGGGATCTGAAACCCACAAGAGAAACTCCTCTATGGAAAGGGACGAGACTACCTGAGATTAAGAAGCTCAGAGGCTTTGGACAGTTGGACTTGATAAGGATCTCCAAACTGGGGGACATAATAGAGAAAGGTACCCTTGCACCCTTTAGCAAACTCCAAGCTACGTATCAATTACAAGACACTCAAACCTATGCTTATTTTAGACTGAAACATATCTGGCAGGCGGAGGTACTAGATGCCACAGTACTACCCACATTTTCCCACTAGAAGGCAGATTTTTACAGGAAGAAATACCAACCAAGGTAATTTCATTGGCATATAGAACACTGATTAATAATATGCCCCACAAAATAGGACCACTTAGAACCAAATGGGAGCTCACTACAGGCCCAATGGAAAAAATTGAGTGGGAGGCTGTCCTCATGCATCCACGTGAAGTGGCAATAAAGCAAAGGTTACGCCTCATACAATACAAGATCTTACATAGGAAGTACTTTGACAGAACCGGACTGCACAACATAGGAAGAGCAGAAACCCTGGATTGTCTTAGATGTCGAACAGAACGAGACACATTTATACATACCCTATGGGAATGCAGTAAGATTAAAGTATACTGGACTAAGATACTGGGGAAACTTAACATATTGGATGCACACCTTGAATTAGAGGTCAAATATGTTCTGTTGGGTATCCCCACTGAGGTCAATTTACCACGTAGCAAGCTCACATTGGCCAATCTGGGGCCAGTAGTAGCCAAGAGGCACATAGCCCGATACTGGGGTGTCCATCAACTTCCAACACTTAAGGAATGGCGAGCCTGTTTAGATTTGTATATTGTGGTGGAAAGAATAACAGATAAAGCATGGGGGTGCCCACACAAATTCCGAATGATCTGGGCTCCATGGATAGACAATTATGGGCTAGAAATCGGAGATGGAGAGAATGGAACGGGTTTGATAAAAGAGAGATCAGTGATAGAGTTATGAAAATCGTTGTCCCCGACCTATTGTTGATAGGTGATGATAATTTATATGTAACCCATATTCACCGTAAATGTATGAAGACTGACTTAAACCTTTTGTTTCCCTTAGGGAACATCGTTGCTGCTCTTTCAGTCCTAAGTAATTTGACAATGTTTTGCATCCTGTATATTTCGTGTATCCACGGTTTCTCTGTTTATATTGCTAATAAAAAACATTTATTAAAAAAAACAAAAAAACATAACTCATCACTGTGTACATTTAAAAAAAGAAAAGAAGCAATTCATGATGATTTTACAAAGGAGAAATCAATGGGCAAAGTGCTCACGCATACAGTGCATACAGATCAAATTAGTAAAAGCTTATTAAAATCCATGTTAGGTGAGCAGCTTACAACATATATCAATCCCGTTCAACTTATCAAAAAGTCACCAAAATAAACATCCTTTAGGCTTATTACCACACAATTAAAAACCCAAAATAGAAAAATGCATTATACTTTGGAAGTATTGTTCATTATCAGAACAGGACAGCGTATTAATCATTTTCCTACTAAATTGCATAAACGTACCACAGAAGAGATGCAATTATAAACCATCAGGCATCTTTCTTCTGTTTTCAAAAGCTGTAAATAATCCAGAGCCGGTCTGCATTTCCTTATATTCAGTCTCTTTACAAGTGGGATAACGACATTTCTCCGTGCCCTGGAATATAGCTGGCAGAAAAATAAGAAATGCACCATATTTTGTTTAGACCCTGAATCACATGGACACAGTTGGTGCTCAGCATCACAATGCACCTTACAGAGATAGGAAACCAAAAAGTGAGCCATGCTGAACCGGAAGCAGACCAAATAAAATCTTGCTGAGTGGCTTAGGGGGAACAGTAAATAAGGTTCTATATTTTCAGTGCAGAGCAGCAGCAGGTAGTCCTGGGCTTTCTTTTTGCCCAGCTCTGTGCGCTCATTTTTCAATTTTAAGATGGATCACAAATCCTTTTTTAGCTGGTATTTTGAAATATTTGCAGTTGTTTCCGGAGTACTAAAATATTCCCCTCATCTTACTCGTTGTAACAATTTCTTAATATGGCCAAGCCAAGGAATCTCCTGCATGCGTTTTAGGCTGAGACAATGTAGTATTCTTGCGCCGTTAAGCGCGGGCTCTTTTTTGACGCACGACGAGTGCCACAACATTATCGGGGCAATGTTTACATGATGCGAAAATGGATTAGACCTAGTTCCGTATGACATAAAATAATTGGCAGCCTGCTAGCAACGTCTAAGGAAATGATTTTCTGCTGTCTGTAGGCACTTTGAATAGCAAAAGCCCCACACTCCCACCCCGTACAAGATGACAGCACAGCAGCGGGCCTTATAGATGGTAATTAAGGCGTCTATCTGCTTATGGCCCAACTTCTTTGCAAACCTGAATAGTTCCTTCACATTTCGATCAGAGGAGCTCTTCCTGGTGTTCACAAGAGGACACCATGTTCCTCGCTAAGGCCCTTTGCTGACATATTTGGGTCAATTATTGTAGTCCAACATTACGAAGAGTGTCCGGATGGTTTGATAGCAATTGCGCACGGACACACACTAATCTTATAATGGCCCTGAAACAAAAATCTGGTAGTATTTATATAGTGCAAACCTACATTAAAAGGCAGTGGAGCTTTGTACAGTGTAATAGGCAAATGTACAATCAGCATGTGATAGCAGAGGTAGCTGGTCATTGGATTTCCTAAACTGGCACAGCATTGAGGCGGTCATCAGAGATGGTGAGCTTGTCCGCAAGGTAATGATGGATTTGTAAATGATGCCAATGGAATGCCCTCAGGATGGGGTCAATGTGAAGATATTTCTTTGGGCCCTTGCTTCAACTTACTGCAGTGTGAACAGCAGAGTCTGGAAGGCCACGGAGCAGGGTGTTACCACTATCCAGATGGGGCAGTAGCATTGCTGAAATGGGTTCTGGAAAAAAGGGTACCACGTTTTTGAGAACAAAGAGCAGGCACCAGTGTGTCTTCATTTATTTTGACAATGTGTTTCTTCAGGGTGAGATTGGTATCCAAGCAGAATCCAAGTGACTTGGTATTCAGTAAAAGTTTAGGTTTCAACCTGTCAAGGTTCATGTCACTAAGCCAGGTTTTCACTATTTCTTGCTTGTTGTGCTTGGCAAATAACATGAATTCCTTCTTGCTTGGATTAAGCTTGAGGTAGTCACCGAGCATCCAGGTCTGGATGAAGTGCAGGAAGTGCTTGAGGCATTGGAGCATTGGAGCACTGAAGTAAATAGAGCTGTTTATCATCGGCGTAGTGGTGAATCTCGATACTGTTATCTGTGAGTAGAGCCCTAGGAAGCTCCCTGTAGAAGTTAAGGATGACATGAGACAGTATGGAACCCCGGGTTACTCTACTGGAGATTGGAATCTTTTGGGACCTGGAGGTGCCCATGAGAACAACCTAATGTTTATTAGAAAGGGTAGTAGGAGAACCATTGAACAAAATTGCCAGTGAATCCCATTCAAGGGACCAGGATGTGGATGAGGTTTAAATGGTCACTTGCATAGAAGGCAGCTGAGATGTCCAGGAATATCAGAAGACATGGGTCATCTTCATCTGCGGTTAAAAGGGTGTCATCAAGAATGTGTAAGACAAAGAACTCCATTCTGCAGTGTTATCTGAAGCCAGAAAGATAATTATGTAGGAGATGGTTAGCATTTCTCCAGGTAACCTGTGGCACCCAGCAAGAATTCAAAGGAGTGCTGGCCAGGGGTATGGGCACCAAATCAAATATATTCACCTTTTTCATTATCAAATGCTCTTTGTCACATATTTTAGACCCGTTATCACACAAATGTTGCTTGTTCTAAAATTGCAAATCAAAAAAACTCAGTTGAAAATGAAAACACAAAAATGAAGGTAGAGCATCAACCACTACAGTGGTTAGGGTCCCAGTTCCTGTAAAAATGTAGATAATGAATTATGTCAGGATTTTTCTCAATGGAAAAATCATCAAGGACCAAATGGTATTGTAATGGTTATTATGAAAAAGGAATCAATACTATGGCTTCAAGATCTATTTAAGGTTCTTAATTCCTGTGTGTTATATTGATTTGTATAGCGCACTAATCACCCAAGAGGCTATCCAGGCGCTTGGGCAGGTGTGAAGGTGCTTATACAAAGAGCCAGGTCTTCAGCTTCTTGCGGTACTCAAGAAATGAGGAGGAAGCTCTGTAAGATATGTTAAGGGAGATCGTTCCATGTCTTGGATGTGATGTAGGAGCGACCTCCAGTTTTGCTTTTGTGGATGCGGGGAATGTGTGCGAGTGAGAGTGAGGCAGAGTGTAGGTGTCTGTTGGATTGGTAAAAGTGTATGTGGCTGTTCAGGTATTCTGGTCCGTTGTTGCGTAGGGTTTTGTATGTATGCGTGACAAGTTTGAATTTGCTGCCCATGTGAATGGCAGGCCAGTCAAGCTTCTTGAGGTGCGGTGTGATGTGGGTGCAGCATGGGAGGTCAAATAAGGAGTCTTGCATCAGTGTTCTGGATAGTCTGGAGTCTGTGTTGGAGTTCTTTGGAAATTACGGTATAGAGAAGATTGCCGTAGTCCAGACTGCTTGTGTTCTAAGGCAACTATTTGAAGATCTGTTGTAGCATGTGTAGGATGTGGAAGCAGAAATGAGCCATCATGTTCAGCTTGTCGTCTAGGATGATCCCTAGATTTCTTGCGTGGTCAGTGGGTCATGGTCCTAGCTCCGAAGATCACCAGGTGTTGTCCCATGGGGAGGTCTTGTTGCCGAAGTCCAATACATCAGTCTTGTTGGAGTTGTGCTGCAGGCAGTTGGGGGCATATTTATCAACAAGTCCGGCAGCGTACCGCGTCACTTTGCTGCCCTGCTCTGCGTGATAGGGGAAGGGCAGGAATGCAATGTATTCAACAAACGGCACATTCCTGTCTTTCCCCCGTGCTGGCACACAATGTGCCTAGTGCCATCGCAGGCACCCTTGTACCATGGTGCAAGGGTGCCTACGTTGTAAGCACACATTTGTTTGTTCAGGAAGGGCCACCTTGATGCACATAAACAGTCCTCTGAGGCATTTTCCTCTTTATATGTATGCTACAGAGTGTAGCACACATAAAGAGAAAAAAAAGGCAAAATAAACATATTTCTCCTCATTACACATCCCCTAGGGATGCGTAGCAGTTTTGACACATTTCCAGTTCTACCAGTAATGGTAAATTGGGGAACGAGCCAAAATCCATGGGTGTTGGGTGGGAACACTCAAGCACCACCCATGGAACACCTCCCTGGGGTAATCGCTGTGTTGCGTTACTCCAGAATTATCAAACGACTCGGGGCCATGCAAGGTGGCCTTGCGTGGTGTGCTAAATTACAATTCAGGGTTGCGTCTCTTTTGCAGCCTGTTGTGTGGCGCACAAGTGACACAACCCTATGATAAATATATCCTTTGGTTAACATCCAGTCTGCTACCATGGTCATGCAGTTGGTGAAGTTGGCTCTAGTGGTGGTTGTCTTGTTCGTCAGATAGAGAATGAGCTGGGTGTCGCATATTAGTTTCTTGGTCTCTCATGTGAAGGGTGGCAGCCTGACATTTTGGGTTCTCCCCGTGAGGAAGGTACAGATCCATTTGAGAGCAGATCCTTGTATGCCAATCTCACAGAGTTTTCTTATGAGGTTGTTATGAGAGTGTAGAAGGCACAGAGAGGTCGAGCAGGATGAGGACTGCTGTTTCTCCTTGATGAAGGATGATTCTAATGTGGTCAGTGGTTGCGGTGAGTGCTGTTTTGTTGCTGTGGTTCTTTCTGTATCCTGATTCAGTGTTATAGAGAAGATGGTGAAGTTCGAGGTGGGTTGTGAGTTGCTTGCTGATGGCCTTCTCAACCCCTTTGGCTGAATAGGGGAGCAGGAAGATGGGCCGCTTGTGGGCTTCTTGAGGCAGGCATTGATTTCTGAAACTTTTCATTCATCTGTGAAAGTGGCAGACATGATGGAGGTGTTGATGATGTGGGTCAGGTTGGTGGTGATTGGTGATATCCCAGGTTCTAGAAGTAGTGGGGGCATGGGTCAGTTGGGGTCCTGAGTGGATGGTCCGCATGATTGCCACTGTGTTATTTTTGGTAAGGGTTGTCCATTCAGTCAGTTGGCTGTCTTTATTGGTGGTGTGTTGGTTAGCAATGAGTTCTCTGGGGCTGGATTGGTGTGCAAATCTGCTGTAGATGTTTGCGATTTTGCTGCTGAAGATGTAGAATTGGTTGTCGCAGAGTTGTTGGGAGGCAGTGATGTTGTTTGACAATGGCTGATGGCGGGTGAAATACTTAACAATTGAAATCTCCTTGCAGCTGTTGGAGCTTCCTTCCTTGCGGTCCACTAATGCTTTTTTCTTGGTGTCTCGTATTTGCTGGTGATAGCATTGAGTGTCAGTAGTGTCAAGGCTGGCTCTCCATTTCCTTTCTAACTGTTTACAGTGTTTTTTGGTGTCTTGGAGGTCTTCTGTGTACCAGCCGGCCTGCTTGCTTGATCTACTATGCTTGTTGGGTTGATAGGTGCCAGGGAGACAGCACAGTTCTTGGTCCAGTTATTGATGTCATTGATGTCCTTGTCGAGGTTATCTGTGGGGCTAGATTGGTCCGTGCTGAGGTTGCTGAGCCAGTCTCACCCTGTGATTTTATCCCAGCTGCGGCTTGGAATGCTTAATCTGGTATGGGTGTTGACTTGAGGTGCGTCAATTTGGAAGTTGATGATGGAGTGGAAAGTCCATGTGAGTGCTGTGGTAGAGTTGTATTTGATGCTGTCTCTTGTGGTAAAGATGAGGTCCCGCATTTCATGGTTCTGGGAAGAGCAGGTTGAGTCCGATGTTTCTCAAATTTTCGAGGAGTGCTGTGGAGGTGAAAGTTGAAGTCACAGAGGAGAGTGTAGGCTCTGGAGTCCATGGTGAGTGGAGCGATGAAGTTGGTGATGAGGTTGGTAAAGGTGGCTTGTGGCCAGGTACAGTTTCCATAACTCACTCTTAAAAAGACAGTCCAGTTCTCCTTCTTTACAAAAAAGGCAGTAGGAAGGGCTTCACCTGGTAGTAATTGCCCCCCTTGAGGCCTCAGCAAATTGTTTGCCATAAACTCTGCTATATGTTTCTGGGGTAGAGGAGAAGGCCTTTGTTGCCAGAGAATGGTGTGGCTTCAGGGGAAGTAAATGTAAATTGCAGGGGTCTCTAACGGGTTGTCTGGGAGCTAGTGGTAGCTCACCTGCACCCTGGCTCCCAGAAGTGCAGTCCAGCACAGTATGTAATTCAGAGGGTCTAGCCACATTGAATAAGGACTCACAACACATCTTCGGACACATAGTGGCAGCCCGCCTAACCAATGGGAGGGCTACACACTTACATATAAACACACGCTGTCACAGCCTGCAAAGTCACATGGAGATTTGTCACTTTGCAAGGCCAATCTATAAGACATACAGAGTGTGTGAAAAAGATAAGAAGTTCTTGGAGTGTTTTTGCCCAAAATGAAAAGAGCATTTTTGATGGACAATTGTGTATTTTGAAAAAGTGATATGGTGATGTTTGAAAACAAAAGGATTTAAATTCCAATTTTCTTTTTAAAGCCGGTCTTTGAATGATGATTTATGGTGTTTTTGGGAGGTTTTTAGCTGTTAGTATTCGCTTAGTACCAATGGCCACTTGATGCTGTGGCTGTTATTTCATTAGCCATGTGGAGCCATTTTATATTGATGAGTCTTTTCTGACATTACTGTTGATATCCCTTCGTTTTGCGCTGGGGTGTTCTATCATACCGTCCTGCCAAAATAATGGTTCACAGACACAACATCGATGTCACAAATATCGATGTAAAAAATATTGATGAAAAAATATAGACTACAAAAATATCAACTCCCTATACTTAACCAGGTAAGTACAAAAATATTGAATAAAAATATTGATGTAAAAATACAAATGTACAAAATATCGATTTATATATATATATAAAATAACATAATATATATTAAATATTACAATTAAGTTTAACACAATAAAATTTATTTAATACATATTTTAACAAAATACAACAAATAAACTTAATTTTAAAAACCAAACACACAAACACAATTATTTATACATATATATATTTTTACTTTAAAACAATACATGAACTTTTATTTTTAATTTATTTTAAAAGTTTAAAATTATATAAAAATATATATATCAATAATTTAAAATATAAGGAAAAAAACGTTCTATAATAAATTAAAACATTAAACAATAAAAAAATATTTAAACTTACATTTCCCAATACAGTCAGTGCAACAGTAGGGAAAGTGTTGGATAGCAGAGAGGTAAAACATATTATTCCCACTCCAATAAGTACAACAGTAGGGAAAGTGTTGGATAGTGAAAGAGTAAAAATTACTATTCCAACTCCAGTCAGTGCAACAGTAGGAAAAGTGTTGGATAGCGGAGGGGTAAAATTTACTATTCCCACTCCAATAAGTACAACAGTACAGAAAGTGTTGAATAGCGAAGGTGTAAAAATTACGATTCCCACTCCAATAACTGTAACAGTAGGGAAAGTGGAGGAGTAAATATTACTATTCCCGCTCCAATAAGTGCAACAGTAGGGAAAGTGTTGTATAGTGAAGGGGTAAAAATTAATATTCCCACTCCAGTAAGTGCAACAGTAGGAAAAGTGTTGGATAGCGTAGAGGTAAAAACTAATATTCCCACTCCAGTGAGTGCAACAGTAGGGAAAGTGTTGGATAGTGGAGGGGTAAAATTTACTATTCCCACTCCAATGAGTGCAACAGTAGGGTACGTGTTGGATAGCGTAGAGGTAAAAATTAATATTCCCACTCCAGTGAGTGCAACAGTAGGGAAAGTGTTGGATAGTGAAGGGGTAAAAAATAATATTCCCTCTCCAGTAAGTGCAACGGTAGGAAAAGTGTTGGATAGCGTAGAGGTAAAAATTAATATTCCCGCTCCAGTGAGTGTAACAGTAGGAAAAGTGTTGGATAGCAGAGAGGTAAACATTATTATTCTCACTCCAATAAGTACAACAGTAGGGAAAGTGTTGGATAGTGAAAGAGTAAAATTGACTAGTCCAACTCCAGTCAGTGCAACAGTAAGAAAAATGTTGGATAGCGGAAGGGTAAAATATACTATTTCTACTCAGACGAGTGCACCAGTAGGGAATGTGTTGGATAGTGGAGGGGTAAAAATGACTATTCCCTCTCTAGTGAGTGCAACAGTAAGGAAAGTGTTGGAAAGCGGAGCGGTAAAATTTACTATTCCCACTCCACTGAGAGCAACAGTAGGGAAAGTGTTCGATAGCAGAGGGATCAAATTTACTATTCCCACTCCAGTAAGTGCAACAATAGGGAAAGTGTTGGATAGCGTAGAGGTAAAAATTACTAGTTCCACTCCAGTGAGTGCAACAGTAGGGAAAGTGTTGGATAGCGAAGGGATAAAAATGACTATTTCCGCTCCATTGAATACAACAGTAGAGAAAGTGTTGGATAGAGAAGGGATACAATTTACTGTTCACACTCCAGTCAGTTCAAAAATAAAATAAAAATAAATATTTAAAAATAAAAAAATGTATACAAATAAATAATAAAAAAATATATACATATTTTAAAAATTAAAAACAAACATATTAAATATATAAAAAACATATTCTAATATTAATTACACATAAATCCCTACAAATAATATATAAATAAAATAAAAAATAAATTTTAAACAAATAAATATTTAAAACTAGAACATTTTTACAAACAAAAACATTAATTATGACATACATAACTTTTTTTGTTTTCTACCCTATAACACCACACAAATCACAACACGGTTCTAATTTTTTTTAAAAATGTACTTCCATAATTAACATAATTATTTATCAATTAAAAAAATATTATTATTAAAAAAATAAAACTAATAAAAATGAATTAACTACCCACACATTAACCCTATAATCCCCACAACACAGATCTAAACTGTAAAATAATAAATTGCACAGCTAAAACATATTTTAAAATTAAAAACTTTTACTATTAAACAACTAATTATGAAGTAATTAAAATTCTTTTAATAGCCACCCTTTATCCCTTTAAAAGTAAAAACAACACATCAAAATATAAACACTTACACAAAATAAATATCAAATAATTAACATTAATAAACAACTATATATTAAATAATTAAACACAAATTACTTCCCGCCCTTTACCCCTATAAACACCACAACACACACCTAAAATTAAGTTTACAACTACCAGAATTATTTTTTAATTACATTAATTAATATCAATTAACAAATAATTAATAATAGACAAATTACTTGCCACTCTTTACTCTTATAAACCCCAAAACACACACCTAAAATTAATTACACAATTATTATAATTAATTACCAATTAATTAATTATTAATTGACAACAAATTATGAATTCCTCAATAAAAAAGATTCTTACCACCCTTTACACCTATAAACACCAAAATGCACACCTAAAATTAATTACACAATTACAATAATTAATTACAATTAATTAATATTAATTAACAATGAACAATTAATTAATAATAAATCACTTTACACATTTAACACTATAATATCTCAATTAAATAAATGTTATTAAATAAAAAATAATCTATAATTTAATATAGTTCAATTACTTCCCACCCTATTCCTCTGTAAACACACAACCCACTAGGAAAGTAAAAATCGCAAAATTCAAATAATTCTTTTTTATAACTACTAAAACTTTAACACACATATTAAGAAATATAAACAATTCTTTTATAAAAAAATACATCACATACATTTAAAACATACTAAAATACATAACATTAATAAAAAAATTGATAGTTTTAACAACTATATTTTTGCAAACAATATTAAACACTTCCATGTTTTTAAAATCAATATCACCTACATTAAGGTGCCGATTAAGATCCTGGAAAAACCGGGTACGAACCGTCGGTCGGAGCGTTTTCTCCGTCCGACTCGTACCCGGTTGTAAAACTTTACAAACATGGAAGTACGATTCGCACGGAAACACCATTTCCGTACGAATCGTACAAAACACCGACCGACGAAAATATACATACGAATGTGATCCGGGAATGCTGCGACGTGACGTCGGGACGCTTTCAGGCAGCGTTTCACGACCCAGGAAGTACGATTCGAACCGACAGCAGTCCGGACGGCAATATTTTCACGGCACCCAAAAAGTGCCGGAAAAGCGAAGTACGGCGGGAAACGACCAGAGTAGGGGGCCCGGTACGCGCTGTACCCCCCCAGCCCCCGTATGTACGTGCCGACCGTCCCCCCAGCCCCCGTATGTACACGCCGACCCCCCCCAGCCCCCGTATGTACGCGCCGACCCCCCCAGCCCCCGTATGTACGCACCGACCCCCCCCAGCCCCCGTATGTACGTGGCGAAACACCCGTGTACGTGTCGTACCCCCCGTGTATGTACACCCGTGTACGTGTCGTACCCCCCGTTATGTACACCCGTGTGCGTGTCGTACCCCCGTGTATGCACACCCATGTACGTTCGAGTTGTACCCCCGTGTATGTACGGTGCGTGTACGTGTCGTACCCCCGTGTATGTACACCCGTGTATGTGTCGTACCCCCCGTGTATGTTCACCCGTGTACGTTCGAGTCGTACCCCCACCCGTGTATGTACGGTGCGTGTACATGTCGTACCCCCCGTGTATGTACACCCATGTACGTGTCGTACCCCCCGTGTATGTACACCCGTGTACGTTCGAGTCGTACCCCCGTGTATGTACGGTGCGTGTACGTGTCGTACCCCCCGTGTATGTACACCCGTGTACGTTCGAGTCGTACCCCCCGTGTATGTACACCCGTGTACGTTCGAGTCGTACCCCCTCCGTGTATGTACGGTGCGTGTACGTGTCGTACCCCCTGTGTATGTACACCCGTGTACGTTCGAGTCGTACCCCCCCGTGTATGTACACCCGTGTACGTTCGAGTCGTACCCCCACCCGTGTGTGTACGGTGCGTACCCCCAGTGCTACGCGCTGGGGGTATGACTCGAACGTTCACGGGTGTACATACACGGGGGGGTACGACTCGAACGTACACGGGTGTACATACACGGGGGGTACGACACGTACACGCACCGTACATACACGGGGGGTACGACTCGAACGTACAAGGGTGTACATACACGGGGGTACGACTCGAACGTACACAGGTGTACATACACGGGGGGTACGACACGTACACGCACCGTACATACACGGGGGGGTACGACTCGAACATACACGGGTGTACATACATGGGGGTACGACTCGAACGTACACGGGTGTACATACACGGGGGGTTCGCCGCATACATACGGGGGCTGGGGGGGTCGGCGCGTACATACGGGGGCTGGGGGGGGTCGGCGCGTACATACGGGGGCAGGGGGGGTCGGCGCGTACATACGGGGGCTGGGGGGGGTCGGCACGTACGTACGGGGGCTGGGGGGTCGGCACGTATGTGGGCACATATCTCCATGGTTGCTATGGGAGTTCGGTGCGGACGGTGTTTTTTCCATACGGTTGTGACTTCGGACGCACGGGATGGATCGTAGTTGCGCGGTCGGACTTCACTTTTCACGTTTGTACGGTAAATCGTCCGGGGAAGTGTCGGACACATTTTCCGACCCGAGGACGTGTGGGGAATAATTCCCAATGCGATTCGTATGGACTTTTTCCCATGCGAATCGTAGTTGGCAGTTTGTACGGCACTTGTACGATTCGTACGGTAAAAAGACCGGATACGAGTCGTACGGGGAATATTCTTACAGGATCGTAATCGGCACCTAAGTCGATATTCTTGACCAATATTCTTGCTGTCGCTATTTCTCACGCACGATATTTATGACTCGATATTACAGCCAGTCGAATTAAAAAACTTGATATTCTATCTGCACACCCAAAATAATGTATCCAGAAAATTGACAATCAAAACCTCATGAATGTGAGTGTATGTATAGGTAGTATAGTTACATATTGAAACTATATTTCTATCTTTCAATTATATATCTCCTCAAGGTGTAGAGTAATGAAGTTATGAATAGTAAGTGTATACTTGCCCATTTATTGGTACTTTCAAAAATATATATTCAGTACTCTGAATAAATTTTTTGGGATGTTTGGATAATAGACTTTTGTCAGTCAATATCGTGATATACATCTGGATAGTCAATACTATGGGCCTCATTACGATGGAGGACGGAATTTAGTCCGTCTGCCAGCGATACTGATTTGGGACCGGCGGCCTCCCCACAATACTAATCACGATGCGACCGTCACCACTGCCATCGCATCACCTATATTTTGCAGTGGAAGAGGTGTGGTGCAGAGGCCAGGGTGCCTGACTCCGGACCACAGGTTTCATGGTTCGATGCCTGGTGGTGGTGGCAGGTTCGCCTAGCACCATGAGACCCTGGGCAATAGCTCGCTTAATCTTCCTGATGGCCTCCAGCGCCTTGACACCCTCGGGTAATTGTGTGCATTACAAATACTGGATTTCATGTTCATTGGGGCGGTGATGCGGTCAGCAGCATCCGCCACAATGCAAAATGGAGGGTGCAGACACATCCCTGAACTACGTGGCAGGCACCCTGCGTGCCTGCCACATGGGGCAGGGATATGTAGGGTACATGTCCCTGCACCTTGGATTGAGGGGGGCCCGCTACGGGCCCCCAAATCCATTTCCACCATTCGTTTTACAGTGGGTTGTACGCCGCAAAACGAACGGAGAGAAGTGATATAAAAATCCCTACTGCGGTGCCAGCAAGGAACCGCCGCAATGTTGCCCAATGTTTTTCTCCCGACAGGCGGTCAGAAAGGGATTGGCTGTCGGAACCGTGGCAGGTGGTCTTTACTACCGTTAAGCACAAACGTAAGTAGGAAGGGGTTCCAAACTTACAGGGGGGCTGAGAGGAACTAAAGGGAGGAGTACACCCTCCCAGGTTTTTACACTATTATACCAGAAGTACTCCCCACTAGCAACTCAAAATGAGATTGCGAGATGTATTTGAACAGACCTAGAGTTCCCAGATGTTGAGGTCCCTAAATGAAGTCAGGACAGAACACCACTACTAAGTGGGGAAGGAGGCAACTCCTTTTGTTTTATATTCCCTCACACACCCTAGTGGTGTCATGCTTCATCATTGGGACACCTCGACGCCTACAAGTCGAGGTGGGCTCGACCATATTTCAGGAAGCTCTTAAGAAGATGTTTTTGGCCAGGGGGATAAAGATTAAAAACCCACAGCAGTTCCCAGTATCCCTTTTAGGGGTGATAATAAAATAAAGTTTAAGGGTCAATGGGGATATTATGGTCCTAAGACCCCATAGCCAACATGTTTCAGTCCTGTTTAGCCCCATGAAGGGTGCTGGACATTCTTCAGGGAGGAAAATAATGCCCCCTGGAATGGGTAGGGCAGAAGATTTCCCTGCACTACTGGGGATAAGGGCAACTAACGCTCCTTATCAATTCACGTAGACTGATTAGTCTTATATGTCACTCCATCTAAGTAGAGAAACAAGGAGACAAGAAAGAAAGAAAAAGAGACCACATATTTTTATATATGGAGATCCAGGAATGTTCATATCTACAGGCGTGCGTCTCAACTCATTAATGGTGAAATCAACAGACATATCCGGGTGGCGGGTGAAAAAGCACTCTGAGTTTCTCACACGCTCCTATCTGTGTGTTGCCCGGCTTGGTGGCGGCATTGCGCCGCATCCTATCACCTTTTGCTCTTAGGTGTAAGTCTATGCATATTGATCTAACACCCGTGTAATTCCCTCGTGGTAAAACACTATAAAAATGATAATAATCGCCGTGGTTTTTATACACATAGACATATAACATGATCGCGTGATTGCATGCTCACCTTTCACGCTCATGCATACATCTATATATTTTTCTCTCATACACTCATTCTTACCCCGTTTTGAGAGGGGTATCGACTCCAAGTGGAAAACTACCATTTATGGGGTAGCCCTGTAGTCAAACACTTCATGTTCGTAAGCGTATATTTCATCACCCCCATGAGATTCGAGTATCACGAGTTGTTGTTCCATAGTCATGGAGGGGCCAATAAAGTAAATAAACATACATATAGAGAGACACACACAAAGACATAAACACAGAACAATGTCCGTAAGAGTTATGTTTGATGCAGGATCCCACAAGGGGACCAGCTTCTTCCTCATACCATATGGTTGTAGTCACTTTTCAGCATTACTCACGCCATCAGGGGTCCTGCCCCTCGTATCAACCTGTTAGGAGGTGGTTCCACTGCTTGGGGTGCTGTTTTGTTTACTTGTGACGTTATAAGTACACTGTTTGCAATTGGATGTCGACCCGCCTACTTCCGCATCCTGTATCCGGCTCGGACGATGGACAATAGGAATCATGGGAGTTGTAGTATTAATCTGAATGCGCATCTAGTTCCGTTTTTTTTAAAGTTTCTATTTATAAAAACTAAGCTTTATCAATATAAAGAACAGACATTTATCTGATCCTAATCCATATTATGGGCTAAAAATATATCGCCGGTCTGTCTGTAATGATCAATGCGATACCGGCACAGACAGGAGGGGTTTTTTCTAAGCACGGTTTAGCAGTGTTGAGATGACGTGTGTAACATCAGGCTGTCAGTATTGTTCTATGACCGGCAGTCGGTCTGGATGTCAAGTGTGTGTAGTCTCTGATATGTACTCAGCCACTGGGTATTTGGAAGCTGGTAGCTATCTTAAGATAATACTTAAAGATGTTACTTATGGGATATATCCATCGGAGAACTTGCTAGTTTAAGTTGTTAATAGGTTAGAAGCTAGTAGCTGTTTTAAGACAATACTTTAAGAGACATTGCCTATAGGATAAAACCTTCAGAAACCTTTCTAGTCTTAGTTGTTTTTAGGTCAGGTGCGACCACATCTCTGAGACAATAATTATGGGGTCGGGATATTCGTTTATATTCCAGTCTATTAATCCTCATGAGGATTATCTCTGATTGAGTTGGTTCCATGGTATTGAATCGTTTAATCCTACAATATGGGTTTTGAGTCTATACACCCATCGTTGTTCGCGTTCCAATAGGATTCTGGACATATCGCCCTCCCCACTCACTTTCTCAATGATTGTCTACCACAAATCTGAATCTGTGTGTTTTTGCTCAATGTAGTGTGCTGTCAATTTTGTGGATGTAATAGCCCCTTTGATCGTGCTTCTATGCTCACATATACGCACTTTGACTTTCCTTCCTGTCATTCCTACGTACATAAGTTGACAGGGACATTTGATGAGATAAATTACCTTATCTGTATTGCAATTTGTATGTGACCTCTGTTCCCACGCGTATCGCATTCCCAGGTCTATTTCCTTAGTCTGTTCTGTAAACGGACACACCACACACGACCCGCATGGGTAATGTCCGGTGACCACTGGTAAATTCCACAGTGTTATTTGATGTCTTGATTGTGTTTTTGGTTTCATGAAATCAGTATGAATGAGGGAATCTCTCAGACTTCTGTTCCGTTTAAAAGAGAACATTGGTTTCTCAAATTTGAGTTGATTGGAAGTAAGAACTGTCCACTTTTTATTGATAATTTTCTTAATCACATTTGATGATGCATTAAAAGTGGTAACACATATGAGAGCGTCTGGTTCTTCTTTTTGGTGTGTTTCGAGTAGGGCCTCTCTGGGTGTGTTACGAGATCGTTTTTTTGCTGTTTCAATAATCTTTTTTGGGTACGATCTTTCATGTAACTTTCTGGCCAGATTCTCTGCTTCTATCTTGTATTCTCCCAGATCAGCACAGTTCCTGCGAATACGTAAAAATTGGCCTATCGGGAGATTTTCCCTAAGTGCCCGGGGATGTGCGCTGTTGAAGTGAAGTAAACTGTTTTTATCAGTTGGTTTGGAAAACAAAGAACTGGTAATCCCCCCATTCTTTGCGCTCAATTTTACATCCAAGAATGATATCTGTTCCTGGTTAGATGTCATGGTGAACTTCAAATGTGGGTTGAGTTGGTTGACCCATGTATAGAAGTTGGTCAGCGTGCCTGTGTCACCTTCCCAGATCACCAGGATATCATCTATATACCGCCACCACCCTTTGATGTTATTGGTATAAGGGTTTGTGGCCCATATGTGTTCTTCCTCTAGATGTCCTACATAAAGACATGCTATGCTGGGAGCAAATGTGCTCCCCATAGATGTACCGTGTGTTTGCAGGTACAGTTGGTCCTCGAATCTGAAAAAGTTCTCTTTCAATACCAGGCTCATGAGTGTAATAATCCAACTTATTGGTGCGTCCCAGGTCCATTCTGTTTGATGTAGAAGTGTTTCAATCACTCTGATGCTCTCGTCCTGCGGGATGCTAGTGTATAGTGCTTCCACATCCAGACACACAAAAATATTGTGTACTGGATCGTATGTAACATCCCGGAGGACGTTAAGCAGATGTTTAGTGTCTTGTATGTAGGACTTGATTTGAGTCACCAGAGGGCGGAGAAACCAATCTGTGTATTTAGACAGTGGTTCCAAAAGGGAACCAATCCCGGACACGATGGGTCTTCCTGGTGGTGGTATTCTTCCTTTGTGGATTTTGGGTATTGTATAAAATATTGGTGTTCTTGGATCTCTACAGTTAAAGAACTCATGTTCCTTCTTATTTATCCACTTCTGTTCCAGTGCCTGAGGGAAGAAACTGGACTTCATTCGTAATGATGTATACTTGTGATCCTCAATTGGTGGGTTTTGAATAAAGGCCTGGGATTTGTACCTACTACAAATTTGGACAAATTCAAGATAAGATGCGAGTTGAGCGAATTCTTTCAAAAGATAAGATTAAAAACATTCTTCGCGGGAACTGACCCACCAATTGAGGATCACAAGTATACATCATTACAAATGAAGTCCAGTTTCTTCCCTCCGTCCTCGATGATGCCCCCTGAAGTATTAGCCTTCGAAGATGCAGTGTCAAACGAGATCGAGAATTTACCCATTGGGGGTGGAGTTTTCGATAACATGAGCAAGAAAGAACGTGTGGCTCTCAAAGAACTTAGTACGAGACCTGATATGGTTATCAAACCAGCAGACAAGGGTGGAGCAACGGTGATACAGAGCACTACAGCTTATAGATCAGCCTGTATCAATCTGTTATCGGATATCAAATTCTACAAACCCATTCATAGAGACCCTACAGCTCGACTCAAAAAAACCATAAACACTTTAACAACAGAGGCACTGGAACAGAAGTGGATAAATAAGAAGGAACATGAGTTCTTGAACTGTAGAGATCCAAGAACACCAATATTTTATACAATACCCAAAATCCACAAAGGAAGAATACCACCACCAGGAAGACCCATCGTGTCCGGGATTGGTTCCCTTTTGGAACCACTGTCTAAATACACAGATTGGTTTCTCCGCCCTCTGGTGACTCAAATCAAGTCCTATATACAAGACACTAAACATCTGCTTAACGTCCTCCGGGATGTTACATACGATCCAGTACACAATATTTTTGTGTGTCTGGATGTGGAAGCACTATACACTAGCATCCCGCAGGACCAGAGCATCAGAGTGATTGAAACACTTCTACATCAAACAGAATGGACCTGGGACGCACCAATAAGTTGGATTATTACACTCATGAGCCTGGCATTGAAAGAGAACTTTTTCAGATTCGAGGACCAACTGTACCTGCAAACACACGGTACATCTATGGGGAGCACATTTGCTCCCAGCATAGCATGTCTTTATGTAGGACATCTAGAGGAAGAACACATATGGGCCACGAACCCTTATACCAATAACATCAAAGGGTGGTGGCGGTATATAGATGATATCCTGGTGATCTGGGAAGGTGACACAGGCACGCTGACCAACTTCTATACATGGGTCAACCAACTCAACCCACATTTGAAGTTCACCATTTATTTATTTATTTATTTATTTGTGGGTTTGTATAGCGCTAGAATCGACTCCAGCTGGAGTATCTCTGCGCTTTCTGGAGCCGGTAGAAACAGAGGAATAATAGGAGCTAGATCTCGTTTCTGAACAACACAGTCTTCAGGAGTTTCCTGAAAGTGAGATGTTCTTTGCACTGTCTCAGATGAAGAGGAAGTCTGTTCCATAGGGTAGGGCCTACGATAGATAGCGCTTTACCACCGTGTCTAGATTTCTTTGCACGGGGAGTCACCGGAAGAAGACAGTTACTGGACCTAAGTGAACGACTTGGAACATAAGGAACAAATTTGTTCTGAAGATAAATAGGCCCTTGTCCATTTAAACATTTATGGATCAAGCAGCATATCTTGAACTTAGATCTCTGGCGAATGGAAAGCCAGTGCAGTTTCTCCAGAAGAGGTTTAGACGCAGTTCTTGGAGGAACCTTAAGGACAAGACGAGCCGCGGTGTTTTGAATGACCTGAAGCTTGGCCAGCACATTTTCGTTGGCAGAAAGCAACAGGCCATTGCAATAGTCAATACGACTCAGAACCAATGTCTGGACCAGAGTTCTTCTAAAAGAGTCCGGTAGTAAGGGAAAGACTCTGCGTAACAGGCCAATCGTATGGAAGCAAATTCCAGCAGTATGGTTAACATGCTGTCCAAATGACAGGTCTTGATCCATCCGAATCCCTAAACTCTTCACAACCTGTTTAGATTCTGGAGCTACTCCCAAATCGGGAGGCCACCAATCAGGAGTCCACAATAGTTTGGCTTCTCCAAACAACATTAGTTCCGTCTTACTGACATTGCATTGCAGGAAGTTGGAAGACATCCAATTAGCCACCGCCTTCATGCCCGCAGAAAAGGAGTTTTTAATTTCTGCGGACATGGTCTTAAAAGGGAAGAGGAGCTGCGTGTCATCAGCATAGGATACTGGGATGAATCCATAGCTGCGCATCACTCTTGCCAGGGGTGCCACATAGATGTTAAATAAGGTAGGGCTTAGACAAGAGCCCTGTGGCACCCCTTTAGATATCTCCACCTCCGCTGATCGATACGTGTCCATGATCACTCTCTGGGAACGCCCTGATAGGAAGCTCTTTAGCCAATCAATGGCTTTATCCTCAATACCAGCGTTCGACAACCGGTCAATAAGAATGGTATGGGACACGGTGTCGAACGCTGCTGAAAGATCTAAAAGGACTAGGATTACTGAGAAACCATGACATCTAACCAGGAACAGATATCATTCTTGGATGTAAAATTGAGCGCAAAGAATGGGGGGATTACCAGTTCTTTGTTTTCCAAACTAACTGATAAAAACAGTTTACTTCACTTCAACAGCGCACATCCCCGGGCACTTAGGGAAAATCTCCCGATAGGCCAATTTTTACGTATTCGCAGGAACTGTGCTGATCTGGGAGAATACAAGATAGAAGCAAAGAATCTGGCCAGAAAGTTACATGAAAGATCGTACCCAAAAAAGATTATTGAAACAGCAAAAAAACGATCTCGTAACACACCCAGAGAGGCCCTACTCGAAACACACCAAAAAGAAGAACCAGACGCTCTCATATGTGTTACCACTTTTAATGCATCATCAAATGTGATTAAGAAAATTATCTATAAAAAGTGGACAGTTCTTACTTCCAATCAACTCAAGTTTGAGAAACCAATGTTCTCTTTTAAACGGAACAGAAGTCTGAGAGATTCCCTCATTCATACTGATTTCATGAAACCAAAAACACAATCAAGAAATCAAATAACACTGTGGAATTTACCAGTGGTCACCGGACATTACCCATGCGGGTCGTGTGTGGTGTGTCCGTTTACAGAACAGACTAAGGAAATAGACCTGGGAATGCGATACGCGTGGGAACAGAGGTCACATACAAATTGCAATACAGATAAGGTAATTTATCTCATCAAATGTCCCTGTCAACTTATGTACGTAGGAATGACAGGAAGGAAAGTCAAAGTGCGTATATGTGAGCATAGAAGCACGATCAGAAGGGCTATTACATCCACAAAATTGACAGCACACTACATTGAGCAAAAACACACAGATTCAGATTTGTGGTGGACAATCATTGAGAAAGTGAGTGGGGAGGGCGATATGTCCAGAATCCTATTGGAACGCGAACAACGATGGGTGTATAGACTCAAAACCCATATTATAGGATTAAACGATTCAATACCATGGAACCAACTCAATCAGAGATAATCCTCATGAGGATTAATAGACTGGAATATAAACGAATATCCCGACCCCATAATTATTGTCTCAGAGATGTGGTCGCACCTGACCTAAAAACAACTAAGACTAGAAAGGTTTCTGAAGGTTTTATCCTATAGGCAATGTCTCTTAAAGTATTGTCTTAAAACAGCTACTAGCTTCTAACCTATTAACAACTTAAACTAGCAAGTTCTCCGATGGATGTATCCCATAAGTAACATCTTTAAGTATTATCTTAAGATAGCTACCAGCTTCCAAATACCCAGTGGCTGAGTACATATCAGAGACTACACACACTTGACATCCAGACCGACTGCCGGTCATAGAACAATACTGACAGCCTGATGTTACACACGTCATCTCAACACTGCTAAACCGTGCTTAGAAAAAACCCCTCCTGTCTGTGCCGGTATCGCATTGATCATTACAGACAGACTGGCGATATATTTTTAGCCCATAATATGGATTAGGATCAGATAAATGTCTGTTCTTTATATTGATAAAGCTTAGTTTTTATAAATAGAAACTTTAAAAAAAACGGAACTAGACGCTCATTTAGATTAATACTACAACTCCCATGATTCCTATTGCCCATCGTCCGAGCCGGATACAGGATGCGGAAGTAGGCGGGTCGACATCCAATTGCAAACAGTGTACTTATAACGTCACAAGGAAACGAAACAGCACCCCAAGCAGTGGAACCACCTCTGAACAGGTTGATACGAGGGGCAGGACCCTTGATGGCGTGAGTAATGCTGAAAAGTGACTACAACCATAAGGTATGAGGAAGAAGCTGGTCCCCTTGTGGGATCCTGCATCAAACATAACTCTTACGGACATTGTTCTGTGTTTATGTCTTTGTGTGTGTCTCTCTATATGTATGTTTATTTACTTTATTGGCCCCCTCCATGACTATGGAACAACAACTCGTGATACTCGAATCTCATGGGGGAGATGAAATATACGCTTACGAACATGAAGTGTTTGACTACAGGGCTACCCCATAAATGGTAGTTTTCCACTTGGAGTCGATACCCCTCTCAAAACGGGGTAAGAATGAGTGTATGAGAGAAAAATATATAGATGTATGCATGAGCGTGAAAGGTGAGCATGCAATCACGCGATCATGTTATATGTATATGTGTATAAAAACCACGGCGATTATTATCATTTTTATAGTGTTTTACCACGAGGGAATTACACGGGTGTTAGATCAATATGCATAGACTTACACCTAAGAGCAAAAGGTGATAGGATGCGGCGCAATGCCGCCACCAAGCCGGGCAACACACAGATAGGAGCGTGTGAGAAACTCAGAGTGCTTTTTCACCCGCCACCCGGATATGTCTGTTGATTTCACCATTAATGAGTTGAGACGCACGCCTGTAGATATGAACATTCCTGGATCTCCATATATAAAAATATGTGGTCTCTTTTTCTTTCTTTCTTGTCTCCTTGTTTCTCTACTTAGATGGAGTGACATATAAGACTAATCAGTCTACGTGAATTGATAGGGAGCGTTAGTTGCCCTTATCCCCAGTAGTGCAGGGAAATCTACTGCCCTACCCATTCCAGGGGGCATTATAAAACAAAAGGAGTTGCCTCCTTCCCCACTTAGTAGTGGTGTTCTGTCCTGACTTCATTTAGGGACCTCAACATCTGGGAACTCTAGATCTGTTCAAATACATCTCGCAATCTCATTTTGAGTTGCTAGTGGGGAGTACTTCTGGTATAATAATATAATAAGGTCTTTACTACCGCCACGCCTAACCAACAATTACTCCGCGATCATAATATGGCGGGGGAAAACAGCAGTACGGTCGGTGGCGGGCCCTCTCTCATCGTAATTAGGCCCTATATTCCTGCAAGGTATTGCCAATATTTGGTTGTATCTGATGTGGTCACTTTATTCTGTTGGGGGATCTGAATCTTCATTTGGAAGACAGAAAATAGAGAAACCAAGGAGTTGATGCAAGGGCTACAGGCAATGGGTCTAATACACTTGGTCAACACCCCTACACACATTAACGGTCACACGCTGGACAACATTTTTACCAACAGTGCTCAGGTAGAAGCCTTGCTGCCTGTGCCTATAGTGTGGTCTGACCATTTCATCCTCCCTTTCAGGGTCGCTAACATCAGAAAGGCTCCCTGTAATTCCGGAAAGCGTTCTGCTCCCCAATGTTTCGGAAATGGGATGCATTAAGTACTGATCCCTTTGGGGATAAGCTTGCTTTAAGTATTCCATCTTTAGGGACTGAAGTCCAAACTGCAGAGGGGCAAGTCTCTCTTTGGATTAAGGAGGCAGTAGACTCCATAATACCCCTTAAACCTGGTAAGAGTACTCACATCACTCCTTCTGTGAAATGGTTCTCTGAGGAACTGGCTCTCCTAAAAACTGGTGCCTTGAACGCCGATGGAGGGGGAACTATCTAAATGAAAATAGGGTGGTGTACTTAGATGCTCTGAAGGTGCATCACTAACAAATTAGGAGAGTACGGAGGGAGTTTTATACTGAGCACATTAAAGCAGCAAAAAGTTCCACTAAGAATATTTTTAAAATAGTGAAACAACTGTCCTCTCTAGATCGTATGACAGCCACTATGCCTGCCTCTACTGATCATTGCAATAAGGTTGCAGATTTTTTCATGGGTAAGATTGATAAAAATGTACGCCTCCTTCTCTGAAAGTAGCAGGAATTATACCCCGGCTCCTGTCACAGATGTTTTGAGAAGTGCGGACAGTTTTGTTTTTCACCCGCCTGGAGTAAGCGATGTTCTTAAACTCATGGAAGCAGTTAAATCTGGATCCCCCCTGGATCAGATCCCCCCTGGATCAGATACCCCCAAAATTCGTGCTGCTAGGGAAAGAAGTCATTGCTCCAGTTCTCACCAAGCTTCTGAAGCTGTCTTTTAGTTCGGGTCAGGTTCCTAGCAATTGGAAGCATGCTATGGTGGTACCACTGCTAAAAAAACCTTCCTTAGGTCCTGCTCTCCCAGAAAACCTGAGACTAATTTCTCTGCTACCCTATGCTGCTAAAATCGCTGAAAAACATTTAAACAGTCAACTGTCCATATTTCTGGAAGAGAGACAGGTGCTCCATGAAACTCAGTTGGGGTTTAGACCACGACATAGTACTGAGTCAGCCCTTCTTCTTGCTTCAGAGGCCCTGAAAACTGTTGCTGATGAGGGTAGAACTGCTGCTCTGATCCTTCTAGTCCTGAGTGCTGCTTTTGACACGATCTCCCACGGCCTTCTTATGGAACGGCTGGGGGAGGCTGGGGTCTGTGGAGGGACATGGGAGTGGATTAAACATTTTCTGGAGAATAGATCCTTCCAGGTTCTACAGCATCCCTTTAAATCCAGAGCCTGTCCTCTGACCCAAGGGGTGCCGCAGGGTTCGGCGCTTAGCCCTACGCTATTTAATATCTACATGCACCCTTTGGCAGATATTGTGCTGAGACATGGGGTAAAACATGTGTCATATGTCGATGACACACAGTTGATCGTTACCCTGGAAGAAAAAGAGGCAGGAATGGCATCTGACTTCAAGGTATGCCTGGGGGAACTTGCCAATTGGATGAAGCTCAACTATCTGCAGCTGAATGCGGGAAAGACGGAGGTTATGGTAGTTGGTAAACAGCCGTCTTTATGGTCACATCCTATGGTGGCCGGAGGAGCTGAGACCAACTCCGACCCCCAAGGCTAAGGTCAAGAATTTGGGAGTATGGTTCAACAACATCCTCTCTTACTGCTTTGGCATCCTTAAAATGTTGCGTAAAATCCTGGATTTTACTCCCATTAGATGCCAGACGCACCATTGTACAGGCCCTTGTTATGTCCCATCTAGATTATTGCAACATCCTGTACCTAGGGGTGACCCAAAAAACCTGAACATCCTGCAGAAGGTTCAGAATGCCACAGCTCGGCTAATTCTGAATATTCCTAGGTGGGCTTCGATGAGGGAGGCCTTGAGGAAATTACACTGGCTCCCCATACAGGCCAGAGTTACCTTTAAGGCCTTGTGTTTTGTGTTTTAGCCACAGGATCTTCAATAAGAAAGGTCCTAGCTTCCTGCACCCCCCTCTCACCACCTATAGGCCTTAATGTGCCTAAGATCCTTGGCAAAGCTGACTGTGGCTAAGGTTCGGAAGCTACGGGCTGGTGGGAGCTCTTTTGGCTTCCTTGCGGCTAAGGCTTGGAATGACCTCCCGGTTGAGTTAAGAACTTGCCCGTCTGAGTCTCTGTTCCGGAAAAAACATAAGACGTGGCTCTTCCAGCATCCCCCGGGGGGCCGGAAGTAGGCCTTGCAGCGGTTTCCTGGGGGTCCTAGGCTGTAGGACGGGTGGGCTACTCTGGCCAGCTGTCAGGCACTATTGCTGTTCTAGCGCGGGGACACTCCGTTTTGAGTAACCAGGCGCTCTATAAGCTGTATAATAATAATAATAATAATACAACAATGATTATTACTTTTAGTAGCTCAGGACTATTTTCATTGATCAGAAGTAGTTCTCATTATAGAAAATGTTGGAGACTCCTGGTACAGTGGATAACTGCCTTAATATGAAGATAGTTTCACTATATCTCTGTACTGGTCATTTGCTTTTGTTGGAAAACGAGGCAGCATCTGTGAGGCCTGCACAAATAACATGACTACATTTGTCCTTCACTTGGAACCAAACACCCAATTGTAGCGCCTAGCGTTGGAGAGCAGTCTGAGGCTCACTCAAGGGAGGTGGTGTGGGCTAGTAATCGCCATTTGCAGGTGCGCAAAAATAACACTCAATAATTGATTGTCCAGTCTGTACTTTGCTTTATAAAAGTAAGAGTACATTTATTAAACACACACACTACTCAATACTATGCACCAATTTACAAATATACATAAGCTGTTGGAATTACTTTGTGACATTGCATAACATCTCCACCCTTCCCGCAGGGGGGGTGGGGTCTAGTACCACCACACCCATGTATGCGCATCAACTTGCCCCCAATGCAGTTAGTTGAACATAACCTGGAGCGAGGGTCCTGCGCACTGGCACCATCCCAGTGGCGACCCACCCCATTACCTCCACAAGCATTAAAAAGGGGTAAACCTGCCTTGGTGACACATGACCCTGACTGAGCATCTCCTACTGGCCATAAAGTATGCACCGCTATATCTTAAGGGCTAGCAGTCTGGGGTCTTCACCTAAGCGCAGCAGCAAGAATCCATGTTTACGCACACTTTAGAATGACAGTACTCATCACCTTGGTTGATCGTTTGAATGCATTGCAATTACAGCCTCTAAAGGCATCACAGATAAAATCACAGGATCACACATATACAGCCAGACACCCTAGCAGGACTGTCTGGCAACATAACCCCACTTGGCTTATGACATCTCCTTACACATGTGACTTACAGTCCCTTCAAAAGAAGTACTCCTGGCAACTACACTTCTCCTGCAGTGCGCCTCTTCACTTTAAAAGGAATCACAGGTAAAAGCATGGGATTATGTAAATACAGCCAGACCCCCTAGCAGGAAGGTCCAGCAACATAAGTCCATTTAGCTTAACATCACCTTACACAGGTACTTCACTTTACACATGTGACTTTCAGTCCACCTAAAAAGAAATAAATAATAGTAAATGCATGTCGGTGCAATTACACCACTTCACCTCCAGGGGATGCACTTATCCACACATCCCCAACACAGCCCTTCACTCCATGATGCACTTCTCCACACACCCCTCAGCTGTAGAACAAAAGTTCCAGCCTAGAAGGTGCTTAAATGCTAGCTGCGCCCTTGAGCGGTAGTTTCCTTTAGGTCCCCATGACACTGAGGGTGGGACTTTTCTTTGTGCTGGGGGGGGGGAAGACTGCGCTTCTCCAGCAGCTCCCCCAAGCACCTTTTCACAAGTGAGGGTGACCTCCACTCCTCTGGGGGCCACAAAGCACCAAAACGGCAGATTTCCAAATGCCTGGCAAGGCATTATGGGGCGCTTCATGCTCCTCTTTACCAGCCCCAGCCACTGGGAACACTCTCCTCCGCCCTCGGGGTCTCTGAGAGGGTGGATTCAGCAAGGAGCTGTCTTCACTGGCTCCCTGCACCAGCCTTTCACCTGGCTCTCCTTCTTGGCCTCTCTTCTCCCTGCGCAGAGGCCACTGCTCCTGAGCACCGGTCCTGGGCTCTTCTTCTGGTGCTGTTAGGGTCCTGGGGGCAGTCAGGGGATCTCTCCACCTAACTGCCTATTGCGCCAGGCTCCAGCACCTTCAGCCTCAGCAGACCACACCCCAGAGAGAGTGCAAGCACTTTTTAAAAGTTGAGTAGGGGGCTGGCCGGAAGTCTCTGTTGGTCCTATCAAACAGCAACACATCACTTCCCTGCCCCTGCTCCCTCCTTCTTGTCCAGCCTCTGGGCTTGTTCAAAATGGCGTCGTCCAGGGTCTCTGGCCACATGTCTCTGAAGCCCCTTGCCCCCACGCTTCCTTCCCTCCTTGGTGCAGCCTGGTGCCTGGCACCCAGCGACAGCGGTTGATGTATTTGCCTGTAGCCCCACCCATCTTCTCTTCGTGGAGAGGAGGCCCTAGCTTTTGGAAGAAAGGTTATCAATCCATCCAGCTGAGGTCAGCCCTCAGCCTGGGTCTGGTCATGGCTGGCTCAGAGAAATATGACAGTTCTGGATGACCCAAAAGCAGTACAAATATGACTTTGGACTCTGCAGAGTACTTATTTTCATATTCGCTACATTGGACCTAAGTGCGTGTCTGGAATCTGTATTCCTAATGGAAGTTAATCTAGTCATGGGCCCCGCATCCCCATAGGGGAATAATGAAGTGAAAACACAGTAAAACACACTGACTTTCCCTGGCATGTTTCTTTCCAGTGTATAAAGCCTATTCCATGACACCACCCAATACTGCATAAGTCCTGCCACACCATTCACTTTGTAGCTGCTCCTGGACTGCGCACGCTAGGAATCTCCCCTGCGCAGCCCATACACGTGTGCACACGCAAGTACACCTGTGTCTGCATGTAACTAGCCCGGTGTCCCTTACTCCAGCTGCTGCGCAGTGGCCTGGTCAAGCCAGGGGGACACCAGTAAAATCCCCATGCAGTCTCTTACATCCTGAGTTCACTGTGGGTGAGTCCCAACTTATGAGGCTCCCCCACAGTAAAAGCTCAACAATTAGGTGCTCATAAAGCAAAAATCCTGGCGGCCCATAGTGTCAGAACCACCTTCTAACAGCTTTATTTCCATATTTGTTGATTTTACTGTAGATTTTAATTTAGTTGGCACACCTATTTTGTTGGCCAAATTGACAAATAATGTATTCCCCCAATCCTATTGGGCTAAATTGTTTAAATCCATTTGAAATCAATTTGTGATAGCACTGTGGCCTGTATGGAACAATCTCTAACAAAATGGCATAAAACAAGAATACTAATACATTCAAATTTTAGACTTTACTCAAATTCTCTTCTTTGTCAAAGCTTTTGCAGAAAGTGGTGTAAGACCAACTGCTAAAGAATGTAGAAACAAACAACATACTGCATCCATTTAAGGTAGAGTTCTGCCCTGGCGGCAGCATAGTGTTGATAGCAGTCATAGTCGCTGTTATTCAGATGAGGGCCAAGCAACTGAATACATGCTCTTAAATCTCTCTGCAGGTTTTGAATCTGTAGATTACCTATCTTAATTTCAAGATTGGATCATCTTGATGTTCACACTATAGCTTTCACATGGCTACAAGATTTTCTTCACATAAAGGACCTTTTTCTCCTTACTGTGACATCTGGCATGCTTCATTCCTAAGGGCTGAGTCTTTTCAGCTCCTCTTTTTAATTACATATACTTCCTCCTTATATAATCCTTCAGATACATGTCAATTTTTATTTATGCTGATGGCACACATATTGTATTAAAAGTCAAACAGAATTTTGACTTTACTGTTCCTAACCTGCATAACTGTTTAACATCAGTTGACATGTAGATGTACCACAACCATTTATATTAACTCCAAGTTAAAAATGACGTCACAATTTAATCATTAACAATTTCTCTTTTTCCATCTCAGTGCTTTGAGAAGAATACTTAGGGGCTTATTTACAAGTCCATTGAGCCGCTGGGGTGTCACATTTTTTGATGCACCGGGGGCGCAGAGTGCAAACCCTTATCTGTGAGGCCAAGTAAAGCCACTTTGTGTGGCTTTGCATGGCCTTGTAGATATGGAGTAAGGCAAAGCAGCTCATGTTGCGGCGTTGCCTTACTCTGTGTCAAAGAGGTGTTCCATGAGCGTTGCGGTGGGTTTTTCCATGCAACACTGATGGATTTTGACACATTTCCAAATTTACAAGGACTTGTAAACCTGAGACTGCGCAAAAAGCCTACACCTCCCCAGGAGAGGCGTAACGAGCAGCACATATTCATGAAAAATAACAAGGGCCCCTGTCCAATAAATATACAATTCCTAGGGCAGGGTACTATGCAAGTAGAGTATAGATAGAATGGCTTCTAATGAAGGACGAAATTCTCTGCACCCGATACAAAGATAAGAGATCTTGCAGTGTTTTAATTAGCCTCACGATAGTTTGGGTGTGGTAGCTGGCACTTAACATAGAAAGTTCAAGCAATATACACCTTAATAGCTGCATAGAATGAACTCCACCACTGCCACACTATTAGGCATTGATATTAAAAATCTTTAATACTCAAAATTATATTATATAGGAACTAGAAAGACACTGGGATGCCAGATAATAACTTTCTTCATTGAATTTTTTTGTTTATTTTCAGCTATATTCAAATGACTGCATTCCGTTTAAAACATAGTTTTTCTTGAGTTGCACCTATAATCTACCTCGTATTGAAAGACGGAATAATTAAGAGCAGGTAAATTGCATAGACAATTCTAAATAAGGATTATGTTGTAATTGAAATAGAACCAAACATCATTATATGTGTCTGTTTTTTGTTTTTTCTCTCCCTTCCAGTAACTTTTATCCATTGTGATCTCATATTGTGTAACAAACCTTTGTTTGGACATAAAACATAAAGGAATAGATCCATATTCCTCGTGAATTAAAACACTGTAAGTAACGAATTAAACTATAGATACCTCCCTAATACATGAAACGGTAACCATTTGAATTGGACTAAATAAAACATCATTGTCTTTCAGCACGAACGTTCAGCCTAATGAGATCGATATACATAGTAAAGGAAACACAGTCTTTGATTGACGGAAAGTTAGAGGAGATATAAATTAAGTAAGCAAACTAAATTGAGTTAATGATGATTAAAATTAAAAATAAAGGATCTAGGAGATAAATGCTAATTCGTAACTATAACGTGTGTGAAACCTATGGTTTTTTCAGTGAATTTGTACGGTTTTTTAAATGCTAAGTTATGTATTTATTAATTTTTTTTTTCAGGTTTTACACCGTGCGCCCACGTTTCGCCGTGCGCGCACCGTGCGCGCACCTCGCGGTTTTAAAAAAAATTTAAAATCTTTTTTCGCACTTGGGGGTCCTTCTGTGACCCCCTGAGCAAGGCTAGTGGGTCAGGAACTGTCCACTCTGCCCCCTTTTCACGTTCTCCACCTTTTTTTTTTACCCCCTCAGACTGCGAGAGACAAAATGGCGGCCGACACTTCCTGGTTTCGGCCGATTCGAATGTTTACCGACATCTAACAACCAATCAGAATTGCGCTCGCGCAGGGCAGGGTGCGCGCACAGTGCGCGCATGGTGCGCGTGTATAGATATTGATATGCTTTTAAATGCTATTTTCTCAGGAAATACTGAACAGATTTACACCAGACCTGCAAAAGGCACTTCCTTGACCTTATGGCTACCTCTCTGCCAAATTTCACGTAATTCTGTTCATCCGTTCGGGCTGTAGCTGCGACTAAAGGTCCTATGGAAAAATGCATGGAGAAAACGCGTTTTGGGACCCCCCCTTTTTCTCGGCCCCCGCTTGACGAATCACCCCGAGACTTTCAGGGTAGGAGCTGAACGGAACGCCCCATTAGTTTTGAAAATTTCGCGAGGATTCGTCAACCGGCGCCAAAGTTATTCAAACTAATGATTGTTCCTGGATTCTCCTTATCCATCTAGAGCCTTGAGGTACTTGGTTGAGAACTATTACAATATATTGCTAAGTGTAATTTCCTTGGTGAAATCGATTTGTTTCTTTTACTAAATAAGTGTCCAGGCATTTTTCCAAGAAGAAAACCAGTTTTTATAGTCCGAGAGCTCTACTTGCCATTGAGTGATACCTAACATATTTCATGCCATCCGCGCTCCAGAAAATAGAAACCAATGCGCTACATGTGCTATAAAAACAAGTTCTTGCGAAATTTGGAAATCTCAACAATATTTTGGATGCTTAGGCTATAAAAACGGTATCCTTCAGACTCTCGTTATTTGTCACTGACTATCTGAAGGAGCAGGACCAGGAGCAGCCTGTGGCCCTCTCGCCTGTAAGGAACGCCAGTGAGTACCTGCAGATATATACCGTGCAAATTTGACCTATGTTAGGAGGCTAAGTCTGGGTTAAGTGGCTTTTGGGCAGAAGGCAGAATTCCAGAACTGATGTTTGAGTGGATCATTATATGTAATCCAATCAGACGATAGTATTGGCCTCTAGTGCATAAACAGTGAGCCCTCAAGATATGTGTTGAGTACCATTTTGGCTATACTCTGGAGATTATCTGTGGCCATCGTCGCAATGTTATGTTGGGAGATCAAACTTATTAGAGAATGGAACTAGAGAGATTTTGAAAACAAACTTGTACTAACATGCATGAGTGAGCTAGTAGCCTTATTGTTGATTTGTGAAGTTGTATTAACACGCATGAGAGAACTTATAACTCCCATTAATATGCTTATCTGCACATCGTTACAAATAGAGACGTAGTGTGACCTAAAACTGGAGAGCGGAGGAGGAGCCTAGCGCGCAACCAAGATGGCCGCGTAGGTGCGAGGCTCCCGAGGACCTCCGCGACCTCCTGAATTAATCCTGGCGATATCCTGTCCTTGTTGAGGGGACTGTGTTGGGGAACCGGAGCTGAGGCGCCACCCGTTTTTTGGGCTCGAATCGGACCCCGGACGCCGGTGGGAGCATCGATCGAAGGTTGTGGCCTTCTCCTCGCCGGCCCCCCGGATTGGAGTAGTGGGGCGATCCGGGGACAAAGTGAATAACAGCGGCGAACGGGGCTGGGCGACTGGCGTACCCCGCACTTTCACTTTCGCTTTTGCGCCCTCCTAGCTCTCAAGCGGGGTCGGACTGCGGAGCGGGGTGTGGTGGTGTGGCCTTGTCCAGGAGCCCGGCTGACCCGCCGGCGGTGGGTTGACCCGCGGTTCGGTGGTCGCCCCTGCCCCCCCCCTGGCACCCGTGACTTGGTATAGCGGCCCGTTTGGGGTGCTTGGCACGACGGTGGCAGAGCCAGCATGTCCACCAAACAAGATGGCGACCGGGCGAAGGTGAAGACGACCCGCCGTGGCACGGCGCACCAGGCCAACAGTATGGACCGCTACACGCTCCAGAAGGGTTCTCCGGAGACATCGCGTGCATCCCCGGTGGGCCCGACGGAGGCATCCGCTCATCCGGTGGATCTGACCCTCCGGGACGTCATGGGCGCCATCGCAGAGATGAAGGCCTCGGTGGACCAGCGTTTCGACACCTTAGCGCAAAAAATAGACTCGGTCCTGGTGGATGTGAGCCTTGTGAGGGCAGACTTGTCCAAAACAAACGACCGAGTCGACTCCCTGGCCCACACCACAACGAGCCTCACGACAGACGTGGTGGCCCTCCAGAAGAAGGTGCGCCGGCTTGGCCAGGCGAGCGCCCTGATGGACCGGCGACTGGAGGACTCCGAGGGTCGGGCCCGGAGGAATAATGTCCGTATTGTGGGGTGCCGGAGGGACGAGAGGCAGAGGCGGCGGATCTTTTCGTGGAAGAGTTGATCCTGACCCACCTCCAGCCCCGGGGGCTGAGTAAGCTTTTTGCGGTGGAGCGTGCTCACCGGGTCCCCGGGGGCAGACCTAAGACTGGTGCCCCGCCGCGGCCTCTCATTGCCCGGATTTTTAATTTCCGGGACAGAGATGCTATCCTCCAGACCTCCAGACAACGGGGACCGGTCAAGCTTGACAACATGGAGGTACATTTCTACCCAGACTTTACCCCGGCGGTCCAGAAGCAGCGGCAGAGCTTTCTTGGTGTTAAACGTCGCCTAAGGGACCTGAACCTCAAGTACTCAATGCTCTTTCCAGCTAAGCTGAGGGTAGAGGTGGATGGTCGCACGCACTTCTTTGACCGGCCCGAGGCGGCTGGGGACTGGCTGGACACTCTGCCTGGAGATCGGGGCCGGGGGGGCGGGGGGGGCGCGGCTGGCGAGGAGGGCCCGCCGGAGCAGAATTGAGGGGTGACTGCATAGGCCTTGCTCTGGACGTTGTTCCTTCACCATTTATTGATTGCGTATTTTCCCCTCCTATGGAGGTCGTGCGGGGTCTGTTGGGGGCTTCCCTCCTCCTCTGGGGGACTAGTTAGTATTTTAGCTATGGGGCGACAGGCACACTGCACTTTGGGGGGGCTGTCTGGGCTCATGCAGGGGTGCAGGGAGGGGGGAGTTTTGTTGGGACCGGGGGGTGGGGGGGGTGTGTTGGTTGTTAGCACCGCAGGGCAAACCCGCTACTATGTTGTTGTTTCTAGGATGCTCGATGGGGGACGACCGATTGTTTCGACGTATGATGGGGGGTAGGGATTTGGCTGTGTTGTCATGGAATGTTAACGGCCTGGGGGATAGGATTAAGCGTGGTGTGGTCCTGCAGTACTTAAAACGTATTTCACCAGATGTTGTCTTCCTGCAGGAGACGCACCTTATAGGTAACTCCTTTCATGCAATGAACCGGCGGGGATATCGTTTGGCGGCCCATTCTGGCTTCACCTCGGGCTCGCGGGGGGTGGGTATTATGATCAAGAACTCGCTCCCGTTGGAGATTGATGAGGTGCGCCATGATGAGAGGGGACGCTACACGGTTCTGGTGGGAAGAATGGAGGGTAGAGTGTTTATCTTTATATCAGTGTACGTCCCGCCTGGGTTACAAGCCACCACATTTGCGGACCTGGGGCGCCTCCTTCTGGACCTTCCGAGTGGCCTGCTGGTGGTTGGAGGGGATTTTAATGCGGTAGCCTCTGGGTCTATGGATCGCCATCCCCCTAGGGACCTCCCCCGGGCACAGGCGTGGCTGCCCGGCCTTCTGGACACGCTGGGCCTGGTGGATTGCTGGCGATTAAAGCATCCTGCATTGCGACAGTACACCTTCCACTCGGGTGCCCATGGTAGCCTCTCGCGGCTTGATTACATCCTTGTCCCGGCGGCCCACGCAGGGAGGGTGGGGGAGGTGCGCCATCTGGCGCGGGGTATTTCAGACCACTCCCCATTGTTGTTGCATCTCGATGTCTTCCCGAGGGGGGATGGCAGGGTGGCCCCAATCAATGCATGGTATTTGCGCGACCCCACCATTCGTGCTGATTTGATCAAATCCCTACAGCAATATTTCGATGAGAATGTGGGGTCGGTCTCTTCGGCCATCTCCCTGTGGGAGGCTTTCAAGGTAGTCCTTAGAGGGGAGGCCCTCTCCTTTATCTCCCATGCCCGGCGGCGCGAGCGGGAGGAGGTGACCCGGGTAGAGGCCGAGATTGCAGAACTGGAGGGTGACCTGGGAAGCGGGGTAACAGACGACAAGTTGCATGTTCTACACCTAAAGCAGGCGGACTATCGGGCCCTCGTCACGGAGGCGGCCAGGGGCCTCAGTAGAGAGCAGCAGGGGCGATTGTATGATGTGGGTGATAAGGCTGGCAAATTGATTGCGTGGTTGGATAAGAGGGAGAGAGCGAGCCGTGTGGTGCCTTTGATTGAGAGTGTTGATGGTGCGTGTGTCACTGAGCCGGAAGCCATTGTCTCCTGCTTCGCGGATTATTTCCGCGAAGTCTACTCCCCGGTTTCCCCCTGCTCGGAGGCAGACTCCCATGCCCTGCTTCGGGACATCGCACTGCCCTCCCTAACGGTGGAGGACAGGGATTCGCTGGACGCCCCTCCCACCTCGGACGAAATTGCCTTGGCTATTCGCTCGGTTGCATCCGGCAAGGCCATGGGCCCCAATGGTATTCCCATCGAGCTCTACAAGCTACGCCCGGATGTGTTGGCGCCCCACCTGCGCGCGATGTTCCTGGCGGCCCACTCGCGGGGTTCCCTCCCGCCGGACCAGCGTCTAGCCACAATTGTGGTGATCCACAAGGAGGGGAGGCCCCGTGAACGGGTCACATCCTATAGGCCGATTTCGCTTTTGAACGCGGAGCCCAAAATCCTCGCCAAGGTGTTGGCCAACAGGTTGGTTGGCGTGGTGGGCGATTTGGTCCACCAAGACCAATCTGGCTTTATACCGCACCGCAACACGGCGCTCAATTTGCGGCGCTTGCACGGGGTGCTCGCGCGTGTCCCATTTGTGCGGGAGCCGGCCATCTTGGCGTCCTTGGACGCCACCATGGCGTTTGATACGCTTGAATGGCCATACATCTGGGCGATGCTGGCAAAATTCGGGTTTGGCCCGGGTTTCATTAGCTGGGTCAAATTGCTATATTCGGGCCCATTGGCGCAGGTGGTAGTGAATGGGCGAGTCTCGGCCCCATTCGCGCTGGGGAGGGGTACGCGACAGGGCTGCCCCCTGTCGCCTCTCCTGTTTGCCCTGGCCCTGGAGCCCCTGGCGGAGTGACTGCGGTGGCACCCTTCTATCCGTGGTCTCCGCTGGACCCCCGAGCATGAGGACCGTGTGTCCCTCTATGCTGACGATATCCTTCTGTATCTCGCCTCCCCGCGTAAATCACTGATCGTCCTGGTTGATGTTTTGCGTTCATTCGGTCGCAACTCAGGCCTGGTCATCAACTGGGCGAAATCCTGTGTATATGTGCTTTCCGGGGAGGCCCCGGCCCTACCACGGGACTGTCCGATCCAGATTGCCTCCCAAGGTTTTCGGTACCTGGGTATCTATATCACTCTTGACCCGGAGGCCCGCTATGAGCGGAATTTGTTACCCCCCCTCCGGCGTTTGAGGGAGGACGTGGTGCGCTGGCTGCGTCTGCCGCTCTCGCCGCTCGGCCGAGCGGCCTTGTTTAAAATGATGTCCCTGCCACGCTTCCTCTACGCCCTCCAGAATACTATGGACTTGGTCCCGGCACGCTATTTCCGTGAGGTGGAGGGCCTCCAGCGGCGCCTGTTCTGGGACGGGAGGCCGCGCATTGCTCTGGCTAAATTGACGCTCCCGTGGTACGATGGGGGGGTCGCCCTCCCTGACATTAAACGGTATTACTGGGCCTCCCAACTAGCTGCAATTAATCATGGCCTTTACGGGCCCGCCTTGAACCCGGCATTTGAGATGGATAAGATGCTCCTGCCCGGTGGCGATTACAATCGAGCGCTCTACGCTGGCGCGCCCGACTCCCGTTTGACGGGACCGACGCGTGTCATGGTGCGTGTCTGGCACGCGGCTAATGCAGCTATGGGGTGGAAGGACTGTTTGACCCGGGCGTCACCGCTGTATGCGTCTGAGAGGTTGGGCTCCCTGTGGACGTCGAAGGGCTTCGAGAAGTGGGACACGATCGGAATCAGCACGGTGGGAGATCTCTGGACGAGGGGGGGATTCAAAACTTTTGAGACGCTGCAGGCGGAGTTCCAGCTGCAGGGCAGTGAGTACTTTCGGTACCTACAGGTCCGCCATGCGCTGGGCTCCGTCTTCCCGGATGTCGCATCCATTCCGGAGTCTTCCCCCCTGGAGGACAGAGTCCTAGATGGCCATGTCCCGGACAGCACGATCTCCCTCATATACAAAAAACTGATCAACGATAGATCGTGCCTGCTTACTAGTCTCCGCGAGGCTTGGGTTGCCGACGGGCTGGAGCTGGACGATGAGGATTGGATTTCCGCGGTGGCCTCTCCGAAAGAGGTGGCCATCCCGGCTCGCCTTCGTTTCGTCCAGCTCAAGATCCTTCACCGGGTTTACGTGACGGGGCCAAGGCTTCTGCGTATGGGTTTTGCTGGTGACGGAATGTGTAAGCGTGGCTGTGGTGCGTTGGCGACTTTCATGCATATACTGTGGGAGTGCCCGAAGGTGGAGCGATTCTGGCGTGGTGTGCATGAGGTCCTGCGTGTGGTGACGCGTGTTGCGCTGCTGCCTGAAGCGAGGAGATGCTTGCTGAATGTATGGGAACCGAATGACTATTCGGTCCCGCAGACGCGGTGGGTGACTCTGGGATACATGATAGCCAAGCGCGACATTGCTCAATTGTGGGGATCCCAGAGGCCCCCTGCGGTGTCGGCCTGGAAAGAGCATATGGATTGGTGTATGTTTCGTGAAAAGGTGGTGTATGTGGCGAGAGGTAAGCCTGGGGCGTGGGTGAAACTCTGGGGCCCCTGGAACGCCTACCGCGGGGGTATTTGTGAGCCACCACTGCTACCGGCTGCCTCGCCTGCTCCGTCTCCCTAGATGGCCCCCCTCCCTCAGCCGCTGGCGCGCGGTCCCCCAGTCCCTGATCTATTCCCATTCCCCTCTCCAGAGTTCTGCTGCTGGTTTGGATCCCCCACTTATGGAGCACGTGCTGTTATTTTGGATCGCGGGTTGCCCTGCGGGTGTGGTTTTTTGGTGTTGTTTTGTTTCAAGAAAAGGGAACCGTACTGTGGGCTTGGAGCTGTGTGGCCTGCACCATTGATTACTCCTGTTTCACTGCTCTGCACTGCCTAGAGACTTTTACTGTATGTGTGCAATATGTTTTTGTCATTCTAGCGGCCGGCCGGATGGTTGTAGGCCCATACCTGTAACTTTTACGAACTGCAATAAACGGTTTAAAAAAAAAAAAAAAAAAAAAAAAAACTGGAGAGCGGGCACTTTTCTGAAAGTTTCTGTACATGAAAGACAACACTTCAGTTTGTAGAGCTCAAGAGAAAGTGCAACTGCATTAAAAGACAGTAGCGGGTAGCCCTTCCCAAAATGCCTCAAAAGGTGAGTGTTTGCTCATAGTATCCCTTGGGGATGGGGTTGACCAAGTGGTGTTGGCATAAACTCCAGCAGAAAAAACACTTGCGTTGCGATTACATATCCTTGACAGGTGGCAACATGGGAGGCAAGAAATAGGAAGGACCTCGAGCAGTATCTCAGCCCTAAAACCCATCACCCAGGTAAAAGACATCTCAGGACCCAGATTTACTAATATTTGATGCAAGGCAGGTGCAGCAGTCAAAGCTGGTGCACTACCTTGCTTTGCTGGGAGAAAGAAAATGCACCATACTAAGTAAGATATGGTGCATGTTTTCTCTTCCCATCCACTGGCACATGTTTGGCTGTCATGCACCAATGCACAGATCCTTGTGCTATAGCCTGCTTTATATAGTACAGCACACATGTAAGGTTGGAAAATAGGTTTTAATACACTTTAATTAAAATTCAAGTCCATTGGGACATGAACACATGATAGAAACTGTTACTTCAATAAAACTTAATAATGAGCAGGAGGCAGGGATCTTCTAATGAGAAGAATGTGAGGAGTCTGAAAGACACACTACTTTCTGAAAATTGTGCTTATGATTGCCAGCAATGAAAACAAGGCTACACTTGCTATGAGATGCAAAAAATGTGCAAATGTACAACACTAAATCAAATGGTTTTTGGGTCTCAGAGAATCATGAAACCTAACATACATATCAAAGCAAATGAACCTGTCAGATTAATACAAGAACAAAATTAAAACTTGGTTATGCAATATGTCAGCACACGTTGATGTAACAAAGCATTGTATTAAAGGCAATGAGTATATGAGGTTGTACTATCTCAGGGCATAAATGCTGCTATCCCTTACACCACAGTGGTCTTGGATGATGCTGATCACCCTTCATATTCTGGCGACATTCTTTTTATAATTGTGGGTATTCCTGTCACTATGGTGATGTTGGATTCTGAGCTAATATGACAAAGTTGTGGCTGTCCCTGACATAGTAGAAGCCCTGGCCCACAAATGACATTTTTTGGGGCATCTAACACACAAAAAGTGATGGGAGGAGTGCTTGCAATAAGTCTTAGCACTTGCAATCACTCAGGTAGCATTCCAATCCATCGTTCTTTTGCCCACCATGGCACCTCAGATTAGACTCAGTGTAGCACGAACCTCGAAGGGGCCCTCTGGACATAACTATGGCCTGAAATAATGGTGTTCCTGGCATAGTGTGTAAAAAATGACCATCAATGACACATTTTTAGAATTTGTGGCATCATTCTAGCAGCTATTCATGGTGTTCTGATGCCCCTTGTATAACAGTCCTATCTGTGACTGAAGGAATTACTGACATAATTCTGGTTCTCTATGTAAAAATTAGTGGTAGAAATCTGTGTCGTGATAAATAACCCTGGCTATTGATGATGATAAATGATCATGCCAGGCAACATATGTCCACAGGCAGCAGCTGTTTATGTGAATGTTTGATAAAAATGACCAGCTAATTTTGAAGTTTAAACAAGTATTTGTTAAAAATCAAAGCTGGTATTTGAGGAAACAATTGTTTTTTGTTCGTGTTATTTGAGGAAACAATTGTGTTTTGTTTGTGAAGATGACAAAGCCTTCAATTGAGGAAATTGGACGTACTCCTGCATAATTAAAAATGTATATTGTCTAGAAAAATATTTTTATTTTACAAAAATGACAAGCTGATGTTTGAAGAGAAAATTGTTGCATTTCGGAAATATTCTAAAAATGATATTACAGCGACAAAAAATGCTATTGATATTTAAGTGACAATGCTTGGTTGAGAGACTTACTTAGCTTCTTTGTATTACATGACATTTACTAATATAGCTATTATTTTTTTACTTCTGTATAGGCATTCCATTCTCTATATTGATAAAGCTATTCGAGAAAGTAACACTCCTGCTGTCTGAGGTTGGAGCATGTAAGATTGGTGTAACCTGTCTGCTTCTTGATTCTATAATGTATTTGTGAATGGGGTTGTAACAGTGCTGTATGACCCTGTACAATTTGAATTAGCCCTTCTGGCTGTGGCCTGTGATCATGAAATTCAATGAACAATGGGGTGACCCTGTGTCCCTCAGAACCTGGGTATAGTTATGCAAACAAAAACGATGGTTCTGTCGGGTGTAAACAGCTATTTCTTACTCACATAACTCAATTATCTGAGTAATTCTCAAACGTTAAAGCAATTTTATCCGTAAGGAACACACAAAAACAGGTTTAATCGGTATTAGGTTGTTTTATATAAATTGCATCATTTATATATACCCACACATCGATAAAAAGCTGTCAACAAGGTGAAGTTTTAAGGTGCAAATGTGATCAAGTGACATATTGTGCTCAGTGATACAGTTGAGTGCGTATTATGTTCAAGGTGTTTAAAATATGTACAAGGGAAGGGAAGGCCAGAGTGGAGCGAAGAAAACAATGACTCTGCTGCTTTATCCAAATGTAATATATTGCAAGCAAAGCCTTGATCTGGACCAAGAGGTATCGTCGACGTTTCAACCCAATCTATGCACTATTGAGTAGTCATGTTAATTCCAGACAATTAGTCAACATGGAAGCGGGAAGAATAATTTATAATGAGTCCGCTTTCCGGGTTTTCAAAAGCGCACACGGGCGCGCTGGAAGTGAAGTGGTTATTTCAGATTCACTTCGATCAAGGTTTCTTGAGTGGCGAGTTTGGAAGTTTGGTTGCTGAAAGCGTTGGCAGGTATGAATCCTGTCAAGCTGCTGCAGTCCGTCAGCTTTTAAAAATCCGGAAAGCGTACTCATTATAAATTATTCTTCCCGCTTCCATGTTGACTAATTGTCTGGAATTAACATGATGGGGCCATGACCACACAGACTCGAGCCCAACTTGTTCAGTTAACCAGGATTTACTCTGGTTACCTATAGGCTGTCATCCCTCTCCCCCTCCACTGTCCTGATGAAGACCCGCATTGACTACTCAATAGTGCATAGATTGGGTTGAAACGTCGACGATACCTCTTGGTCCAGATCATGGCTTTGCTTGCAAAGTATTAAATTTGGATAAAGCAGCAGAGTCATTGTTTTCTTCGCTCCACTCTGGCCTTCCCTTCCCTTGTACATATTTTATTCACCTTGTACATAATACGCACTCAACTGTATCACTGAGCACAATATGTCACTTGATCACATCTTCACCTTAAAACTTCACCTTGGTGACAGCTTTTTATCGATGTGTGGGTATATATAAATGATGCAATTTATATAAAACAACCTAATACCCATTAAACCTGTTTTGTGTGTGTTCCTTACGGATACAATTGCTTTAACGTTTGAGAATTGTAGAGAATAACTCAGATAATTAAATTATGTGTGTAATAAATAGCTGTTTACAGCCGACAGAACCATTGTTAGTGATCGTGAAATGCATATAACGTTTGATGTTTCACTATACCCCTTTCACGGAGATACAGCCGTGAAGGGATGACTGTGCATCCACTTGGCATGTTTAGGGTGGAAACTAAAAGTAAGTGTCATCCAGACGTGAAGAAAAACGATATACAAATTCTAAACACCTGCACGGTGGTAAATCTGCAGAAATTCACAAACATTTGCAATGCTTTCCCCCCATTTTCTTCATTTTTAAACTATCCAAGCTTAAGTGATGTAGGAAGACCAGAACACAATTTCTCCAAAACAGAATTTTCAATAAAATGAAATAAACATATGTTGATAGTAATTCATTAATTTTCTAAGTATGCACCTTTAGAAGTAATGCAGTGTGAACGTTCTACACACATACAGTCAAGAAACATATGCATACATCAGGCATGTTTGTTGACAACATACACTGTAACACTTGTGCTGGCGTAGGAGTACTGTGAATCCCAGCCAAGGGATTGCTGGGTGTACAGTGCGCGTGTGGAGCTGGCGTAGCAAGAGAGCCGGCCAACCCGACATGCGCACTGCACGGGCAGCTGTAATCCTACAATGCAGGATTCAGCCCCGCCCCCTGCCCTCACATTCACGGGAGACGGTAGAAAATAAAATGGCATGGCAATAAAATGGCATTGCCGTGCCATTTTATTTATTTGTGTGTGTCTGCGGCACTGCAGCCGATGGGGCAACGCACCTCCGCTCTTCCGCTCCTGAGAAAGACCCGCCCCCTGCCAGAATGTAGACCTATGTCACACATTTAGCGATTTGAGGTCAAGCCCGCAATGGCTCTAGTCAACAACACTGACACTCTTCGGACTACATGACATCAATCAAGCATGCTTTGACATGATTAGACAGCAATAGAAACACATACACGGGGAATACAAAACAGAAAATGTGAACATTAAAATGTATTAGAGACAGGACTTTCTGTTGGAAGGAACTGTATAACAATGACGCTTTAGCCACTTCAAAGCCAATCTCTTTATTTTGCCCTGAAGAGTGAATCGCCGAAAAGATTAACATAGTATTTTATTAACATGGATTGCTGTAAACAATTTCCTCCTCGGAATGTACTCTCTGCTTGAAGAGGATGATAATCTAATCCCAAGGGAAATAAAAAAAAGCACACGAAGCGAGTTAAACTTTGAAACGTTTCCAGCCAGAACGCCAAGAGAGTATGAATTGCTAAAACAAGAACAAACAAGCATTGCCTTAGTTTGAACATCATGGAAAATTGATAACACAACACAGCAACTCAAATGAAATATGTATGCGAATGAAGATCTTTTCTGCAAGAAAATGTGAGAGTAATTCCTGAGCTACAATGGTGGAATCTACCTACCAGTACACAGCTCTGGGAGGCTGATGCAGTCCTGATCAAAATGTCAAATACACTTTTATTGTCGGGCTCCCAGGAGGCAAAGAACACCATTTGCATGCAACAGTTTTTCCCACCAATAATATTTCACTGAGATTTCATGAAATTATTATGAAATATAAATATAAAAGGTTTGCAGCATAGATTCTCATAAAATGTACACTTTATTTAAGACAAAAATTGAGATAAATTATGTTTGGTGCAACAATAAACACAAAGGTAATGCAGAAAAGTGTTGCACCTCAATCATAAAAACAAATGCACCCATAGAAGCCAGTTCATAAGTAATTTGACCAAAAAGCAAGGCGGTAAATTGACCAGGCACAGCATCTCCTAATAAATGTGTCTACAGAAGAACCATGGTGCAATATAACCTAAAATTTCATAAATTCTACACACATAGCTGTGAAGTAGTAGAGCAAATATACTTGTTTGTCTGTGACGAAAATACAGATGGAAGGATCTGGTATGGAACTGAATAATGTCCGGATGGCATGCCATTCCCTTCGTGAGGGAACGTTGATTTACTAAGCAACCCAGAAGAACACACAAAGCAGTCAACAAATATAACACAGGAAAAGACCACGTCACAGAGGTAGCAGTTACACTGGAGACTATACCTTTAAATGGTATAGTCATATGGCAGAGGAATTCTAGGAAATTATGAGATTGCGAACAGAAGGGCTCATTGCCATTCTGCATAACATTCAGCAATAAGTAGCCCCATTGGCCAAGAATATGAAATGCAAAACACTCCACATAACCCACAATCAACAAGAAGCACTCTGCTCAGTGGCGTAGCTAGACGTACTGCTAGACTTGTTCTCAGGGCAGGAGGATGGTGGTAGTCGACAGACACGGCCAACTACACCTTCCCCCAAAATCAGTGCCTTCAGGGGTGGGCCGCACCCCCAGCACCCCCTAGCTACATCACTGGGACTGCTGTCACATGCATGCTATGCCTATAATTGTGTGGCCTATGGGCCTCCTAATTCTCAGGAAATGTCCCATCATCATCCCCACATGTACATGTAGCATTGGGTCATGTAGACAAAGAATGAGTAAATTATGTGTAATTCTAACAATGTCATAATTATTGTTATTGTCCAGATAACTCCTTATTTATTATCACACATAGAAACAGAGCTTGGGGTCCCTGCATCAGAGCACTAATATCAACAACATAAACTAACTGAGGTATGCTGTGCTACACATACCTCAGTTATGGCTGCGGTGAGGCCGATGACTGCAAAGGTAGAGAGATGCTGAAAGAGGATTATTGTGGCGAATAGAAATGGCTGCAGCCCAGTGTCCTCAGCACACTGACATTCATTCATGAAAGCAGGAAGCATATGCTTTTCACTGTTTCATCCAGTGGAAGTGTCTTTGTAACTAGGCAACCCGCCCTGGAACCAGGAAACATCACAGCGTTTTGCTTTTAGCGTAGGCCTGGTCTCGAAACTTCCCCGTTTAGAAAAACAGAAACTGCAGTCCCACCTCTCACACCTGCCATCCACCAAATGACTGCACTAAGGAAGAACTAATTAGCAGCCCTTGCCTACAGAGTGTTCATGCAGAAAGTAAGCCATGTCTCCATGCTCCTCACCTCAGTGTTTGGCTCTCCACTCTCCAGGCACAGGAATGCAGGCAATAATCTTCCATTGTCTGGGGAACAATCTTCACCCTCAATAATCTACTGCGCTAAACCAGGAGTATGCAACATCGATCCCACTGGCAACAGCACTTAGACTCACACACACATACACACACAGCCCTGCTGTCATACATGTATCACATGCTGATTGTACACATATATATACGTGCCATGCACATGGGATGTTAGTGCTGGGTTCTGGGTTTCACTTTACAACAGAACTTTACTCAAGAGTGGGCAGTAGACCCCACTCTCTCTGACACATGCTATTCTGCAATTTAATGTTAATGGTCTATGAGAAGCCTAACAGCGCACAACCATTTGCCTGCTTTTAGGACATGTACAAATTACCTAATATAGCACTCTCCCCTAAGCAACTAATGTTTTTCTTTCCACTTTTTTGCAACCTCATACTGCATGCTGTCTCATAAAGCCTCCTCTATTTTCCTACAAATCTGCATGAAAAATTCTCTCCGACAAACTTCTGACTGTTGCCTCTCCTGGTTTTCTTTCAGATAACTTCCTCCCCCCCACCCATCACCCTGTGCATGCTCCTTCTCCCAGATTATAGCCTTCTCCAAGTCCCATACATGTTTCCCTTTATCTCTATTATTGTATTTCGCTTAAATTCCAACATCTACTTTCATAGATCACAGCCTCTCCTCTTTGAAACCAGACCCCTGCAATCTTTTTTGATGTAACATTTTTTTATTATTTTTTTAAATGTAAAATCAGTTAATCGAAAGTTATGTCTCTTCATTGGAAAAGCTACTATGAATTCTTAAATGGTAAAGTTAATCTTTTTGTAATAGCTCTCCATACATGACCAGACTTGGTTAGAAAATGTACTCCACCGTCTCAGGTTTAGTATTACCCTTTCCTTAAAATAACTATCCCTTAACATTTGCTACCACTTTTTGTACTTTGGCACGTCTGGTATTTACCACGAGATCTATATTACCAGCGGTATACATCTAAACAAGTAAAATGTTTTGGGAAACATTGTCATTTTTATAACATTTCTTCGTCCTATAATGGAAAGATGTAAATTGTCCAATCTTTTCAAGTCATTACCTATCTTCTCAAGAAGCGATGCCGAATTAGGGGCCGATTCCGATTCCGGACGCAAAACGAACCGACCGACACGGACCCGGACCGACTACTGACCGACACGGACCAGCGCCATACGACCCGTGCAGTACGATGCAACGCGTGTGAATTACAACCGACACGTACGGAATACAAGCCGTAGGACCGAGCCGTAGGGAAAATAGTGATCCGGCCGGAAAGCCGACGCGATTTTCACCGACCGACACGAACCCGGAATGAACCCGACGGACCCGTACCCGCGATGTACGATTAGCGCAGTACGATGCAATGCGTGTAAAACCAGACTGACTCGCACGGAGACCAAGCCGCACGACCGACACGCACAGACAACCGGGCACACAAGCAATAGAAACCGACGCGTACCAAACACAGAAGAGAGGCAGCGTGAACGAGGCGGAGAAGCCCGCACGAGACAACAGCAGCGTCTGTTTCTGTCGCATGAACTTCCCCTCCATGCCTACAAAACGCAAAGGAAAAAAGCCCAAAGAAGGACCAAACAAGCAATGACAAAGCCAATAAATATCAAAGAAAAAAACATGGGACAAAGACACACCCACAACTCCAACTATATAAAGGGCTACAATCACTACCATCATCCCTTGCTAACAGGAGACACAGCCAGCAGCAAACACCAGTACACAGCAACCACAGACACACTCACAACTCACCCATCACACAACTAACACACCATCATCACCTCATACAAAAGCACACACACATACACACAGCAAAACCAACACCAACCCACCATCACTTGCACCCTCACACATACATCACTCACCACCACCACCCATCACCATGCCTCCAAAGAAGAATCCAAATTTCACAGATAGTGAGTTTGAAGTGCTGGTAGACGAGATCATCAGAGTAGAGCCACATTTGTTTGGTACATTGGTTCAAAGGACCCCCATCTCACAGAAAACCAAGATGTGGGCGAGGATTGTGGACAAGGTGAACGCACAAGCACCAGTAAGGCGCACAAAGGACGACATCCAGAACAGGTGGTATGACGTGCGCAGGAGGGTCAAGAAACTCATCGAAAAAGATCACGCCCTGAGTCAGTGCACCGGTGGTGGCCCTCCTGCCAAACCAGTCTACTTCAGGACCTGGGAGGGGAAGGTGCGGGACATCCTACCACCAGAGAGCGTCCATGGCCTAACACACATCCCAGAGCCTGGTGAGTACACAAGCAACATACCCAAGATTGTGTGGCAAGGGGACAGTGAAACCATGCACCGCAAGCAAAGCTACACTAACCAATAGATAATCAGCCCAAGATGTGTATGCCAGTCACACAAACACAATACCTGCCATCTCAGAGTGACTGGGAACTGTGTCATGACATACACCAACCTACAAACAAATAGAGCATGCCAGTGGCACTAAGCCAAATACACCCTGCCAGACAGTTTGCCACCACAAACACACCACCTCACAGTGCAGCTGACTGTCATGAAGGAATAGTGGGGATGCAGGTGAAGTGAGTGTAGCCAAAAGCATGATGGTGCCTGTAGTCACAGATAATGCACACCCTCTTGATTGGCCCATCAAGACCTCTCAGAAACATGCCCACATCACAGGGAGTGGAACATGACTGACAAGATGGCTGACACTGGGTCCTGCTGTGGGGAGCACAAGGCCCTGCTAGGAGTTGTGTGCAAATCAGAAGCAGGACACCACTGACTGACATCCTGAAAGACAACTTGCACGCCCTACAACGGAAGCACGTTTCATGATGGGAAGGAGGACTGACAGCCCTGACCATACTAATCAGCATGGAGAGACACCCCCCCTCAACACAAACTCCACACAACTCACCGGGTACAATGCATTGACACACACCTCATTGAAATATCAGCAAAAGATACCCCGTACTGGGTGCTGCTGTGTGAAGCACAGGGGCTCACTTGGGACTTGTAGCCAAACAAACACCAGGATTTCACAGTCAGCCATCTTGCCATTGCTGTCACACCCCCTCACAGGGAAGCAGAGTCAAAAGGGTGGAAGTATGGGCATGCTGGGAAGGGGGGTTTAGCCAAGAGTATGATGGGAGTCACAGACAACCTACACCCACCCACATGGCCCAGCAAGATCAAACTGAACCATACTCGCCTCACAGAGAGTGGGAAGGGACTAACAAGATGTCTGACACTGGGCTCCCTTGTGGGGAGCACAAGGCCATGCTGGGAAATGGCCAACAACAAACATCAGGATTTCACAGTCAGCCATCTTGCCATTGCTGTCACACCCCCTCACAGGGAAGCAGAGTCAAAAGGGAAGAAGTATGGGCATGCTGGGAAGGGGGGTGTAGCCAAGAGTATGATGGGACTCGCAGTCACAGACAACCTACACCCACCCACATGGCCCAGCAAGATCAAACTGAACCATACTCGCCTCACAGGGAGTGGGAAGGAACTGACAAGATGTCTGACCCTGGGCTCTGTTGTGGGGAGCACAAGGCCTTGCTGGGAAATGGCCAACAACAAACATCAGGACTACACAGTCAGCCATCTTGCCATTGCTGTCACACCCCCTCACAGGGAAGCAGAGTCAAGAGGGAGGAAGTATGGGCATGCTGGGAAGGGGGGTGTAGCCAAGAGTATGATGGGACTCGCAGTCACAGACAACCTACACCCACCCACATGGCCCAGCAAGATCAAACTGAACCATACTCGCCTCACAGGGAGTGGGAAGGGACTGACAAGATGTCTGACCCTGGGCTCTGTTGTGGGGAGCACAAGGCCATGCTGGGAAATGGCCAACAACAATATCAAACTGTCTGTGACAAGCTGGGAAAAAGCAGTGTACAGGCAGGCATCTGTTTGAAAAGTAGAAAATGTCATGTTTGTGAACCAACGATGCATGTAGAAAACTAAATCACATTGTGTGTCTCTTCCAAACACAAGTGGTGCTGGGCACCAAGCACCAAATGACGAGGATACCCAGTCCCAGACTCTGGTGGACACTGAGCTCTCTGGTCTGACTCTCTCACTGTCCTCTTCGGATGACGACGACCAACCTGGCCAATCCGGTGTGAGCCATCATGCAGCACCAGCAGCATCAACATCTGCCCCCCCTGGACCCACGCCTCCAGCATCTGGACACCGACAGGGCGCCCCCGCCAACACGGACAGACCAAGGACAATTAACACCCACAGCACAGGGCCACAGGACTCCCCGGAAGCTACAGCCAACACCACCAGCAACACCACCCAAGGGGTCCCAGTGTCACCTGTGCGTACCGCCGCTGGTCGTGCCCGTGTGGAGAGGGGTGCTGGGAAGGGTGGGAGGCACAGGGCGCGCCGTGCAGAGGGGTCTGGACTGCATGATGACCCCCAACTGGCACGCCTCTTAGATGCGTACCAGGATAGCACCGGAAGATTTGGCCAGGTACTGGGGATCCTCAAGGACATGCAACACGAGCAGGTCGCCCACCATGCCCGCAGAGGCCAAGTGGGATGACATCACTGCGGTGCATCAGGACATACTACAATGACTCCGCAAGATCAATACCAACCTGTCCACACCCCCCTGTGTGCCCACAACATCTGTCGCAACGCCATCTGCCAGCGCCACAGAGAGGGAGGAGGACTCTGGCGGAGAGTCCCCTGCAATGCAGAGGCCTGCACATGAGGATCCCCCCCCGGAATAAGAGGTGTCATCCGAAGTAGGACATGTGAGAGGCAGATGTCCCAGCATATCCCTCAGGGCCTCCAAACCTGTTCTGGACAATGTTCTTTGTGTGCAACCTGTTCACCTTGTCCAATCACACACAACTCGCCCACATGAAATGGAGGGTTCATGTTGGGCCAATGTATCAGATGACTGTGGACTTTACTCTGGACATTTCATCTAACAGCACTTCCAACTCCAATGTGAACTTTGGATTCCCAAACCACTGTACAGCACCCACCATCCTGTGCACTTCCCTCACACATGTTTGTAAATAAACTCACCAGTACACCATACTTGCCTCTGTTGTGATTCCAACTTGTCATGTTCAGGGAGATGTCGATCTGCCACACAACACAGTGCATGCCAAATACTGCAACAATGTGACCAACGTAAGGTGAGTCATGGGGATGTGGCACATGTGAGGGACACACACCACTATGGCAACACAAAACATACTCACCATGGCCATGTCACTCATCACACACAATGATGTTGACCTGAAACACATTGGCATGCACAGACACAACACCAAGCCCAGTCAGTGGTAACAAGTCCACAGGTGAGGTAAGCAGATGTCACTCAGATGTGGGAAGACAGACAACGCACATAACAAAGCGTAGCACAGGTTCATTACACATCAGCAACACGTTTATTCCACACTAGTTGCACGGTAATTCTACGTAACAGTGTACACACGGTCCCAATGTGTTGGAGAATGGAAGTCCAGGGATGTGTGGTACATCAGTTGATGGGAATTGTCAACTTCCACACTGGTGTTGGCTTCTGGGTGTTGGGAGTCAGTGTTGACCACACAACAGGCAAAGTAAACATGGCGGCCAGCTAGTGAGACTGGTCGGGAGTGCCGGGAGGGTGGCGTGCCGGTCGTGAGATTCAACGGTGAACGGCGTTTGTGGGGGATAACCGTGGAGCTTTCAACTTTTCCGCGTAGTGTCCCTGTATCGCGGTTGCTGATTTCGGCGTAATTCGAGGAGTTAGCGGTGGTGTATGGCGAACGTTACGGTGGAGGAAACCTCACCTGAGAAGCCGGTCGCTGCAGGGGCAGGCTTCCAGAGAAGCCGACAGAGGAGCTCACCACAGCGGCAAGAGGAGCAGCAGGGTCCGGGTGTTGGAGCCGCGCTGTTGTCGAGCGAGGTAGAGGGAGGCGGGCGGCTTCTAGAATTCAGTTTAGCGCGGGTGGGGCAGTGGGAAGGGGAACTGCTAACAAGCAAGGAGTTAATTCTACCTCTCTCACCGTATCTCAAACTGACCTGCAGGCTGCTAGGGGCATTTCTAATGCTTTCAATATTTCTAGCAGTAATTTAGAGGCAAAAGATAGGGAGGCAGATACTCGCCCCAAATTGAAAACAAAATCATTTAAAAAAACAAATAAAGGTTACGCGCTTAGAAGTGTAGGTAAGGTAGAGGGGGGAGAAAGTGGGGCTATACAATTGGCTAACAAAACCCGTAGCAATTTAAAAAAACATATCAGGCAACCTCACAAGTCGGGGGTACTAGGAAAGAAAATTACTTTTAATCCTTCCCTAAATGCCTATTTCAAACCGGTCCCTAAGACGCTTGTACTTTCGAGAGGTAGGAGCTCAGTAGATTTAGTTTGTGCTGAAACAGTTGTAAGTGAATTAGACCTAGCAGATCCTAAGGGCAGCTTGGAGGATTGGGCTGACTATCTGAGTCCTAACAGATATTAATCTCTAGAGATGGAAGCAGAAAATCAGGCTTTGGGAGTAGATGGAGAACTGGGTGGCCTAGTAGATAGTTTGGGACAGACCGACCCCCCCGTTATGGCTGATAATGCTGGTTTACAGTGTAATGTTACGGGGACTGAAGGTATGTTGGGTGAGGCTCATACAGACACTGTTGTTATTGCCTTGTTAAAGAAGCTTGACTTAAATATGCATAGGGGATTCGAGGAGTCTAAGGCAAAACAGGATGGAATCAGGGAGGCAGTCGGGCTGTTGGAAGCTAAATTTGATGAGTTAAACTTGCGTACAGCTTCTCTTGAGACAGAGGTTAAGGTGATTCACGGCAAGCTTGATGAGAATTGCAAGGAGTTAGAGCAGGTTAAATCTAGGGAAAAGGCCTATGAGGAGCGTTTGGAAAGATTGGAAAATATGCAGCGAAGGAATAATTTAAAAATCTTGAGGCTTCCAGAGGGGAAGGAAGGGGAAGATCTAAGGGGCTTTATTGTCCATTTATTAAAAACAGAGTTACAGTTGAAGGAAACTGAGGACGAGATTTCGCTGGATATACAGAGGGTACATCGTGACCCTTTCAGGCTGAATCCAAACCGCTCGAAACCTAGGAGGATTTTGATTAATTTTTTAACGTATGGGCTAAAAGAGATAATTTTAGCGGCTGCGTTGAAGAAGGGTCTTTTAACTGCTGGTGAAGCAAGAATCGAGGTTAGGTCGGACCTCTCGGTGGTAACTGCAAACAGACAATGGGAGTTGGGTAAGAGAATTGAACCCTTGAGAAGGTTGGGAGCCATGGTCCAGTTGAAATTTCCAGCGTTTTTGAAAGTTATGTGGAATAATAAGATGCATACTTTTAGAACAGTGGAAGATGTCAATAGTTTTTTGGAATATTGTCAGGCTGGAGATCAGTCCGGAGGTTCATAATCATTAACGCCGTCACAGGTTATTGAGGGCAATAAAAATTTTGGTGATAGATTCAGCACGTCCACTAGAACCGGCACTCGGTAGGCCTAGGTTGGGCCTAATGTCATTGGTTGGGTTTTCACGGGGTGGGGGGTGCGGGGTTGGGGGGTAGGAAGTGGGGGGGGCTAGGGTTGGGGGCTTTGGTTGTGGAGGGGGGGAGGGGGGAATAATTACTAAAACAGTTCTCATGAGCTACTTTTTCATCTGGGTGGTAGGGAGAGCAAATTGGGGTAATGATGACCGAGGGTAGGATAGACCCAGTTACTTGGATGTCATGGAATGTAAATGGCCTAAGGGTTAAATCCAGGAGAGATAGGATTATGAGGTATTTGAAAGATGCCCCAGCAAACATCATCATTCTTCAAGAGTCTCATTTAACGGAGGGGGAGAGTAAGAAATGTATTGGTTCGCTTCGGTGGTTAGATCATGTTTTCTATACGCCACAGACATTGGTAACCAAAGGTATTATATTGTTGGTTAGGAAGGGATTAGATTGCCAGATTGAGGGGAAAAAGGCAGATATTAAAGGTAGGTGGTTGATAGAAAACATGAAGATTGCTGGCCTCTTATACAATGTTATTGGATATTATGGCCCAAATCAAGATGATGTCGGCCCATTGGACGAGTTAGCTAAAGAGATGATGGGCCTTACGGGTTTTATAGTTTTTGCTGGAGACTTTAATACAGTATTAGACCCCAGGTTAGACCGTTCGGCGAGTAGTAGAGCCCATGTAAATAGTAAAATGGCATCTAGATTAAGAGGTCTGATGGAGCAATTTGGATTGTGCGATGTATGGCGACAGAGGGCAGGCCAGAATGTTGGGTATAATTTTTATAATAAAAAATACAGCCATAAGTCTAGAATTGATTACTTCTTAATTGATGCAAGATTATTGGGTAAAGTAAAAAAAAGTATGCATGTTGGGGTACACTTATCTGACCATTCGGCGGTTATTTTAGAACTTGTGATCGGGATTCGCGACTTGGATTCAGTATGGAGGTTGGATCGCACAGTTTTATATGACCAGGAGGCAATGCAGTCTCTTCAGCAGGAACTCGAAATTTTTATTGAACAAAATTTGGGTACGACTAGATTAGACATTGTGTGGGAGACGACTAAGGCTTTTTTGCGAAGTAGATTAGGTGCTATTGGGGCCAGCAGAAGAAGAAAGTATTTCTCCGAAGTTGAAAGTTTGGAATTGGCAATTAGGCAGGGTGAAGCAGCTATTGTAAACAGGGGGAGAGTACAAAAGGAAGAGATTATTCAAAAATTGGCAGAGCTGAAAGAGAAACTAGCCTCTGTAGTCAATAATCGGGTAAAAGAGAAATGGGAGGCTAGTAGACTAGCTCATTTTGAATATGGGGAGGGTACAAGTAAATTACTTGCCTGGAAAGCTAGGACAGACAGGATTAGGAATATGATTAAAGAAGTGAAAGTAGGAGAAACAGGCGATACAGCTACAGAAACTAAGGATATTGTGGAAGCCTTCTTTAATTATTTTGCAGAGGTATACAGGGAAAATTTGGTCCCTGATATGAAGTTGATAGAGAACTGGTTAAAAGTTTTACAACCCTTGACTGAGGATTTACAAAATATGTTGGATCAAGAGATTTCTCAGGGGGAATTAGATGTGGTCATCAGACAAGCTAAGACGGGCAAAGCACCTGGCCCAGATGGTCTCCCGGTAGAGGTGTATAAAACTCTATCCGGGAGTTTGTCGCCGTTACTATTTAAGGTATTTAATGGGGTTTTTCTAGGCAACGTAGAGCTTCCTGGAATCAGGCCAATATAATTGTTATCCCTAAACCTGGGAAATCGCCAAGATATATGGATTCGTATAGACCTATCTCACTTTTGAATAGTGATTATAAACTTTATGCAAAGATTTGGCAGATAGGTTGGCTAAGGTGATCCCCGGTATAGTTCATGAAGATCAAAAGGGGTTCATTAAGGGCAGGCATCTCAAAGAACTGACATTTTCTCTAATAGCGAGTATTGATGTTGCTACTGATCAGAAGCTCCCTTTGGCGATTGTTGCTCTTGATGCCGCTAAGGCATTTGATCGTGTTAATTGGACTTTTTTGAAGGCTTTAGTTATGCATCTGCGACTGGGGAAAAACTTTGGCCAATCTCTAGTATCCCTTTATCAATCTCCCATTTCAAGAGTATTAGTTAATGGAGTTCAAACCAAACATATAAAGGTAATGAGGGGCACGAGGCAGGGTTGTCCTCTATCCCCTCTTTTGTTCGACCTTTATATTGAACCACTGGCTTGTAAAATCAGGGAGACAGACAGTATTCCTCCCTTTAGATTCCAGGGTTGGTCTAGGAAGATTGGCCTCTATGCTGATGATATAGTTATTTTAACATCAGATTTGAATCAAACACTGGCTACGATAGAAATATCCACGATCAATTTTGGAGCAGTTTCAGGGTATCGTTTGAACGCTGACAAAACGGAAATCATGTCTTGGAATCTGGCTACAGAGACTATAATTCCCAAAAGACAGATTAGATATCTGGGGGTCCAAATAACTCAGGATATTTCGCAAATTGCTACAACTAACTTGGCTAAAATTAGGAAGGATATTTCTAGCCTAATGAAGGGTTGGAATCATCTTCCATTAACCATCTTTGGTCGAGTTAATTTGATCAAGATGATAGTGTTGCCCAAGTTAACTTTTTTATTTGATTCTATCCCTTTCATGTTTGAGAAAAATGGGTTGGCAAAATTGCAAAGTGAGATTGGGTCATTTATTTGGTCTTCTAAGGGATCTAGACTATCATGGAAAAAGATTAGGAGGAAGTATATTAAGGGGGGATTGGCAGCCCCGGATTTTCAGATTTATTCCTGGGCTTTTTTGCTCAAAAATTTTAGAATGCTTTTGGGCAGTCCAGGAAACTCAGTTAATGGGGAACTATTTTCTGCTTTGCTGAACATTGAGGGGGTCAAACAGGCCGGCTTTATGTACAAATTTTCGGACCAAAATATTTCAAAAAAGTAAGATTGAAGATTTTGAGAGACTTGGCTATGGTTTGGTACCGGGTCAGAAGGGCCACAAAAATTCCTTACTTTAGTGCTGCTGCACCAATCTGGGAAACTCCGGGCGCCCCAAGCTGGACGGCTGATGCATTGGCAAAGACTTTAAAATCAGAAGGACCCCAGAAATGGGGTGATTTATTTGTCGACGGCAGCTTGCTGCCATGGTCTGACTGTGATCTATGTTGGGGTGCTAAGTTTTCCAAATTTAAATATCTTCAGATTCAAAGCTGGCCTATTGGGAAAAACCATCTTATTGGACGTCACAATGACTTTGAGGAAAAGTTGGTATCGGATGCCTGTATTAAAAAAGAGGTGGCGACGTGGTATTGGGCTATTATTGAGTTGGAAGATGGCCCTTTTATATTGCCGGAAATTCTCTGGGGAGAGTGCTTGCCGAGGATTGCGACAGAAGAACAATGGCAAGTAACTATCTTGATACTATATAAGTTGGTAAAACCTGCGAATTTAAGAAGAAATCACTTGTTCACTCTCCACAGGGCATACTGGACTCCAAAGCGGCTGGCAAAATTTAAAGATGGTGGTAATATAAGATGCCCTAAATGCAACAGCCTAAATGAGGATGACATTCATATGTTTGTTACATGTCCGGCGATCAAGATTTTTTGGGATGCTGTAAGTAACTGTTTGTCAGTTATTCTAAAGCAAAGAATAGAGGTAAGCCCTGAAACCATCATTACAGGTAGACTGGATTTACAAGGTAAGGGCTTGGATGATAAAACAAAATTGGTGTTTTATGATATATATTGTTGGCCCGTAGGGAAATCTGTAGACTTTGGGTCTCTCCTGACCCCCCGACTGTTTTGACTTGGATTAGAGCCATGAGAACTATAGGTAAACTGGATATGGTAGCTCCCCAGAAAAAGAAGCATAGATTTTGGATTTTATTTTTTGAACACTATGGGTGATGGGGTGGGGTATAAGATCTTTAAACCTTGGACAACTGTAAAGATGGAAAAGTTCGGTCCTATGATTAAGTTGCTTTTAATCTTTTGGTGGATATTTGCTTTGGAAGGCTTGGGATAAGATGTTGCATCTTTCCTCCTTTCTGCCTTCTAGCTAGCAAGGTCCTTCATATATGAGATGATCAACACCCTAGGGCGCCACAAAGAGAGAAAGGGTGGAAAGCGGCACATGAGGAAAAAAACCCAAAAAAAACCAAAAAAACAGGCAAAGTACCCTGGGAAGGACAGACAAGATACAGTCAAAAGCGCAGAAGAACAGGAGAGAAATGCAAAACACATGCACAAAACATGTTGCAAAATACCTACACAAACACTAGTTAGCAGTACTACCCTATTGTGGAGTACACACCACCTGAATGGACACATCACAGCACGCATCCAGTCAAGTGGCACACAGACACACTCAGACAGCAACAGAGCTGGCTCAACACATTCCAGGTGAAGAAGTTGTTGATGAGCTGGGAGCGGACGTCACCATCATCTTCATCATCACTGGCATCTTGGCCCAGGCCGGGATCCTCCACAGGTGCCGGAGGTTGGTCGTCGTCATCCTGGATGAGAGGCACCTCCTTCCGCACCGCCATGTTGTGTAACATGCAGCAGACAAGGATTATTTTGCACACCTTTGCAGGCTCATATGGGAGAGCCCCTCCGGTCCTGTCCAGGCAGCGAAAGCGGCTTTTCAGGAGGCCGAATGTCTGCTCAATCACCCTCCTGCTCCGACCATGTGCCTCATTGTAGCGCAGCTCGGCTGGTGTCACAGGGTCCTGAGGGGTGTCAGCAATCACGGCATGTTGGGGTATCCGGAGTCACCTACACACACAAAAATGAACAAGTAGCTGAGTTTTGTAGGAGTGCGGAATAAAACAGTGACAAACACACACAATGAGAAACAGTCAGTACACACCGACAAGCCAGGCATGCTGAGCTGGCATCTGTGACATCAGCGTTGCAATGAGACTACTCCTCATAATGTAGGCATCGTGCGCCGAACCAGGGAACCGTGCACACACATGTGTGATCGACATGTCAGCAAGACAGACCACCAGAGCATTGATCGAATGGTAGTGCTTCCTTTTCCGGTATACCTGCTCATGTGCCTGTGGTGGTATGAGGGCAACATGTGTCCCATCAATAGATCCGATGACGTTCGGCATCCTCCCTAGTGTATAAAAGGCATCCTTTATTTCAGGGAGTTCAGCTGGGCTCGGGAACTTGATATACCGGTCGAGGAATTGCAACATCCCCTCCGAGACATCACGTAGCACCCGACTAAACATCGTTTGCGACATACCACCAGCAGTAGCCACAGTGTACTGGAAGGTACCGGTGGCAAAGAAGTGCAGGGCTGCCATCACCTTCACCTCTGGGGTCGGTGCTGTGGGGTATGTCCGGCCAGGTAGCAGATGTGGCGCCAACTGCTCCGCCAACTCCGCAATCAGTGGCCTGGTAAAGCGGTACCGTCTGATGCAGTCACGTTCCTGAATGGTTGCAAGGTCTGGGAATGGACGATGTACAGCTGGTGCCCTGCAGTACAGAGATGCACAAAGGAAGATTGTCAGTTCATCCACCCATGTGGCCATGACCATGATCACTATCACATGCTAGTTCATGACATTACACAATGTACTGAGGTGTGTGCTGTTGGGCATGGACACATATGTCACCTACAAGACCACCCCCTCACATCTCAATTCCACATGTCCACATGAGTCCCATGTAGTGCAATGGCCAATCATCTGGCTGTGTCACCCAACCTATGTGCTGCTGCAACGTTAAAAAAACACACCACAGTGACAATTGAAGCCTCATGTCTCCCAGGCATCACAGATCTTTGCCACGCAGATACCCAGGCTCCCTCTATTGCCACATCAACACAACAATGGACATGGCGTAGCACGTACACACCACAAGGCAAGCGTAAGTCCCACAGGTAGTGGCCACTGTTGTTCCTGCTGACCCTACATGTACGTCTCTTAGACACACAGCCCATCAAGGTTGATGCATATACCACATGGATGTGGAGACTGTCACCCATTGGTAACATTTGATCAGACACATCTGAGACACAACATGCACACAGACTGTGGGTGCTCATCAGTATTGTGGCTACAGGTCTCACTGTGACATACATGGCATCACCCCAGGACTCAGGGTGTATGTGACATGTCCTAAACATATCCAACCTGACACTGTGGCCTTGACTCATGCCCATTACTGTCCAATTGCACATCACAGTGGCAATGTGCACAACACACAAAGGATTCTGCCCCATGTACACGTGCACAGCCTGGGAGTGGCTGCACAAAGTGCCAGCCAAAAAAACAGCTGTGCCCCCCCAAACACCCAGGGAATGCAGCCTTACATGCCATGGGACACTGTGTGGCCAATGCTGTAGTGTGGCAGGTGTGCACAGGTGTCCATGGCCAGTATATGTGTGTTGCATCCGTATTATAGTCACACTAATGATGTCCGACGCGTGTAACAATGCGTACGTATTGCACGGGTCCTTTCCGAGCCGTGCGTACGCTTTGTCATTGAATGCAATGAGGTCCGACGCGTGTGACAATGTGTACGCATTGCAAGGGTCATGTCCGAGCCGTGCGTACGCTTTGTCATTGAATGCAATGAGGTCCGACGTGGGTGACAATGTGTACGCATTGCACGGGTCATGTCTGAGACGTGCGTACGCTTTGTCATTGAATGCAATGAGGTCCGACGCGGGTGACAATGCGTACGCATTGCACGGGTCATGTCCGAGCCATGCGTACGCTTTGTCACTAAATGCAATGAGGTCCGACGCGGGTGACAATGCGTACGCATTGCACGGGTCATGTCCGAGCCGTTCATACGCTATGTCATTGAATGCAATGAGGTCTGACACTTGTGACAATGCGTACGCATTGCACGGGTCATGTCCGAGCCGCGCGTACGCTCTGTCACTAAATGCAATGAGGTTCGACGATGGTGACTATCATGCATACGCGTCGGACAGGCATGGTCCGAGACAGGCGTACGCCTTGGCCTTTGAATCGTATGTAGACGGGTGCATGCGTATATTCAAAATACGCGTTGTACAGTCAGTTGAACGAGCCGGGTGCACCCATTGGCTCTGGACTGTCATGGAGACGGATGCGGATTCAAAACTTGTACGAGTTGTGCACTGGAAATTCAGTTGGATGCCTACAACAATGTTGCAATTTCAAGTGTTCCATTTTTTTTTGTTTAAAATGTTTTTTATTTGTATTCATCGTCATGTCCATGAATTTCAGCGTTGGTATCTCTTCCAAACATAGTGTTACATAATGGTATCTGTGCAGCTCTTCACAGTATCTCACCAATTTCAAGTGTTTCATGAAGGTGAAGATTTGAACAATGCGGAAGGCGTGTACGAGTCGTACTATTAAATGGATTGGCCAGATTCATAGAATGCAAACGATCTATCATTTGGGACATATGGCACAGATTCTGCCTCTGCAGTACAGATATAAGGCTGGCTGGCCCCCAGGGATCTCACTTGCCTGCACTACATGCTACTAGACCACATCCCTGCTACCACTGCTGCTGTCTCTGCATCCTCTGGCTCCTGCTATGGCACGTACTCTGGACAGGGCCCCAGCCTTCATTGAGGAGGAGAACCAGGCCCTGCTGGACGGGCTCCTTCCAGAGTACAGAAAGCTCTATGGGAAACTAGGGGAGCAGATGAGTGTGCAGTCCACTGCTTTCCTATTTATGCATGTTGTCTGACTAGCAGTACTAGCAGTGTGTACACCAGTGGCAAGCATTCTCAATTACTACTTTCATCCCCCAAAGTGTGTAGGTACATGCAATAAACAGTTTTCCTGCTGCTAAAGTGCATTATTGCAAGCTTAAACTATTCAGGCATTGTTAACATGTCAGACATGCATGTGCTTTTGCAATCCCCATGGTTGCACTACCTGTGTAATTTATTTCCCTTTGTGATGATGACATGTCTATCCAAATGTGTGCTGCAGCAATCTGGGGCATGTGTGTTCATGTACTTTTCACTTTGTCCTCCTCACAGGTTGATGCCCACCAGAAGCAGGAGATCTGGCTGACCATCGCCCGGGCTGTTCGTTCTGTGGGGGTCTACAAGCGCCGGATCCGCAACTGCCAGAAGAGGTGGCAGGACCTTCGGGGCTGGACCCGGAGGATAGCTAGAGCCCAGCTGAAGCTGTCACCTCCACGCAGGAGGGGTGGACACCGGACCCTGACTCCCCACATGCTCCGTATCCTGGCGGTGTTCTTCCCGGACCTGGATAGGCAGCTGAAGGCCAGACAGCAGCAGGAAGGGGGTGAGTCCATGTCTGATCTGTGTACTATGTCTGACATGCAAATAGCAGTCTATTGTCCTGGTCACACTTCCACATTACGTAGCTCTTGTAGTCCCAAACTCAGGTGCCTCATTTGTGTGATGCACCCTCCTCATCTGTTCCACAGGTGTGGCCCTTACAATCTTTTGCTTGTGTCACTAGGGCACTGTGTCCCTGCAGTCAGCTATGCTTCAGGTACCGGTCAGCATCAGTTCCCGTGAATCTGTTGTGTTTTTCATGGGTGGGTCAATTGTTTACACAATGCCTGAGATCTGACATGTGATCTGTGTGTGCCCTTGAGATGTGTACCAATTGCTGGTCTGACTCGCAACATGTGGCTGGGGTATTCCAAACAAACCCATGCAGCAGGGAACTCCAATTTGTGGGCCTCAGGAGTATGTATAGCAAGTATGTCACACTTGCTTAGCCACCTGACTACTGTCCAGGGATAAACACTGTTTCACTTAGTCCTGGCCAGTCATGCCCGCTCAAGGGCATTTAGAAATACTCTGTAATCCCACTCCTGTGTATGAAATTGCAGGTTGTGCTCAGTGACATGTGCCCTCAGGTGTCTGCCTCTGTGTCATTAGGGTGTGGCTTGTTGCTACATACAACTGGGGTGTCCATGATTCAGAGGGTCAGCATGACATCTGCAATGTGACTGTGAGAGACAAGACCTGTGTGACATATAGGTGTGTGATCATCTGACAGCGCACACTGGTGTATGCAACTGTGTCCTTCATGCAGCTGGGTGACATGCATGGCAGACTGTGATGTGTTAATGTACAGGGACTAGTGTTTACTGTGACTCATATGTCTGATTTGCATGATGTGGTGTCTTCTGGGTCCTGGATATGTTGTTTGCATGGGATGGGCAAGTGTGCCGGTCATCTGCTGAGTTTGCTTTACCCCAGAGCTATGATTGTGAGTCTGTGCATATTGTTGTTGTCTGGATACCCTGCCCCTGTGACAGGGGACAGTGTTGACTGACTTTCAGGGCATCCCAGTGCCATGGCATTTAACTTGCTATGAGTGAGCCTGCATTGTGTTCAAGTGTGCACCATGCACCACATTGTGGCATTGCCTATTAGGACAGGAGTACATCATAGTGTGTGTTGCTGGCATGCATCACAAGCATGTGGAATGAGTCTCTGCCCATCCCTTCATCCGGACACCTGTAATGAGTCAGTAGCAAGAGATGTGCTGTGTGTATAGTGACATACTCCAACATGTTCACTTGCATGTACAACTAATGTGTGGGTGGTGCATGTTGGCACATTGGGGTGTTAGCATCCAACATGCAACGGACATATGTGTGAAAGTGAAGGAGGGATAGGTGTGCCATGGTTGATGTTGAGAATGACATTTGTCTTATCCTAAACAGTGTTGGCACTTTGAGCTATGTTCAGCTGATGATGCCAGGGCTTGCCCTGTGATGTGATGTACTCACTGTGGTGTGTGCAGTCGGTGCAGGTGACTGATGTTGTTCTCTTACTTCCTATTCCTATCCAGATACATCCACGGCCACAGGAGGGGACAGCTCTACGGACCAGGGGGAGCCACAGAGCCTTACAGGGACTGAAGGAGAGGAGTCGGGTAGACCCAGTGGCACGGAGGGCGAGTGTAGCCACATAGAGGAGTCGTCAGCACCATTCCCCCAGCTGAGGGCCACAGCAGCTCTGAGGATGACTCCCTTGTGGAGGCGGGTGTCAGCAGCCACCAAACCCCAGCTCGTGAGGCTGTCTCCGCCACTGCCACCACCACCACCACCCCTCCCATCGGCTCCCATCCCAGAGGTTCCTGTGGGCTCCCGTGTTCCTGAGCATGTCTCCTTTGTGCCAGGCACCGCACCCCCTGCCCCTGTGTCCCCTGCTGCCCTGAGTGCGGAGTCTGTGGACTTACTTCGACAGATCCATGTAGGGCAGACGTCGATGCTGAAGGTCCTCCATGCACACACAGGTCTGTTGACACAACTGGTGTCATTCATGGAGGGCATTTCCTCGGGCATGTCTGCCCTACAGAGGACCAATCAGTCCGTGGCCTCCTCTCTGACGGCAGCAGTGTCCCTCTTCCAACAGTCCCGCATCCCTCCTACTCCTGCACCACCCACGATTCCTAGCACCCTACCTGTCCCAAGCACAGAAACCCCCAAACCAAGGTCTAGACGTGCACACAAGCAAGCACAGGGGACTGATTCCACACTCACAGGGGCTGGTTTGCTGACACACACACAGTCATCCACAACCACTCCGCAGTCCTCCGAGACCTCTCCCTCCCAGCCCCCTTCCCTTGCCTCACCTGCAACCCCATCCCCCCAGAAGCTCTTCCTCTGTGACCTTGGCCTCTTCCCCACCGACCCTGCAGATCCTGATTACAAGGGGAAGAGGAAGTCCCCACACACAGAAGGGAGTGCCTCTCACACTTGGACACCCTCCCCCCAGGGACAGTCAGACAGAGACGCCCACCCGCAAGTCCCCCGGCTCCAGAAGAGTAAGCCCCCCCGCAGCTCCAAGGCAAAGTCTCCGTCCTCCATCCCCCAGGCCACCACTTCAGAGGTTCCCCCGCCACTCCCTGCCCGGGGTTCTCCCACACACAGATACACCATCCCCAAAATGCTAAGGCCATCCCCCCCTAGCACTTGCTCCTCCACACATGGTCAGACAGTTGGTGCAACTGATGTGGGGACCGTGTCCCCCCCCGCCCTGACGACCTCACCTGTCCCCCATTCCGCTCCCATGGATGTAGGCACCGCTTTGGAGTCCACGACCACCCCGTCTGACTTGGGCACTGCAGTGGTGAGCCAATCCACTTCATCTGACCTGCCCACTGGAGTTGTGCCGGCACCCACCCCATCTGACTTGTGCCCCACAGTTGTGACAGCACCCACCACTTCAGTCAGCTCTACTGCAGTTGCAAGTGTCTCGTCTGCATCCACCACCTCTTCACTGCCTCCTTCTGCTGCGTCCAGATCCTGTCCCTGCGGTGCCTGGCCTGCCCCCATGTATGCTCCTCCGAGGGGATGACCCCGGTCCTTAGCAGTGCAGGCAAGCAAGGTGTGACAGTTGTCACTCTACTTCACTCCTTGGCATTTGGACATGGACTGGCCATTGGCCTTTTGTTTGCACAGACGTTTAGATTTTCATATACTGAATTTGTCACTCTAGTTCACTCCTTGGCATTTAGACATGGACTGGCCATTGGCCTTTTGTTTGCACAGACATTTAGATTTTCATATACTGAATTTGTCACTCTAGTTCACTCCTTGGCATTTGGACATGGACTGGCCATTGGCCTTTTGTTAGAACAGACGTTTCACTTTTAATATGCTGAACAAAGCTTTTTTCTTTATCCCTGTGAACTTGATTTAGCTGTACATTATGTTGATGTTGTTTTACATGCCCTTGCACCTGTAATGCTTGGTTTACAATGTTGAATACTGATGTGTTGATGTGAGGTACTCCCTGTGGTCCATGAGATATGTATCCTATTCTGGTGGGTATCCATGTCCAGCTACCTGGGTGTGTCAGGATCAACTATTTGTGTACATCTCTCTGTGAGTATTTCATTTGCATGGTCACATCTGTGGCTTGCACCCCTGCACATATGATGTGCTTCCCATTGTCCAATTTGTCACTTCCACATACTTTGTGCTCATCAACACTGGACCTACAGGTGTGGGCATCATTGTAATAGGAGCAACTGGGGCCTCTGTGCAACTTGCTAGACATATGTTTTGGTTATGTGCAGATGACTTAGGGGAGACTCACGTACCCAGGCTGTTGTGACCAGAGCATTCATTGTGTGGTAACTGATGGCTGACTGACAAAGTGTTCTGCAGACATGAGAGGGACTTGCGGTGAATATGTTTGGCACAGCTGGGCTTCCACAGGAGTTGGGTCCCCTCAAGTAAGTGTGTTGTCCAGTGTCATGGCCTGGGCACATGGTGTGTGTTGTATGAGCATGTGTGTGTGTCCACATCCCTGTTCATACACAGACAGTGTTCCCTTGATATGTTCCTGTTGTTGATGCTTGCTAAGTGGTACTGGGTTCATCCCACTACTTTTCCAATGGGCTACCAGATGTGTGGGTGCATGACACACTACTGTTAATTGGTGTATCATCATTGGGATTTGTCAGTTCTGAGTGGTGATGATGTTGTCAGACACAGATGAGACACAGTCAGGGTTCCTCAAGGCACCTGTTTATTTGCTAAATCATGTAGTTGTCCCTACGTGGTAGTTTTCAGTGATTGAGACATTTGTATGTGTGTGTGACTGCTCCCACTTGTCGGGTTCATGGCTGTGATGCTGGCAGGTGTCAGCATGTGTGCCTTGTGTTTCTCCTTGGCATCTGCATTGTCCTGGGACTGTGGCAGGGATTCTGAAGGTTACATGAGCTTTGAGGTCATGGCCATGTACCGCATACTGTGCAGTATGTCTGTCATTCTCCAGGATTGTGAACTGTCCTTGTGTGATGTGGGTGTGCATGTGCAATGTCACCTGTCCCTGTGGGCTTCACAGATTCACATTTGCATAGGTGGTCCCCTAGCTCCAGTTTGTCCATGGATGAGGGACCATGCTGAGTGATTTGTGTTTGTGTATGTGTGATGTACGTTTGTGGCAGAGGACACATGTCTGAGTTTCCCAGTTTGTATGAAATCTGACTTTGTCATCACAGTGGAGGAGTCATGCATGCTTGTGTCACCCCAATGTCTGTTCCCTGGGGGTAGTGGTGTTGTGTGGCAGTCTCTTGCTGTGTTAGTTGGTGTTCATTCCAGCTTGTGTCACATGTGTTTGTTGTGCTCCCTCTCATCTCCCAATGCCTGATTGCCCACTGAGGGTGTCCCAATGATGGTTTACTTTTGTATGGCACTGTGTCCACATCTGTGTCACTGTGGTTCAGCCCCCCTCATGTGTTGTGTAGTTGCCCATGGATACTGTGACACACACACACATGTTGTGTCCCATGTGCAGTGTGAGTTTGCCTGTTTGTGCATCTGCACCAGTGCATTGGTATTGCAGTTGTGGGCCTTTGTCTGGATGCTGTTTCTGTGATTTTGCATGCTGTCCCTGTGAGTCACTTCACATCATTGTGCACATTCATCCTGGTTGTTGGGTGCCATTGCTGGCATGGAATGTGAGTTTGGGATCTGACACCTACAGTCTACACTTGTTGTTTTGATTGGTGTGTCTATTTTCGAGATGTGTGCATTGGTGATGGTCACTTCTGCTGTTGTGTCATTGTACGCTGTATGCATTGTCAGCCCCCATGGGTGGTGCTTGTCTGCACATGGCCGTGTGTTATGTTTTCACAGCACTGTTAGCCTCACCACATCTCTGTGTGTATGCAACACAACCACTAGTTTGCCCCAGAAGTGTTTGATGTGTTGGGAGCAGGGATCATACATGCTGTTTGTTATTTGCAGCTTTGACCATGACCCATCACCACAATGCTCGACATCTGCTGCATTTTGGGAGCCCCCACTTAACTTCTGTTCTACACAGTGAGGGGGTGTTCTTTTTACATTGCCACAGTGCTATAGTGATGGTCAACATAAGCCCTATGGCTGGGGGTGGCAAGGGTGATGGGCAACATCAGCCATATGGGCGTGGGTGGCAGTAGTGATGGGCAACATAAGCCCTATGGGTGTGGGTGGCAGTAGTGATGGGCAACAGGTCCCCTATGGGTGTGGGTGACTGTAGTGATGGGCAAAATAAGCCCTATGGCTGGGGGTGGCAGGGGTGATGGGCAACATAGTCCATATGGGTGTGGGTGGCAGTCGTGATGGGCAACAGGTCCACTATGGGTGGGGGTGTTAGTGGTGCTGGCCATGCAACCCCTATGGTGGGCTGTTGTTAGTGGCCAGGATGTGGATCCCCTGTGTGTGTGTGCCATTTTGCGGGTACGTGTCGTTTGTTTGTGTTGTAGGTGTCTGACTTACCGCCTGCGCCATCGGCGTCGGTCCCTGAGCCGGTCATAGATGTAGAGTACTGGTATGACCTGCGCGATGGGATTCATGATGTGTTTGTGTCGTACACACTGCTTGTTGCTCCGTCTCATACCTGCTGCAAGCTGGTCCGTCTCGTAGCCGTGGATTGAGTTGTGGCGCGAATCGTAGCTGATATGCTTGTTTTCCAGATGCTGTGACGTGCCGTACGTGACGACCCATCCGGCGCGTAGGAAGTACGCATCGTACTTATCATGCCGGAAACTGCTATGGATACTGCTTCCGGGCGACTCGGTTCATCTTTAGGAGTTACGGCTCGGACGGAAAATGGGGCTTGATTCAAAGCCTATGTGTTTTTGGCAGTTATGCGCATCGCACTTACTCTACAGGACGGACCGGCTCCGGGTACGTGTCGGTCACACGGTAAGGCTACGGACAGCTGTCCGACCGGCTATCGGAATCGGCCCCTTAATGTCCAAACCGTCCCTGCCTCCGCATTTATGTTTATCCCTAAATATGTAGCTTCCGCCGTCCTCTGTGGATCTTCAAACAGAGTGGCTTTGGAACAGACAATTTTTGTTTTATCTGTATTTAATCTGTAGCTCGACTACCTCCCAAATTCATACGCCAGGACCTCAATCCGACCCAGAGCTTCCAGTGGGTCTGGGGTGACAACTGCAATGTTGTCAGCATAAGCTAGCACTTTGGTGTTATATCCCCTGACCACTACCGGTTTAATAGCCTGGTCATTTAGCATTGTTCTAATTAACGGGTCAATATAAAGTGCAAAAATAATTGGGGAACACGGGCACCCCTGTCTTGTGCCACGTGAGATCTTAATTCTTCCCGACTCCATCCCCATCAATTGGATTTTTGCGTGGGATTGCACGTACATAGCCCTTATAGCAGTCAATATGCGAGGGCCAAAGCCGTTAGTTCTTAAATTATGCCAAAGGTATGCCCACTCGACCTGGTCAAAGGCTCTTTGAGCATCCAGTAGTATAAGAGACATCTGCGTCGGACATGGTCTGTCGTTCCTCGCCCCGGAATAAATCCGTGCTGCCACGGACTAACCAGGGAGGCAGTTATTTTTGCCTGTCTAAGTGCTATAATTTTGGAGTAAAGTTTCTCATCTGCGTTTATAAGGGATATGGGTCTATACGAGGCTGGGTCTTCAGCAGATTTTCCCTTTCTCAGAAAGATGACTATGTTAGTTTACTTCCAAGATTGGGGTGGACTCCCCTTGTGGTGCACCGCCAAAAACAGGTCCAGCATAAGGGGTGCCAGCTCTGGCTGCAAGGCTTTGTATATTTCCATCGGGATCCCATCTGGGCCTTGCCATGGGCCATAGCCTGGAGTGCCTCGGTAACTTCATTCAGAGAACTATCTTCTTCTAATTCTTGAATTATAGGGGGCATGATATTAGTTCCCATACCTACTAATGTTTGTGGATTGACCTTAGAACTGTACAAGTCTTCATAGAATTCAGCAAATACTTTAACACAGTCCTGAGGTTCTCTCGCCATTTTCCCATCCTTCCTCTTTAACCTCGAATTATTATTTGCCACCGCCCTCTGTTTCAATCTAAGTGCAAGATGTCTCCCTGTCATCTCCCCATATTCATAATTATCCCTGGTCCGAATTTGGTATGCTTCGGCAATTTTTTTATTATCGATTATCGGTTGTCGAATAGCAAATGGAACTCGGTGTGCCCTTTGTATTTCCTGCTGCCAATTCTAACCTTCCAATTCAGGGAAGGATTTCTGCAACATTTGCACCATATATGTACGTGCATCGGACCCCTCCTTTCCCTCCAGGATACCCAGGAATCTCAAATTGTTCCTTCGCTGGTGATTCTCGCTCTCTTCCAGCTCCCACTGGATATCCACAATTCGTGCTTTATGGGCTTCTACTTACCCCTTTGATCCCACTACCTCTGACTCCAACAAGTCCGTTCTTGACTCAATCTCAGTCATCCGATCACTTATATCTTTACAAGTTCTTGCAACTTTTCTAATTTCCCCTTGCAATTTACGGGAAGCGTTCTGAGATCTTTTACTTTCCAGTCGAGATTCGTCTCGGTGTGATACCACGCACTGCAGAATCGATTCCAGAGTTGGGGGATCCGGAGTAGGTTCTTCACCGGGGGATTTGTTACTACCCCCCATCAATTGGTCTCCAAGTGAGTAATCCCATCTCAGGTCCCCTTGCTTTTGCCTCTCAGCTCTCCCTGTTCTGAGATACGTCATCCGAGTAGTTGCGGCAGAACCAGAGACTCCCGTGCCCTTGCCTTGTGCACGCACCACTCTCTTCACTTGACTCCGTATTGGACCCAGAATCTGACCCGAAGCCTGACCATGTAGCGTCAGATAGTGAAAAGAAGCTGTTCGCCTCTGGATCAATATCTCTTTCCCTGTGGCCCTGCGGGGTTCTAAGCGTCCTAAAAGCCCCCTTATGTTTTAGCTTCCCCCTAGGCTCATGATTGACAGGATTCCGGTCCGATGCCCCAGATAAATCAATCCTTTGGGCCCTATTTTTCCCCCGTAAGTCTTTGATTTCGTGCTAGGTTTTTTTACGTTTTGATGGGCCACCGACAGGTCCTGTCCTTGTTCCTGCTCCTGTTCCTGTATGCCTGTCAGAGAGATCTCTGCGTCACAACTGTTGCCTAAAATGTCTGTCCTGCCTCAGGGGTCCATTATCTGAGCTTCTTCCCCAGCTCTGCTCATCCCAGCCTCCGGCTGTAGCTGCTCACTGTTTGGAAGACCATTTTCAACTTCATCTACCGGCTGTTCTTGAATTTTGCTCAGAGTCTCGATCTCTACAGGCCCCTCTCCAACCCCCCCCTTGCTCCTTACCAGCCGGCATTGGGACACTTGCTCCTCCGGCGGTTCCAGGCTGCTCTCTCTCCTGTGCTTGTGCTGCGGAGCAGGTCCCTGTTCCCCTAAGCATTTTGATGACTGACACGGAGGACCGTTGTGGCTGGGGCTGCGCGCCCGCACCCCTCCCCTTCCTGTCAGCTGGGTTCTCCGTTCCAAGCCTCTGCCTGCGTCCCCGGGCTGTGATGTGGACCGGCTCGATCTCCAGTGCATTTCCCTGTGGGGACTCCTGAAGGCCAGTATGGTGCGCCACGCCTCTCCCCCTTGCACCCGCCTTTGAACCCATGCTTCCTAGGATCGGTGAGGGTCAGACGCGCCCCGCCGGAGCCTGAGTCAGCGCCTGCTCGAAACCTCTGCAGCCGGCGATCAGCTGCTCCGTAATCCTCACCAGCACCGTGACCCAGCACTGTAAGTCGGGTAACCGCTGGAACCATCAAATGGTTTTTTTTTTAAAATAGAAGGGATGTTCTCACAATTTATCTGGGGGTATAGAAAGACTAGAAGGTCACTGAAGCTGATGACTCTACCACAAAGCCGTGGGGGCTTGGCAATCTTCCATATGTTATATTACTACTGGGCTATAACTCTGAAGCAAATGACCAGCCTTTTTAGACCTAAAAATTGGTCAGAATTTACCCCGGGAGATCCAGACAGGGAGATTCCCCCCTCTATTTATGAGCTGGTCCTGGGGGATGCAACATCATAAATTTTATTGAGGCAGCTGGAGGAGAGTTATTATAAAAAAACGCGCTTCAAATCATTAAGAACAGCCTGGAATGTTTGAAACAAGGTTAGAAAGTTTGTGAGAATACCAAAGGTTCAGAGATACCTATTATTATGGCGATCGTCAATGTTTCCACCCTTATTTAATGACAGGCTAGGTAGAAATTGGGAACAGGCCGGAATAAACAGTTTAGGAGATATTTTTTATCAAAATGAGCTAATGTCATTCAGGGAACTCCAGGAACAACATGGCGTGGATTCTAAGACATTTTTTAAGTATCTACAAATCAGGGAGATAATACAATCAGTCATGGCTCAGCTCACTAGCTTGGATAGAATTCCTTTGTTAGAATGTTTGGTTTATAGGCAGCCCCGTGTTAAAGATCTGTATTCAATTTTGACGAATGCCAATCAAGATGACATAGCTAGATCAGAAAGCCTATGGGCAGTGAAGCTGGGGGATTAGGATGTCAATATGTGTAGATTTCTATATCTGTCTAAATAAATATTTTTGGCTGCAAATCTTAAAGCTCAACATTTTAAAAATGTGTTCAGGCTATATTATACGCCAGCAAAACTGTTTACCTGGGGGAAAAGGGAAACCAATTGCTGCCCAAGATGTGGACAAGGCCCGGCTGACATAGTCTGTATGTTTTGTGGATGCAGTAAGTAAATTGAGTGCCTTGAAACAAAGAATAGATTTTTTTTTTAACCAAACTATAGGGCGATTAGTCCCATTAACTTCTACACTGATTATATTTGGTTTTGATGAAAGTTTACAGATGGACTTGTCCCAAGTATACTTTTGTTTTATGGTAACAGCCATCCTTCGAATAATAATTGCATCAAAATGGAAGGATGTAGACCCACCGACATTTCAGGAGTGGTACGCTAGGCTTCCTCATGTGTATAATTTGGAGAAGGCATTGTATAAATGTAAAGGAAGGAGTGGGAAAAAAAGAGGTTGCCAAGTGTGGGGCTCCAAGTGGGAGTTAGAGGAGAACTAAGAAAATAGATTAACAAAGGGTATTTTTCGTTTCCCCTCTTTCCTTCCCACTAAGCTAGCCCTGCTCTTATCTCCTTCCAGGAAAATGTGTATGCTCTGTATATTACCTTATTAAATGTTTTTTCTTTATATATTTATTCTCTATAAGCAGGATATATTAGAAGGAAGTAAAATATGCTTGGAACAATCATGTATGAGTATATCCATTGATGAATTAACTGATGAATCGCCCTTTGTGTTAATCTTTGGACTAATTGTATTTATTGTTTTCCTGAATTATAAAATAATAATAAAAAAAAAGAGATCTAAATTACTAGTTCTAGATCTAAATAACAAGTTTAGATAACAACACAAATGTTCACACTTGCTATTAATCACTGGCATCCCAGCCAAAAATAGTAGTCCGATGGCCCATCTGCTTCTGTGCACAGTGATCTGTTGAAATATGAATAGGTAGCAGGAAATAGTTATTGAAAAATCTAGACCAGCCTCTTTAAGACCTGGAATTCCACACTCTACACCTGCGTAAGGCAATGGGTATTTAAAGTGCTATATGATTTAAGTATAAAAATAAAATGCTTGTATGTTTAAGCCCTTCTAATAGTTCCAAGTATTGAGGTCTCTGTGTGTGATAAAAAAAATGATAAGACTTATAGCAAAACATAGGCGATGAATTGAGCACATGCTACAAAAATTGTGACACCTGCAGGTTACAGAATATAAATCCATTGAGTTAGCTTGGGAGATTCAGTGTTTGCTGCAGCAATCTGTTTGTAGTTTATTGGTCAATGGTTCAATCAATCAATCAATCAATCAATCAATCAATCAATCAGGATTCTTATAGAGTGTAGCTAATCACCCATTAGGATCTCAAGGCGCTCTGCGGGATTCTGCAGTTCATTCGAAAAGCCAGTTCAGTCGATGAGTCAGGTCGTGAGGTCCTTCCTGAATTGAGACAGTGAGGGTAATTGCCTGAGATATAGAGAAAGAGAGTTCCAAGTCTTTGAGAAAAGGTAGGCAAAGGATCTTGCTCCGGCCGTGGTCTTGCCGATCCGTGGGATAGTGGCTAGGGCCAGGTTGGCAGAGCGGAGGTGTCTAGTGGGAGTGTAGAAGGAGAGGCGGAGATTGAGCTATGCAGGTCCTATGTTGTGGAGGGACTTGTAGGCATGTGTGAGGAGCTTGAAGGTGATTCTTTTTTGTTGATTGGGGACCAGTGGATGTTTCTCAGGTGACCAGCGATGTGGCTGCGGTGGGGGATGTCCAGGATAAGTCTTGTGGTGGTGTTCTGGATTATTTGCAATTTCTTTTGGAGCTTCTGGGTGGTACCAGTGTACAGTGTGTTGCCATAGTCGAGTTTGCTGCTGATGAGTGCCTAGGTGACCGTTCTTCTGGACTCACTGGGTATCCACTTAAAGATCTTTGAAGTAGGCAGAGCGTGTGGAAGAAGGAGGATGAGGCAGAGTTGGTTCAAATGCAAGGAAAATAGAATGGCCATGTATAGCAAGTGCTGATGAGAAGAGAGAGAAAGGAAGCAAAAGAGAGTGTGCATGTAATCTAAGGGTTATATATTGTGAACCTAAGAAGACTAGGAGCTTTACGTAGAGAATTGTTATGTCAAGAGCACCATACCAAACATGTATTCTGGTTGTAACTGCACCCCATGCACACATGCCATAGTTTGCATTTGTGTGTATGTGGATTCTTGTTGCAACCAGATTACAGAAACCTGAATATATAGGATATGTAGTATGTAAACATTGTGGTAGGATATCACTAGTCAGGGTGCTCTAAACTCCACAGTTAGCTTTCATAATGCACATTTTGTACACTACAATTAGACATCCAGCAATGTGCCCACAGTCTCACATGCTGAACCCAGCTGTGTTGTAGACCAGCATGGATCTGTGCAGCAGCATGATGAAAAGCTATAATAAACAAGCATTTACAATGCAATGGTCTCGGCATTGTTAAAGTTAGAGCTATTGGCATTGCTCATGACATTATTTTTGTTTATGTTTTTGTTTTTAAAACATTTAAAGAAACGGCATTGTTATTTGGCTCCATATAGTGCCTTCTTCAACTTGACGCTTTTTTGATGGAATATTGAAATTATAATTTCATAAAGTGTGACGTGCGCACTTTCATTGGGATGTGTATGTTAAAATCACTGCTCTTTTCTAAAGCAGTCTACACATTGTTAAGTCTATTAGCGAAGAAGTGTTTCTGTCTAAACATAACACATAATTACATCGATTGTAACGTGTATTTTGGGTGGAATTGACAGCAGCATGTAGGACCACTTTTAGTAGAGCCGCAAAGGACTGTGGATAGATATATACACGCTAAGAGCGAGCTTAACACGGAGGATAAACTCAATGAAGTACACTTAAGGATCCAGCTGTGGTGAAAGTCTGCTCTCTGACAGCTGTAGGACATTCTTGAAAGGGAAGGTGTCAGGCTCCAGAGGAAAGTATTTAACTGCCATCTCCTGAGTACCTTCAGTAATTAGTCGGTTGCTACTCAGATCACTCCCACCCCCCTTCCCCCATGTGTCACAAGCGCATCTCCTGATCGGAGTGCCTTCAGTAAGTTAGTCAGCTGCTTCTCAGACCCACCCGCTCCCCCGTGTGTCACATGCGCTTCCCTCGGTAGTCCCAAGCCACGCTGCCTGACATGTATGGCCGCACTCTGCTGAAGTTAGGCTGGGGATTGAAGTTCAGAAGCACGATACGCGTAGCCCAGCAGCAAAATCCGAATATGCCCTCGCACTATATTCCCAACAGTGCGTTGAGAAAGTGCTATAAACTGCATGACGGGAAACCGAGTCCACACAATAGAAGGTACATTTAACCCGCATCCCAGCGTGCTCTAGACCAGTCTCCGCAGCAAGGCGCGGTGCACAGCGGGCTCCTACTGTCAGGCGCGATCACACGGCCACACTCCACCGCTTACTTCTTGCTGAGCTTGGCGTCTGCGTCCCCGGGATGCGCTTCCACTGCGTCCGCCATGTCTGCCACTGAGAAAGAGAAAGAAGTTGGATTTCCGGAAGCGGACCACACGCTCAGCCCGGAGGACAGCGGGTGGAAGTGACGTAAAGAAACTGTAACAGACGAGAGACGATGAAAGCAGGCAGTCCGTGACCTGGCGGTCGATTTAAACTTATGCAGAAAGCTGATAATATTTTATGGCTAGTAATGTGATTGGGTACTCGGACCTAGACTGTACAGCGCACTGAAGCCCACACTTCACTCTGTACGTCCATACAAGATAACACACTAGATCAGCTTTGCACCGACGGCCCTGGTGAAGGTTGTTGTTCGCCATGAACACCACCGCCTTTCTCCGAGGTCAGCCAGAAATGCCTCGGAGAAACGCAGCGGCGTTTTCGGATTGGGGGGCGTGTTTTTCTTTCTCTCCTCTTGCCATTGGCTGGAATGTTTACATTCCAGAGGAGAGAAAGAAAGTAAAAAACACGCCCCCCAATCCGAAAAAGACGGGGCTTCTTTGGAGAGACAAAGCTCTTCTCCAATGGCTGGCCAGCATTTAAGAGGCCAGCCAATGGAGAAGAAGGGAGAAGAGGGGAGGGTTCAAGCCCCTCTTCTGAAAACATTAAATCTCGGAGCGAGACTGCGCAAGCGCAGCCGAGACCTAAGAAGCGTCATAAGCATTTTCGTTAACTTACATACAACCAATAAGACATTTTTGACTAGGCGAGGCCTAAATAATGAAGTACTGCATTTTTTCTACACCAATGAATGGGTTTCCTGGAAAGTCTGCTCAGGCCCAAAGGAGTCGGTGATGATCATGGGGCCAGGTCTGTCCAGGCTCACAGCTGGGATCGCCACACTCGTAAGTGGAGGGGGTGACATCACATGCATGCTGCAAGGACTAAGTGAACAAGGCCTTTGGTCAAAGCAACGCCCATGCTTCGCGGATCAGTAATCCCAATACTTGAGAGCTGGTGCTGCCCTCTCTAAGGGGAAGACAACCATCTCTGCTCCTAGAGGGGGAGGGGCATCTTCGCTGCTGCTGGTGGGCGCCAGGGGGTGGTCCTGATACTCACACCCCATGGGGGGGGGCAGAGGTCTTCCCTGGGGGGAAATTAATGGCAGATAAATTACTCACATTCCCAGCAGGTCTTGAAAACTCGACCTAATTTAACTAAAGCACCACAGAGGACACGCAAAAAGAAAACCCCTGTCCTTCTGCAGGGTAAGTCTGCACACTTGTTCACTTGTGTATGTAATATGTTATCCCCTACACACTGTTACTAAAATGTACCAAGGGGTATATTATCAAGACAGGCGATAATATTATCGCCCATTTAGCGGCATAAAACTGCCGCTAAAGCGGCGATAATGGGCTTGATGATATGCTCTATGGAATTCTAATTGAAGCTCAGGTTAGATGACCTTCACATCTAACATGGGCTTCAATTGGAATTCCATAGAGCATATTATCAAGCCCATTATCGCCGCTTCAGCGGCAGTTTTCTGCCATTATACGGCGATAATTTTAACGCTGTGCTTGATAATATGCCCCACAGTGAGTGTACATAAAGACAGCATATACACCTGCTCAAGGACACTTCACTATGGAAGAGACAGGTGTAAATCGTCATCATAAGTCATGACTGTAGCCATAAGAATAACCATGATAAAACTTGGTACGCAGCAATCACTGGGAAAAAGTTAAGATCACCCCATGACTGCAGTCAGAGACCCCGAAAACATTTCACAATGAAGGGATCTGGGGGACGGGAGTTCGCATGAAGGGAGTCCAGGAGCGCTGCTGCCAAGCCAGGTTTTCAGGATACCCACTGCATGTGAACTACTGACACGGACCCGGTCCTCGTGGACCAACACTGGACTCGATGATCGTTATTTAAGAGGTGGCGGGCATCTGCATGTCTTTGTGGCTCCTCCCCTTAACCTCAGCTTTACTAGTAGGGAAACAATAAGCCCCACTGACAACCCAAGCGCTAGAGACTCTTGGGCAGCGGGCGCTAAACCTGAGTTCTTAATCAGTCAAAAAAACTCCCTATCAGTAATTAATACAGAGAGTTGGGTGTTCATTTTAAACATCCTGGGACAATCACAGAAACATCATCCACTTTGATGAGTTACAGCCCACTGACTCTGAAATATGTTTGAGGAAGAGTGTGTAGTATTCTGCAAACCTACACAGTGACTCCATGTCACGCCCAACACCTTATCCAGACATGTGTTGTTTTTTGTTTTTCACTTACAGTACTTTGCATTCTGGGACTTTTTGTTTTGCTTTTCCAATTTCAAAAAGCATTGGAAATGCAATATGTGTCACATTTTAGTGACTTAGAGCTATTGGCATTGTAAAGGGCAATGTCTTTCATTGTGTGTTATGGAGTGTATGTATGTGGTGTGTAGTGGCATTATATGGGTTGTATTGGATTAGTTAGTTGTGGAATTGTGTGGCGTGGAATTGTGTGGCGTGGAGTGGATTTGTGTAGTGTAATTATGTGGCATGGTGTTCTGTAGAATTATGTGGATAGATTTGATAGAGGTGAGACAGTTCTCATCAGCTGTGGGGCACCCATTTTTCATACCCAGAGAGACAGGCTTCATTTCTTCCTGATGGGGCATATTCTTGTTCACTTTGGCTTCACCTCAAGGCCCAGTAATTGTCCTTTAGGTACTCAGGTTACTGGTAGGTCGGCTGCTGTCAGCAAGTGGTGTTGTAGACTTACGTTGATGTTCTGAGGTCACTGCCAATGGAGTTGCCAGTTCATAAGATAGGCGTGAATTATTGAGCATCTGAGTGATTGTGGGCCTGCTTGCCCTCTCCTAATCCCTGGGTACCTGCAGTGAGGGGAATTGCACGAGCAGCTGGCACACAGCCCTGTTAAATACCTCTGAGTCCGCCTTAGGAGTGGATGGTAGCCAAGCAGGTAATCCTGTCCCACTAGTGGGCAGGGGGAGAGTCGAACCTGCTGGACACAGCCTACATCGGACAGAGGCCATGGAGACAGAGTGCCACTGGGTGGGGGAGGGGTGGGGCGCTTCTGTGGTGGAGGGAAGCCCTATTTCACCTTTCACATCTGGTGTGCTTTGCCAGACCATTCAGAGACGCGCCTCAAGATCAGAATTTCACCTAAGATATCCACTATATAGGTATCTATTGAGAAACAATTTCTGGCCATTATTAGTGCAAAGATGTAAATATAAGCAAGGTAAACAATGCTTCCATCAAGTCAATAAGTGAGATGAGCGCCAGCAGACGAAATTATTTTGAACTGCATTCCTGAGATAATAATACCTAATATGGAGGATGTAACAGAGGGCTATTGTGCGTGTACCAAATGAAAGAGACCTGGACATTTAGGACCTTTAATACAAGTGGCGCATAATTTCATGTGCAAATTGCACACCAGGTAAATGCGATACAGTGGGCTGTGAAGTTAACCAGGTATGCACTGTATACGGGTGTGTATACATGCCCAAAATCAGGAATTATGTAGTTTGCCTGTATGTATTTATGCCATATTGTATATGGTGCAAACAGAGGTGGGCGAGCCAGCAAATTAACAGGGCGAGCTGAGCCAGAGCTGAGCTAAGGGTCTGGCTTGCCTCTTTGAGCCACTGTGCGAGCCAGGCCCTGAAAATGTTTGCCTTGTAAATCATACAACAAAGTTCATATAAAATATTTTTAAGTCAAATCACAGTTCAAAAACGTAGCTTTCTTTCACATGCGGAATCTTTGACATTAATATGTCAATTGAAGTGCACTGAGAAGTTCTTATTAAAAGTGAAAGTTTTTAAGCATGAACTTAGAACCTTTTTGCTTCCTCCCCCGCCCTGGCAGCGATGAGGGAGATGGGGCACACACAGGCTTCTTCTGGCATTTGATCTTGGTCTTTAAATGCTGAGCAAATGTGGCCGAGATAACAGCATGATTTACAACCCTTTTTACAGAAATGGCATTGGGGTGAACCTTAGTTCAGAGCGTGAATGCTCTGCAAATGCAAATGAAAGCTTTGCCAAACACCAGCAGGAAACTAAGAAAAAAGTCCCCCCCAAAAAAGATAAACAACCAAAGCGTAATGATACAGTGCTTAACCCCTGTTTTGTGGAACGAAACAGAAAGACAAAAAGAAGAGACAAAGAGAAAGATTAACCACTAGCAAGCAAGGTTTTTTAAAGGACACATAAACAAACAAATGAAAAGCACTTGAGCCCACAAAGAAGTATATACTGAAGCACAGGTACTCATAGTACGGCCTGCGGGCCGCCAGCGGCCCGGCAAGCCTTCCTTGGCGGCCCGTGGACCTTGCAGAAATTGTACCTGAGATTTTTTTTTAAAGAGTGTCAGCAAACACAGACTCTGTTCTATGGGGGCCGGGCGATTCCAGTGATAGTCAGAGTGGAGCTGCAGGGGCGCTAAGAAGAGGTGAAACACAACAAAGCCTCATTAACGTGTGAAGTACGCGCTGGCTTTTACATTACACAGGGAGAGGGAGGAGTGGGGGTGGCTGTCTCTGGGCTTGTGACGGGGACTTGTAGACACAGTATATCTGCACTGCCCGAGGCACAGAGACAGAGACAGAAACAGACAGAGATAGAGACAGACTGATAGATAGAGACAGAGACAGATAGAGACATATATAGACAGAGCCAGATAGAGGCAGAGAGAGATAGAGGCAGAGACAGATAGAGACAGGGGCAGATAGAGCTAGATAGAGGCAGAGACAGGGACAGACTGACAGAGGCAGAGACAGATAGAGGTAGAGAGAGACAGAGACAGACAGTGATAGAGAGGGAGACAGAGAGAGAGAGAGAGAGAGAGAGACAGAGATAGAGACAGAGATTGAGGCAGGGACAGAGAGAGAGGCAGAGACAGATAGAGGCAGAGACAGACAGAGACAGATAGAGGCAGAGACAGACAGAGATAGAGATAGACACAGACAGAGACAGCTAGAGGCAGAGACAGGGGCAGACAGATAGAGACAGACAGAGACAGAGACGGAAAGGGGGACAGAGAGAGGGAGACAGAGACAGGGACAGACAAAGACAGAGACAGATAGAGGCAGGGACGGGGACAGACAAAGATAGAGACAGACGGAGACAGAGAGGCAGAGAGACAGAGAGATGGAGAGGGAGACAAAGAGGGAGACGGAGGGAGATGGAGGGAGAGGGAGGGAGACGGAGGGAGACAGAGAGAAGGAGGCAGGGGGAGACAGAGGGAGGGAGTCGGGGGAGACACATATAGGGAGTCAGGGGGAGACAGACGGAGGGAGACAGACAGAGGGAGACAGACGGAGGGAGACAGAGGGAGACAGACAGAGAGGGAGACAGAGAGAGAGGGAGACAGAGAGAGAGGGAGACAGAGAGAGAGGGAGACAGAGAGAGGGAGACAGAGGGAGGGGGATAGAGGAAGGGAGATAGAGGAACAGAGACAGAGGGAGGGAGACAGAGGGCAACAGACAGAGGGAGACAGACAGAGGGAGACAGATAGAGGGAGACAGAGGGAGGGAGACAGACACAGAGAGCGAGAGAGAGGGAGGAAGAGAGAGAGACAGAGAGAGAGAGAGAGAGGGAGGGAGAGAGAGAGAGAGAGAGACAGAGAGAGAGAGGGAGGGAGATAGAGAGAGAGAGAGGGAGACAGACAGAGGGAGATAGAGGGAGACAGAGAGAGGGAGGGAGAGAGAGAGAGAGATAAGGAGAGGGAGGGAGGGAGACAAAGAGAGAGAGGGAGGGAGAGACAGAGAGAGGGAGGGAGACAGTGAGAGAGAGAGAGAGATAGAGAGAGAGAGAGAGAAAGATGTGTGTATGCCGGGTCCGGTGGCTCAGTGGACGAAGGCGTCCGCTGCAGGGGCCTGTGTTCCACCTCATGGTCACGTTTTTTTGTTGTTGCTCTAGCCCCGCTCCCTCCCCCACTGACCCCGCCCCCACCAATGCGGCCCTCGGCCACAAACCACACTGTAAATTTGGCCAGCGAGAGAAAGTTTGTGAGTACCCATGTACTAAAGTGTATACTAGAGGTCTCGAAGGCTCTACCTAAAAGTACAAGAAAAGATGTATATTTTTCACTTGTGATCCCTCTGGTCTCTTTTCCCCCTCCCAAAATAGAAACAAGCAGGTAAACAAAGTGACTGTTGATACCTCAACATTTCACACTTTCCCATTACATCAAAGAAATGTCTTTGAGCCTTTTAGTAGCTGAGCACAATGTTATAGAAGAAGTTTCTCGGGGCAGAAAAGACTTGAAGTAGCCCTTAAATATGAAAGGTGTCTACAGCAGGTCATTGCTGAGAGAGCCATCATATCTCAATATATGTTAAGTACTTTCTTTGCTCTCCTAGTCCAGTGGTGTGTTTTCTCAGCATCACATTGGAATCTCACCAACCTGGATGCTACTGCTTGGGATTTAAATGCTGGTGATAACACATGGGATCAAAATCATACCTGACACTCTGCCTCTTCTTCCATGAGAAATTTGGAAGTTTGCTCCACTGCCATTGTGTGCACACATGCAAAACTGTGGAGGGATTTGTAGTCAGCAGTTTTCTGGTGGTGGAATCAAAGGCATAGAGGGGTAGATATACAGAGATGTCACACGTAGCAACGCAGCAATCAAAGTTGCTGTGCTGTGTTGCGTGAGATGGAGAGAGCAGGGCAGCGCCATATCTACAAAGGTATGGCACTTGCCTGCTCATTTGCTAATGTTGGCACATAATGAGGCTGTCTAGCGCCATGCACACACCTTTGTGCCACAGTATAAAGTTGTGTGCGTCTTTTTTAGCATAGGTTTTGTCCAGGAAGGGTACCGTTCCTGTATAAAATACAATGCTTTAATTCAGTTCAGTACACATGCAAAGAAGGAAAGGTTAGGAAAAGTAGAATAATTTTTTCTTTTTAACACCAGCTTCAAAGAGGCATTAATTATTGGTGCAAATCCGTGTCTTATATTGCTTATAGGTAGGGCTTTGTGTGGAAAACCATGAGTAGTGGCATGGCAAAGCCCACACACCACCCATGGAATGGCCCCTTGATGCAAAGTAGATCAAAGTGCTATTTGCATTCCTTCCAGGCAATTTTCCAGTGCAATAAACATTTTGCGGAGATGATGCAAATCCAGTGCAAAATGTTGGTAAATCTGCCCCAAAGTGAGCACTGCAAGCGTCAATTTAAGACATGGTTTCTGTCACAGTTTTGGGCTGACTGGTGTCTTAAATAGTTTAAGAGTTGGAGCACTATTTTACCACTCTGGGGAGTGGTAAATCGCTGTTTATCACAACTGTAAAGGCATGTGCTGCTTTAGGATGGAAATGTTGCAGTAATTGTTGAGCTATCTAAAGTAAATAACAGACCAGAATACAGTAACTGGCAGGACACAGAAACATAAGCAAAGCTTACCACTAGCTATCCGGTGGGTGTAGGGTAGCCGTACATACCTGCTAGCACTCAGTACATTTCGATGACGGTGAGCCTATCAGTGTGACAAAAGGCTCAGTGCTTGTGGAGGTTGAATTTCACGACACCTCTTCAAAATGAACTCCATTTCAAAGAAATACCTGAACACTCAAGAAGGTTTGGAGATGGAGGCTTTGCTGGTAATCTAGCCACAATGCTACAGTAGTCAGGACACTTGCTATCTGGATTTATGATATTTTTTGGATGAAGCATTTCTTCCCTAATTACTTGCTGTAAAGGCATTGTTGTTATGGGGAAGTATTATGGAAATCACGCTGACTTTGAAACAAATGTTGAACTGTTTCTTATCATAGACTTTAAAAGTTAAAGACGTTGAAAATGATTGCGTTCCTTTGAGCACTGAATTATTTTGTCAAGGAACAGATACGTTTTAGCATCAAACATCATTCCTTGTGATATGTATATAAAATGTTCATTTAAGGTACATGTGGTATTTAGCAAAGAATAGGAAACACAGCAGGTGTAGGAAAGGGCCCCTTTTTGTATGGTTGCCCCTACTTTTTGCCTAATGTTGATGTACTTTGACTGAGTGAGCCCTGTGTTCCCTTTTAACCAGGTAGCCAGGGCTTATGTTCTTTCCATAAAACGGTACTGTTGCAAAACCCAATTGGCAACTCTGTGGCCATATGTAAGTCTCTTATAAACAGTACCCTAGGTACCAAGGGCACTGTGACCAGGGAAGGCCTCTAAGGGCTGCAGCACTTATTGTGCCACTCTTAGAGGCCCTGTAACTTTACACACACACACTGCCATTGCAGGCTGTGTGTTTTGGTGCAGAACAAAGTGATGAGTCGACCTGACACACATCCCTGTGTGCCATGCTTACATTCCACTGCCCTGGCATAGGTAAGCCACCCCTGTAGCAGGGTGCACTATACTAGTGGTGAGGGTACAGGTGCATGAGCCCTGTATCCCTACAGTGTCTAAGTCGATTCTTAGACATTGTAAGTGCAGTAATGCCAAAAAGAATATATGGTAAGGTAGTTTGTCATTACGAACTCCACAGCACCATAATGGGCACACTGGAAACTCAGCACATTAAACCCACGCTGATGCTAGAGAGGGGTTTAATAAAAAATACACTCAGAGGCCATCTTAGAGATGCCCCCTGAAAAACAACCTAACTCTAGTGTACTGGCTGAGTGGCTGCTCGGCAGCTGCCACCACCAGACATGTTTCTGGACCCCTGGGTGGAGAGCCTGCTGCTTTTGGGACCCTAAATCAAAGCACATCCTGGGATGAGGTGCCAATCCTCCTCCTCCAGGATGGGCAGGGTCCTTGAAGGGGAAGCTTGAAAGGCTTGCCGCCTTTGTGAGCTATGCCAGCCATTTACTGCTCCCAGCAACTGGCCCCTTCCTGTTCTGACCCCCACTTTGGGCAGGAGAATCAGCGGATAAACCAAAGTTAGGAAGAGAGGTGTGGCCACCTTTGCCAACCCTACCCCTCAGGTGGGGGAGGCGATGTGAAGAATAACTCTCGGTCCCCGCCATCTTGCAGATGGGGGGACCCAGCCAACCAGAGTGATGCTTATGTCCCCTTTCCACTGGAGAGTGGCATAATAGGGGGTGTACCCACCCCAAGGAAAGGACCCATTGGTCCTGACCTATACCTACCTGTAACGCCCCTAAATTTAGTATTTAGGGGCAACACAGAACCTTGCCTCATCAGTCCAGAGCCGAAAAGAAGAAGCAAGAAGAGGAAGGATCAACAAGCCCTGCAGAGAGAAGAAGAGGAGGACACCAACTGACTTGGCCCCAGTCCTACCGGCCTGCCCCGACCTCAGATTCCTCCAACAGAACCTTGGCATGTCCTGCAGCCAACAGTCCTCAAAAACCTAGAGAAGCAGTCCGTCCGTTGCGACTAAAAAGGACTTTGTCTCCCGTGAGCATCGTATTTGCTCAAAAGTAACTGACTCTGACTCCGGCTGACTCCGTGAGTCTCCACCACTCCGCTCCCGACGCCCTGAGCCACAGCCTGAGTGACACAATACCCTAAGGAGGTCCCGCGGTGATCCTAGCCTGGATCCCAGTGACTCCTGAACCTCTGACAGCTCCTAAACTAAATCTGTAGCCAACAACGGAAGATCGCCTCAACCTCAACCGAAGGCGACACCCTGACTGACTCCGTAACCGAAGAGGTCCAGAAAGACCAACTGCGACCATCTGACCTCAAGCGGTCACATGACAATGATTCCCAAAGACCCCATTCACCTCAACAGTCGCTGACTGACTCCGAGGGATTCTCTACTGAATCTGCAGCAACAGCCAAGACCGCATCCTACACCCGGAGGCCTCTGTGCCACTGGTGTGTAGTTTTTGTATCGGCCATTGGGCCCTACTGTGCTGACCTCGACCCCAGGAGCTTTTGTTTCCCAATCTACTGGCCTGCTTGCTGCAGTCCCCAAGCCCACGACCATGCTTAGCCATTGGCTAACGTGTGATCCCTGCACTCAGTACCCAGTTGCCTCTGTCCTGCTGGTGGTGTGACTCGAGTTCCCATATGACTGAGTCCTACCCACAGACCAGTAAATCCAGTTCAGTCTTCTCAGGACTAAATGTGGCGTGTGAGTAATACTGTAAAACTGTACTGAGCTTGCAAAATGCATTATCTCCTTTTTCCTTCCCTCAGGAAAGGCACCTGTCTAGTATCTAGAGATACCTTGCTGTGTAAGAAAAGTAATTCAGACTATTTGCGAATACAAAGTAAATTATTCTGTAATTAATTAATTGCATTCAAACTGTATTTACACTGCATATGCTTGCGAGGTATTTGTATACTTCCCTGTACTAGGCCTGGCTTGTTTCTAGAAAATAAATATACAGAAATAATATTTTGTATACAAAACAAATTGGTCAGAGTTCAGTCCTTGAGTGTGTGAAATCATTTCTTGCCTGAGTGTGTACAATGAATGCTTCGCACTACCCTCTGATAAGGCCTTACTGCTCCCCGCACTCCCACAAATAGAGAGTAAGGTACTATCTACTTTGACCTCTGCCTACCTTTGGGGATCTACTGGACTCTGTGCACACTATACCTTACTTTGGTATAGTATATACAAAGCCAGTTTCCTACAGAGTGTTAGTTCATTTTCATTCTTTTTCAGTTGAACCAAACAACTCTCAGAATCAGAACAATTCACCAGCCATATACATATGAAACTGAAGATAGTTATTTTGCCAATTGGGATCATTTCAGTAGTTACTTATTTCTTGTCACATATCAGTTTGAGAAAAGTAAGCTTCATACCATGAATACAGGGAAATGGATATATAGAGATATTTTTAAGGTATATCCTCTCTCTGTTAAAGGTTAGCTGATTAATGTTCATTTGGAAGGGGGGTGTTACAAGTATTTCAGTAGTCACTTATGTCTTGCAACATTTTACTTCCAGAAACTCAAGCTTCATACCAAGAATACAGGGAATTGGTCATACAATAATATCTCTAAGGTATATCACGTCACTGTTAACAGTTAAAGATCTCTTTTTTGCTTTTAGGCAATCACTCTGACCTGCAGACTTCAGTGCCCAGCAGGAGGCAGAGTGGTAATATCCAGCCTCTGTTCTCTCCTGCATTCCTTAGTCCACTTCTAATGTTTGTCCTAGTACTCTGTGTGGTCATCCGTGGGTGTGGCGAGGGGTTGAAGAGCCAAGAGCCATTAATCCCATCAAACCAGGAGTACAAGGTGAGTGCTTTCTGACAGCATACACCAATGTATTTTTTTTTTTTAATTTTTTTTTTTTTTTTATTAGGACCCAAACCACACACCCGCATGCACCCAATGGCGTTTTCTCTAAAAGATCTCTGCTAAAGTGACCCTTCGGGGGACCCGTAGGGCATTGCAGCGCCTGCCTGATGAGGAGCAAAACGCCCAATGATGAAGCATGACATCCTTCGGGGTGTGTGAGGGCAACAAGAGAAACTAAGGTGTGCCCTCCACTTGATCTATTTTTTGGGCCTAATACTAGCCTAGGACTTTATTCTCCCCTATTTCTTTTTGAATTTTCCTCGTCTTTCCTTTCCCTTTTAAGGAACAGTGTCTCCATTTGAGTATTGTAGCATACACCAAACAACATAACAGGCAATTACAATATAAACAAGGCACAAAAAACAGTCAAAACAGAATGCAGCACAACAATCACTGTGCAAAACAACAACATTACACTGCAAGAACGCAGCACAAAAAGAGACCGAAAAAGCTTTTCACTCCTAAAGAAACATACACTAGACCCTGATGACATCGCCTCCATAACAATATGTCACACATCAAGTACAAATAAATATTATTGCCACACAATTCCAACTCCTGAAACCTGCTTTCATAATATGGTGTTCCTGTTTTCACCAAGCACTGCCTTCATTTACCGCCATGGAAATGAATACTTCCAGTCAAAAACATACTTGTTATCCAGGGCGGAGAGTCTACAAAACAAAGAAAAATCAGTCTGGGCAAGACTGGGAGAGTAGAATGTGAAACAGTGTTTCCAAAGATTATTAGGAAGCGTTGTAGACAGATGGTGAGTGACAGAGTCAACAATGATGTGCTCTTTCTACAAACAAATCATTGTCCCCATATGTGTCTGTTTTCCCTGAGAAACCTAGGAAGACGTTATTCTCTCAAAATGGATGGGGAATGCAAACACCATTAAACGCGCGCCTGAATAGGCATTACATCTAGGCATTTCAGGCTCATTGAGTATTTGATCCACCAAAATGAGGCTACAAATGATGGAGCCGGTGGTGGCTTTGTCACAGGGAAGTCTTCTTGCCTCACAATAAATGAAGAGGGTGAATAAAGGGGAGAGCAGATGGGACATAAGCTTTTGTGGCAGATCTCCCGCATGCATTAATCAGTATCAGGACTTTTGCTGTTGGTTAAGTGAAAGAGGGAAAAGGGAACAGTACTCATTTCTGGTATATGCACTCTGAGCATACAATGCATGCCTAGTTCTATAAAGTGTGTTTTTCAACTAGACTAACACAGTGTCACGTCTCTTTATCCTCACCATCGATACGGGTATCATCATCATACGTTGAGTTTCTATATATAATAACTGAAGTCTGTATTAGGACAGCCATTTCTTTCAAACATGCTCCTGATCTAATGATTGGAAACACAAAAATCACTAAACTGCCTCCCACTACTTCACTATCATAGCAAGTGTTTTAATAGTACAAGAAAGTAATTAATGCCACTACTACCAGCCATTTCACACCCACTTTCCCCACAAGTTCATCAGTAATAAAAGGAGAAAGGCTGTGCTTTTTTCTAACCTTTTTCACTTTGCATGTGTGAACCTCACCATGTGAGGAAGCTACATAGATCCACAGGCGGTATACTGAAGGGGTAATTGTATGTAGGATTGATAATTCGGTGGGAGAGCTGCCTCAGTCAGGGCATTGCCTGTGTGGGCAATTTAGGGGCAGATAGGACCTCAGGCCAGAACCTCTGTTCCAGTGAAACTTACAAGGTAAGATAAAATGATGCGCATCAGCCAGCACCCCATTGTCAAAAAAATAAAGATGGCATGGTAAGAGTTTGCGCTTCTAATGAAAGTCAAACCGTTTCTTATAAATTGGTATTAGGTTTTGTTAGTTGGTATAATGATTTATTTTTGTGTGTTGTCAACTCTTTTACAGTAATGGACTCTAGATATAACGTATGCCTTGTTTGTTTTGGAATAGGTGAACTTTACAGGCTAGTATGTTGTTCATTTGCCTTATTTGTTTGACTACTTTGGGTCTTAGTTATTGTGGAATGGATTGTGTGTGGTTTCATTAAATATTTTGATGAATTGAATATTTTGATGAATTGAATATGGCTCCTTCCCAGAGTGTCTCAAAAGAAGTTGTAATTAACAAAGTAAGGGGTAGTTCTAAAAATACACTCTTAAGTATTTAATTAGTAATGTTTTTCGTTGAGTTACTTAATTGCCATTATTTGGCTAGGTAAACCTTAAGCATTATTTTAAGACACATGATTCTTTTTTTGATCTTGTTACCAGTTTACAAATGAATATCTCCATTAATGGGATCCATTTAGGGGAGAAGATGTGGCCTAATGGCTAGAGCGATCAACCTCGAAGCTGGGGAGCTGGGTTCGAGTCTCGGCAACTACGCTCCACATCCTGTGATGCTGGGCAATTCCCTTAATCTCTCTGTGCCTAACAAAATGATTGTGTCCATCTGTAACAGTAACTGGGGCTCATGTAAAGTGCTCTAAACCTTTGTGTCGAGTTCTCACTATATAAAACTATATATATATATATATATATATATATTCACTGAAAAAAAACATAGGTTTCAGGGGCGTTATAGTTAGGAATTGGCATTTAAAAAACCTTAGAAGTTCACTGAAAAAACCATAGGTTTCAGGGGCGTTATAGTTAGCTGGACATTTCTCTCGTACAAAACCCTAGAAATTCCCCTGTTATAGTTAGTTCAGCTAACTATAACTTGCGCCCCCGCAATTCACTGCTGATGACGTCACATATTACATCACTCATGACATGGTCAGTGACATCACTGATGACATCTCAAATGACATCACTGATGACATCACTGATGACATCATCCAGTGAATGTGTGTTTTTCTTAAAAGTTTAAATATGTTTTATATATTTATAGTGAAAGGCCTATGGAAGAATGAGTGGGTGTATAAGTGTGTGAATGGGTGATTTTCTAGGTGCATAACTGACTCCATAAGTGAGTTATTAAATGTATCTTACTGCAGACTAGTGACTAAACTGTGTGAATGGCTGTATGTGTCTGTGTGTTGGTGTATAAGTGGCTGCATGGTTTTGTGAATATCTATATGAGTGTCTATATGGGTCATTGATTGGTTGTCTGAGTATCTGTATGGGTGCCTGAGTGTTTGTATGGGTAGGGTGTGTGTGACTCTGTGACTAGATGTGTGAGTGGATGATTCAGTGGGTGCATGTTTTTAAGAGTGCATCTGTGATGGACTGTATGGTTGGGTGAGTGTATGTAAGGGTGTGTTAGTGATTGAATGTATATCTCAGTTGTACATTTGTCAGTAACTACATATGTGAAACGCAGTGTATATGTGTGTAAGAGTATATAACTATCTATATGTGAGAGTGTGTGATTTTGGGAGTGGCTGTATGCGCCATAGTGCAAGGATATCTGTGTCATGTGCTGTTTGTTTTTCTGCAGGAAGACACAGAATTTGTTGGTATTTTTATGAGTAAGTGAACTTGAGTGTGTTTAACTGTATAGGTGAGTAAATTGGACTGTGATTAATTATTTGCATGACTGACTAGATGTGTCAGTACCTCAATGGATGATTGGCGGTGTGTGAGTGTCTATATAGGTGTATAAATGCACAGAGTGACTGTAAGTATGAGTGACTGTACAGGTGAGTGAGTGGACATGTATGTAGACCTAAAAGTCAATGAGTTGGTGTGTAGTTATTGGTATTGGAGTATCTATGGTTGTCAAAATGGCCGTTTGAAATTTTGAGTCAGTGTATCAAAGATTATATTAGGGTGTGAGAAGATGCACTAATTTATCACATGGATGACGTCATCAGTGATGTCATCAGTGATGTCATTCGAGATGTCATGAGTGATGTCATCAGTGATGTGACTGACCATGTCATGAGTGATGTAATATGTGACGTCATCAGCAGTGCATTGCGGGGGCGCGACTTATAGTTAGCTGAACTAACAGGGGAATTTCTAGGGTTTTGTACGAGGGAAATGTCCAGCTAACTATAACACCCCTGAAACCTATGGTTTTTTCAGTGAATTTCTAAGGTTTTTTAAATGCCAATTCCTAACTATAATGCCCCTGAAACCTATGGTTTTTTCAGTGAATATATATATATATATATAAAACTCTAAAAGAAAATGAGTATGTATTAGAGCGCAGGCGAATTCGCCATGGTAAGGCCCCGAGCTGAAAAGACTGACAGCTATGTGTAGGAAATCTGAATGTGTATGGAGAACGGAGTATAGTAGCGAGTTGAAGACATCCTATAATATAGCGCTACAACAATATAAAGAAGCTATAATTCAAGCAAAAACTATCTACTATACTGCAAAAGTAAAGGCTGAGGTAATTCAGTTTCCGATACCATTCGTATTTAGCCACCATTTTGTGTCTTTCTGCCATTTTGTGTTGCCCTCACTCAGGCGGCACGGTGAACGAAGTGTTGTTTTCCCTCATCCTACTGCAACATGTCAAATAACCTCCTGCCTCTGTTTATAGCTGGTGTCAGGGTCCGGCCGACTCCACTAATCCTCGTCTGGTCTGACTGATCCCTGCTTCAACTATCTGTTGGTTAGCACCATTCTTTCCTGACTTTATCTTATCCTCTGGCCTTCGCCATTCTGTACTCGTATTCTCTTATTTCACAACTGTCCTCAGGGGCATACAAATGTGTCCTGCCACCTACAAGTCGACTTATAAACACTACCACTGATTAACTTGTGGGGAAGGGTGACAAACACAGTTGGGAGAGAGGCTTATTTGAGTTACTTAATATCTTGTTTTCACATTCTTCTCATTGGTTGACCCTGTATGTATTGGGAGTGTTCTTTGTGAATATGTATGTTACAAAAGATTGTGCGCCACGAAGTAAAGAGGCAGTCTCCTAAGAACATACCGAGTGTTCTTCTGGGACAACTGTACTTAGCTGCAGCTAATAAACCCTATCTTCTACGCCTAACGGAGTGTCCCGTGTCTCTGTTCGACAAAGCAGGTGAACTCAGGAGATTAAGGTGTACCCTGCGCCGCCAGGCCCCTAAGGTCTAGGTTCTTTAATTGGCACCCGAACGTGGGCCGGTTCAGAGGTAGCAGTTCTTGCCCGAGGATCGTGAGGAGCCCCGCAGGAAAATTCTGGAGGAATCGCGAACCACGTCAAGCGACCCCTGTATGTCGAAGTGGTCCGAAGGTCTTTTGCAGCGCGGTTTCTCCTTTCTGACGGCTGCTGACAACTGCTGCCCTGACTGCCGCCCTGCTTTGGTCCCTTTGATGATGTTTGGTATCGCGAGACATTAGACGGGCCTCTGTTGGCGTAAAAAGACACTTAGTTAAGTATTGGTGGGTAGCTCCCACTATTTTGTTATGATTTGGGTCTTTGATTCGGCTATTGCAAAAGCCGAAGCCGAGGGGTGAGTACGTTTGTGCTATATTATTTTATTTAATCCCTTGATGTTTGTGAACAGTCCAGTGTAATAACGATGCCTGGTCTGAATACATTTAGGAAGTTCTGTTGCTTTGGTTGTAATAGGGATTCCCAGCTGGAGGACTCTTGTCCGATTCCTCTGGTTGGAACTCCCACCTATGAGCTTTATTCAAAACATGGTGTCGGCCCCATCGCCTTTAATAAGGCATGGATCCGTTACACGAAGAACGATGGCGTTCTACAGTGGCCACAAAATGGTAGTTTTGAGCCTGACATATTAGACAATTTGGAAACGATATTGTTCAAAAGACAAGCCCGGCCGGCAATGTTTGACTCTTTCCGCCTCTGGCGAAAGGAAGCCAAACAGAAAGAAATTAAGCAGGCAAAATGAGATAAGAAAGCACAAAATATGACGATTATACAGGCTGCCCAGCAGTTTAAAGATAATGAGATTGATAATGTAATGGAAATTTCAGAAAGACAGCATCGTATGGCAATAGATAGATGCTATCCGGTGTTGCCTAATTCCCCTTCTGATAAAAGTAAGGATCTGGAGGAAGACCCTTTGATGTCTCACCTATTGAGATTGCCTCCGCCCTATGTACAAGGTGCTAATGCACCCCCGTTGTTACAACCTGCTCAGTTACCTGTTGTCCCCCCACCTGTTCCGGTTCTTCCACATTTGCCTCTTCCGGTATTGCCACTCCCACCTCTCGTGCCACCGATTCCTTTGTCTCCATCTCCTGAACCTCAATCTTCTTTGTCTTCGTCTCCCCTTATAACTGCCAGTTCCTCTCCTGTATCGCCTAATACCTTGTCCCCTGTCTTTATGTCTAATTCTCCTACTGTGCGCAAACGAATATCTGGTTTCTTGTCCCCTTTCTTTGAGACTCTGAACTTGTCTCCGGCTTTTTCTCGGAGACAGTCTCGTAGTCAACTTCCAGGTTCCGACGAACGGGTGGTATTGGACTCTCTCGCTCGCAAATGGATCGAGAAGGGTCCCCAGTATAGTGTGAAAGATATCATGATCACCTTTCATCAGTGGGAGGCGCCCACGCAGAGATATGTATTTAATGTTATGTGTGACACTCTTGCTAAAGAATGGGAGGATATGGATTTGGGTTTACTTCCCCAGGGTTTGTTGGATGTTCAGGCTAATTTCAATAAAGGACTCATTGTGGGTTCTAAGGTTGAGGACGCCGTAAGGACACTTGTTACTTTTAGGTCGTTATTTTCTTCACAAACTTTTCTTGATTCTGATCCTGCTGTTCGGCAGACATTGAAACATTACCCACTGAGAGAGGTTCCTCTGATATGGAGGGAAGAGGTTACGCAAGCAGGTAATAATCCAGCTATTCCCGCTCACTTCCAGCGTATATGGGTACATGTGCCCTGGAAGAGATCTGATGTTTTGGCCCTCAAACAATCTTTACCGGATCCCCGTAAAAACCCTGCTGGTTACTATAAAGAATTGTCTCAGACTGTTGATGCCTGTTTTATGAACTTAGCGAATATTGACATGCTAATGGGAAATGTAGTCCCACAAGCGTTATGGGTTCGGATTCGTAGAGAAGATCAGGTTCAAGAATTGGGTGGTACATGGGATGCTATAACTGCCTCGGATAGAGCACAAGTGGGTGGTGCTAAGCCTGATGTTTTGATCACAGAACTCCCTGGTAGGATTATTACTTTAATGAAAACAATGATGCCCGCCTTACGAGTTAATTGGGATAAATTAGCAGTGTGTAAACAGAAGAAAGATGAGAGTGTCTACGATTTCTTCACTCGTTTTAAGGAGACGTTTATTGATCACAGTGGTCAGGATATGACTACGGAGGGTGGACAGCGATTATTTGTAGATAAATTCGTATTCAATTTGCTCCCCGAGTTGTCACATAAGTTAAAAGACTCTGAGAGTTCATGGACTGTTTCTTCTTCGGCTCAGATATTGGCTACTGCTCAATATTACGAAAACAGGGACAAAGAGGAAAAAGACAAGCAAGAGAAAAAGACTAAAGAGTTAAAAACGAAGGTTCTTCTGCAACAAGCTTATCCTCCTCGCTCTGCTCAGCGCCAGTTTCAACAGCCTCCCCAGTTTCAGAGGGTGTTTCAAAAGCCTGAGCCTTATATTCTGCGGCCTTTGTTAGGTCCTAACCAATGCGCCTATTGTAGGGAGGAAGGTCATTTTAAGAATAGCTGCCCGGTTTTATTACAGCGTAATGGAGGACTATCTACTCCACGAGGTCGTGGTGGTTCCCAGTTAGCGCCCAGGGGTAGAGGTCGAGGTATGTTGCCCCAGACACAGCGTTCCCCTCCACCTCCACATTCTATGAACTACTTTGATCAGCAAAATACTCAGTCTACACAGTATTACAATGATGATTACTATGTTGAAGGTGAGAATGACGGTCTTCACGCTAACTAGGACAGACATAGACAAAGTGAGGGAGTTGTATCGATTCCAGTAGATCAGAATGGGCCTTATGTTAATGTTACTACAATGGGTGTTTTAGAGCCATTTCTTTTAGATACTGGTGCGATGAGAAGTTCTATTATTCACTCCAAACTCCCTGGGGCACCTTTGTCTGGCTTAACAAACGTATCCGTAGGACTTTCTGGCGCCCCAGTTCATAGCCCGGTCTCTTGTCCTCTGCCTATTTCAATTGGTTCTTATGATTTGGAAGCTTCGCTTCTTTTAACGACTGGTTGCGGCGAAAATCTGTTGGGTTTGGATTTATTGAAAAGACTGCATGCAACGATATATTGTTCTCCTACTGGTGTACATCTCGTTTTGGGGCAGAAACTGACTTCTCCAATGTATTTGTCTAAAGATCAATTTCCATCTGAATTGCTCTCTCTCCCTGCAACACTTTGGGCTACGGGTCCAAATGATGTTGGTTGTCTTGAGATCCCACCCTATGTTGTTACCCTCCAGTCCAATGCTAAACTGCCACGCATCCCTCAATACAAAATTCCCAATGATGGTGAAAGAGCACTTTTTGCCATTATCTATGATTGGTTCAGAAGGGTGTGGTCGAGGAGACGAGGGGAAATGTATGCAATAGTCCTGTTCTCCCGGTTCTTAAACGCACTGATCCTTCTCAGCCTCCTGTTTATCGCTTTGTTATTGATCTTCGGGAGGTTAATAAAATTGTTGTACCACAGTTTCCTGTTGTTCCAGATATCACTGCCCTGTTAACTATGATACCTGCCTCGGCAGCTTGGTTTTCTGTTATCGATCTGAAAAATGCTTTCTTCAGCATCCCCATTGCTGAAAAGAGTAGGGATATTTTTGGCTTCTCTTTAGGAGGCCGAAGTTTCCGGTTCAAGCGTGCACCCCAAGGCTATTGTGAAAGTCCCTCCATCTATAGCCAAGCTCTGAAATGCCAGCTTGATGCTTTTCCTTTGCTGCCAGGTGCTACCCTTATTCAGTATGTGGATGATTTATTAATTTCTGCCGAATCAGAGGATATTTGCTAAAATGTGACTATTGCACTATTGCGTCACTTGTCTGACCTTCACCATAAGGTTTCACCTTCTAAATTACAATATGCCCACCAAGAGGTTACCTATCTAGGTCATCTCTTGTCGAAGGAGGGAAGGCGACTGACCCAAGAGCGTATTCAAGCAATTGCACAAATGTCTGTGCCATCCACACAAAGAGAAGTGCGTGCCTTTTTGGGCATTAGCTCTTATTGTAGACAGTGGATTCCAAATTTTTCTTTGTTGGCTAAACCTTTGTTGGCACTCACTTTGAAAGACACACCCCAACCCCTTCCTTGGACTGATGAATGTCAGAAGAGTTTTTCTGATTTACGTGCTGCTCTGTGTTCTGCTCCTGTGTTGGGTACTCCGGATTACAGTAAGCCCTTCACGCTCTATGTCCACGAAAGAGAGGGTTGTGCTTTGTCAGTCTTAACACAACGATTTGGAGACAAGCAGCGGCCATGTGCCTACTTTTCGGCTACATTAGATCCAGTAGCCAAGGCATTGCCTAGTTGTCTTGAAGCTACAGCAGCAGCAGCAATTTCTATTCGTCAATCTGCTGGAGTGGTGCTTTATAACACTGTTATTGTCATGGTACCACATGCAGTGGATACCTTGCTAAATAGGACAAAAACGCAGCATCTTACAAGCGCTTGCTTGTCTGGATATGAACTGACACTCTTGGCTAGTCATGTGCACATCAAACGATGTAACACTTTAAATCCAGCCACATTATTACCTCTTCCAGAAGAGAAAGGTATTCAGGAACAACATGATTGTTTTCTCCGTACTGAGGAGGAGACAAAAGGTAGGATTGATTTGAAGGATACACCACTAATGGACCCGGATGGGATCCTATGGGTGGATGGTTCTTGTTTTAAACTCCCTAATGGTGAAACAACTTCAGCTTACGCTGTTACCACCTTGTATACAATCGTGGAGACAGCACGCATCAGACATAATTCAGCTCAGGCGGCTGAACTGATAGCTTTGACCAGAGCATGTGTGTTATCTAAGGGGAAGAGAGTGAATGTGTATACCGACAGCCAGTATGCGTTTGGTGTGGCACATAGCTTTGGTCGTTTGTGGAAGGAAAGAGGATTCTTTACCTCCCACGGTACTAAAATACAGCATGGTCAGTTGGTAACTGATATTCTTGAGTCACTTGCTTTGCCTACCCAGATAGCAATCATAAAGTATAGTGCGCATAAGAGGATTACTGATGATGTTGGTCGCGGGAATGCTTTTGCGGATGAGGTAGCGAAAGAAACAGCCAGAGATGCTATGAGTCGCATGTATGTTACGGGCCCTGCAAACTGGGTCAAGGAAACAGGAATGTGTGAGGATACATTGGAAAGTGTGAGATCGATTCAAGGAGAAGCTACAGAGAAAGAGTTGAGTAAGTGGAAAGAGAGTACGGGAAAGTTAGACGCGATGGGATGTTGGATAGAATTGTCAGAACATCAGCGTTGGCTGTTACCAGATGCCTATGTACTGCCTGTAGTTGCTATGGCACATGGTCCAGCCCACATCAGTGCGAAAGGAATATGTAAGCTTCTGGCTCCAGTGTGGCTGAACGAAGGGATTCCAAAATGTGCAGATAATTTAGTAAAGCATTGTATCGTTTGCTTGATGCATAATCCAGGAAAGGGAACCCCAACTCCAGCAGGTCATTTTGCTCCCCCACCATATCCTTGTGAGGTGTTGCAAATTGATTATATTCACATGGAACGATGCAACAATCTCAAATATGTTTTGGTGGTGGTGTGTGCCTTCTCCAGATGGATAGAGGCCTACCCCCTAAAAGACAACACTGCTTTGTCCACTGCCAAAGTTCTTCTGAAAGAGTTCTTCCCTAGGTTTGGTTTGCCGCGCATTGTCTGGAGTGACAATGGAAGTAAATTTGTGGGCCAAATTATGAAAAAGGTGTGTGCCGGTCTTGGTATCGTCCAAAAATTCCATGCGGCGAACCATCCCCAATCAGCGGGTTTGGTAGAGTGCTATAACGGCACTCTCAAACTTAAGCTTGCAAAGGTACAGGCTAGCACGGGACTTGCCTGGCCCGATGCTTTACCTTTGGCTCTCCTATCCACTAGAACAGCTGTACATTCTCGTTTGGGACTCAGCCCATACGAGGTTGTTTTTGGGTGCCCGGCTAATGTTTGGGGAGTCCCTCGCCCTAAAAAGTATTCTGACATACAGTATCCAATGTTGATTGACTACTTGCATGACCTCACCACTAAATTACGTGTTCTCCACCAACAGGTTCGAGACGCTTTACAAGAGGCCTCCACAGACCCAGGTCATTCTATCTAACCGGGAGACTGGGTCTGTGTGAAAATTTTCAGAGGACAAGGAATTTGGAGCCTCGTTGGAGGGCGCCTCGACAGGTTCTTCTAGTAACACGTACAGCAGTGAAGGTCGAAGGGAAAAAGAACTGGATCCATGGCGTGCACTGCAAAAAGGTGCCCTTGCCCTTGCCTTTTGACCAGTGCACCAGTAAGGGTGTAGGTGATTTTGAAGGCGAAAGGGTCCCTTGGTTTGTACCTTTCAGTAATGCACACCTAGATGGAGCTCGGTCTGAAAAAGAAGATGACGACGTTTTACAAGAAGCAGTACCGCCACATCTCCGATTGAACACCACGGATCCACAGACACTATTTCAGGACCAAACTGTACTGAACAGAACTCTATATTATTTAAGGCCTAGACTGGTCAAGGACACCTGAAATTTTCATCTCTTTCGTGACATGTATCATCTGTCCAGGTTGCAGGGTCACGGTAGGAGTCTTGGTTCGTGACCTGTATAGTGGCTAGGCCCCCAGGACTTGCAGTGTCATAGGACGGCTAATAATCACAGCCAAGTGAGTAAGGAAGATTGCCGTGAGCAACAATTTTAGAGGATGGATGTCAAATTGGGAAAGAATAATAAGAAGGAAGAGATGAAAAATAAATATTGTAAATTAGTGTACAGTCAATGTGGCATAACATTGTGTGTTCTTATGTTTTCTAGTATCTTATTGGCTTGTATAGGTTGGATTGTTCATGTTATGCAGCACAAATCTGTTCCTACTTCTATTTCTTTGCCTTTTCATTCTACTATCTCCCCACACCAATTATGTACGCTTCCCCAACATGAGCTAATCAAGAGAACAGAATATTTGAACAAATCATTTGTCCAGTTATTGCATCAACACCAATTGGTAGTCAACACAACCGACTGTTGGGTGTGTGGACTTATGCTTCATACCACCGAAAAAGGGATGCCATATTTAGCCCTTCTATTTTCTTATGAAGGTTCCGCTTGGGCCTATTTTGTGATGTTTTCAAATGCATATCAGAACCGATTTAGACGTCCAGCTGGTTCATATGGTATTGGACAAGATTTTAGTCATAGTTCTCTGATAAAAGGAATAGTGGCTATGGCTAGAATTGTGGAGAATAGTAAGGTTCCTGTTGATTAGAAACGGGCATATGATGCTTGGAACGTGACTCGTTACGCCACTAGCCTTACAGATAGGATTAAACAGGGAAAATCTCCACTAATTTGGATTGTGCCTCATCGAGGTAACTTTTGTTTAAAAATAAATGGCCAGACTACTGACACTGGACAAGGAAAGAGTGTTTGTTCCCATACATACATTCACACATCTCAGAATTCACCACCGTTAGTGCCATCCCAGGGCACGTATTCTGTTTGCCACGATAGAGCGTACACGTGGCTACCAACGGATTTTTCAGGAACATGCTATATAGCCTTTCTTCTCCCCCTACATACACTGCTCCTTCGGGACATCACAGAAACAGATATGGCAGAGGGATAATTGATTCTAAAGACACGGCAGGACAAGAGGGAGGTGATTTCCTTAAAGGATTTCTTCCTTTTTGGGGCTCAATGGCCAACAGTAGAAACATGAGACAATTGGTTTGTGTTGTTGAGACTACCATAGATGTCACTGTGGGAGCCTTGAGCAATCTCACAGCTGAACTTCAGGCGGATCGTCTCATGACATTGCAGAACCGGATTGCTTTGGATGTTATTCTTGCAGATCGTGGTGGAGTTTGTAAATTGATCGGATCTAGCTGTTGCATTTATATACCTGACCACGCCCCTAAGGTATACCAAGCCATCTCCAAGTTACATGTGATCTCCGAGTTGTTTCATCAGGACGAAGGAGATTGGTCTTTGTTGGAATGGTTTTGGGGATTACTGTCCAAATGGGGATGGAAGGTATTAACATTCCTTGGAGTGGTTTTGGCCATCATTTTTTCCTGTTGTCTATGTATGCAGTGTGGCCCCGCCATCTGTGGTCTTTGTGCCACTATGTGTGCCCCAAGGCCTGTGCCACGGAAGACGGAGAGCATTAAAATGATGTTGCAGCAACAGCTTGATGACCTCATGGCCATTGACGTCGACTCAGATTAAAATGAGTCTGTGTGTCTTGCCTGAGTAATGGCAAAAGGAGGGTCTGAGGTAATTCAGTTTCCGATCCCGTTCGTATTTAGCCACCATTTTGTGTCTTTCTGCCATTTTGTGTTGCCCTCACTCAGGCGGCACGGTGAACGAAGTGTTGTTTTCCCTCATCCTACTGCAACGTGTCAAATGACCTCCTGCCTCTGTTTATAGCTGGTGTCAGGGTCCGGCCGACTCCACTTATCCTCGTCTGGTCTGACTGATCCCTGCTTCAACTATCTGTTGGTTCGCACCATTCTTTCCTGACTTTATCTTATCCTCTGACCTTCGCCATTCTTTACTCGTATTCTCTTATTTCACAACTGTCCTCTGGGGCATACAAATGTGTCCTGCCACCTGCAAGTCGACTTATAAACACTACCACTGATTAACTTGTGGGGAAGGGTGACAAACACAGTTGGGAGAGAGGCTTATTTGAGTTACTTAATATCTTGTTTTCACATTCTTCTCATTGGTTGACCCTGTATGTATTGGGAGTGTTCTTTGTGAATATGTATGTTATAAAAGATTGTGCGCCACGAAGTAAAGTGGCAGTCTCCTAAGAACATACCGAGTGTACTTCTGGAACAACTGTACTTAGGTGCAGCTAATAAACCCTATCTTCTACGCCTAACGGAGTCTCCTGTGTCTCTGTTCGACAAAGCAGGTGAACTCAGGAGATTAAGGCGTACCCTGCGCAGCCAGGCCTCTAAGGTCTAGGTTCTTCAAGGCGGCCAATAACTCCGCAAAGGAGCACTTTAAAAATATCCAAGTGTTATCAAAACCACGACACAACACTCTATTCAGCCCAGACTCTGCATTTTGTAATAAACTGGTGATTTTGTTTTCAGACCAAGGTCCAAACGATCTATGACGACCTTCAGAACCATAGGCAGGTAAACGAAAACGGTCCGATTACTACAATTGAGGACAAGTCGCTGCACTGTTATTTTAACAATTTCAGCATGCTTACTCCTAACGAAGTTAACAAAATCCTGCTATCCACCAAGTCAGGGTCGCCGAAGGATCTGTGCCCCTGACTGTTATGCATGTGGTTTCTGGGTCTATTAGCAGACATTTAACCCCCATTCTAAAGTAATTGAATCAGGGAGCTATCCGTCGGTCTGGAAAAAAGCATGTATCAGACCAATCTTGAAAAAGCCGACGCTTGATCCACTGGAGGTCAAGAACTATTGACCTATCTCGTGTCAGCCGATTGCAGCCAAAATTCTTGAAAGGTCGATAAACCAGGAGCTCACGTCATACCTGGACGCTAACAACCTGTTGGATTCAAGACAGCATGGCGTTCGGTCGTCTCATTTGACAGAGACTGCGCTTGTCATGGCAACAGAGGAGATTCGGATACAGGTGGATGGGGGGGGGGGAGAGCTATCCTCATCCTCCTGGACCTATCAGCAGCATTTGACACTGTGAATCACACGGTGTTAGTGCGGCGGCTGAAGGCGGTGGGGATGCGGCTCTGTCCCATCTCTCCTCATTTTTAGACGATAGGGAACAGACATTACATTGGGATAATCTACAATCTGAATCCTTCCTTCTCCCTTGTGGAGTGCCACAGGGATCGGCACTGTCTCCAACTCTGTTTAACATTTATGTCACCCCGCTCGCCAGTTTCATCAGACAGCATGGTTTCTTGTTTGTGTCTTACGTGGACGACTCACAGATTATCATCTCTGCATCTAAGCAGTCGGAGCCTGTCGCTACGAGTTTCCATGCTTGTCTGACTCACATCATGAGCTGGATGAGCAATAATTATCTGAAAATCAACATGGATAAGACAGAGGTGATGGAGTTTGGTAACGGACCGTGCCTGTGGAACCACACTTGGTGGCCGACAGATGCAGGCGTTTGTCCAATACCATCTACCAAAGTTAAGAATTTGGGAATCACTTTTGATGACCAACTTAGCTTTTCAGCCCAGATAAACAGTGTAACCTCCACTTGTTTTTTCATACTGAAGCTTCTTCGGAAGGTTTTTCCGTTCATTCCGTAGGAGCCAAGAAAAACAGTGGTAGTGGCCCTAGTCCTATCACGCCTAGATTACTGTAATGCACTATTTTTAGGCATTGAAAAGGCGCAGAAGGCCAAATTGCAGTCTATACAAAATGCTGCTGCACGGACATTACTGAATAACCCCGAAAGGTCACTCTACCTCCACGGCAATTAAATCGTTGCACTGGCTCCCAATACAGCAGCGCTTGGAATTCAAGGCGTTATGCTTGGTTCACAAGACACTATATGGGGGATGGGCAGTCGACCTCCGCAAAATTTTCCACTGGTACATTCCCACGAGAAGCCTCAGATCCTCAAACACGGGTCGCATATGTGCCACCAAAGTCTGTAGAACCAGATGGGGAGGGGAGAGTCTATCGCACTGTGAAGTTAGGCTATGGAACTAACTGCCTACCACCGTGAGACTCCAACCAAACAGGCTAATGTTCAGGAAGTTGATAAAAACGTGGCTGTTCCCCAGGGCATAAAACGGATGGTATAGTTGTTTGCATTCCCTCTCTTTTCTCACTTAGCGCCAAGACGCCTTGGCATTTGAGCGCTCTATAAACCTTAATCCTAATCCTAATCCTACTCATAGGGGCATATTCTCAAGGATTTATCGCCGAGTTATCAGCACTTTATCGCAGCCAAAGTGGCGATAAATTTATCGCCCCATTCACAAGCTGGTGCTAACAGCCCATAACACCAGTTTACCCACGATAGCAGCCGCAAAAAACATCGCCACAGATGACCCCGGCAACTATCGCTAATGAGATGCAGAGTAGGCGTTCCCGTGCAAAAAGCTGCGACATCACTCCGCGACATTCTCAACGACTAGCCAGATCAGCGATAAGAACCCAAAACAGACAATAAGGCGCGTTAGCAGCAGGAAATTAACACCTGCTCTGACCTGCTGTAAAGTCGGACGACAGCCTGCACCAGAAAAGGGAGCCCAGCCCAGAGCCACACTAGAAGAACAACAGATGCCGTGGAGCTACTGATCATGCAGCTCGGAGCACCTACAGGGCCACAACACCCACCGCCACCACCCCCAGGACCGCCACACACCCCTGGATCCCCGCCTCCCCTGGACCACCACGGAGGCAGCGCAGACAAAGACAGCGGACCTTCAGGAAATGCCCCAGCCTCAGAGACTTAACATCAGAGAATGTCATTGCCCACTACAGGCTCAAAAGGACAACCATCCTCCGCATCCTGAACATCATTGCCCACAGGCTGACGGTACCAACACAGCGGACAACCAACATCCCACCTTAGACAAAGCTGCTGGCTGTGCTGCACCTGTTGGCCTCTGGGACATTCCAACCAACAACCGCCAGAGTCGGAGGAGTCTCACAGCCAGCCCAATCCAAGTTCCCCACAACTGTATTGGATGCCATCATCAGCTTGGTACCACACTACCTAAACTTTCCCCACACTGCGCAGGAACAGCTGGAGACCAGGCAAGGCTTCTACGCCATAGCTTGATTCCCGCATGTGTTGGGGGCAATTGACTGGTCAGGTCAGCATCCCGACCATCAGAAGAGCCAGGATGGGCGGGTGCTCCTTCCACTTTTTAGCAGCCACATACTGGAACAAACTTCCGCTAGGGCTCCGGCTGGAATCATCGGAGACTATCTTCCGGAGAAAGCTCAAGACGTGGCTTTTCCCATCTGGTAATTCCTCTGTCTGATCCATTTTCTGCCTCACCCTTTTGGCCTGGAACGGGCTCTTGTCGCAGCGCGGGGACACAGTAGCTAGTGTAGCCATGCGCTTTATAAATTAGATTATTATTAATATTATTATTACTGCACACATGTCGTACTTGTGCCCCCTGCGGACACTGCACACAATTAACGCAACAGAAAGCACACTCATTCCATCAATGTGCAGGCAATAGTGGACCACCGGAGACTCTTCACCAATGTCATCGCCAAGTTCCCAGGGAGTGTGCATGATTCCTACATCTACCGACAGTCCATCATCAACCAGCGCCACCAGGATGGCACCCATGGAAATGCACTGCTTGTTGGCAAGTATCAAAAGAACACACCATACACCGCAACTCCACAATCATGCAACTCACAGCTCTGGGAATGCACGCGTTACAAACTCACATACAACATGCCAAACAACATGCCCACCCACCAGACACAACAGCACAACTCACTGTGGGAACCGAGGCCAGCCATGTACATAAGCCATCACCGGCATGGCACCTCAGCTACACAATAGCAGATTGTGGGGAGAGGTGGGAACCAGGCATGTGCGAAGGAGGCAAGTGACCCATTAATTAGAATGTACACAATGCCACGTGTGGCATGGATGTGATAGCCAGACTGCAGTATGCAGACCACACACATATCCATGTCGACATACACCGCTGGTGTATGGAGTGTAGTGGACAGTGGACGCAACCATGTCACCCCAGTCAGTGGGTAAGTTCGTAGGTTCCGTTGTTTCACTGGGACACCACTCACTAAAGATTGATGATTATTTAATTATCCCTTATATATATTTTTGTCTAAAACTATATAAATAATTGTTTTTGAAATACTAAATCCTATGCATATTTGACTCCTTCTCTTTTTGACATCACAATAACCCATTGCATTGCCATTGTGCGTTCATACATTGAGAATATTTCGCCATTGGTCCACAGGGGCCATTGTCTTTTGATAACAAACCAAGTCTGTGTATAGCATTCCAACCACATGAGTGTGTGGGACCTCGCGGACTACTGCCCTCGGGCAACACTACACTTGAGTAGGTCACACATATGGGACCCAGTCTTGATTTAGCACTGGCAGAGTTCATATCAGTGTACCGGCCTCATCGCAGGCTGCATCCCCTCTCAGCCCCGGTGCCACTAAGTCTGTTTCCCGACATTCATGGACACTCTCTGGTTGAACTTTGGTGGCGTCTAAGTCTATGGACTGGGGGTTGTCTTCATCCTCATGTAGTTGATACCGACTTGGTGGTAATAATGAGGACGTAGCATTCCACTCCTCAATTTGCCGCTTCCAGATGGATTCTGCCCTCTGCATCATCCCCTGGAGTCCACCTTCCACTGTCCCCTGCAACCTTCTGCCACATTCACCTACGACATCGACGAGGACCCGCTCATGCCGCGTGACCCTACCTCAGTGCACCGCAAGTCACCGTCCCGTGGCTGTGTGCCTATGCCGGCCCCAACACATCCAGGGCCACTAACTCTGTGCAACTCAAGTCAGGGACACTGTCTGATGAGATATTGGATGGCCTCTGAGACGATGGCCTGGGTCATCAACGCCATGTGTCTGTGGCCCTGTGCTGTCCGCTGCCTCTGGCCTCAACTGCGCTCCACCAGGGCTCACACATCAAATCGAGTCCTGACTGGCCCGGACGTTACATCACCGCAGGAGGCACACGCCACCACCGCTAGATCCACCTCCAAACACCAACTGCCAGAGTCGAAACAGCCGCACTGGCAGACTAATGGAGTTGCTCACACCTGTCGTGGATGCCATCATCTGCCTGATACCCTGCTCAGCACTCCAGGTGCCACTAACTCAGTGCACCACAACTAATGGACCATTTCTGATTGAGTTGTGTGCTGTGGAGAGCTCATGCAGCAATGTCACCTCAGGCAGTGAGGGAGACCTGGGACGATGATGAGGAAGATGATGCAGGTGTAACACACCCCACTGCAGCTGCATCAGGAATATCCCGAAGGGACACAATCCTAGACATTTTCTTCACATGAGCACGCTCGGCTCTAGTGCCCCAACCTCAGTGCACTGCAACTCACAGACACTTCTGTTTGCATATTGAGTGACCTCTGTACTTGCTCCGGCTACCACCATGATGCTCCGCAGTTGTCTCTGAAATGCTGGTGTTTTCTATTTCCGTTTTAATAGTGTTCACTGTTCAAGTTGTTGCCAGCAACAACCACTCCGTGTGGGCTGGCGTACACTCATCCAGCACACATCCAGCTCAGGCATCACTGTACATGTGACCCTGCCAATAAAGGGACCGGGCGCCTGTGCCCGTAGCCAGTTCCACAAACTATCTGCGTGTGTCCGTGTGGTCATAATGTATGCATGAGGGCCCCGGGCCCTACAACATTATATTGTGCTGTGTACAGCGGACGCAACCATGTCGCCGCTGGCAGCGGGTAAGACCTTGGACATGTAGCTTTGTTGTCACCCACTCACAACCTAAGAGGAGTGGACTGGGTCGTCGTAAGGAAGTCCAGCGTGGGTGTGTGAATGATAATTCCGGGGCTCTGGGCATGGTTCATTACAGGAAATGTGCAAATGCATGTGTCTCTGTTGCAGTGTGGGTCTCCTTTGTGGGGTGTAGGTGGTTCCTGATGGGACTTAGACACCCACGTATGTGATCCAGTGTGGCTTCCATGAGCTCTGACCCCACCGCACCTGTTCAGCCACCTCTTTGGCATTCTAACACCTGGCATTGGAATGCGATGTTTGCCTCGGTGAAGTGTTGGGAGACAGCCATGGTGGCGGGTGCTTCCTGCTGTGTGGTCTGTGCAGGGGCCGGGGTCTCCTCTATGTAGCTTTGCTGTCCTGCTCCTGGTGGTGGGTTGCCTAAGATGTCCATGAGCTGTTGTAGGGCGTTAGTGTCAAACGTGTGATTGTCCTCTCCAGCATCACTGATGAGTTGTCTGGTCTGCTGGAGGTGTTGTTTGTCCTTCTGCAATGTGAAGGGGAGATACATGTTGACATTGTGTTGACATGTCTGTTGGCGCATTGTTCTAGTTTACATGCAGACTGTATGACAATGTACACTGTGACTGTTTGGAAGGTGCTGAATATTTGATGCGGGACAGTGGACATTTGGACTACATGACGGATGTGAGGTTGTACACGTATATTTCCATCTCACAGTTTCCTGCTATGTTAGATGTGATTGGCCTGTTTCTGCGCATGAGCGGACCCAGTTGTGTCCTATGTTCTGCAGTGTCGGTGTTGAACTTTGTACCACATTGTCGTCGGATGTGCTATTATTTCTATGTGTGTGTGCTGCAGTGTGCCACAGGGATCAGGGACATGATCCTGGGTCATTGTGGGTGTGCAGTGTGCTACACATCGTTGGGCATGTGTGCCATTGTGCCCATCTCCCCCGGTCACCCCAGTCCCTGGTCGTTATTCACCCTGTTGATGTTGTGTCAAGTCCTATCGAGCTGTGTCCGTACTCCCAACTCCTTGCACAGTCTCCACACTAATGACTGTGGCCTCCATTTCCTCCAGCTCCTCCTCTGGCGCAGGACTCCCACCTCCTGTCGCCGTGGCTGCCTTCCTGTTGGCAGCGGGTTTGTGCTTGGTTTGGCTTTTCACATCATGCCAGCGCCTCTTGACCTCCTCCATAGACCTCCTCGACACTCCGACTGCATTCACGTTTGTCAAATTGACGTTCAGTGGATGGTAGTGTTCTGTCACCTCCGTGACGCTGATCTTGTTTTCCTGCGGTCTGCACCTCGTCTGCCTTTTCCTCTTCTCCTTGGCCTTCCCCGACCACGAGGTTCCTTGCTGGTGGTCTGTGGGGCTTTTGGGGTTCGCGTTGGCCTCTGCACTCGGGGTGCATCCATGGTGCTACGCAGTTTCTTTTTTTCTCCCTTTTTTTTTTGTTGCTTTTCTAATGCATTTTCCCGCATGACGCGTGGGAATTGCAGGCCTGTAGCTGGTTTTCGCAGATTTTTGTATCGCGATTGGCCTCATTGCAACTTTTTTGCGTTCATGTTTTCAAATTTTTGCTGCATCGCATTGACTTTATCGCGGACATTTGACGCGTTATCGTGAACCTATCGCATGGTACCACCTTGGTGAGAATACACGTTAGCACAGCGTTATTTTCCCGCAATAGACTGCGATGTGAAGAGTTGCATTAAGCTAATTATACAGTAATTATGACACGTTCTTGAGAATATCCCCCATAATCTTTGCATTTTTACATGTGATTTCTAAAGCATAGGTTCATTGTTAAAAAGTCAAACGGCAGCTTGGTTTAACATGCTGTGTTATAATTATACAGACTCAGTTTCTTGTTAGAAAAAATCATTGAACATGTTATGTTATGTTATGTTATTTGAGCTTATATAGCGCACGGTTACCTTAGGGCACGGGTACTCATAGTACGGCCCGCGGGCCACCAGCGGCCCGGCAAGCCTTCCTTGGCTGCCCGCGGACCATGCAGACATCGTACCTTGTTTTTCTTTTAAAGTGTGTCAGCAAACACCGCCGGACTCCGAGAGAGACTGCTCTATGGGGGCCAGGAGGTTCCAGGACAGAGTGGAGACAGGCGCGCAACGCCCATTGGACTCAAAGGGCTTCAGCCCCCCGTCGTGCTTGGCTGCCCGGGATGAGACAGCTTTCTGGGCACACACAGCCGCACCGAGTACTTCACAGGTCTTTAAAAGACCTTTTGCTTGTTAACAAGGCTTTGATGGTGTTCACCCCTGCTTAGAGCCCCTGCAGCTCCACTCTGCCTTTTGCTTGAAGATTCAGCCCCCCCCCCCGAATTTTTTTCTTAGCCCCTCCCCCCCTGAAATTTGACTCTAGTTGCGCCTCTGAGTGGAGATGCAGGGGCGCTACGAAGAGGTGAAATACAACCAAGCCTCACTAGCAAGTAAATGGTCTTTTAAAGACCTGTGATGTACTCCAGTGAGGCTGTGTGTCAGCCCAGGAAGCTGTCTCAGCCCGGGCTGCCACACATGCAGGGTGAGGTGACAGAGGACAGCAGGGTGTGAGTGCCCGGTGAGGTGAGGGGGGGGGGGCAGCAGGGAGTGAGAGCCAGCGAGGAGTGAGAGCCGGGTGAAATGGCAGAGGGTGACGGGGGCAGCAGGGAGTTAGAGCCAGGTGTGGTGATGGAGGGCAGCAGGGACTGAGAGCAGGGTGAGGTGACAGAGGGCAGCAGGGTCTGAGAGCTGGCTTTTACATTACACAGGGAGAGAGGGGAGTGGGGGGGCTGTTTATGGGCTGGTGTCGGGGACGTGTAGACACAGAAGTGTGCACTTCCCGAGGCACAGAGACAGAGAGAGATATAGATAGACAGAGATAGACAGGGACAGACTGACAGATAGAGGCAGGAGGCAGGCAGAGGCATGTAGAGGCAGAGACAGGCACGGAGAGAGGCAGATGGAGAGAGGGAGACAGACGGAGAGAGGGAGAGGTAAAGGGAGGGAGGGAGATGGAGAGTGAGGGAGAGAGAGAAGGAGAGAGGGAGAGAGGGAGACCTCGGGAGGGAGGGAGATGGGAGGTAGACGGAGGGAGGGGAGGGAGGGAGAGGGAGGAAGACAGAGGGAGGGAGGGAGGGAGGGAGACAGAGGGAGGGAGATGGAGGGAGGGAGATGGAGGGAGGGAGATGGAGAGGGAGGGAGACGGAGGGAGAGTGGAGACAGCGGGAGGGAGGGAGGGAGGGAGACGGAGGGAGGAAGACAGAGGGAGGGAGGGAGACAGAGGAAGGAAGACGGTGGGAGGGGGGAGACTGAGGGAGGGAGACAGTGAGACGGATGGAGGGAGAGGGAGGGAGGCGGGGAGACAGAGGGAGGGTGGGAGAAAGGGAGGGAGAGAGGAAGACAGAGAGAGGGAGACATAGGGAGGGAGAGATGGAGAGGGAGTGAGGGAGACGGGGAGGGAGAGGGGGGAGAGAGGGGGACAGAGGGAGGGAGACGGAGGAAGGGAGGGAGATGGGGAGACGGAGGGAGGGAGAGGGAGGGGGACGGAGGGAGGGGGAGGGAGGGGGAGGGAGACGGGGGAGGGAGGGAGAGGGGAGGTAGACGGAGGGAGGGGAGGGAGGGAGAGGGAGGAAGACAGAGGGAGGGAGGGAGGGAGGGAGACAGAGGGAGGGAGATGGAGGGAGGGAGATGGAGGGAGGGAGATGGAGAGGGAGGGAGACGGAGGGAGAGTGGAGACAGCGGGAGGGAGGGAGGGAGGGAGACGGAGGGAGGAAGACAGAGGGAGGGAGGGAGACAGAGGAAGGAAGACGGTGGGAGGGGGGAGTCTGAGGGAGGGAGACAGTGAGACGGATGGAGGGAGAGGGAGGGAGGCGGGGAGACAGAGGGAGGGTGGGAGAAAGGGAGGGAGAGAGGAAGACAGAGAGAGGGAGACATAGGGAGGGAGAGATGGAGAGGGAGTGAGGGAGACGGGGAGGGAGAGGGGGGAGAGAGGGGGACAGAGGGAGGGAGACGGAGGAAGGGAGGGAGATGGGGAGACGGAGGGAGGGAGAGGGAGGGGGACGGAGGGAGGGGGAGGGAGGGGGAGGGAGACGGGGGAGGGAGGGAGAGGGAGACGGAAGGAGGGAGACGGAGGGAGACGGAGGGAGGGAGGGAGAGGGAGGGAGGCGGGGAGACAGAGGGAGGGTGGGAGAAAGGGAGAAAGGGAGGGAGAGAGGGAGACAGAAAGAGGGAGACATAGGGAGGGAGAGATGGAGAGGGAGGGAGGGAGACGGGGGAGGGAGAGGGGGAGAGAGGGAGACAGAGGGAGGGAGACGGAGGGAGGGAGGGAGACGGGGAGACGGAGGGAGACAGGGAGGGAGAGAGAGAGAGACGGAGGGAGATGGAGGGAGGGAGGGAGAGGGAAGAAGAGGGAGGGAGACGGGGAGACAGAGGGAGGGAGAGGGAGGGAGAGAGGAAGAGGGAGGGAGGGAGACAGGGAGACGGAGGGAGGGCGAAGGAGACGGAGGGAGGAAGAGAGATGGAGGGAGAGGGAGGGAGGGAGACGGTGGGAGGGAGAGAGGGGGACAGAGGGAGGGAGACGGAGGGAGGGAGAGGGAGACAGAGGGAGAGGGAGGAAGAGGGAGGGAGAGGGAGGGAGACGGGGAGATGGAGGGAGGGAGAGGGAGACGGAGGGAGAGGGAGACGGAAGGAGGGAGACGGAGGGAGATGGAGACGGAGGGAGGGAGGGAGAGGTAGGGAGAGAGGGAGATGGAGGGAGAGAGGGAGACGGAGGGAGAGGGAGGGAGAGAGGGAGACAGGCAGGGAGAGGGACAGACAGGCAGACAGAGAGAGAGAGAGAGATGTGTGTATGCCGGGATTGGTGGCTCAGTGGACGAAGGCGTCCACTGTAGGGGCCTGTGTTCAACCTCATGGACAGTTTTTTTTGCTCTAGCTCCGCCCCCTCTCCCACTGACCCCGCCCCCACCAGTGCGGCCCCCGGCCACAACCACACTGTAAATTTGGCCCCTAAGAGAAAGTTTGTGAGTACCCATGCCCTAGCGTTTCCTGGCACTGAGCACACCTGCTGGTAGTCATCGATGGGTGTTTTACTGTGAGAAAAGCCAGGTTTTCAGCCCCCTTCTGAAGGAAATGAGATCTGCTGAGTTCCTCAAATGAAATGGGAGCTTATTCCATGCCTTAGATGCGCAAGTGATGAAACTTCTGCCCCCCCAATTGGCCTTTTTAATCTGAGGGACTAGGACTTGTTTCGCTCCTGTGGACCGAAGGTAATTTTTGCCTCAGATGGTGGGGGCCGATTCTATTGAGGGCTTTAAAAGCCATGCAGAGGGCTTTAAAGCGTACCCTAAGCTTCACGGGGAGCCAGTGTAGTTGTTTGAACTTCTTCTTTACAGAGATAAATTTGGGAGTACCTTTAAGCATTCTGGCTGCAGCATTCTGTGCAATATGGAGCCTGTTAACATGCTGTTTTTGGGCATTGACGGGCACCAACCCACATAGGGGGCGTGGTGCCTTTAGTGGCAACAAGGGGCAGAACCAGGGTAGGAACTCTTCCGTGTTAAGTTACACGGAAGAGCTTGAGCGTTGCGGACCCCCAGAAGTGCGTCACGTTTCAGGAAACTGGCGGGGGGTTTAAAAAATCAGGGGCGAGGTAGAACCCCCTCTTTGTCCTCTCGCCGCGTGGACGGCGACATCGGGCGTCGCGAAGTTACGAAGTCGAGTAAGCGGTGGCGGAGCTGTCTGCAAGGTGAGAGGGCCTCATTAGCGTAGTAGTATTAAAAAATTAAACAGGATTTAGAGTAATTATGGAGAAGATATTAAGCGTTATCGGGATTCTCGCCATACCGGTGGTAAATGGGCGCGCGGCGCAAAAGAGTCATGCTGGGGGCGGGGACTTAGCTCAAGTGGTAGAGCGCCCGTTTAGCATGCAGCGAGGTAGCAGGATCGATGCCCGAATTCTCCAAGGTGCATCGTTCGTTTTAATGGGGTTGCGTCCTCCGGTAGCTGGGAGACGCGCTGAGGGATAGGCACCGGAACGGGGAGACGCGCTGCGCACTAGGGTCGCGCTGGGAATGCTTCGTGTGGTCCGAGTGGAACTTGAAAGACAAGCTGCGGATGGGTGCATACGCACCGCATCGGCATAAAGGGCCAGGATCGTGATTTTTCATTGTTACCGGCTGAGACTCGTACTCTCAAGGTATAGTTTAAATTCTCATCGGGTGAAGCGAAAATTGTCAAGGCGGTCTATTTGGCGGCATGCAAGCCCTGAGCGCTCGTTAAAAAAATCCCAAAAAAATAAAAACAGCTGTTCTGAGCCAAAGGTCGTGCCTGTAGTGGAGAGCACACTTCCTCGAATTTCAAAGAGGGGATCGGGGTGAGATTTCTAAAGGGAACGTATGTGCATAACCTCCAAGTTGCCAGCTAGCGCATAGCTGACTAGGTTTCAGATTGCTTATGTGGGACATTTTTCACAACCTTAGTGTAATTATCTCAAGGTTACAGGTTCAATTCCCATTGAGGCTGTTCAGTTAGATCTCTGTTAGGAAGAACAATCAAACCAAGAGTGTACAGGGGAGAGTATCACAGCGCCGGTTGATTGTACAGCACTACAACAAACACGCACTTAATCTGCGGGGCGCTGGCGTAAAAATAGGACACAGCATGCGCGGACGTAAGAGTTGGTTGATAAGAATGGTGATTAACAGGGGACATCGGGGCAGAGAGTACCCTAGTGATCCTTGGGTCAAATTTTGCGGGGGGAAAAGGGGCAACGACTGACTTTTATATTTGTTTTATTTAAGTACAGAATGCCTCCAAAACGGGCCCAGAAGGGCAAAGGCGGCCCGGCCACCAAGGATGATTTCCGCTCTTTGGCAGAGCTCTGGAAGGTCGCAAAAAAAGGGGGCATCGACTGGGCGCTACGCACGTTGGCCGAGAAAGGAGAGGCGAGCGGGCAACAGGACGTCACACGGGCCAAACGGGCAAGGCGGACACCGGAGCGCTTCAAGGATGCATACCAAGACAAACGCTCTAAAGTTATGGACTCTCAGACTGGTACCCCATGTGAGGCAGGGTTGAGGGGGCAATCGGCCTTGGCCACGTACATGATACAGCCTACAGGCTCAGCTCCCTCAGTGCAACTGACCGGGGCAACCACACAGGCTTCAGGAAATTCAACGTCCACCAATTTAGCGCAGGCAGTGGGCCCCCCAGTGATGGCGGGGCAAGGTGGGGGGGCAGGGACAGCAACACCAGGTTCAACGGCGCAACTGGGGGCAGTAGGGCCCCCAGCACCCCGACTGCTCCCCGGTGGTAGCGCACCAGGGCAGTGGGATAGCCCAAGTGTGGGTCCAATCTGGAGGGGTGGCACAATCCCCAGTGGTAGTGGCGGCAACGTCCCAGGGACCAGCCAATAATAGCGGGGCATCAGGGCCAGTGGGCCCCATAGCAGCACCACCCCTTGCCTTGGGGACAGTATTAGCAGGGCAGCCCCTTCTCGCGCATAGTCCGCTTATTTATGGTTTGGCATCTCTGGCGGTGGCTCCATCAGCGGGGATCACTTGGCATGTACCAGCGGAGACCAGAGAAAAAATATTCAGAGGGGACTTCGTAGATGTCTTCGACCTAATCAATGCTGGGGTAATTCCGGGCAAAAGCAGGACAGGGAAGGAAGGGGAGCTGAAATAGAAGAGAGTGTGGGTGGACTGGACTATTAAGAATTGGGTCACGGGGTTTGCTATTTATGCGGCTATCATGGTTGAAAGGTATCCCCAAATGGCAGCTCAGTTAACCAGTTACATTTCCATGATTCATGGGGCCGCTTCGGAATTCCCGGGAACGGGTTGGTTGCAGTACGACAACAAGTTTAGGCAAATGAAAGCAGTCCACCCGGCAGTAGCTTGGGACCAGCGGGAGATAAACATTTGGCATGGGGTTTTTTATTCAACGGGGCCAGTTAACAAGACGACTCAGCCCTTTCGGGGTGACAGAGGTACGGGTGACAAAAAACAGGCCTGTTGGCAGTTCAATAAGAACAAGTGCAATAGGGGCACAGCATGCAAGTTCAAGCATTTATGTTCCTTCTGCGGGAAGCTGGGACACCCAGAGAGTAAGTGTTACAAAAAAATGGGAAGGCCACAAGAGCAGCCTACACAGAACCAACCCCAGACCAGGAGACGAGGTGCGCAAGCATCCTAAGACATTACCAACTCCCATACAGCACCATGTATTGACGCACCTTTTTAGTAAATACCACAAGATAGAAGAGGCTCAGTTCTTACATCAAGGTTTTAAATTTGGTTTTCACATCCCATCCGATGCTACCCCATCAGCCACCCCACTGCGCAATCAACGCTCAGTCCTACGAAACCTAGAGGTGGCTAGACAAAAGATTAAGAAGGAAGTGTCCTTAGGGAGGGTGGAAGGCCCCTTCCAGCAGCTGCCTAGGCATGACTTAGTCTGCTCACCCCTGGGTTTAGTACCTAAGAAAGAGGAAGGAAAATTCCGGTTGATCCACAACCTGTCAAGTCCCCCAGGGTTGTCAGTAAAGGATAAACTTGACCCAGACCTATGCACGGTGCGTTACACTACCTTTGATGCTGCAATACAGAAGTTACAGGGGCTGGGAGAGGGAGCGCTGATGGCGAAATCAGACATTGAGGCGGCCTTTCGCCTCTTGACAATTCACCCAGAGGACACCAGGCTTTTGGGTTTCACCTTCGAAGGGGAGTTCTACATTGACTTATGCATGCCAATGGGTTGCTCCATCGCCTGCGCAGTGTTTGAAACCTTCAGCAGGTTTCTGGAATGGGCAGTGCAGGAACTATTACCGTCAGCTGAGTTGGTGCATTATTTGGATGATTTCCTATTTCTTGGGCCACCGGGCTCGTCGGCTTGCAGGAAGGCCCTCTGGGCTTCCAGCACCTGGCAGAAGCACTGTGGGTCTCCTTAGCTGCAGAAAAAACAGAGGGGCCGGCGACACGGTTAACTTTTCTTGGGATAGAAATTGACACAAAGGAGGGAGTGTGCAGAAGCGTCTTTTGGGGCTGCAGTAGAGGCTTGTTTGACGGCACGCAAAGTGACACTTCATCAATTGCAAATCCTGGTGGGGCAGCTTAATTTTGCACTCAGGGTGATACCTATGGGCCGTGTGTTTTCTAGAAGCATAGCGCGGGCAATGTCGGGTCTGAGGGCCAAGCACCATCACACCAGGCTTTCTGCCGAAGTCAGAACCGATTTGGGGATATGGAACTAATTTTTGGTAGGCTTCAATGGAGCGGTCATTTGGCAACAACCCAGTCAGGCAAATGTGGAGTTAGAATTGTTCACGGACGCGGCAGGCAGCGTAGGATTTGGAGCGGTTTTAGGGACCAGGTGGTGCATGCAACATTGGCCGAGAGAGTGGGCGGTTTCAGGGCTCACCCGCAACATCACCTTTCTTGAGCTATTCCCAATCATTGTGGCAGTACATTTGTGGGGTGACATGTTGAAAAACAAGCATATTATATTTTGGTCTGATAGCATGTCTGCGGTAATGGCCATCAATAATCAGAGAGCTATTTGCCCCTGGGTCCTGCGCCTGTTGAAAGAATTAGTGCTAGGATGTTTGCAGCGCAATGTATTCTTTACAGCAAAACACGTGCCGGGGGTGGATAACTCAGTTGCTGACGCCCTGTCCCGTTTTAAGTTGACAGAGTTCCGCGCCAGATGGCCTCATGCTGACAAACAGATGACGAACTTCCGGGAGGGGTTATGGAAGCTTGGTGCCCCACAGCTCCCGAGTTGATAACCGCGTCATTGGCCCCCAAGACTAAGAGTATGTATGAGAAGTCGTGGCAGGCATACTTGTCTACCATTGGGGGGTCGGACGCGGTAGAAAGATTGTCACCACAAAGTGTTCTGTTATTCATAGTAATACAAAAATAGGGCGGCAAATCGCTGTTAGGCAGCTATCAGCAATAGCCTTTTACGCAGGTCTGGGGGGGTGGCAGACCCTACAAAAGACCCAAGAGTAAAAAGGGCGATGAGAGGGTGGGAACGCCTGGTGCCAGGGATAAAAGACAATAGGAGACCGATTGATGCTAGCAGATTGTCAAACATCTTATAAGTATTACCGCGCATCTGCTTCTCACCTTACGAAACACATTTGCTGAGACTAGCGTACTCATTAGCTTTCTTTGGGGCTTTCAGGGTTTCGGAATGACTCCCCGGGTCAAAGTCAGATAAAGAGGGGGGCTTACGCCTGGAGGATGTGATCTTAACCAGGGATGCAATGCAGGTCAATAGTTCGGAGGTCAAAGACAGACCCGTTGGGCAAGGGAACGTGGGTCCAATTGGGGGCGGTGGTAGGGGCCACTTTTTGTCCGGTAACCCTGGCTCACGGGTTTTTCCAGATTAGGCCAAGTGGGGTGGACCAGAGGGCGCTGGTGCATGTGGATGGTATCCCCCTTACTAGATTTCAATTTACCAGGATATGCAAGAGAGCTTTGGAAAATCTGGGGTTGGAAACGACGCATTTCACGTCTCATTCATTCCGCATCGGGGCAGCCACAACGGCGGCAGCTTTGGGCCTCCCGGGCGACACGATTAAGAGGGTGGGACGATGGAAGTCTTCATGTTTCGAACGTTACGTACGCCCTCACCTCGCGTGAAGACTGCCCCCCCCCCCCCCCCATTTCCCCCCGGTGGCTGATTCTGTCTCCTTTGCAATTTTGATCCAGGTATCCCGGGTCAGAGAACACGGGTTTGTTGATGCGGAGACTCCTTTATACGCAGAGCAGGGCTCTTCTTCAACAAAGCACGCGAAGGCAGAGGGCTGAAGGGTGTCGACCACCATTGGGTGGGGGTCAGCGGACAGCGGGCTTAGCAGACGTGCCAAAGGACTTGCGGGACGCCATGACCAGGGGCATGCCGGTCCCAGATGTGCTGGTGATTCATTCAGGTGGCAATGATATGATCCCAGCGGGAAGGAGGGGAGTTAAGGAAGCGCTCTTCTCTACCCTGTCTGTGGTGAGGAACATGTTACCGGACGCAAAAATATTTTGGTCGGAGGTGATCCCACGCCAAGTATGGGCTAATGGGGCGCCGGATAAAGCAATTAATATATCAGTGAAGAGGTTGAATCAGTCGGTGGCCGAAATCCTGAAGAAATCTCGCATCAGTGCCATTAGGCACAAACTAATACAAGTGACAAGTCCTGGACTATACGCACCCCATGGGGTGCACCTGTCACAGGTAGGGATGGAGTTGTTTGTACACACCATCTTGGGGGCTCTTGCGGTGGAAGTAGATGGAACAAGGGGGGGAGGGCGTGTCCGCCAGGGAGCGCCTCGCCCTGTGGCGGGGTCCTGGACAAGAGACATGTCAGGGACTCCGGTTGGCGGCGGCTGCTTGGCCCCAGAACAGGGCGCGCAGCCTATTGTGGGCTCCGGGCTGGCGGGAGAGGGGGCTGACCTGCTGGTGGCCCTGGACTCTCTGGCCCTACCCAGGAAGCCGGTGCTAGTTATCTGCAGGGATAAAACTACCTGCAGCTCTGTTGGCCGGTGGGCGGTCAGCACTAAAGAGAGCAGGGTATCTTGGTTGGGGCCTGCTGGCACAACCCGCGGCATACGCCCTGTGGAGAGTCAAATGTAAATACAAATGTAGAGATGAAAATATATAACCTGATATCTTATTGGCGTGCTGTGGTGTATTGAATAAAGCAATAATAAAGTTGGTGAAGAGATTAACAGTGAGTGAGCCAAAAATTAAAAAATGGCGGTAGCATGTTTTAAAATTAATAAAGACTACGCTGTGAAGACCAAATACAGCCTGACGTGTTTTACTGGGGAAATTCTACACGGCAAGGGTGGGGAGAAGGATGAAGTTGTGGTGAATTGCACATTGTCTGCCAACTATGACGGGCACCAACCCACATAGGGGGCGTGGTGCCTTTAGTGGCAACAAGGGGCAGAACCAGGGTAGGAACTCTTCCAGGTTAAGTTACCCGGAAGAGCTTGAGCGTTGCGGACCCCCGGAAGTGCGTCACGTTTCAGGAAACTGGCGGGGGGTTTAAAAACTCAGGGGCGAGGTAGAACCCCCTCTTTGTCCTCTCGCCGCGTGAACGGCGACATCAGGCGTCGCGAAGTTACCCACCCACCCATCCCTAAGCTCAGAGTTTGGTTAGGCGGGGTCCTGGACAAGAGACATGTCAGGGACTCCGGTTGGCGGCGGCTGCTTGGCCCCAGAACAGGGCGCGCAGCCTATTGTGGGCTCCGGGCCGGCGGGAGAGGGGGCTGACCTGCTGGTGGCCCTAGACTCTCTGGCCCTACCCAGGAAGCCATGCTAGTTATCAGCAGGGATGAAACTACCTGCTGCTCTGTTGGCCGGTGGGTGGTCAGCACTAAAGAGAGCAGGGTATATTGGTTGGGGCCTGCTGGCACAACCCGCGGCAAACGCCCTGTGGAGAGTCAAATGTAAATACAAATGAAGAGATGAAAATATATAACCTGATATCTTATTGGCGTGCTGTGGTGTATTGAATAAAGCAATAATAAAGTTGGTGAAGAGATTAACAGTGAGTGAGCCAAAAATTTAAAAATGGCGGTAGCATGTTTTAAAATTAATAAAGACTACGCTGTGAAGACCAAATACAGCCTGACGTGTTTTACTGGGGATATTCTACACGGCAAGGGTGGGGAGAAGGATGAAGTTGTGGTGAATTGCACATTGTCTGCCAACTATTAAATATAGACTATTACATGAGACTTACACTGCAACTGCATCCTTACCGAACTTCCTGAACTGGAACCCGAGGATTACTGCACGCTCTTGGTTTTGCTTTCGCTTTGGAGGTCAGAGGATTGCAATAGAAACTGACCTCTGTAGGTAACCTGCACTCAGCTGATCACCAAGACCTTACTGAGTCACAGGCTCATTCTTCACATCTGGCCCAGTCGGTCTGTTCAATGAACACGAAAGCTTAAAGCAAGTCTGCACCCATGTGTTTGCAGACATCTTTATTGACTGTTGGTACAGGCGGAGGACTGGCCACGCACAGTGCTCCTTCAATGTGCAACTCTTAATGCTGCTTAACTCAGTGCTGCTGTGCTCGAAGAGGCTGCCTTCCTCCGTGCTTGCTGGTCCCTGGCTTTGATCAAATCTTGAGTTTGGCGCAGCACTTAAAGGGTGCTGCTGCCCAGACCGGATTGAGACAGACCTGTTCCAGGATTGGAATATGTGGACAGGAGGTGCAGAATGGTGAAGACTGAGGTCAGAGGATATTTTGTTTTCAATTTTATGTGGCACCGGATTCACATGGCGAATAGGGCTGGGACTGGAGGCTGCAGCATCATTGTGAAATTCAAAGCAAGCATTGCCAAAGCTAATAGGCCTCACCAAGGGACCTATTGGCTTAACTACTGGTTTTTATTGATGCTGTACACCATGGGTACTCAATCATTTTTCCAGGGGTCAAAAAGTATGGTCTGTAGTGCAGCCAAGGGCTGTATTGATGCTAGCAGGGTGGGGGGGGGGAGTATCAGGGGACAGGTGGAGGTAAGGTGGGTGTAAGTTATTTTGTGGGTTTAATTTCTTACTGGCCTTTAAATTATGCCACTAGTCTCTAGAAGAAATACAGATTTGACAATATTGTGCTATACTGCAGCTGAGTCACTGTTCCCTCTACCACACCCAGGGGGAAGACTTCTCTGCTTGCTATCGCGACCTCTAGCGGGTCAAGTGTGAAAAGGAAGTAACTTGGTTATTGAATTTGAATGAAATAGGATCTTAGGCCTCTCAATCACCTTATTCCTTTAGTCTCTCACCTGTGAACATTAGGAAATTAGGAATGCTTAGAAGCAGGCCCTGCTAAGGTAGCAAGTGCTCTGCTAACTGGGACCCACCCCCTCAGCTTGGGACAACACCTGCTGGCCTACCGCCCTCGGCAAATCCCCACCCCCACGGCCATGTCCGGAACTTCAGCATCATACTCGACTCCTCCCTCACCATGACCCGCCAGATCAACGCTGTTCCCTCCACCTGCTTCATCACCCTCCGCAACCTTCGCAAGACCTTCAAGTGGATCCCCCCCGAAGCCATAAAGACCATGACCCATGCACTCATAGCAAGCAGACTGGACTACGGAAACGCCCTCTATGCTGGAATCAACAAATCCCTGCTCCGCAAACTCCAGACCATCCAGAACACGGCGGCCAGACTAGTCCTCAGCTTCCCACAACATAAGCACATCCCCCAACACCTGTGAGACCTCCACTGGCTCCCCGTCGAGAAGAGACTAACCTTCAAGCTACTCACCCACACCTACAAATCTCTCCACAACACCGGACTCAAATACCTCAACGAAAGTGTCTCCTTCAACATACCCAAAAGAAACCTCCGGTCTACCGACCTCGCCATAACAGAAACCCCGCACATTCACAGAACCAGAGCGGGTGGAAGGGCCTTTTCCCTACGTTGCGGCCAAGGGCTGGAACGAGCTCCTGGTCAACATCAGATGCTCCCCTGCTCTGCACACCTTCAGGAAGATCCTCAAGACCTATCTCTTCGGCTGACCCAAAGTTGCTCCCCCCGCGCCTTGAGACCCTCACAGGTGAGTAGCGCGCTTCACAATTCCCTGATTGATATATGAAAACTCTTTGACAAAGACCCCTTCGCTTTGACAAAACTTGCATTATAAGTGTTCAGAGGCGGCTCCTCCGCTAAGGCAGAGTGTCGCCCCACTGCTTTGAAGCAGTGCAACAGAGAAAATAAAATTATAATAATGGAAGTTATTATCATTCTATTTTTTGCATTCCGGTTGCCACCAGATTAGGGCAGGGCAGGCTGGGCTTCTTGACCCAGAGGGAGGCATTACAGCCTGGGTGGAGAACCTGCCCAGGCCCCAACCCCTGTCTGAGCACCAAACCATGGAACTCAGACCAATCACAACGTTGCTATCAGCTGTGTTGTGATTGGTTGGGAGCATCTGGAAGCTGTGACTGTAAGTGTTGCTGATAAAAGGAGCATATATGGTGGTTCTTCTAATAGACGTTTGTAATGTCTGTGCACATACTTTTTTCTATTCTTCTTAATTATGTCACTGTGTAGTTTTAGATACTTATGAAAAGTCCTCTGAATGTGTCCCTGCACTGTTTTCAGCTGATTAAAATCTTTTACAACATTTAATTGAGAAGTGCATTAGAAATATCACAGTATGTATGCTATAGTACTGTGTGTTAACACTCATTACTGAAGGAACAGCTGAGAAGTGCTAACCAGATATTTGAGTAAATCCTTTTAAAATTACAGTACACTGCTTCCTTCAAGACCTGTATAGAAACAGGAAAGCTGAAAAGACCAGTATAGGCTCATGCATGAATTGACATTTCACAATTGGCATGCACCAGTAATGCTAGAGTGGGGTGAAGCTATTAATGTTACATCACTGAAGTTTTAGGGATTGTGAAAAATTAATGTGTCAGACAAAAAACAAGTGTAGGCCATATATTCAACTGGAGAGTGGTAAGGATGTGTAGTTGGTGGTACATTTTGGAGGGCTCTGCTGAAAATGTATTACTAAAGCATGGTGTGGTGACACACTCCCATTACAGACAACACATGTTCTATTGAAATCACCATTGCATTTGCACAGACAAGCAGTTTTAGTGATAAAACTATACGGCTCACAAACAATAATGTATGGAAATCAGCATCACTTAGTGTATTGATTGTTTTGACGTATTCAAATCTTTGTTTTCACCGGACTTCAGAATTACAAAAAAAATTGCTTCATTTGTGGTTTCCTAATCCTGATATATTCTAAAATATTTGTACAGTTCATTTAAAGTTATTTCACAATTTTTGGGTGAGATAAAAAAAAGACACAACATTTAAAGGCCTCTTTATTGCTCATTCGACTTCTGAACTCAAGTATGTTCATTTTAGGGGTGGTTCAGCACTCCCCACTCCTGTACTCCCAGCATCGATGGTATTGGCATGAAAATGAGGGAGAAGATTGCTTAAGTTATGCTATTGGTAAAGAGTACTGACCAAAAAAAAACAAGCTCGTAGGCCGAACATTGTTTATCACAAGTATGCAAGATTGATGAGCTGATATTGGCAGAGATAAGTAGAATCAGTCAAGCAGAAAGATAGGAGGCAGGAAACCCTTTCAAAGAAATACAGCATGTTTACTGCTGTGAACTAGAATTCAAGGGAGAAAACTAAAAACACGTGCTCTCATAGAGGAAGAATACAAACTGCCAGTTACAGAGGTGGTAAACAGGTATGAGTCTCTGGAGGGACAAAGACTTGCTGGACAGCCTAAAACAAATAAAGCCAGCAAATAGAAAGCAAGCAAATGTGTTTTACAAAACATAAAGCCAATGGTAAGCAATGGGTGGAATGCATTCCTAGGGAAGCTTTCAGCTTATCCCCAATAATCCTTTGCAACTGTCTGGTAGGCTTCAACCTAAGAATTAATTGAAAAGTAAACAATACAGCCAAGCACAGACCATCAATCACCACAGCAAAGAGTGATCTTTCCGAGATCTGGACCCGGTTTATATTGACAAAATTTGACTGGGGTAGCAGGATAAAGCGCTCCTGCTGTTTTGTTTGCCATATTCAACAAAGCTGCCTGAAGAGTGTTGTGGATCATGTAGGAGCTATTAAATGAGTGACAATATAAATGTAGTGCAGTGTTACAGATGTGTTACTTTGACCTGGTGCGTGGCAGGGCTGATTGAATGACAGCTCTTAGAAATTACAAAGGCTCACAATGGCATTGAGGAAATATGTTACACCTATGGCAAGAATATCGCATTTTTCTTACATACATTTTTCATATAGCAAACATATCAAAGCTGTCATGTCTTGTGTATACAACATAATTTGATTTACTCAATAACCCATATGCCATCATAAGGACATATCGAGCTATTACAAGTAGGCTTTCTTTAAAGGAGTAATCTTTCCACCTGCATAGAAATTTGCATGGAAGAGACAGTGTGAATAGAATTGCTAAATATTTATTCTTATACCATAAGGTTAATTATTTTGTCTAGGTCATTAGGGCTCATTATCACCGTTTTAAGCTTTTCATTCCATTTAACTTCCCTTATTGTTAGTTTATGTATTAGATTACCTCCATTGTCACTATTCTCAAGTATGACTATGTTTGTCCATGAAATCTGGTCCGCTGCATGGCCCATCTCATGATAATGGCTGTCTAAGGGGGCTGTCATTGTCTTACACTATATGAGTGACCTACGTTGGATTCCTAACTCTTTGATTTCTTGATTTCTTGTGTGCTCATCCCAATATATATTTTTGTACATGGACAAGTAATCACATATACTGCATTTTTGCTAGTACAATTTTGAGTAAGTCTTTTTTTATTTTACTCCTACAAAACCAGTAAAATTCAGCAGTTACAGTTACCTGAGCTAACTATAACTTACACCCCCGCAATGCACTGCTTGTGACCTCACATATTACATCACTCATGACATGGTTAGTGACATCACTGATGACTTCTCAAATTACATCACTGATGACATCATCCAGTTAGTGTAAGTATTTTCTAAGAGTTTATCATTGTTAAACATATATACTAAGCTACTACAAAAGTTAGATTTGTATACTAGGTGTACTACTAATGAGTGATTCTACTTTTAACATATATTATGTGAGTGGCTGTGTGAATGTGTGTATCCCCCTCCACTCAGGTCTCCCTTCGGTTATCCTCCCTCCCCAGGTGAAGGGAGCCAGTGTGGCTACGGAAAGGCCTTTTTCCATAGGTCAGTTCTTTGGAATGGAAGGAAGGACACCTGGTCTGTCATCCTATCTTTTTGAGGTCAATGTACATTTTGCCTCTGTCCCTTCTCACTTAACAGGACAATGTTCTCCCAGGGAAGCCACTTTTCTTTCCATACTTCAAACTGTTGAAGGCCAGAGTGCTTCAGGGGAAGGTTAGTTACATTCACAAAAAGATGTTTCTGGAATGCCAGAACTAGACTGGCGGCTCCCAGCTTATGAAGAAGGATTCAACAACTTTTACTGCCAACTGAATTTCCCCGATGAATTAGACTTCCGATCTGAGAATGAAATATGTACCTGATTTCAAGACTGTGATTCCTACATATGTGGTTTAAATATCATACAGACCTTGTCAATGAAATGGTGCAATGAGCAGGAAGGCACTGTTGGGAGCTATTATCACTGAAACATGACTCTAGCATAACATGTATGGATGATTTCTAAACTTCATGTACCAGGACTTTGTGGGCTCAAATGCACACTTTACAGGTAACCCATTTAATGTTAGGGAAAGGATTAAACATGTCATACACAGTTTTAGTCTAACATGTTTGACCTGTAAGTTTGCCTGTGTGGCTAATACAGCTGCATGCCCGCCCTGCTGCTGTGTTTTAAAAGATTCATGTGTGGGTGGGTAAACACCATACCACAGCCAAGAGTGGTATTTGACATTAATGCTAACTGAGCATGGTTTGCACAGTTTTTACCGTGGACTCTCCTAAAAGCCAAATATGTTGTGGAATCCATTTTGTTTGTCCTATCCTGTGATACTCAATGATGACAGAACCTAGAAAATGTGTGCAGGAGTCTAGTAATGGCAGATAACCCTGCTGGAGAGCTTGTAACGCAAGGCCTGCTCGTGTGACATGAATTTCCCCTTTAGCCCAGCAACAGCTACTCAGATTTACGGCTAGGGCCAAGTGTCTGCATTTGACCAGACAGGTGTTGTGCAAATACTGTCTGCAGTCGCGCAAGTGGTTGGCATGCAGAAATCCCATAGGCTACCATATTGTATCATGCTTATGGCTCGAGATGTTACTCTGCTCTGATTGGTCATATGCTTTATGTTTGTGTAGTTACTGCATCTTTCGATCAGCAACACGCCATGTATGTGTCCCTATTAGTAAAAAATTACCTTCTACTGTAATATGATTGTTCATTTGACATGTGTTTAACCCGCTGTCTTGTTGTTTTTGGGTATAAAAGATCTTGTAATGATTCTGCAAATTGGGCATGCTGCTATCTTTGCTCGTGCCCCGTGTTCACGTATTAAATGCCTACGAAATCTTGACAATGCCTGTGTTTCTTTAATTAGCTCCTACAATGTCATCTCTTGTTTGCTATTTAAGGGGCATATTAGCAAGGGCAATATCGCCGCTTTAGCTGCATTTTTTGCCGCTAAAGCGGCGATATTATTATCACCCTATCAGCAAGCTGTCGCTAGCAGCTGTTAGCGACAGCTTTCTCGTGAAAGCGATCGTGTTGGGTGCCGCTTTACATGTCAGCGATATTTATCGCAAATGACATGCAAAGTAGGCGTTCCCGACCACAAGACCAGAAAAACAGCCGCTAACAGGCCTATCGCCTATTAGCAATGTGGCCCTGGCCCCGGTTAGCGACGTTAAAAGTCGCGCTAACCGGGGTCAACGCTCGATTTTTAACACCTGCCCAAAACCTGACTAGTGCATACTTAACATGGGGGTGTGGATTGTGCTGATACGACCACAGGGTCGTATCAGCAAGGTTTCGCCTGTCCCCCATGCAACATCGCTGGTTTTGTAGCGATGTTGGCCCATTTCTCCTGCTATCGCTGGATTATTCATCACCATGGCGCTAATTGTTGCTAATACAGCGTTAGCGTGGCAAAATATTCCAGCGATAGCAGGCGATAATTATTTTCACGCTGAGCGCGCTCTGCGATTTTTATCGCAGTTTCTTGCTAATATGGCCCTCAATGCCATTTGGGGGAAGCACATGCAGTAAGTGACAAGCGTTCAGCACGCCTTCTCTGCCAATCCAGGCCAATAAAATGAAATAAAACCTGGGAGACCCCATGTAAAAGGTAGATTCCCAGACCTACCACTCTCAGCCTAATGCAGATGAAAACTAATCTTTCCCTTGGTGGCTTTCTCTGCTCAAGTGATATAATAGCGACAGACTATCTGCTGATCTTGCTGTGCCATTTCTTTGCCTATGCCCCTAATGTTTGAAAGGGATTTACTTACCTCCAGGAATTGGTGAGATAAAATATTTTAGCCTGATCTAGGCCGTATGCCTAGTCTATTGCTGTCGTCAATTGGATGTCTCAAACCTTGGTCAAAAATTGGTTTGCAAAATTGAATGAAGGCAAGAGTGCTGAGAACCAAAGAGCAGAGAGGATTTGGACAGTCTACAAAGTGACTTCAATCAGATCAAATCAGTTTTAATTCTTGTACTCAGGGAGTATTTCTTTGGTTGATTGAGCAGTTTGTTTTGAATTTTTTGGCGTATTTGAGTTTACACAATTTATATGACATCAGTCGAATCCTTTTGAATTTGTCAGAGGAAGCATTACAGCAGGGTGGGCTGCTGGAGGTAAACCTGTCAATAAAAATTTGAGTGGTACTTTTTGTCAGAGCCACGTTTGATCAAGGTTTGGACGGTCTTTTTTAAAATTAATTTAAAGGGGGTTATATTCTCAGCTCTAAGAAACTATATGGCAATAATATTAAAATATTGAACAGGTATATTGTTGATAAATGTCAACTATAGGACGACTCAACAGAATTAAAAAACAACTTCTTAGAAATGTTGACCAATATCCGTTCTCACTTGAGGCTTACTGTTATCAGCCGCTGTACTGTTAGCTTGTGGATATCTGATGCTAGTGGCATCCTGGGGGCGAGGATATACAACAAAACCTGAGACCATCACTCATTATTTCGCTTTTCTAGTTTTCACCTGTAATTTCTATGTCAGAAGCTACTATTTGGCCATTGTGGATGGTACAGATGAATTGCTCCAGTAACCCTGACATAAGGACCAGGCCAGCACACTGAGGGGAAACTGAAGACCCAAGAATAGCCCCCCAAAGCAGTCATTTATGCTGCAACTCCCCAGAAAATCTGAAGCATCACAAATACCGAACACAAGGAGAGGATTCTTTTGTCAATACATCCATTTCGCTCTCAGACAAAATGGGAGTAGCCTCGAATATTGAAGCATTCTCAGTGTGGGAGTATTTGCTGTCATCCAGGGTCTCCTTCAAGAAAGGACAGCATTTGAAAGATGGCTTCTGGATACTTACCTGGGACCACTGCCGATAGAGGCATGTGGACGTCAAGATGGTGTCTTCCGCCTCAAAACTGCCTATATCCGGTGGTAACTGTAATGTGTCTTGCAATATGAATCACAAGCAAAAACAATGGACATGGTAGAGGAGGAATCGCACACATTGTACTCTCAGAATTTCCACATAGAATCATCTGTTCATGTAGGAATGAAAAATAGTCACAAAAGTGGAAAACTCCACCGTGGGGCCATTCCACTATTGTCTCAGAATCTCATGAGAGCTTAAATACTTCAAAAAGTAAATTGTTAAATTGTATTCGCCATCTAGCATTGTAAAGTATGTTTTGGTTCAAAGCTTCGTCTTTTTTAAGTCGTCTAGAAGAGCAGTGCTCGGGCTGAGAGTTTGAGTCATGTGCTCTTCACAGCTCCAAACATGCTCAGCCTGAACATTCTATTCCATTGAGTATACTCTTTATCATGAAAACAAACAGCATCCTCTTAAATGTTAGTATAAACCATTCTAAGTATTTTTGCAGGGGTGCACAAGATTGCTTTAGCCAGCACTGTAAATACAACCAGTCAGCAACCTGGTTCTGCAGCACTTCACTGTTATTGTACCTAACAGCTACCACACCGCATCATGTCAGTGAAAAAGGAGTGCAAACATTTAAATAACTAGGATGTTTCTCCATAGAGGCAATTACAGGCACATGAGCAGGGATCTCATTTAGGGTTTGGCAGAGTGGGAAGCACGCTGACAAGTGATGGGGCAGGACAAGATTCCCTCACTTCATTTAGAGGTGGAGGAACGTCTGGGTTACCGCCAGTGATGAGTCCACACCAGGTCATCCAGCAGACACATAATTGCTGGGTTAAAGTGGAAGTTGCCTTGTGCCATTCAGATTTCCATCCCTACTTTCCTCTGCCCTCGTCCATTATACAAGGCATGGTGGACAAGGAAATGCATGAGGAAAAAACTCCTTGCACATCAGGGCTATTTTCTTCGAGTGGAGAAAACAAAAGCTGCAGTGCTGAAAGGAGGACAGCTGCAGTAGCGGCTCCCTTCACAACACAGAGCGGCCCACCAGGCAGGTGAGGACCTCCAACGGGGAGGGTAGTCCATTACAAGGACAGGGGAGGTCAAGTCCTACTCCTACCTGGTAGACCAGCAGGCCATCTACCACTCTCTAAATGACTAACACAGGCTACATGTTGTGAAGTCACCCCTCAATGTTGAAACTTGTCTGCAAACTCCTAGGCTCATACTTATTGAAAGGTGGTGCAGCACAGAGCAGCAAGTCACTTTGCTGCACTTCATCACTTCGAAAAGGCAGGAATGCACTGTATTTAAGGCAATACAGTGCATTCCTGTCGTTTCCCCTGCGCTGGTGCACAATGGGTTGCCTGGCGCCAACACAGCACTGCGTGCCTGCCTGCCAAGCAGCAACCCACACTCCCTCGCACCATGATGCAATGGGGCCTGCGTTGCATGCAGGATTGTTTCTGTGCAGGAAGGGGCACCTTCCTGCACAGAAACAGTACTGAGAGGCTCTTTCTTCTTTATATGTGTGCTGTATATTCTCCTCTTTACACCTCTCCTGGGGAGGTGTATCTGTTTAACACATTCCCAGGTTTACAAGTTTTGTAAATCTGTGAATGTGTAAAAATCCATGGATGTTGCTTGGGAACACCTATGCAACACCCATGGAAACGCCTCCCTGGCGCAGAGTAATGCAACGCAGTGATTTGTGTTGCGCTACATTAATTGAGATTTAAATTATGTTATGTTATGTTATGTTAACTAAGTTTATAAAGCGCGCAGCTGCCTCAGCAAAGAGGCGTCCCGGCGCTACTAGTAGAGGGACAGAAACAAAAAAACTGGATGGAAAGGCAAAGGAAAGAGTGGACAAAAATAAGCAAGATTAGATCGCAGGAAAAAGAAAGGTCTTGACGGCTTTATGGAAGGTCAGCAGGCTATCCATGCTGCAAATATGAAGAGGCAGCGAGTTCCATAGCTTAGCTGCCAAACAAGGTGGCCTTGCGTGGCTTCATAAATCTCATTTTTACTCAAGCGTCGCTCTTGCACCACGTTGTGTGGTGCAAGAGCGACGCAAAGGGAGGTCATAAACATGCTCCCTAGCAGTCCCACTATGCCTAATAGGCACCACTTGCAAAAGTGTTGCACTTGCAATTAGGAGATGTGCGAGTGCACTTTGACAGCTCTTAGGAATCTATTCACACGCATAGCCTGCATGTATTAAGGAGATCCAGGGTTACTGCAGAAGTGATGTGCAGTCCTCTTTTTCATGCTTATTAAAGTATTATGCGTAGACCCGGACTGGAAAACAAAGTCAGTCCTGCAAAAATGATCAAACCAGCCCCACACTACAGGAGAACACGAGTATGATGGGCCATGGGTGCATGAATGGCAAATGGCAGCCCACCCTGCTCCATCAGCAGCCCCAAGCCTGCAGCCTATTGGAAAAGCACCCAAGGGGCAGAATTGCTAGACGGGCCCAGATTGTGCCTTATGTTTTATTAGGCATAGACTTCCATGAACTACATGGGTGAAGTGAAAAGGTAGTGTTGAAGTCAGGTATACAGTGTGGTGACTTGCGCTCAGGGGATTTATTTGCTTTCCTCTGTACGAACCAAGTGATGAGAAGTCTTGGGAGAACTAAGGCGGGTGAATTCCTCAGGCATGCGCAAGCTTTTGAGCCTGTCACATCCCTCGCCAGCTATGGCCAATATCCCTGCATGTAACATTGGTTGTACCCATGCACATTTCCCCCAGCATACTGCTTCTCATGATATAGACTATGCACAAAATATATTCTTTTGTCAATCAAAAACTGAATGAAACATTTATGAATATGACCCACACATTTGGTGGATGGCTTGTTTCTCTGCCCTTTTACAGAGGTTTGAAAATGCACGTGTTTCATCTATTTCATTTTATCCCCTGATTTTAGTGGTACCATCAATATGCAAATATTTGTATATTAAAAAACATAAATAACATGAACCACTATTAACTCACGCCCAATTCAATTGACACAGTACATCTAAGCTGACACATACCAAACAATGAACAACATGAGTTTATAAAATCCTCTGAGCCCTTTGCTAAACAAATTTGGAATCAGTCCTCGGCCAAGATTTACAAAAGTTTTGCTTCAGGTTTGTTTTACTTTTTTAATGTAAACCTCATGCAAAATCTTTTTGGGAATTTACAAACCAATGCAAATTGGTATTTGCATTGGTTTCTAAGGAAAATTAACACAAACTGTTGCTGTGGGTTGCTTAGCGTCATGGGGCGTTACATGGGTGGTACATGGGTGTTCCCATGCAACCACCCATGCTTTTTGATACAAAACCCTATCCGCTAACATTAGTAGACAGGGCTTTATGCCAAAAAATAACACTGCTGGAAAGCAGGGATTCAAAGGAGGAATGCTTTTTTGTCTGACTGTGCATGTGTGCTGCATAGTCATACTATTCTACAGAAAGGATATCCTTCCAGTACAAAACCTATGCTAGACTCATGCACACATCTTTACACTATGGTGCATAGGTGTGTGCGTTGCGCATGGCAGCAAACTTCTGCGCCAGTGCTATGGAGAGGGTAAGAGAGTGCCATATCTCTGCAGATATCGTGCTCGTCTGCTCTCTCCCTGTCTCTTGAAGTTTCGACTCTCTGGGCATAAGTCAGTGGGTCTCTTCAGGACAAAACACTCTGGATTTAAAATTGACTCGCCTCATAAACGTTTTTAGAGGTGACTAATCCTCTACATCATTGCAGACGTTTTCCTGATCACCAGCCCAACAAGCAGCTATATATTCCTGTAGGTTCAGTGACGGGAAACAGGCCTTTCAAAAGCGGTGGAGCGCTCATAATTCGACGACTCCTGTTTATTTAGTGTCTCAAGGCTCCATGTTGCAACATTTATTTATAGATGTTAAATAATTTATGCCATATTTATTAATGATGAGGCAGCAAACATGGCAAACACCATTAGAGTGAAGTATACAAAAAAGTGATGGATGGAATGGTTGACTTAATCTCAGCCATTGGTAATTACTTGGTCCGCATCTCAATCCATCATTATTTTGCACACCATGTCACCATGGTTGGAAACAGTCCAAATCAGTTTTGAGTTGCTTGTGTTCCGATTTAGGGAGGGCCTGGCTTGGCAGTTTGGGCTGGGCTGGTCCTACTGGAGCAGGGCCAAGAGTAATTTGCATATAGCTGGGTCCAAACTGGGGCGACATGGTGGACAAAAGAACGATGGATTGGAATGCTACAGCAAAAAAATTGCCATTGGTTAGACTTATCGCAAGCATTCCTCCCATCACCTTTTGTGTGTTTAATACCATTAAATGGTACAAGATGTTGGATCTACTGTGTTTTATCTCTCCCTGTAGAATGTTGGGCTTCAAATTTTGAAGCAGACCCTCGTCCTTTTGGGGCCCTGCTTCAGTGTGTTGTTCCAGACACCACATCCACTACTGGTGCATATTTAGCTTTTTATCCAAGTATGGAGGGCGTTCTCGTAGTCCAGCTTGTTTGCGACCTGGGTGTGCATGACAGTTTTCTGGGTGCTGAGTGGTAGCTATTTGACAATCTTCCTCAGCATCTTCAGGGTGTGGAAGCTTAAGGCGGTGACAGCATTGAGTTGGGCAGTCATGTCAAGTTTGCTGTTGATGATGATCCTAAGGTTCTTAGCGTTGGTGGTGGGGTGGGTGTCTGTCCTAGCTCTTTTGGCCGCCAGGTGGAGACCCACAGTGATGTGCTCTTCATGAAAATCATGATTTGGACTTGTCAGTCTTCATCTTTAAACTGTTGGCCTCCATCTAGTGGGGGATTTCAGTCATACAGGCTTTGCACTTGATCAGGGTACTGGGTGTCTTGTTAGTGAGTGAGAAAATGAGTTGTGTGTTGTCGGTTTAGGACAGAATGTTGTGAGACCAGATGATGCTGGCTGGAGAGATCATGTATGCGTTAAAGAGGGTCGGTCTCAATGAGGATCATCTTAGAACTCAGCAGATGAGGTCGCAGGTGTCTGAGGTGTATGGTGCCAGGCTGACTGCAAGGTCCTTCCAGTTAGTAAGGAGTAGATCCATGGATTTTGTGCCCTTGGATTCCTTGGTTGTGTAGACATTGGATGAGGATGGGGTGGGAAATTGTGTTAAATGTTGTGGAAAGGTTCAGGAGGGCCACCGTGTCTCTTTTTTCCAGAGTCATGTAGATGTCATCCGTGGAGGCGATACTACAACATCAGAATTCTTTAGTTCGCGGATTGACTATCTAAATGAAGTGTCCCAATGACATGGAGTCACCTGGTAACTCTTCTCATGCCAGACAGAGAGCCACTTAACAGCACTTGGAGTCACTGAGAGTGGTTGTATTTATCTGATCCATGTGTGAGTAGCTCCTGGAGGCAAGGTTTATTATTGCATTTTGGGATTTGATGTTTTATTTTTACAATGGAAAAATTAGGGCTACAAATGCTGATGCAAAAAAATGGACAGCTGCTTGAGAGCTCTGTTTGTTGTTGTTTAATCATCACTGAAGCTCGTTGTTTTGAGGCTAGGGGAATTTCTGCCTCTGTGTGGATTTTAATTGCAAGCACTGTAATAAAACTACCACATTTTCTCTTCAGACTACTAATTATGATCAGCGGTGGGTGAAGTATTCCTCTCTGCCGGTGGAGTTTGTGGGGTTTTGCCTAATCTGAGCAGAGCACCAAAAAACTTTGTGATGTGGCGTGAAGTTTTCCCTCTCTCTTGGCTCACCAATGTTAAGTTGGTGAGCGTGTGCGAGAAAATCATACGCTAAACCACCTCCAGGGGAGATTTCTCATTGTGGACAGTCATGACAGGTGCTATAGCTCACGTTGAGAAACTTGCTGTTGTGTTGAGGAAGCTGCAACTCAAGGAGAACATCTACTTGAGTTGTAGAAAGAATCAGTTCGCTCTTGCGCTGCGCATGTGTTGCCATTCGTGCTGTTTTACAGCACCGGGCAAAATTCCTGGCACTAAAAATCAGCGTAAACAGCGTAACTTATTGCACTCCACCACTCGCCAAACTCCACGGAGCCCAGCAGAGGTTTTCGGCACTTCGTGGAGTTCTACATAGAAGAGCTCCGTTAACGCCGCTCCAGCCTGTTTATGATAAGAGAAGGATGTCGACCAGATCTCTCAAGTGGCCCATTGTTGGGTATGATACCTTATACAGTCCATTTCTTTTCAACTTTACAGAACATATTTAGATCTTGTCACAGTAAAGCCAGGACTACGTGTCCCAGAATTCATCACAGTAACAAGGCCTGGAAGATTTACGTACTTTTGACACAGAGAAACCTGTGAACGTTGGCCGCTGGCCATGGCTAGCAATACAGTCTTAAACCAGAACGCCCTTGAGTTGGTGGTTCAGTGTTTCTTACCAGTCCTATTTCTTTACATTTTAGTCTATGCAGTACTGCAGGGGAATAAAAAATATGAACCCCAGAATGGAAAAAATAAAACCAGAACTGGATACCCTCACATGGAACAATGTGAGAACTCGGGTAGCCTGACTTCCCCAAGTTGCCGTCTTGTGTCATCTAAGGTCTGCTTTCCAATAGTTTGGCAAATACTGGGAGCGCTTAAAAACTGACTGACACTGTATAAAGTAAAATTTAGGCGATCTCGACGTGCTGATAATACACTGCGCTATTGGTGGAGATGCGCAGTGCTGGTTGTGATGTGCGATGTGAGCGAGCTACCCACAAGTGCGGATAATAACGTAGCCACGTCCCAGTGGTGGAATGGGGCACGTGCTCCAGAGTGAGGGATTCACAGGTCTAGGAAGTTGGTTGTCTATAAAAGCTTTAGCAAGGCCCCTTTCCTTCTCCATCCGCCAAGGTACAGCTCATGTGTAGCTGGCAGCTTGGCACTGTCATAACCTTTTCGAAGCTCGGGCTCTGCTTGAAGGTATTTTATGGGAATGGGACTGATAATGGGATCAGATAGTATTTAGGGTCAAGCCTGCGAGAGCATGTGCTAGCGCATGTGTCTAGCTTGCAAGGCACTACGTTTCACAAAAAGGTCTTGGAGCCTGCCCATTGCTTACCATTTGTGCACTTCAGCGTCACTCTTCTTTCCAGCATCCCTAATTGGCTAGTCCAGCTGAAATATCACTTCCGTTCCTTTCAGTGGTGCAGGGACCAAGCACAGATTGATTCAACTTAATCAGTGTCCTTCAGCTGCTTGAGGTATTATTTATTTCTCCCAGTGGTATAGCGGAGAGGGGTGTGGTTCGCCCCGGGCAGCACACGTTTTAGGTGTGGTGGCCTCCCCCCTGCTTTTACATGCAGCCCTTGCAGGAATCACCAACATCCCCCCAGCTCCTACATGCTGCTGCCTAGTGGCAAACGTAGGGACTGCCATGGGCAGCACAACATCTAACTACTCCACTGCTCCCCCCCCCCACTCCTGCTGCCCCATTGCGCTTTTTTATTCTTGTTTGTCTTGCTGTTCCATACAGTGATGTCTATACAGACGAAGCACCACATGGAAAGTGTATTCCTTGTGAGAGTGCAATGTAAAGGGGAGGGGGTGTCTTTTATTCACAATCATACATAGAAATTAAGGGGCAGATTTACAAGCCCCTTGTGCCTCATTTGCGCCGCGTTGCGTCACTTCTGTGACGCAGCAGCGGCGTAAACCTTGCGCAATGTTGCGCCCTATTTACAACGTGACGCATCTAGGGAGATGTGTCACGTTGTAAAGCCCTGCGCCACATGAAACCTGCGTCAGGTTTCATGTGGGTGTTACGGCGCAGGGTGGGCGTTCCCTCGCAGGTACGCCTCGTAAACGTGTCGCAGTGAAATCTACAAGATTTCACTGAGTCACTTTTACGGCCATTCTGCGTCAAAACCCTGCGCCTGCTTGAAGCATGATAGGCATAGGGCGCCCCCGAGCCTTGCTGGAGCCGCATCGTGCTTGCGACGCGACTCCAGCAATGCGCCACCTTTATGACGGGGGATGCAACACGCATCTGCCCATCCGTGCGCCACGGCGCGCTGCATTGTAAATGCGGCGCATCAGTGGTGGCGCAAGGGTGGTTTTGCCTGTCGCAAGTGTTCTGGCGCATCCCTGCTGATTTGCAGAGATGCGCCAGACCTTGTAAATATGCCCCTAAATTCGGAGCTTAGCTAAACATGTCCATGAACGCTTACCACAAAGAGCTGGGTGTTTCATCGTTTATTTCCAGACGGACAAGGCTTCTTCCTGATATGGAGTTTCCGATCTCGTCTCTCCAGTCTCCTCCCGCCCCTCCCAAATGTGGGGATTAACAGCCTCCCATGTCCTTGGGCTTGTTGTAGCCAGAGAGCAGATACAGTCTCAATCAATTTCTAACGGACAGAGAAAGTTGGAAATATTTACTTTGGCTACACTGGCCGAGGATCATCAGTTGAATTATGAAATAAGGGGCAAGGAGACAAAAACAGCAAGGAGCAGGAGGGGGGCAAGTTACAGGGGTCCCTGAAACAGCAGAGCCGCCATAGCAGGCATGGCTGTTTACTTGCAGCACAGTGTCAGAGCTGCATCTACACAGGCATTACGCCGAAACCCTAACAAAACACAGCACTTCAGCACCAAGGCACTGCTCAGCCACCGGGACTGGCACAAGTAACCCCATTGCTGGATAGTATCCAATTCGGAGCAACATGCAAGTGCTTGTCCCTGTGGTACAGCACCATAGGGGCAGGCACTGCTGCCCACCCGCTGCACAGTACCAGGCCAATAACTGCTAAACCATTGGGAGGCAGTGGTGCCCACTTCCAATGTCCGAGCTGCCACACAGCTTCAGAGCAGCAGCAGCCAAGGTATTGCATGGACTCCCCGGATTGGCACTGATACTCCAAGTGCCATAGCTGGGCTGGTACTGTCAGATACTGAGGACCTGACCTTTTTATTTCAATCAGAGTGCATCTGCATTTCTCAGCAAATGTGCAATACTTTTGATGGGTGAGTACCAATACTTCAAGCGGGTACTTCAACATAATGAGTACCTTCACTTCTTTATTTCGATTTCAAGAGCTGGGTGCCTCATTGCATGAGAGACCACTGCCCACCTGCAGCAAAATACCAGAACACTAAGCACTGATCAGCCGAAGGTACAGGCTCTACTGCCCAGCTCAGCACAGTATCATACCTGTATCCGGAAGGGCACAGCTAAAGACCTCCAAAACAACACAACAAGTTAGCAGCAGCAGGGCAGGTTCACCACAACCCCTGGGCTTGGCCCCCTGTAGCACAACATCAGCAGTAACAGATCAGTGATTGCACAACACCCAGGACTGAACTCGTGCCACCCCCTTCAGCATAGTATCAGAGCAGCACCAAATAGACCGGGTACTCCATAGCGCTCGGTAATGGCACGTCTGCCCACTCCAACCCAGTAGCAGAGCAGCAAAACTGTACAGCCCCTGGTCTGTCGCCCAGCTGCAGCACAGTAACAGAACAGCAAGTGACAAGGTATCATGCCCCTCCCCTGGAGCACAGTATCAGAGCAGCGTGCAAAGTACTGTTTATCTGCAGGCCCGGGCACTGCCACTCACCTGAAGCACAGCGCCAGAATGGCACCAGACCGGCACCAGGCAAGACCTGCCTAGTCACTGGGGCAGCAGGGTTGGATTGGGAACAAAATTAGACCAGGGCACCGAAAGATAAAAGTGGCCCACATTTGTGGATAATGACCGTTCATGAATCGTTGCCTATTATCAGGAGTAATTTGTAGAGAAATCTCTGATAAATTAAGCTTTCTAAACTCATGGGGTCAGTAGCACTGGGCAAGACTACTGCCCATTATTCCACTGCACCTCACCCACAAGACCTTCAGGCCTATGCCGTTCTCTACCTTGGGTGGCTGATATTGTTAGTCACCTATTGGTCCCTTAGTCTGTGCCCCCCCAAATTTCCCTCAATATCTTGTATTATATCAGGCCATGAGTCAGAGAACCATGTGCATCCTTCGTGTCTGGAGGCTTCTGTTCATTCTCAAGGAACCAGAGGTCTTCCTCTTTTGGTTGACGCTCAGGAGCCACTCTGCCACCGATGTCTTTGGGGTTTGCATTCAACTGTGTACTTTATGTTTTTTGTATAGTGGGTAGAGGCTTAATTTGAATCCGGAAAAGCTGCAGGAATTCACTCCAAATGCCTTTCTTTCTCTCCATCTCTCCACCCGTTTCTTACTTACCGTGTACACCTCTTGTTTTCCCTATCACTTTTTCCCCCCCTCTCATTTTTTCTTTTTCTCTCATATTATGCTTCTTTTCCTCTCCTTGGTCCCGCTTACTCTACCTATGTGCTTCACTCAGTCTCTCACATTTTCCCTCTTTCTTTTCCCATCTTTCTCTCTTGTCCCTAATTGCTTACCCCTCACTCCCTCCATCAGTCTGCATCTCTAGCACTCTTATCCTCTCTCCTTTACCTTTCCTCTCTTCTTCATTTGATTTCCTTTTCCTGTTCCCATATTTTTGTTATTATTCTCCACTCTGCTGTCTCACTTCTCCTTTTGTCTCTCTCCACATTGCTCTCCGTGCTCAATCCATTTTGTTACTGTCCTGCCATATCTATTCTCCGCTCTCTTTGTCATTTTGGCCCAGGATGAACGTTTTTCATAGTAATGTTTTTAAAAAAAGGTATTGTGTTGTCGAAAACGTTTTCTTTTTTATCATTTTGGGTATTTGTGTTATTTTTGTTCAGAGGTGAACTGTAGTCCCCTGCCAGTTTTTATGATAACATGGTGGCAGTGGGCACCTGTGATTCGTCTGTTTGCTGCTTGAGGCAACTTAGATGGCCACCGCACCTAATTTGTCTCCATGCACAGCCCATTTCACCCCAACCCCAGATAACATTAGTACTGGCTGTGATGCTCAAAAAGAGCACAGACACTCCCAGTGGCCTCACTGTCACGCTGAGAGACTGGGGAGAAAAGGAGACCCACCACATGCAGTGCCTGCTCGGTTTGGCCCAATTTCATACTGCAGAAGACAATGAGCCAGCCATTCTCTGTTATTGGTTATAATGGGCTCAGATGTTCACTCTACAGCAACCTTTCAGGTCAAGCGTCAGCTGAAAAAACGCCCCACCTGCTGGTCTTTGCCTCAGACCCCTTGGGCAATGGCCGATTGCCCGTCCTGAAAATCCAGTGCTGTGGGGCACTGACAATCCCTTCCATCTCCCTTGTCCGTATTGCCTCCCTGATTCGCCTTCCCTATTACCTCCTGCCTTCCACCATGCAACAAAAACAAAAAAATGCAATAACACAGCCAGCACTCATGGCCTTTCCCCACACCCTCTGTTATCTGTGACTGTCCCCATACACCCTTCCTACCTATGTTACTTCCTGTCCCGCCAGCAATAAAGAAAAGCGTATGATGCAGCTAGTGCTCTTGACGCCGCAGCACCTTTTTTAGGTTTTGCCTGTCAAGAGCTTGCTCTGTGCTAGTGAAATCTATTGTATTTAATATAAATCTTTAAAGGGGCTTGTATCTCTCCTCCATGATTTTCATTGGTTCCTGTGCTTGCCAGTTACATTTCCTCCTTTTCTATTAGCAGCGGCATACTGTTTCCTGCATTTACTAATGCTTGTTCCTGTGCTTCTCTTATCAGTTTCCCGATGACCAAGTACTGTTTCCATCCTCTTTTGTGGAACTATTTTTTGTAAGGTTTTTAAAGTGCTGGAATTCCTGGTCAAAAGTTTTTGCCATTTGATCCTCTGTCTTTAATTAGTTTAAGTGATTTCTGTTTGACTCACGCTGTAAATGTTATTCTTTACATGAGGCTTGGAACAAATCAATCTCCATGCCTCGCTCTCAGCCTTCTGCTACTTCAGGCCTAAAAACACGGACTAGCAGAAGATCACTGAAATGATGTACAGCATCTTTCGGATCCACCGACCCCCCCCCCCCCCCCCCCCATCCCCCGGAACACAAGCAGGCATCCACTTCAATACTTGTCTTGTTGTAAGAATTCACAAGGGGAGCAGTTCAGGACAAACTTGGAGGTTGTCGATTCATGTCAGTATCCATTTCGTTCTTTCAACCCACCCCCACAACTCGAGTGTGCCAGTCTGTGCTTCTTCTCCAACAGTTTCAGTGGTGGGGCTAGGCAGTCTAACAGAAAGCAATCTACTATTAGTCACATGGGAATAGGAACTTCAGATGTCTGCCTCCAAGAATGCTAAGAATACTAAGACGGCGGCCTGTAACTTTTTCATTCTTGGTGTTGCATGGAAATAGCTGTGCAGTTATTTTTAGGACTCGCCTTGGCAGCGCAAGCGCTTCATGCGCTGTCTCAGCGAGACCTAAAGTAAGCTGTATGTTGGCTTAAACTTCATGTAATCTGTTTTTCCTCTTCCTATTGGCTTACTTGTGGTAGTGTTGTTATCTCCCTTTCTGTTGGCTGTTGGTCATTTGCTAACTTCCTTGTAGTCCCGATACAGCGGCGCCTAACTACAGTGTTAGTTCGCTCTGCTTGCACTTCTTTTAATTGAAGTGCAGTGTGCCATCTGTTGTTCACGCTGTAGCCCGCCTTTGTAATTGGAGACTTTTGAGCAGCTGGCTAGTTTTTGCTGTGTGATTCCTAAGCTCCTCCACCCCACCGTCGTTGCTTTCACTCCCCCTCGGTCACAGAGGGGGGTTGTGCTGCTGTATGAGGCATTTTTATTAGCGCGGCTCCCTTTCAAGAGTGCCGCGCTGGTTCTGCTTTCACCCACCGCTCTCCCTCCCCCCTCCATTTCAATCAATCACGGGCTCCAGCTTATACTTGCATCACAGCGGAGCCACGTGGACAGGAATGGAGGGCTGTGCAGGTAGTCTTCCGTGCCCTCGCTATAAGGCTGAAGAGCTGCCAGCAGAGACCGGTGTCCCTGCCTCGCCCGTTGCTGAAAATGACCGCTCACAGCGCTTGTTTATTGTATCTAATCTGAAAGGTAGAGTTCGTTTTCATTTAATAATTTCTACAATCGCTCCTCTTTTCTTGTAAGGTCATTGCTTTATTAAGAATTGTCATGTGTTTACTTTATTAATTTATTTTTTGGGAAGGCACAGTTTTACCGAGCCGGGGACTCGAACCCAGTTTCCCCAGCTCCAAAATCGGCTGCTCTGGAGATTACGACACAGCCCTGCCATGAGCTACACAGAGCAGTTAGTCCAAACGTTTTTGAGCGTTTCCCCGCATCGCCGCACTAAAGGAATTGTTGCGCATTATGTCACCTCTATCTGCAGGTCGACGAGCTCTGCTCTCAGTTTAGCATTGTGCACTGCCGGAGCTAATCAGAAGAACGAGATTTGGAGATGAATCCTGCAGGACTGGTCGGAGCCCGACCAAGACCCAGCACCACCCGAACTGTGAGCTACTCACTGTAGTAATCAGAGCTCTTCCTCCTGGTCAGAAGATTGCTTTCTTTGGCTGAGTCACACAATGGCATCCGCGCCAGCATGCCACACTGTAGCAGAGGCAGTCCGTGGGCTACTGGAGGATGTAAATCCTGTTCCATGAGTCTATTCCCCATTCTTCCTCGTTCCTCTTACTCCTCTCTACAATCTCAAACTAAAAAGCGCTATGAAGTGGCTAGCACTGGCTGCTTTATAGCGCTTTAAAAAATCTGATGTACACCCACCAGCCCCTGCTTCGTTAGCACATTGGGAATGCTCTGTTCTGTTGATGCTCATAGCAGAGGGTGCCTGTTCCGTGACCCCAGCCCCACTGCAGCTTACCCCCGCATTGCTTCTTTTTGCAATTTTTACAGAGCGACAAATATTTTTGGGGAAAGTGCCCCCCCTTAGCTTTCAGAGACCGGCAATGAGAAGGACTCGATTGACTGGCTGTGCCCCAGCCCTACTGCCAAATCGCATAATCTCAGCATTTCCTTTCAGCCTGTCATGCCTCTAAATCATTGTTTGCTTTCTCTTTCTAATCGTGTCGGGCAGTCTTTTTTTATGTGGAGTTCTTAAGATTTCATCGCACTGTTTTAATTCCATCTTGCGTATCACTTTGGTACATTTTTCACAGCATCGCTAATTTCTTCTCATAAGTCGTTGCTGTGAATGAATATTCAGACTGCCTTCAATTTGGAGGTTTGATAGAACCCGGAGCGCAACACTGATGAGATATATGAATCCGCAGGTTGCGGGCAAGCAACTCAGGAGTATCTGAGGTAGCACAGATCCTCCCATTCTGAGGGGTGAGGTATGCTGTAAGTGAGCACCCCCAACGGTCCTGCCAGATACCACACTGGTCAGAACAAGTAAAGCAGAGAGGCTAGTCGATCCTAGCCCTGAAGAAGTTGCCATCAATCCATACAGGCAACGAAACATGTCGGTTTTAGTGGACAGCCACACAGCACTGAATAAAAGTCTCATTTAGCCAGTGTGGCATTGCCCGGTTTTAATTGGGAGCATTTTGGGTCCTGATCAGACTCATCCTCCCCTGTTTTAGGGTCGACATCCACTTCTTTCCCTCTTTTTCCTTGGAACATAGACACAGTTTAGATTATTAGTTCCACTGCACATAAGGTATTAGAGTAGACACTAGATCCTTGTATCACTCTTTATTTTCATTTTCGGACGGCATTTGCCGATGATGAGAAGGTGAGGTAGCGGGCGAGTACCTGTCTGCATATACCTCGTGGGGGTTACGTCCGTGAGGTACTGCCGTCCTCCGCACTTTTTTGCACCTCTTTCCTTTGAGGTATTGTACTAGATACCAAATTGGATGGTTCTGGTGAATGTGAGGTTGCTTTTTCTTCTTCTGTTTTTCTCATACACAGTGGTGGAGTAACCACAGTCTTCTAGGGGAAACATTTTGCTAAACACACCTAGTTTTCAGGTATTTGCATAGCCAGAGACACTAGAACTCCGTAACGACTGGTTAGTAGCGCCATAAAGACGGCTAAAAAGCAACAAGTTGTGCATTAGCCCGTACGTTGAGTAGAAAGTGTTGAGTGTGTCCCTGTGCTTAAAATAAAGATTGGTGTACGGGGCAGGTCCTTTTGTGTATATGCCTTCAATTTTGGCCAGTGCGATATGTCCGGTATTATATTTTTTCCAGCTCTCCTTGAAGCAGTGTGGCATGCCATCCCCCACATTGCCTATAATGCTTATAAGTAAACAGAAAACAGACAAGCGATTGAAGTCAGATTGAAAAACAAAAAACCCTCACCCCTTCCAGCACCGCAATGCATGGATTGGTTTTCATTTACTTTCAAGGGACTGACATAGTCATGCGTTGTGCTGCACGTTACCACCGCAGACACCATGCAATGCTTTTTAGCACTGCAATAAGAAAAGCAAACCTAAAGACCAAAAATCCAAAGTGCTGTTGGTGAAAACAGCTGGCTATGTGACGGTGAATATTATCAAAAAAAGGATGCGTGACAGTGATGATGGCAATCCTGAAGGTTTTGGTTTAGTTTAATTTTGCCTTCTTTATAATAAAACATGGCTCAAAAAGCCATGTTTTATTTTCTGGAATGCTTTAAAAGCGGTGTGCTGAAACTGTCCGCATTCCTGCAATGGATCACATGGTGCACAGTGGAACATTAAAAGGCGCAGGCATTTAGACCTGACATCATCCTTAGTCTGGTATTTTCCCACATTGTTGTACCTTCATACTGCCTGATTTAGTGAATTTGTGGGTTTTTTTGGCTTTAGGACTCTGCACACTTTACCAACGGTAACCACTACTAAAGTGCTTGTGTTGTCTCCTTTAAACATGGTAACATTGGCTTACACCTAATTGGCAGGTTTAATCTCCTTATAAGTCCCTAGAAAAGTGATAGTACCTTTATCCATGGCCTGCAATTCTCATTGTACCACCCACCAAAGTAGCTACGACTGAGGCCTGCTACTGCAGCCTTTAGTGCAGTTTTAAACTGCCATTTCAACCTAGCAAAATACATCTTTTACCAGGCCTAAACCTATCCTTTTTAATGCAAATTAGTCACCCTATGGTAGGCCATAATGGCACATAGGGCAGGGTGCATTGTACTGAACAAGCATTTGCACTACAATAGGTCTCGCATTTGTGAGAGTTTGAGCTGCTGGCATTGTACATGACAATGCCTTTTATTTGTGTTTTCAAAACCTGCAAGTGGTGCGTAAACACTCACTTTGGGGCATATCAACAAGAGCTTTATCTCTGCTTTTTTGGCTTTAAAAGCCAAAAAAGCAGAGATAAAACTAGCACCCTATCAACAACAGGGTGCTAACACGCAAATTTGCATGTTAGCACCCTTTTACTCTACGCTTCCCCTTGCATCTCTAATGAGATGCAAAGGGGGCGTTCCAGAGTAAAATAATAGGAGAAATGTCGCTAAGCGACATTTCTCCTATTATCAAGAATGTCGCTAACCCTGTTAGAGACAAAAAAAGCAGCGCTAACCGCGGTTAACGCTGCTTTTTTACGTCTGCTAAATTTCAGACTTAGCCATGATATCCTATGGAAGGAGGATATCATGGCTAAGTTTGCCTGTCCCTATCAACAAGGTAACGTGTGATTATTGCTGGGTTTCCAGCGATAATCTCACGTTAGCCTGTTAGCGTGAGGATTTTTATCGCTATTGAGATAAGCGTTGCTAATAGCACGCTATCTCAGCGATAAAAATTCACGCTAGCCGGCGATAATTATCCTCACGCTAAGAGCGCAGAGCGATAATTATCGCCGGGTGTTGTTGATATGCCCCTTGGTTCTTATAGTCGTTGCTTTTGAGAAGCATGGCTGGCAATATCTGCGCCTCTTTTACTTCCAGCCTTGCTTCTCGTAAGCAAAGACCATAATTTCAAAGTAAGTGTTTAGGCACAGCTTTCAGCTTTTAAAAACATATAAATAAAAGGCATTATCATTTACAATGCCAATAGCTCAAACTCTCGCAAATGCGAGACTTATTGCATTGCAAATGCTTGTTTTTTATCAGGACTGGGCCTAAATAAAACTACATTGTCAGCTCATTCCTGAGCTTTCGTGGTGGCACAGGCCTGGAGCGGCGCAGCTGGGTCGTCCTTTTTCTGTTTCCATGTTTTTTGATTCATAAATTGCCTCGATGTCAGGGGATAGTTTATTTTAGAGCTGGAAGTTCCCTGGTAATTCAGCTTTTTATGCATGCTTGACTAATTGGTCTCTTAGGAGGAGACCTGTCATTGGAGCTGAGAAGCGAACCTATTTGGCTCATCTGATAATCTATACGTATATTAAATCACAGTCTAGCTGTGGAATGTGATGATTAACCAAAGAATTACCCCCTTTTATCTCAGGATTTCTGTGTTTTAAAGAACGGGAATCCCGCTCACTGGTCTTTCCGGTAGTTCTTTCGTTCATAATATGTTTTCTCAATACCAGTTTTATATTTTGAGAAGTTGAAACAAAGTCTGTTTGTTATTGTTATTTTTTTCTTTGTGTTGTAACAGGCTACGCCACTAATTTAGCAAGTTATCTTACAGTAGTGTTATCTGTATTACATACACTGCCAAAATCTGACGATGTTGTGACCATCCGCTCACGACCATGCAATGCCGATAAAGTGAATATTAACCAGAGGTGCATTACAACACAATGCTTTGGGTACTCGTTGCATTAGCAGCTGCCCACTCCTTTACCAATATTAATGCCTTATGCATCTTGAGAGACCTAATGCATAGTGTTGTGGCAGGGTATGCGGTCCTGTTCAGATGGGGCCACAGTCAAGGCATTGATAAAACACATTAAACATGCAGGATGACACAGCTGGTCCTTGCAGGGCCTGAGGCGGGTTGTCCTCTATTGGAGAAGCAGACTGACGCCTTTTATGACTCCGCTCCTCGGTCTGTCTGCATGCACCTCAGTTCACTTATGTGGCCACCTGAGGGTATTACTGGTGCCAGGTTGACGGTGTTGCAGTTGTTAGGGCTCTCTATTGTACACAGTGTCTTTGTTAGTTTTGTAAGTGTGTTCTGTCACTTTTTGGAGTGTCCTGCATACTCCTATGCTTCATGTTCATCTCAGCACTATTCCCATATATTTAGCTTGGGAAGTTTTGAAAATATGACTTCTGAAACACTCTACCATAACTACCTCTGAACATTATCGTCCACATATCCCACCGTCTATTGTATACTTCTGCTGTATATTGTTATTGTGTATTTGTATTTACTTCATGAACCTGCTAAATCTCCTGAGTCGGAAGCCGGGAGACGACCGAACTTTTTAAAAAATTGTAACTTTCTGTGTCACTCACCAAATAACCTGTATTTTAACAGCGCACTCACCCGGCTGGCACCTCTGCAGCGGGCTTGAGACACGCCAAAACAGCGACCCCTTCGCTGCACCGAATCAGAAAACAAAACAAACATTTGGACGCCATTCACGGCGAGGAATTGAGGCCACGCCCACTCTCAGGCCACGCCCACCCGCCACAGTACAAAAGCGCGGTCAACAGCGCTAAGTAATCAGAACCTGCTAAATCTCCTGAGGCGGAAGCCGGGAGACGACCGAACTTTTTAAAAAATTTTAACTTTCTGTGTCACTCACCAAATAACCTGTATTTTAACAGCGCACTCACCCGGCTGGTACCTCTGCAGCGGGCTTGAGACACGCCAAAACAGCGACCCCTTCGCTGCACCGAATCAGAAAACAAAACAAACATTTGGACGCCATTCACGGCGAGGAATTGAGGCCACGCCCACTCTCAGGCCACGCCCACCCGCCACAGTACAAAAGCGCGGTCAACAGCGCTAAGTAATCAGAACCTGCTAAATCTCCTGAGGCGGAAGCCGGGAGACGACCGAACTTTTTAAAAAATTTTAACTTTCTGTGTCACTCACCAAATAACCTGTATTTTAACAGCGCACTCACCCGGCTGGTACCTCTGCAGCGGGCTTGAGACACGCCAAAACAGCGACCCCTTCGCTGCACCGAATCAGAAAACAAAACAAACATTTGGACGCCATTCACGGCGAGGAATTGAGGCCACGCCCACTCTCAGGCCACGCCCACCCGCCACAGTACAAAAGCGCGGTCAACAGCGCTAAGTAATCAGAACCTGCTAAATCTCCTGAGGCGGAAGCCGGGAGACGACCGAACTTTTTAAAAAATTGTAACTTTCTGTGTCACTCACCAAATAACCTGTATTTTAACAGCGCACTCACCCGGCTGGCACCTCTGCAGCGGGCTTGAGACACGCCAAAACAGCGACCCCTTCGCTGCACCGAATCAGAAAACAAAACAAACATTTGGACGCCATTCACGGCGAGGAATTGAGGCCACGCCCACTCTCAGGCCACGCCCACCCGCCCCCTTTCCACCTATAAAGATGTGCAATCACCGGACGCGCAGCGGACGGGCGCAGCGGGTGCGCCGTCAGCGCGCCGAAGGCGCGCCAAAGGCAAGCCCGTCTGGGCCCGTCCGGGCCCAGCCGGCCTTAGGCCCAGTCACTCTGCCCGCTGCAGCCACTAACAACCTGACCTACACTCGGGCTGACTTGCTTGCCTTGAACCCCAACAAACATCCCTCCTGCTCGCGCATCTTGACTGGAGACACTCAATTCTCCGGCTGTGACCGTTGCAACCCCGTCAATCAGACCATGGCATCAAAGGGTTTGCACCTAGGCCTACTTAACTGCAGGTCGCTTGTGAAACACGCACAAGAAGTGAACCTCCTAATCACCAATAATGCCTTAGACATTCTGTTTTTAACAGAAACCTGGCTTACCTCCAGTAGTGGCCCAGACATTGTTCTAGCACTCCCACCCGGGTACGTTATGTGCTCACAGAACAGACCAGAGGGTAGGGGAGGTGGACTCGCAATAATCCTCAAAGACACCTTCACCTGTAGAACATCTGATGGCAACATCAAGGGTCATGAAAGCTGCCACTACACCATCATAATCTCCCCTGTCACCTCGATATCAGGAACGCTGATATATCGTCCACCAGGCAATTTAGGAGACTTTCCGACCAAAATTACTGACCAGACCTCCACCAAATGCACGTCCACTACTAACTACCTATTATTAGGAGACCTGAATGTACATTTCCTGGACCCAGACGACAAACTGGCCAATGAACTACTCCAGGATCTCACCTCAATGGGCCTTGACCTCAAAAACCCACAGGCCACCCACGAAAAAGGGCAACTGCTTGACCCCATTCTTTCCAACATCCCCAACCTGAGATCCCTTGACCATATCCCCCTTCCCTGGACGGACCACTTCTTGGTTCCCCTAGTATGGGACAATATCACTGTGCTCCCTCCACCCCCAAAAATCAGAACGTATTCCAGACGATGGCAGAAATTGGAACCAGACGTCTGGGCAGCCAAACTCCGAGAAAACGTTCCCCATCCCCCCAATAACACCTTAGTAGGGGACAAAAAATTCAGTACCTGGATTACCCAATCGCTTGACGCCATCCTGCCCAAAACCCACTCTTTCAGACACATCAAGAGAGTTAATCCTTCACCCTGGTATACCCCGGAACTCAATCTGCTACGTAAGGCTTGCAAAAGAAATGAACGTATCTGGAGGAAGGAAAAAACCGAGGAACGGAAAGAAGCATTCCGCACCGCGGTAAAATCCTACAAAAAAGAGCTCCGTAGCATCAAAACTAGTTTCTACAAGGACAGAATTAAAAACGCTGCCTGCTCGGCCCATGAAACCTACTCAGTTCTAAAAGAACTACTCCACGCCCCTGACCCCCCACTCAAACCCCTCGATCCCAAAGCAGCTGAAACTAAATGTAAAAAATTAGCCACCTTCTTCGACGAGAAGATTCAAAACATTCTTCTAACCATACCCCCTCCCGAACAGGACCCCATACAGCCGGATCCTACCATCAGCACCACCAATCCTCCTTTGCCGCCAGCCCCCCAACCCTCCCTGGACACTTTTGGTCCCGTAACAACGGAAGAAGTAGGAGCTACGCTGGCCGCAATCAAAAGTGGCTCCCCCCTTGATCCTGCCCCCCTCCGTTTCCTAAAAAAAGTGTCAAGTACCATCATTCCCCCCCTCACGGCCCTGATCAATTCCTCTCTCTCAGAGGGTATTGTCCCCCCCAGCTGGAAAGCGGCAGCAGTCAAAGGTCTACTGAAAAAACCCTCTTTAGACCCGCAGGATTTCGCCAACTACAGGCCCATATCCCTTCTCCCTGGAAACAGCAAGATCGCAGAGAAGCTGGTAAATAAGCAACTATCGCTTTACCTAGAAAGCAACAACCTCTTAGCGGCCTCCCAGACAGGATTTCGTCCAGGTCAGGGCACGGACATCGCCCTCCTGACAGCAGTGGAGAAGGCCAGAAGCATTCTGGACATGGGAGGATCAGTGGCAGTGATCCTCCTAGATCTCAGTGCGGCCTTCGACACTGTAGACCATTCCACCCTAATCCACCGACTGGGAGAGATCGGATTAAAGGGTATGGCCTTGAAATGGCTAGAATCCTTTTTGACTGGACGCTCCTTCCAGGTGCGGGAAAACGACAGCTGCTCATCCACCATCCCCCTCCGGTGTGGAGTGCCACAGGGCTCATCTCTGAGCCCTACACTTTTCAACGTGTACATGGCCCCACTGGAGAAGAGGGTCAGCTCGTACGGCGTGTCAGTTATCAACTACGCCGACGACACTCAGCTGGTCGTTACCCTTTCTCACCCTAACCACGCCCCATCCGACCTCCACAGCTGCCTTTCCGAAGTCCACCGATGGATGAATCTCTCCTCATTAAAATTGAACGGGTCCAAGACTGAGATTCTCCTGATGGGCCACAATGGGCCCTCTCTACCATCTCACCTTTGGCCTAAGTGCCTAGGGGACCCTCCCGCATCCAAGGAAGAGGTCAAGAGCCTTGGTGTGTGGATTGAGAAGGACATGAGTTTTAAAACCCAGGCAAAAAGAACCGCAGGGACATGCTTTGGGCTACTTAGAGCCTGCAGGAAGATCTTTCCCCTGCTCCCAGATACCGCAAGGAGGCTCCTCATTCAGGGTCTAATCCTGGCAAGATTAGACTACTGTAACGCTATATACTTGGGAGCCCCTGAAGCCACCCTGAACTCACTGCAAAAAGTCCAAAACGCCGCAGCCCGCCTACTTACGGGCACACCTGGAAGATCCTCCGCCAGGCCGGCCCTCAACTCTCTCCACTGGCTCCCAGTCAGAGAAAGGGTCGTTTTCAAAGCCCTCTGTCTGGCCCATAAAACCCTCAACAACAACGGTCCCCCACTTCTGAAAGAACTCCTAATCCCATACAAAGCAGAGAGAAATCTCCGGTCCAATACAGAAAATCTCATTGCAGTCCCTAGAGTGAGAAAAGCCAAGACCGGTGGCCGTCGCTTTTCGGTTCACACGGCCAAACGATGGAACCATTTACCCCGAAAACTCAGGACAGAACCGAACTATCTCCAGTTCAGAAAAACCTTAAAGACCCTCCTTTTCCCGCAAATATAATTTTCACTAGTTGGCTAAAACCCCTGGAGAAGCAGATCAGCGCTGGGATGCTCTTCGGAGTTACTACGCGCTTTACAAAAACCATTAAATAAATAAATAAATAAATAAATAAATATGTAACTCCTGTAAATGCTGCTGCGCAAACTCTGTAAGGTTCTCTGATACCTGCGGAATTTATTCAACTTATATAGCACAACTTCTCTCCAACTAAAGACTTACTAAAAGCAAAAAATTATTATTTATTACGCAGGCAAAACCTAATGCATTTACAATGACTGCTACTTCTGAATTGCCCTAAGGGTGCATTGAAGCGCTGCCTCTGTGTTACTCTGCATGCTGCCTCATATTACTTTTACTATTTATTAGTATGTGCGATACCTCTGAAACACTGCTTGCTACCCATGAATTGTTATAATTTACATAATGATGCAACAAAGGAATTGTTAACAGGGCACCCAGGCTTCATATTGCTGCTCCCTATGAATTGCTTTAAGTTTGCATCTACTGGTCCTTTCCCCGATCTCCGCTTAACTTCTCATGTTGGATTAGAGGGCCTGTTTCGTTTTCCCCTTTGCAAATGGTACCTGTAGTTTTGCTTCTGCTTTATTTATTTGAAAAGTTGTATATAGCGCTGGCTAGACCCGGAGGTATCAGAGCGCTTTACATGAGGTAGGACATTGTTTCAGAACATTGTTACATCAGTTGTTGGAGTTAACAGAGTGGCCAATGGTAGAGCGCAAAGAACAAAAGAGAACTAAACAAGCTAATTAGGCCTGACATGGGGCAACATGAGATCTCTGCTCTCCTGTGTGAACGCATTGTGTGATCCTTTACTTGTAAATTAATGTATCTCCTTGTCTCTCACTTCCTTTGCCTCCCAAAGTAAGAGGAGTGAGAAACATTCTGAATTCTTTGCCTGCCACAAATCGGCTTATTAATACTTACCTCCTTCAGGAGGACTACACACATTCATTCTTGGCGCCATTGGCATTTTCCGCTCTGCTCAGTGCCCTCTCTACTTTGTTCCAAAACTGATGAGTAAAGGGAACGGCCTATTTACATTGCACAGGGAGGAAGCTGCCCTCCCAGAACTTACCATTGGAGATCAATAAGTGCAAAACGTATTAAATGGTTCACATCAAGGGCAGCCTTTTCATACCCAACAGGAGTTGCGCACCCATCAGAGTTGTACCGAGATCACCTGACTCATGTCAAGTCAACATATTCCAGGGATTTTATAAAGCGCCAACATGTCACCTTGCGGACGCTGCAGAGCGCTGGAGGGATAAGCAAAAGAGAAAGGGTTAGTGGAGTCCTTGATGTGTGAGCTGTGACACCCCTGGGCAGTATTCCTGTATCGCTATCCACCTTGTACTTAACGGTAGCTGGCTTTCACAATGGCTCTCACCGTCCATTAATCATCGAAACAGAGCGCAGTTCACACAGCCCCTGCAGCCTTTTCCAGCTTTCTGTTATTATGCGACACTGGTGGCACTTTTACTTCTAATTACTCTCTTCCCCCCTTCACACATATAAATTCATGCCCCAGCATTAATTTAATAAACACACCATGCCTCGTTAACATTGCATTTATTTTAATTACTCTCTTCTTCCCCTTCACGCATAGGAATCCATGCTTTAGCATTCATTCAATAAACACACCATGTATGTATAGCTCTTACTACCCCTAATGAGGCAACCTAACATGGTCCCGGGATCTCACATGCACAGAAATTGGTAACTATGAAAAAAAATTATTATTAAAGATGGCTTTTATTTAAGAATAGCTTGTAGGAGGAGGGTGGCTCAGCAAGTATGTCCTTCTTAGTTGTCAGCTATTTGCATTGCCACTTTCCCCCCCCACTTCAATGTTAAAATGTTGCTTGACAATATGTAAAAATACATTGACAAACCCAATAGAGTTCACGTAGGCAAAATCTGTTGGCTTTGCCAATGCTTGTTTTAACTGTCAGCCATGCTGCACAGCATCTGTACTGCTGAGCAACATGCTAAAAGACATTAACAAAGCAAATAGCTGTCTTTTAGGCGAGACCTATTGGCTTTGCCAATGCTTGTTTTCAGTTTGTGAGGTCTAGCTTGTAGGTTACCCCATTGTTATGCATTTGGGAAGTCCAGGTCTGGCACTGACAATAGGCACTGTTTTCAGGGCGCATCTTCTATTGGTGCTGCAGGTGCAGTGGCACCGGGGTTAGGGGGACTAAGGTGTACATAGAAAGCTGACTACTGCTGGATTTTATAATTCAAACATAAGCCAGAGGGCCCATTTTCATCTATGCACTAGGTCCCATAACACATTGGCTGTGTTCCAGGGCCTATAGTTTTTCACACCACTAGTCCCTTCCCATCCCATGTTTCACTTGGTCTTTTTCCTGGCCTCAGCCCCAGTAGCTCATGCGGGCAAGCACCTGGGATTCCACCGCAAGCGCTTTGGGGTGAGGGGTGACAGATTTTACTGGCAATCAAACATCGAAATGGTGATGAGACGAATGCATGAAAATTGTCTAACCAGTAGCAATATCTCAGGGTATCATTCCAGTCCATCGTTTTTTGCTCAATGTGCCACTCTAGATAGAGGCCCACCTAATGCAAATTAGTACTGACCCTACTCCTTGTAGAAACAGTCCATCCCAAATCTTGGCCATCTCATCCCTCCAGCCTGCGGCCCACAGGTTTTTTTTTTTTAGTTGGGAAATTTGAGATTCACGCCCCTTGATTCATACTGACTAAACTAACAAAAAATCTTTTGTCTTTAAAAATTCTGTACTCCACCTGTAGCAGTGCATTTGTTCACATGGCCTGCCTCTCCACCTAACCCCACCCCCGCTCCGCCAAAGTTCTTTATTCAGGTCAGTGCCATAAATTTGTCTTTTCTCAGTGTTTGTTCACATGCCCCAAGGTCCTGAGGTTGTGTAATTCTTGAGCATCTGGCATTCTATACCACAGCTGGATTGTCTATCCCCAACAAGACCAGAACTAGAATATTTTGTTCAGATTCCCACTTCTGAGTTCACCTTTCACCGTTGTATTTCCTTTCTGCCCAAGACCCCATGCTTCATGACACAAATTGTTTAATTATTGTGGGCTGTGTGAAGGCTTGTAGCTCATTTAAAAACATATATTTTTTAAAATTGTAAGCACCCTGAAACTGCTCACAGACACTTGTGGCTCTCTTAAAAGGATAAATGAATTTGGGAAAAGCAGTGCTTCTTTCAGTTGTAGGAGGGGTCTAGGAAAGGGATGTGGCTAAAGAGGCATAACTAGGAATCATTTTCAATAGGTGTGGCCTATGTGAACAAGGGCGTAGCTTAAACCTGGAAACTAAACTTTTACTACCAGAATATTTTAGTGCCTCACTGAACTTTGTCATTGCATCCAGACATAACTCAATAGACCATACATGCATCTGCCAGAACTATTTTCTTTGCCACTGCTTGTTAGCAGCATCAGATAAATTATATTTCAGTGAAAAAAATACAGATGAAGTTTCAGTTCTTAAAATGAGACTGTGAATTCTCATTACTACTATCTATTGAATTGATATTGTTTTTGGAGTGTTTCAAGCACTGTCATTCTCCGCTTTACACTACTTTCCCTGCAGTGTCCCACTCCTAGACACTTACAACTTCTTTAGTCCCACATCTTTCTGAAATCCTACATTTAGCTATGCCACTTTTCCCAACAATTACAATTGGCAAATATGTGGCCACTGCTCTGTGCGTACTGCAGAGAGCCCAAGTGTTCTTTGTGCCCGTAGTCTGTACACCTCTGGTCCATTGACATGCACTGTGGCAAACTTGCACTGCCTCCTGCCTCAACCTATCAGCCCTCAATCCTTTGCTGGCATAAACACCCATCCACAACCTGAACTCACTCACACACATGGAGGCTACTCAGTTGAAAGTATACACTATACAAGAGTCCTGAAAAAGAATTTACAGAAACCCAACATCAATCAATCAATCAATAATTTGTAGAGCGCCCTACTCACCCGTGAGGGTCTCAAGGCGCTGAGGAGTGGGGGAGGGAGCAGCTACTGGTTGAACAGCCAGGTCTTGAGGAGTCCCCCGAAGGTCAGCAGGTCCTGGGTCAGACGCAGGTGGGTGGAAAGGGTGTTCCATGTCTTGGCGGCGAGGCGGGAGAATGATCTGCTGCAGGTGGTCATTCGGCGGGCACGTGGGACGGTGGTGAGGGTGAAGTCGGCAGCGCGAAGCTGGCGGTTTGGGGTGTAGAAGGACAATCATTCATTGAGGTATGCTGGTCTGGCGTTGTGGAGTGCTTTGTGAGCGTGGGTGAGGAGCTTGATTGTGATCCTCTTGTTGACCGGGAGCCAGTGCAGATCTCTCAGGTGGGTGGTAATGTGGCTGTGGCGAGGGAGTCCGAGGATGAGACATGCGGAGGCATTCTGTATGCGTTGGAGTCTCTCCTGGAGTGTAGCCTTGGTTCCTGCGTAGTCCAGCCTGCTGCTGACGAGTGCTTGGGTGACTGTTCTTCTGGTTTCGGTGGGGATCCATCTGTAGATCTTGCGCAGAATGTAGAGGGTGTTGAAGCAGGAGGAAGAGACAGTGTTGACTTGCTAGGTCATGGAGAGCGTTGAGTCCAGGATGAACCCCAGGTTGCGTGCGTGGTTGGTGGGTTTCGGGAGAGCTCCCAGTGTGGCCGGCCACCAGGAGTCGTCCCATGCAGAGGGAGTGGAGCTGAGGAAGAGGACCTCCGTCTTGTCTCAGTTCAGTTTCAGACGGCTAGACTTCATCCCATCTGCGATGGCCTTCATTCCCTCGTGGAGGTTGGATATGGAGGTGACCGGGTCCTTGGTGAGGGAGAGGATTAGCTGGGTGTCGTCGGTGTACGAGACGATGTTGAGGGTGTGTGTTCGGACGATGTTGGCGAGCGGTGCCATGTAGATGTTGAAGAGGGTCAGGCTGAGGGATGATCCTTGGGGTACGCCGCAAGTGATCGCCGTGGCTTTGGATCGGAAAGGGGGAGGCGGACTCTCTGTGTTATGCCGGTGAGGAAGGAGATGATCCAGTCCAGGGTTTTGCCTCGGATCCCCGCGTCGTGGAGGCGTGTGCACAGGGTGTGGTGGCAGACGGTGTCGAAGGCGGCCAAGAGGTCCAGGAGGATGAGGGCCGCAGTTTTGTCCACTATGGTCCTGATGTCATCAGTGGCGGCGATAAAGGCGGTTTCAGGTGCTGTGATTGCTGCGGAAGCCGGATTGGGAGGACTCTTGGATGTTGTTCTCTTCCAGGAAGTGGGTCAGTTGTCTGTTGACAGTCTTCTCAATGACTTTCACCGGGAACAGGAGCAAGGAGATGGGTTGGAAGTTCTTGAGGTCCTTTGGGTCCGCCTTGGGTTTCTTGAGTAGGGCGTTGATCTCTGCGTGTTTCCAGCTCTCTGGGAAGGTGGCGGTCTCGAAGGAGCTGTTGATGATCTTTCGGAGATGGGGTGCGATGATGGAGCTTGCCTTGTTGAAGATGTGGTGGGGGCAGGGGTCGGAAGGTGAGCCAGAATGGATGGTGTTCATGGTTTTGATGGTGTCTTCGTCGTTGGTGTTGTGCCAGGAGAGCAGAAGGTTGGTGTGTTTGGTGGGTGTTGCATCAGGGGTGTTGGCGTCTGTCGTCGGCATCGGGGTGTCGAAGCTGTTGTGGATGTGTGCGATCTTGTGGTGGAAGAAGGTACCAGGGAGTCGCAGAGTTCTTGTGCCGAGTTCTTGGAGCTGGGGGTGGCAAGTTCTTTCACGATGTTGAAGAGCTCTTTGCTGTTGTGTGCGTTGTTGTGTATGCGTTCCTTGAAGGAAGTTCTTTTGGCGGCTCGATTGAGTTGGTGGTGTTTGCGTCTGGCGTTTATGAGGGCTGCGTTGTTGTCTGGTGTCTGGTCATTGCGCCACTGCTTCTCGAGTCTTCTGCAGGTGTGCTTGGAGTTCTGGAGGTCGGCGATGAACCAGATGGCTCTTGTGTCGGTGCACCTGTTGGAGGGTTTCCTGATCGGGGCGAGGGTGTTGGCGCAGTTGTCGATCCATTGTCCGAAATTGTGGGCTACTGCGTTGGTCTCGGACGGCTCGGGTGGCGGATCTCGGGCGAGTGTGGTGATGAGCTGGTCCTCGTTTACTTTTTTCCAGCTGCGGTGTGAGAAACATTGCGGTTGGTTGCGTGCTGTGTGTTTCTCGAAGGAGAAGTGGATGCAGTGGTGGTCGGTCCAGTGGAGTTCGGTGGTGTGGCTGAAGGTGACGTGATCGCTTGCGGAGAAGATGGGGTCGAGCGTGTGTCCGGCGGAGTGGGTGGGTGTCGTGACGAGTTGTTTAAGTCCGAGGTTGGTGAGGTTGTCGATCAGCGTTGTGGCGTTGTTGTCGTTGTCGTTCTTGAGGTGGAAGTTCAGGTCTCCGAGGAAGATGTAGTCTGTGGAGGCGAGTGCGTGCATGCTGATGAGGTTCGCTGATCTGTGGTCAGGGTCCCGGGAGTCTGTAGACGAGGGTTCCTCTGAGGGTGGTGTTGTGATCAATGTGGATCTGGAAGTGTAGGTGTTCGGCCATGCTGAGGGCATCCTCGGTGTTTGTTGAGATTCTGATGGTGTTTCTGTGGACGATGGCGATTCCTCCTCCTTGTTTGTTGTTGTTTCGGTCCCTGCGTGTGATCTTGTAGCCGTCCGGGATGGCTATGGTTATGTCAGGCGCTGAGGAGGTGTTCATCCAGGTCTCTGTCAGGAAGGCGGCGTCTGGGGCGGCGGAGTCGAACAGGTCCCAGACTTCGACAGCGTGCCTGTGGACTGAGCGGGTGTTGAATAGCATGCAGCTGAGATGGTTGTGGCCTGCAGTCCTGGGATGGACCGTTCGTGCAGGAGTGCGTTAGCTGGTGAAGTTGCAGTTGCGGCAGGTGAAGGGTCGGTGAGTGGGCCTCGGGGTGGCCTGGACGCAGGTGGCTGTTCGGCCGGCGTTGAGTGCGTGGAGGGTGGCTGCGTCGTAGCTGCGTCGGGTCTTGTGATGGTCGCAGGGGCCAGGGGGTCTGGCGCTTGGTGCGGTTCAGGCGCGGACGGGCGCAGGCGGGCTTGCCTTTGGCACCACTTCGGCGCGCCAGTGGTGCGCCAGCTTTGCGTGTCCGCTGCGCAACCGCACAGCGGTCGCCATTTGTAGGGGAGGAGGGAGGGAACCAAAGGAGGGGAGGCGGGAGCGGGGCTGCGGCGGTGGGAAAACGGCAGGAGAATCGGCAAAGTCGAGAGGGAAGGCAGGAAGGGACAAGAGGAAAATTACATGTGCAGCAGAACAGAATAGTTAACAGAGCAAGGCAAGCAAACTCACAGGAAAATGGGACAATGCGGGAAGTTACATGTGCAATAGTACAGAACAATTAACAGAGCAGAGGCAAGGGGAATTCACACCAGACAAGAGTTACCAGGCGGATCGGGAAGCAAGGGGGCGGGAGGCTAAGGGAGGGAGTGGGCGGGCGAAGGGGCGGGCTGCCGGGGGAGGCTGCAGGCACTGCTGAGCTGCTCTGAGGCACTCAGAGTCCAGGCGGAGAGGTGAACGGGAGAGCTGCTAGGGGAGAGTGCTGACCTGGACCGGAGTCTAGGAGTCACCTGGGGGAGGGTGGTACGGGGAGTTTGGAAAGCAAATATTCTTATGGATTGAAGGATAGTAAGAGATGAAATGTCAATAGGGATTGCATCCCTGATATGGAATAACTTGAGGTTTGTTACAGTCATTGTTGAGAATTTGATCAATGTTTGCCAGTAAAGTTAAGGACATGACCATGGAGTCCAATAGAAACGAGCTTCAAAGCCATTTTTGATTGCCGCTGGGTCTGAGTTCCGCAGGATCTGCCCCCTTAAAGCTGTGGGGGGAATGGGTTGTCTTTCACAGATTTGCTTGGGAGGGCTTGCCTGAAGTCAGCTGAAAGAAACCAGCCAGTTTGTATGGAAGTCCTAAATAAGTGGAAACTGGGACGCGTTCAGCAGTGCCTGCACATTTTCTGCTTTCTCTTACAAGCAGCAACATGCAGGCAGTAAAGGGGCTTTTTATTTGACTTCCAGCTGGGCCCAAAACAAATTCTTAATTTAAATGGTCATCAGCTATCCTCTTGTTCTGGGATCACATTGGCTGGGAATATATGGAGCCTAACACCTACATGCCAATGCAGTGGAGGAAAATAAAGGTACACAACTTGATATCACTTTACTTCAAAGAAACTATAATTTGGAGGCAGGTTTGTGACTTTGTTCAAACCCTGTAAGTTAGAATTATGTTTGCACTGCAAGAAACTTCAATTTACCCATCTGAGTAATTACAAAAACCACTATTTCAATGGCTCTTACTAATTCTTAATACAATTCCTCTATAGCGCTACTTCTTCCAATGTAGGGTGTAGGAGCGCCTTACAGCAGACACATACAAAATAATTCATACAAGTGTGCAAATCAATGTACAGCAAATGCTACATGAGACAATGAGGGTGACAAGGTATAGGAGTTGCTTGTCATCCACACTGGTAGGCATTATATGTTAGGAGTGAATGGTGAGGAGAAACAGTAAGGATATAAAACCTAATGCAGTTGTTGGGGTTATTTCTATTAATAAGACTTTATTATAAACTCAAAGGACCCCTTTATCACAACCTTAGAATAATGACAGATTGAGGAAGTAACCCAATAAGGTTCTAAATAAATGCTTTGCAGTCTGCCTGCAGCTCCTTAATGCAGGTGCATACATAGCTTACTGTGCTGTATAGGGATTACAATTCATGGACTGCAAGGAGCAAAAGCATCACTGTCAAAAGCAGTAACCCTCTTACCTATCTATTTAAAATACAAATCTATGATCTGCCTATTACATAAAATGCTTTGCAGCAAGCGCACAAACCCTCTATGCTACTTTGAAATCAATTTTGACTGAACAAAACAGATCTCTGCAGCGGGTCCCTTAACCCTGTAAGATATTTTAAATGCAACCTCTTGGTGATCAATTAAGCAGGCCAGAGTGATTATCCGCCACACCTGTCAATGTATAAGTTGACCGTCGGACACTCCTTTTCATGACTCACCCCCTTTCTACTCCTAGACCCCGATTCCCAATTTCTGGGTTTTTCGACAAATTGTTTGCATGTCCAGCACTGTGCATACCTCGTATAGGCTGCCGCATCCTGAGCTGGACCAAAGATAGGCAACCGCGCGACTGCACAAGTTTGATGCTCGGCCGAAGGCCTTCCTGGAAGGAACTTCAAGCGAAGGTTGTTCAAAATGTAACTGACCACTCTCCTCCCCCAATATGGTGTGCGTTGTGCATGTGCGGGACAGCGAGGGCTTTCGTTTTTAGGTCTCGGCTGCGAAGGCTGCGCTTGCGCAGTCTAGCGCCGAGATTTAATGACTTGGAGAAGAGGGGCTTGAACCCGCCCCTCTTCTCCCCTGTTCTCCATTGGCTGGCCTCTTGAATGCTGGCCAGCCATTGGAGAAGAGGTCAGTCATTCCGATTAGGCCCCGTCCTTTTCGGATCGGGGGCGTGTTTTTTGCAAGAAGTCTCATTCTCTCCTCCAGCCAATGGCTGGAGGAGAGAAAAGACAAACACGCCCCCGAATCCGAAAATGCCGCTGCCTTTCTCCGAGGCATTTCTGCTCTGCCTCGGAGAAAGGCGGTGGTGTCTTCCGGTGCCCTCGGCTTGTTTGTGTGGTCATTTAGAGGCAATGTTCCCAGGCAAAAAGAAACGTGGGGAAGAGCAGCAGTGCTGCCTCTTATCTGAGACTGACTAGAAAACATGTCCCTGCTTTCCGAGCCTGCCGTGATAAGGCGCCTCTGTATCGGCAGCCTCGGACCTCACTGAGTAAAATGTAGAGTTGTGTTTACTAGAAAGCTGCATACCAAAAATGACACACGACACCGTAGGCTGGCTGCGTGCATTGAACTTCTTAACGTTGTTTTAAGCCGAGGTCGTTGCTGTTCTTGGTCAAACAGCTCCCCTGTTTTCTAGAACTGCCCCCCGCCCTTCGTCAGGCCCCCTTCGCTCGCTAGGCCGTTTCCCTCTCTTGCTATGGGGGCCTCCCTTGAATAGGAGCAGGGAAATGAAAAGGCCAGATTACATTCAGCGGCGATGGTCTGTGGAACGGCAGATCCGCGAACAATGTCATTCAATGCAGCACAGGAAAGGGGGAAAGAAAAGAAAACCCCATGCAAATGAAAGCTGACTTCACAGTTAGGTGCCAGTGAGCACTACCAACATGGCATCATGGGGCATTCACACTGAGACCAACGTTCCAATGTGGTGGGGGAAAGTATACATGGAGGGCGGTGGCTCTGCAAGGCGCCGGGTGTCAATATGGGATCGGTGGGGGTACACAGGGCTAAGGGTAATTATTAAGTGGGGTCTCTGCAGGTCTGCGGGTTCTATGTGTGTGGGTAGTGTCCGGGCAGCAGACTCCTCCTTCCGCCCCCGCAAACTCCTCCCTTTCATCTGCCCCCTCAGGCTTTGTGCCTCTACTGCTCAGACTGGATGCTGGAACAGGCAGAGTGCGCCTGCCACCACGGTAAAGGATGAGTAGCGTCTGGGGGCGAGAGGAGCCCCCGCACTCCAGAGAATACTCCCGCACCGCATCCTCGCCGCCATGAGGCCCCACTAGTAGCCCCACTCTCCATCACCTTACAATCGTTAGCTGAAGGCAGCAGCAGCAGATGCGAAAGGACCCCTCAAGGACAAACACCCCCCGACCCTCAGAAATGCTACCTGTCGCCTGCAGCATATAATGTGAAACAACTCGTGTATGTTTCACGGCCCTCGGCTCCGGCGGCCGCTGAATGAGAGAGCCTGCAATGCGTTGTGCTCAGAGAAGTGTGAAAGGGCCTCTGTTACCGGCCCTGGCGCCGCATACAAAGCAAACAGGCCTGTCAAGCCCTCATTGAAAGAGGCACCCTGGAATTAATCTGGGGAAGCAGGCTGTGCTAGGAAGTGGACTTTCCGACTGCGCGCTCTCCAACTCCGGGCCCTCCACTGTGGGCGAGTAAACACTACAGTCGGTGGCTGCGACTATCTGCGCGAGTTGGCACCACCGCCCCCGCCACCCCCATCAGACCAAAGGCTGGTTACAATGTGCGCAGTAAAAAGTGGCTCAGCAGCCATCTGTGATTAGAGGTGACAATAACCCATGTGTCCGCCTCCACTCTCTGAATACGCTGTGAGGCGCACGCTGGACCTCTCAAATAAATGTTCTACAAAAATATAAAATTTGCAGCACATCTCTCGGCACAGTGCACTGGCACTTCAGTCACGCCCACTCAGCCAACGCTAAAATGTGACTGAAAATATTTTCGGTTTGTGACCTCTTTATTTATTCGGCTCAGGTTTATGCTCCAACTCCCAGATATTGTCCATACATGAATTGGCAATCTAATTCACACCAAACAAATCGTAACTCCCAATGTGTCCGGCTACAGGGTCGGTCTCACTACTGGAACGCGTCAGGACAGATCATTGCTTGCTGCACGCCATTTGCGCATGCAATGCAAAGCGATTACATCCTTTCACCACAATTTCTGGTTCGTTGTGGTCGGGGAGTACATTTTCCTATGGCTCTTAGACAATGCTTAATTTGAGCCGGTGGTTGCCGGTGGAGGCCACCAGCACTCATTTTGGGGGAAAGCCCTTATATTAACTTATCAAACTTTGACCCAGAGCAACAAAGAAACAATACAAAAGGGGGGAAAAGGAGGAAGAGAAAGACGTAAAAAAAATCAGTGACATAGAGAGAAGACAGGGGAGAACGACAAAATTAAATAAAGGGATAGGGACTGTCTGAAGGTGGATAAAAGATGCATGAGGTGAAATCAAGACTTAGCCGATAGAGACCCGTTCGAGGCCCCCTTAAAACAAGCATTTACAATGCAACGGTCCCGGCATTGTTAAAGTTAGAGCTATTGGCATTGCTCATGACATTATTTTTGTTTATGTTTTTGTTTTTAAAACATGTAGAGAAACGGCATTGTTATTTACAATGTCAATAGCTTAATCAGTGTGTGTGTAGGTGGCTCTGTGTGTGGGTGCAAATGCAATAGGTCTCGCATTTGAGAGTGATTAAGCTATTGACATTGTAAATAACAATGCCGTTTCTTTAAATGTTTTCAAAACAAAAACATAAACAAAAATAATGTCATGAGCAATGCCAATAGCTCTAACTTTACCAATGCCGAGACCATTGCATTGTAAATGCTTGTTAATTTCATTTAGCTGTGCAGTGACTTCCCTTTGATTTTCTGCCAACAGCATGTTGCATTTCAGATGTGTGATACTTTGCATGCACCACTGAAAGTACAGGCTAAAAAAATCGCAACATGCAAACGGATGTTGACAAAATATTACAGGGAAGCTGAGCGGATAGCCACGTGGCATGGAACCACATGAATTGTATATATTCAAGACTGTGCAAAGTGGTTTACAAGGCAGCTTTGCCTATTTCGAAAACACTTTCACACACATTAGTAAACAATGCTTCACACGTTTTTGCCCCCTTTCATTAGAAGCATGTGTAACAAGTATTGACAAAGTTAACATGTCTCGCTTGCATATGGAGTACCGACTAAAACTTCAAAAAATATCCCGCGACGGTGAAAAAACAAAAACATTGATCTGCTTACAATGTATAGTTTAGAGAAATGGCCCTCATTCTCTTGGAGAGGGCCAGGAGTACCTGCCGCATCCACACCAGGGCGCAGAGATTGCTTGGGACCTTGGACAGCACTCCTCTCCACTGAAGGGAAGGAGGTGACAGGTGGGGTGATGGGCCATCCTACGGCGCCTAGGGGCGAGTCTGGGCAAAACACTGCAGGGGGGGGCTGCATTCGAGAGTGCTGAGACAACCAGTCATTAGGGAAGACATTGGTTAACAGATTGACAATTACTTTACCCTAAGTGAGGGATCAGACGCCAGTCTAGAGGGGGTTTGGGATGCTGCAAAGGTGGTGACCCGGAGCAAGTGCCCTTATGGTACATCTCAGCAGACTCCGACATAGGGGGACTCAGGAGCTGGAAGCACTTTGAAGGAGCCAGAAGAGTAGTATACAGAGAAACAAACCCTTTCAAATAATCCTATGGAGGCTTCATCTGTCGGGGCAGCTCACGTTCCTAGCATGCCAGCTAGAAGGCAAGGGAAAGGGGATGTTAGAGAAATGAAGACTGCCCAAGGGACGACCTTATAGTCTGAAACAAAAGCTTGAGCAGTTCAGGAACTTCTACGCCGCCTTAAACCAAGCAGATTACCTCTTCTGCTCACCAAGCCCAATCTCTGGCCAGGGCAAGTTTAACCGGGCTATAACCTACAGAGGCAGGAACCGTCAAAGAAAGCCCACAGGACCAGGTGGGTTTACTGGCCGTTTTTACAAGACCTGTGGTATTCAGTCCCTAAACAGACATGTCTCTTATCAGTTTGCAGAGCCGGGCAATCCCATCTTCATGAGGGAGGCCGCAGTCTTATTCCTAAACCTGGGTGCGATGCTGGTTCTGTGCCTCAAAAGCAGAGGCCTCTTAACTTGTATCCCACCAGTCTAGTGGACACCTCCCTCCATGTTTGAACACATTGGTGGTGAGACTGGATCTTGCAACTTTCCAGCCCTCTACTCTCCTTTATAATTCCAGGACGAAATCCTATGAGCAGTGAGGCCAGGCCCATTTGATAGGTGGAGTTTTGGCGAGTGCCGAATAGTGGCGGGCCTATTGGGAGGAGGAAAATTAAGACATTCACACAAAGTACTTCTCTTTTGATGAAATGTAGAGAATGCACCTTACTCAGTAACACCATTGGGCCCTCTGCTCACTGATCCAACAGGCAGCAACCAAAGAACTCCCATACTACATGTAATCATGGATATGTCTACTTACTGGAAACATAGGTCGTAGTGGGAGAAAGATTAAAACAGATCACTGAAGGAATGTGAGACCCTGCAGTCCCATGTACACAAAAGCTCACTTTTGGTACAGAATCATAAGATACACTATAAAATACTCTTTAATTGGCATCTCACACCCGTGGAACTGTCCCCGATTGTACAGTTTTAGGGGGAAACCACGAGAGCCTTAGAAGATGTTGTGCTTCCCTCGTCTGCCTGAAGGGAGGGGGCCCTGCTTTTGGGCTTGAGGCTGAGCCGGGTTGGGAGATTGTCTCCAGCTTGTCGACCACTATAATGGCAAAGCCTGGTGCTCCGACATTAGCGATTGTGTATTCCTCGAAAAAAGCAGACCCACCTGTGGTGTCTCAACTGCACCATAGACTGGTCGGTTCGAGATAGAGCACTGCTGATTACCAATGTTATTTGGAGGCCTTAACTGTTCAACGTGGATTGAATACCACTCCTCGACTATTTATCACGGGCCTTCGGGACACAGTTTGCGCTCCCTACATTGAGATAAATAAGATTATTCTTTCAGTTCACCAGTCCCTGGCACTGAAATTACTGTGCCATTAATTAGATAAATGCCCCCTCCTCCTTCCTTTAACACCTTTATAATTTGGAAGACCTGGCAGCCCCAAAGTATGGCCACTGGGACAGTGCTGCTGTTTGCAGTGCGCTGCATCGTGCACTGACACTGCAGGTGGAGCCCATCTCTAATTTGGCTTTAAAATCATTCAATGATTGCCACATATGCATGCACGAACATCTTGAATAATTTTTTACTAAAGTATAAAACGATTCTAAGATATCAGTGCTTGAATGTGTATTATCCTGTATAGCAAACCGTTCCAAGATGGCTAACCATTTAGGTTAATTCATAACCATGTGCACATACAGGTGGCCATCTTTGAATTGTTATAAGCTGATTTAAAAAAATAATAATTCAAAGGAATGAGCATTGGCAAAACAAATAGATAGGCATGCAAAGCCAGAACTATTGGCTTTGCCAATCCTTGCTTTGATGTGCCTTCTACATACAGACCATAACCACCTCATTGAATTATGGTAATGCAAAAATTTGAACCAGGTTTACCTCCAGTTCCTCCAAGTGGTTCATGTGGCTGGATTTCAACTTGTGCAATAAACTGTAGGTATTGTGCCTCGAAACATTTATTGGATATATCTCGAGCAAAGCTGGATTTGGATCCTTTACCTTTGTTCTTATAATCCTGACAACTCTTCAAGTGTTCCCGCCTACTGAATCTGTGATCCTCTTCTACTGAATCACCTCACTTTCAGATGGAAGATCTGCAGATCAATCATTTTACTTTTAGTGGTCTCTTCTTTCTTACTGTAGTTTGACAAATCTCTCAGCCCCTAAGTCACTACAGCTGTATTCTGTGTACAACATTACCATGGATGGTCCATGGCCTTCATCGCCAGGAATATACAACTTTGCCACATTTCCAATGGCAGCTTAGAACGATGGAAATTGATTCATCATCTAGTATGGTACTAGAAAAGTGTCCCGAAATAAACTGTCAATCTTTCCTAGATGTATTGGCTAAACCATACACACTGGCTCCCGTCATCTCGTTCTCAAATCAGCTACTCAGATTCATTCCCTCGGTGGATCCTCTGCAGGAGACCTTTCACCATATAGGGGTGGATCTGGAAACTGAGTCTGCATTAGACTCTGAATAGGATCGTATCAACTGGTCCCATTATGCAGACTTCGGTTCTGATACCATACTCCAGTAAGCATCATTTAATAGGCTCATTATCTCTCTAGGGTATGAAGTGCTCTCTAACAACAACTTTGCCACAGGGGTGAAGACTCGTTTGAATTCAGCATTGTGGATGCAATGTACTGCACTAGAAAATACATTTTTTGACATCTTCTGACTAGGTCGTCTGGGGGTACTGCTTTAGGTGAGGGGCACGACTGTTCCTTGATCTGTATTTGGCAAAGTAGAGCAAGTTAGGAAACATTAAGGGAATAACAAATATCAGGTTCTGCAGGTCCTGTAACCTTCAACACTGGGACGCAAACTTAAAGGCTTTTACATCTCTACCTGTTGTAACTTAACTTCAGCAAATACTGTCAATAGCTGTATGTTCATATAGTCTTTGATGGTTTCAGGACATGGTCATAGATTCACCCCTTAAGATTAAGCCATTTTTTGCCTATGAGATCCTTGAGGTAGGGAAGACTGGTAGTGACTGGGTTGAGCTAATCCAGGGGGCTCATTTACGAGCCCCGTGTGCCACATGAGTGTCACTTTTAATGATGTTCTGACGTAACACACTGCAGGGCCATATCTACGAGGCCACATAAAGCCACCCTGCGAGGCTTTTCATGGCCTCGTAGATTTGGTGTGTTGCAACGCAGTGCAAGTTTCTGCGTTGCCTCACAGTGTGATGGGGAGGCATGCCATGGGTGTTACAGTGAGTGTTCCCATGTAACATCTGTGGCATTTGACACATTCCCAGATGTACAACATGCTGTAAACCTTGGAATGCGTAAAAAGCCTATGCCTCCCCAGGGGTGGCATACGGGCTGTTTTGTGAAGGAAGGTGAAACAGCTTGATTCAAGTGCAGATACCCCTGCACTATGGTGCATAAGTGCCTGGGCTGGCACTAGGCAGCCATTTGTGCGCCAGCGCAGTAGAAGAGGACAGGAATGCTCCGTATCTCATTGATACGGCACATTCCTGCCCTTTTCTTTGGATGCAGGGTAGTGCAGCAGTAGGCTTGCGGTTCTGCCCTATGACAAAAAATGAGTCAATAAGTGTCTAGGTTTTTATTGCTTTTGTTACCAGAATCATTCCATGATGTTGCCTGCATATTCACCCTTTCATCTGGTGTTGAACTGGTGTTGGTGGCACTTCATCAAATGGAGGTGGAGCTCTAGGTGACTCTGATTCTAGAGCTTGGTGTGCCTCTTAGCCGCCCTTGGTTGGGTTGTGTTCTCCTTACATTTCTGTGTAAGAAAGCTGAACTTTTTGGCTCAGCCAGGGAGTGAATGGAAGTAGTCCCATGATGCTTGTTTCCAGTCCAGGGAGGATCTGGTCTGGCAGTTCGGGCAGGACAGTTCACATCTGGAGCAGGGTAGAGAATGATTTGCATATGGCTGGGTCCAAACTAGGGTGGAATAGTGAGTAAAGGAACAATAGATTTAACCCAGATTTCTTGACTGGGGGTGAGTGTTCGAAATGTTTTATCACTCCATCCATAATTTTGTTGTGTTTGCTATGTTCGCCCTAATAGGCCAAGGGTATGCCCAGACGTGGGTCACTTGCTCACTGTGTCACAGGATTCAAGCTAGCCTGGCTGATGAGGAGTGATACCCCAAAACCGGGCCCAGGGTGCTTGTTTCTGGTCCAGGGAGGATCCGGCCTGGCAGTTTGGGCTGGACTGTTCCCATGGGGAGCAGGGTCGAGACTGGTTTGCTTATGGCTGGGTTCAAACTGGGGGTGGCATGATGAGCAAAAGAACAATAGATTTAACCCAAATCTCTTGACTGCGAGTGAGTGTTTGAAAGGTTTCAGCACTCCATCCATCATCTTGTCTTTGCAGTGAATGGAACCTCACCTCTTTGCCTGGAAGACATGATTGATTCTTAAGTGTGTGGAGTATCTACATTTTTCAAAAATCCCTGTCCTCAGCTTAGTCAAAACCTTTTTTTTATCTCCAATTTATTAGCTGCCTAAGGCATTATTATCTGGTAGAGACACAAAAGTATTGCATACTGAATTTTAGCTTGAAAGAGCAGTTGGACGGGCATTTGAGAGCACACATCTTAAATGAATCTATATCATTTACCCTGAGCCGCTGATTCAATAGACTTCTATACTTTCCTCTAAGAAGCAATAGAGAATCACATTTTGTTATAACTATGACATTACTACAATTCCCTAGAACCTGAGCACAAATTCACAATCATGGAGGACAGTGCCAAGCACACTGACAGGGGGGTGCCTTAGTTTGGCACAACCCTGAGAAATCACGTGAACTCCTCTAACACTAAAACATACATCTCAGGCCTGCTCCAGTTGATCGATGCGACTCCTGATAGGACCTTTTCAAATGCTGCCCAGTGATTGGTGTCATTTATTAAAACCCTTACTGTTCACTACCTCTTTGAATCGTTTTTTTGTGGTGCTCAATGGATGCTACTTTTGATCCCAGCGCAAAAGTTCCCTCTTCTTTGAGGGGAGGTACTTTTTTTTAGCTATCAAACAATGCAAAGCTTCATTCAAACAACCTATGATGAAAAGTTAAGCAGTCCCCTTTTGGTAGTAATATCATACATTTTGCACAGTACCCTAATTTCCATTGCCTCAACCTAAATCTGCTGCCTTCACTGTAACCGTTGCTACCTAAAACTGACCCCCTCCTACACCTTAGTACAAGCTACACATGCATCCTCAACCAAGTGTAAGTGTCTAGCAAACCCCTACATAGCGTTGAATAATTTTTTTCTTCAGAGGACATCCGATTGGTCAACACACGTGTGGATATGGTTAGGAGTAAACAGAATCAGTTGACTATCTAAGCTCCTGCCTGCCTTGACATGTCTTATTTCTGCTTGAATAGATCAATGCTTTAGATGTGTTTTTTTTTTTACTGCTCCAAAGAGGCAAGTTCTGTACTATGATTTGGGGGGACACTGGCCAGTTCCATTCTTGATTTGAATCGTATGGAAGACACACAGCAGCTAATAAGCCCTGTGGTGGCACTAGAAAGTAGCAGTGAATAAATCTTTGTAGAGTTGGCTCATAATAGGCCTGACTTAGGGTCTGATTGCGAGTTTGGCGGTCTTATCTCCATACCACCGCCGTGGCGGTCCCAAGTGCACTGCCGAGTTGGCAGTTTCTCGCCTGCCATATTACGATGTTCCCACTGGCCCAGCGGCTATGTTTCTGATGGCGCGGAATGTTTTACCATATATGAAGAAGTAGGTGTGTACATTTTGACTGCACAAGTGTTAATTGTTCACATATGCATAACACATGTAAAAATACCTATTACGTGTACGTTACCATTGCTGGGGTCCAGACCATATGTGCCCAGACCAACCAATGGGGGACTTACCTGGATTTCGGACCTGACATGGTAGTTTTCTGTGAGGTCAAGTTGCTACTGTGTAGGGGAGCTCTGGAGGAAGGGACCCACGTGGAAGACTGAAGGGAAAAAAAGAAAATGGGTGAGTATGCACCCCATTTCCTTTGATTCCGCAGACTCGAAGCAGTCTCACTGCCATTGAAAGGCAACTTGTAATCTGGACAGCGGTAACTTGTCTGTGCCACCCTCTGACAGCTGCTTTCCCCCTGCCGCCGTAGCGACGGTCTCTATATGGCTGGTGGAATCGGTGATATTCAGTCAGTCTTCCCTCTAGCAACCCGCCAACATTGTAATTCGGTGGACGGGTCGCAAGCTAGGCGGAGGGGGACGACAACACTGCGACAGCGGGACCATCAATGTCGAACTCGTAATCAGGCCCTTAGTCCTAGCAATGGGATCCAGACAGGTCCTTGAAGTCAAGCAACTCAAATATGTCACCTCTAAGCGGAAAGCCCCATGCAAGATCAACTGTTCCCTACCATCGGAGCTACTCCCTTAACATCAAATGGTTAGGACTATAAAGTGGGATGAGTGGAAAGCATTTGAGCATTTTCTTTGCACATCACAAACTGGGCAAATACTTATCCTGGAACTCTGATTACGGACAGCAAACTAAGCTGCAAATGCAGTGTGGTTCGAAGAAAAATCAGTGGTGCTGGACTGGGTGGAAGCAGCCAAATTTATTCCGGCTTTCCCGGCAATCTCGACTTGCTTTTGAAGGGCTAAGCTGGCTCAAACTGAGTAATAGTTGTGGTTTATGCACGATAGCATGGAAGTTCCAAACATTACCCTAACTTCCAGGTTGTCAATTTTGCTTGCAACAGTTGCTGGGAATGGAAGATGGGCCTCTGACTGCTTGGTGGAATCCACCCAGTAAATGCTGCTTTGAAAGATTGGACCGGTCAAGTCGAACCAAACTTTTCTATAACTCTTGGGAACTGAGCAATAAGAGAAGCAGTTTACTTTTGCCGTATGTACCCCACTTTATTGATTGCCTTACGTCAGGCTGGCACTACTAAAAGTATTACACTGGCATCTGACAGAACTGAGATGCTAAATCAGTGACCACTGCTTGGACGAAATACATTGATTGACTGTATTGATAAACCTATATTGAACCTCACATTAAGATTCTTTCAATGCTGATGTTTATTTAAAGCATAAATGCACATGACCTTTACAAAGTAATAATGGTGAATTAACCTTTAAATCTGACATTTATATTTTGAAGATATTCATTTCAGTTATAGAATTTAAAATGGGCAGACGCATTTTTTGGGGTCTGTCTTCACTCTTTGCTGTTAAATCTAGTACTAGTTTCTTCAAAATGTATGAAGTACTTGTGCTTTGTGTAAAGTGTTCTCATTCACTGGCTTTCATGTGCTTTTCATGGTTTGTTGTTTCGTTGATTAGGTGTTTTGGTATTTCATGGATGGTTACATTTCCCTATTTATGCCCATTTATGATGGAGCATTAAGTCATCTATTTTAAGACAACAGATGGAACATGACCTTTAACTTGTAATTGGCTAGTTAGAGTTTGTTTACTATTATTTTGCCCCATCATTGCTGTTTTTTGTTTATGAAGAGCATGCTATTTGGATACCTTGGCAGGTCGCAGGCTAATCACCGTTGCTCGTTCATTTGCTTGACTTTGCAATCATAACATGTTGATTTAATAGCTGTTTTCACAATCTAGACATGCACTGTCAAAGTACCTGCAAATGCAATAATTAGCTGTATAAATTCACCACTTATGGTACACAATCTTCCTGACTCTTTTCCACAACACCCATCTTTAAGGATGCAGGTTAACTCTGAAAATGCAGTCTGCTCGAAGGGGTCCTTTTAGTTTACACAAAGGTTTTAATGAATTAGCCTTCTATGTGACTATTTTTATTTCAAGCTGCAAATTGTAAAGAGAAATAACCAATTTACAGCTTTAAATAATATAAAACCCTGCTTCTATAATGAAAGGATACTTTGTTTCTCCTTTATGCTATGATTTGTAAGCAAGACGTCTACAAAATGCTATACTAGTAATGTTAATATTCATCCTAGGTCCACCGCAACGTGTTGTAGATATAACCTTTCTTTCTATACCGCAAATGGGAGGGATGGATACGGTTTTGAAGAAACTCTCTTTGTACTTTATGAAATACTGGAAATCAGAGGACATGTTGCTGTGGGTTTAGTCCTAGCCCACCAGACAGCACAAGCTGACCGTTTGCAACAAGGCCTATTGTACGATTGCAAAGATGTGGGTGCCCATCCATTGCTTACTATTGGTTGGACTTTGTGTGGGCTTTACTTCGTCTTTTTTACCCCTCCTCTGGAGCACAGGCGCATTACTTGTGTCTTTCCACCCCTTACTTTGAAGCGTACTTTTTAGGTCGAAGCCTACCAGACGTTGCAGTTGTCTGATTTGCTAATGACATCTTTGGGATATTCGGAAAGTTTCCTCAATGCATTTCCGCTGGTTGCTTACCACTGGGATTTTGGTTTGTAACTCACATTTTCTTGCCTATTATTTGCTTGCATTATTTGTTTTAGGCTGCCCAGCTTAAGTTTGTCCCTCGCCTTGTCCAAGCCTTATTTACAGTATTCTTCCGAGTACTTTATCTCTGCGAACAGGCCTTTAAATCTTGCTCTCATCTTGTCACATTTGCTGCGCATTTAAAGACAGAGGTCAAATGTCAGGCTCTGTTTTCTGAGGGAGCTTGGTATTTACTTTTCTTTCTCTTCAAATTGAGAGGATTTATGTGACAATCATGCTGGCTACTGGGGGGTAATTCTGAAGTGCGGGGGAAACAAATATTTTAATACCATCAAAACAAATCCATACACTAAGTGATGACAATTCCACACATTGTTTGTGCACTGTATACTTTTATCAGTAAAACTGTATGTAGGAAGCTGGCTCTTTATACTATACCAAAATGCGGTATAGTGTGCACGGAGCCCAGTGGAACCCCAAAGGTAGGCAGAGGTAAAAGTAGATAGCACCTTATTTTCTATTTGTGGTAGTGTGGGTGAGCAGTAAGGCTTTATCAGAGGGTAGTGTTAAGCATTTGTTGTACACACTCAGGCAGTAAATGATGTCGCACACTCAAAGGCTGAACTCAGATCAATTTGTTTGTATAAAAAATATTATTTAGTTATATTTATTTTCTAGAACAAAGCAAGCCTGGTACAGGTGAGTGTAAATTGTACTTTTCAAGGCAGGTTGAATAATACAAGCAAGCTGAATAGAAAAGTCTTTGTTACAGGTTTGTAAATCTTTTCAATACAGTGGAAATTACTTTTGATTATTTTACAGATTACTTTATGGATTACATTTTCTACTCAGTGTGATATGCCTAGATATCACACTGGAACATTTTCTAGAGAAAAGGTAAGCGAAGCAATTTTTAGTTATTTGCAGTTTTTCAAGTTCCCATACAAAACCAACTTCACACAACAATTTTCCTAGGAAAAAGAGTCAATGTATTCCTATTGAGTAAATGTGGTTATCGGTTAACAGGTACGTACTTGGTTGTGGGAGTTGGTATTCGGAGGTTAGAACCAAGGTTCCCACAGGGTCAAGGAAGCACTCTTGAAACACCCTCAGCAGTACAAGAGCGGCTGGGTGCAGAGTGCTGTGGCCCAATGTTATCCAATAGGGGATAGGTGGCCACCGGCTGGTGGCTGCTCACCAGCAGGCCACAGGGTTGTGGGAGCAAAGCTCCTGGTGTTAGGCTCAGGGCAAAGGGGGATCCAAGTTAGCACCCAAAGTACACCCTCAGCAGTGCAGGGGTGGCTGGGTGCAGGGTGCTGTTTTGGTGTCAGAGCCCTGTTGATTTCCATGAGGATTCTTCAATTGCAACAAAGACCGCAGGATCGGGAACGAAGATCTTCTGAAGGTGACCACCAGTTGGAGAGGTAAGTTAGGATGCCTAGGGATGCTGGGACACGTCGGATAGGCCACTCAAGGCCGTGGGGCGTTGGATGCAGGGGTGTCTTTAGGCGTCAGGTTTTCTTCCCAGCTCCAGTCACGGTCGGCGGGATCCTCCAGAAAGAGGCTGCAGGCTTCGCTTGGAGTTTCAAGGCAGGTCAGAGATCACCAGATCTCAGGTCAGGATTGCCAGGGAGACGTTCTCGTGGTGCTGGGCTACTCGAACTCGGGCCATGGGCATCAGATGCAGAGTGGTGCAGACTCATGATTTCGGCTGGAGTCTGTTGGAGACCAAATCCAGTGTTCACGGGAGACAGAGTGTTTGGTTTGGAAGGCAGAGCAGGTCTTTTGGGTTCTTGAGGCTGCTGGCTGCAGGATACACTGGGATTTCGCTGGAGCAGGTTCAAGGTGCGGACAGGCCGGTAGGGCTGGGGCTAAGTCAGTGGGTGTCCTCCTTTTCTAAGTTCTAGCACGGCTTCTTCGGTCCTTCTTCTTCTTTTCTTCTGGTCAGTTCTTGTCCGAGGAGTCAAGGTTCAGGGTTGCCCCTAAATACTAAATTTAGAGGCGTTACAGGTAAGTAAAGGTTGGGGCCAATGGGTCTCTTACTTGGGGAGGGTACACACCCTATTATGCCACACTCCAGTGGGAGGGGGCATATGCCTCACCCTGGTTGGCTGTGTCCCCCATCTGCAAGATGGCGGGGACTGAGAGTTGTGCTTCACCTCGCCTCCCCCACCTGTGGGGTGGGGTTGCCAAAGGTGGGCACACCTCCTTTCCTCACTTGGCTTTCCTGCTGATTCTCCCATCCAAAGTGGGGGGTCAGAACCAGTGGAAGCCAGTTGCTAGAAGCAGCAAAGGGCTGGGGTAGCTCACAAAGGCGGCAAACCTTTGAAGCTTCACCTTCGTGGACCCTGCCCATCCTGGGAGAGGAGGCTTGGCACCTCATCCCAGGATGTGCATTGTTTCAGACCCCCGAGAGCAGCAGGCTCTCAACCCAGGAGTCCAGAAACATGTCTGGTGGTGGCAGGTGGTGAGCAGCCACTCAGCCTGGACACTAGAGGTAGGTCGTTTTTCAGGAGGCATCAATAAGATGCCCTCTGAGTGCATTTTTCATTAAATCCCACACTGGCATCAGTGTGGGTTTAATGTGCTGAGAAGTTTGATACCAAACTTCCCAGTTTTCAGTGAAGCCATTATGGGGCTGTGGAGTTCGTAATGACAAACTCCCAGCACCACATACTCTTAATGGCATTACTGCACTCACAATGTCTAAGAATTGACTTAGACAATGTAGGGGTACAGGACTCATGCACCTGTACCCTCACCACTGGTATAGTGCACCCAGCTAGAGGGGTGGCTGACCTATGCCAGGGCAGTGGGTTGTAGGCATGCCTCACAGTGATGTGTCAAGCAAAACCAATGGGGATGATGGACGGAGTGTTGAACATTGCAAGCACTCACCCCCAGTCAACTGATCTGGGTTTAATCCATCATCATTCTTTAGCTCACTCCGCCACCCCAGTTCAGACATGGCCATATGCAAATCAGTCTGACCCTGTGCCTCATGGGAGCAGTCCAGCCCAAGCTGCCAAGCCATGATCTTCCCTGGACCGTAAACAAGCATCCTGGGAACGGTTTCTGGCTAATCAGCCGTCATCAGCCAGGCTAGCTTGAATACAGTGGCAAAGTGAGCAAAGATGTGTGCCATGTCTACTCTTCACTTTGTTCTGCACCAAAACATGCAGCCTGCCAAGGCAGTGTGTGTGTGTATCGGTACAGGGCCTCTAAGGATGACACAATAAGTGCTGAAGCCCTTAGAGGCCTTTCCTGGCCATAGTGACCTTGGTACCTGTGGTACCATTTACAAGGGACTGACCTGGGGTCACAGAGTACCAATTGGGTAGGAACCCAGGGCACACTCAGTCAAAGTACATCAGCAGTTTAGCAAAAAGTGGGGGCAACCATGCAAAAAGAGGGCACTTTCTTACACCCCCTACCCCCAAATGAAAGAGGATGAGACAAACCTTTCCCTAGAGAGTCTTCTTTGTCTAAGTGGAAGAACCTGTAAAGTCCCTCTGCATTGGCATGGGCAGCCCAGGTCTGTGTTCAACTATAAAGTCCATTCCCTCTAGGGAGATGGACCACCTCAAAAGTTTAGGATTTTCACCTTTCATCTGCATTAGCCATTTGAGAGGTCTGTGGTCAGTTTGAACTAGGAAGTGAGTACCAAACAATTACGGTCTCAGATTCTTCAGGGACCAAACCACAGCAAAGGCCTCCGTCTCAATGGCACTCCAACTCTGCTCCCTGGGGAGAAGCCTCCTGTTTATTAAAGCAACAGGTTGGGCTTGGCCTTCATCATTGGTCTGGGATAGGACCGCTCCTATCCCTAGCTCAGAGGCATCAGTTGGCACTATGAACTGCTTGGTATAGCCTGGAGTTTTGAGAATTGGTGCTGAGCACATTGCCTCTTTCAGGGTGTCAAAAGCGTTTTGACAGCTAATTGTCCAGTTTACCTTTTTGGGCATCTTCTTGGAGGTGAGTTCTGTGTGGGGAGTCACAATGGACCCATATCCCATTACAAACCTCCTGTAGTACCCAGTCAAGCCAAGGCATGCCCTGACTTGGATCTGGGTTGTTGGAGCTACCCAGTCCAGGATGGCCTGGATCTTGGGCCGTAGAGGTTGCACTTGGCCTCCACCAAAAGGGTGGCCCAAGTATACCACTGTTCCCTGCCCTATCTGGCATTTGGATGCATTGATGGTTAGGCCTGCAGTTTGCAGGGCTTTCAAAACCTTTCCCAGGTGGATCAGGTGATCCTGCCAGGTGGAGCTAAAGACAGCAATATCATCTAGATATGCTGCACTAAAGGACTCCAATCCAGCAAGGACTTTATTCACCAACCTTTGGAAGGTGGCAAGGGCATTCTTTAAACCAAAAGGCAAAACAGTGAACTGATAATCCCCATCAGGTATGGAGAATGCTGTCTTTTCTTTTGCTCCAGGTGCAATGCCAATCTGCCAGTACCCTGCAGTTAAGTCAAAGGTACGAAGAAATTTAGCTGCACCCAATTTGTCTATCAACTCATCTGCTCTTGGGATAGGGTGAGCATCTGTGTTGGTGACAGAGTTGAGC